>NC_092166.1:29330330-30532830 GCF_045791955.1 Oncorhynchus clarkii lewisi | reverse complement strand
TAAATCTATTTAGGTTTATAAGCAACCATGTACCTCACAGTTGAGTTACTTTGAGAGTATACAGCTCTCCCAAGTTGTGCAGCAGTCTAAGGCACTGCATCGCAGTGCTTGAAGCATCACCACAGACCTGGGTTTGGTCCCAGGCTGTGTCACAGCTGGCCGTGAGTCAGAGTGACTCCTTGTGGCAGGCCGGGTGCCTGCAAGCTGACATTGGGTGCCTGCAAGCTGACATTGGTTGCCAGCTGGATGATGTTTCCTCCGACTCATTGGTGCAGCTGGCTTCCGGGTTAAGCAAACAGTGTGTCGAGAAGCAGTCCGGCTTGACAGGGTCATGTTTCGGAGGATGCATGGCTCTCAACCTTCGCCTTTCCTGAGTTCGTAGGGGAGTTGCAGCGATTGGACAAGACTGTAACCACCAAGAAGGGGTAAAAGTACAAAAAAACTATACTTTGGGAGTATATAGTAAGCAAGATGCTCAAATTAAAATATATAACATCGGTTGAGAGTTGCTGTTTTTAAATATAACGTAGGTACGGCTCAGTGACAGTCAGAATTAATTATTGCTTTACACATTTTCCTGGCATTGAAATTGGACTAGACCCACATTTATGTTGTAGAATAGCCAATTATAATTTATCAAATTGCTTGTAATGAAAGATTTACTTCTGGAAGGTCAGTTATTTTTCTCTTCACCATTCGACAATTACTGTGAAAATAATGTGGTACCATAGAATAAATGATGAACCTGTCATGTCCATTAGAGTTTGCACCCCTTGATTGCTTTATGTATAATTTTCTGAAAGAGTTGGCTTTGTACCAGTTTCCTGTGTTATATTTTCATTAATGTGAATCACTCCATATGCGCAATTCCTCTCTTAAATACCACCAACTTTTCAAGCAAATAGTTTTCACGTAAACAGTACCAAGATCTAAATAAATTGCCAATAAAGTACTGTATGTGAAAAACTGTAAATATTTTAGCTCTTTTCTTGTCCTAAAACACTAAACCCTGTTGGTTGAACATCATTTTGTTATTTATGTTTGGGAGGTGCCTCCAAGTTGAATGTTTATATTGGAGCTGTTTTAATCATATCTAGGGGTTCTAGTTGAGAAGGTCTAAAAAATAAGATAAAATCTTCAAAGAGTGCGATAAAACATGTATAACAAAAGTGTTAAGCTGTACTGTACATAAACTATTTTAAAGTTTGTTGTATATTGTAATTAATACAGTATTTGTACACATTTTATGAAGTAAATATGTTTTTTTTCTCTTTTACTGTTAGTGACCGTAGTAATTCATTAAGAAAATTCAGAGCATTCAGGTTACATGAATACCTACAACCATCCAAAGCAATCATAGAAAGGTATGAATATGTTGTTTTACTTGTTTGTATCACCATCTCTCATTTTACAGTTTAAATTGTACTTTCCATGATGTGTTTAGTCTATTGAAGCCATCACAATTCTGGACATACAGTACTCCCATGAATGTTAGTAAAAGGTAAGCAGAGTTTTAAATTCACCAATGGAAATCCAACTAAAACTTGAGATTGAACATTTATTTTTTATTTTTCATGATTAATTCATTCAAAATGTAATATTCACCAAAGATGTGAAACGTGTTTACTTGTTGTCAGTGCACTTTTTCCAACCTTTTTCATACTATGTAAAATTTCACCATTCTCTTATGTCCGTTTGAATTAATGACGTATTAATGTACATAAATGCATTTTGGCTTTTTGTTGAAATACCAATGTTGCCTTATAGAAAAACATTGTGTAAAGAGCAAAAACTATGTTTCTACATTCATTGTTGTACTGATATGTGTGATTGATATGCATTTATACAAGTACATGTGGTAAAATCTTCAGATTTGAAATAAATATTCTCTCTGGTTTGTAAGGCTGCTACCTACAATCTTGTCCAGCATTTCCAGACTTAGTCAGACTCATTCAATAATCAGTATTCACTGAGGAGACAATGAGGAGAAGGATTGCATTTTGTGCATTGTATTCATTCTATTTCATTATACCAGTGCTCAATTTGGATTAGAATCTCTTTGACCCAATAAGGGCTTAATAACGACTTAACATCTCTAACCACAGACTGCCATTAAAACTATTGAATAGAATAAATATTTGAAGGATGCTGGCTACACTGACTCCATGGCATGCTAACCTTACAGTGCAGATGCTAGACTCATTGGAGTATCTGAAGATGGCCTAAGGAAGAGTGCCATGTTAAATAGACTGTATATGTGGATTGGGTTTCCTACTATTCTTACTGTAGTTGGATGGAATGAGGTGTAGCAGCACTCTCACTGTTAGTTATATAGCCCTAACAATTAGCTGCATCTCTGATTCAAGCAAATAACAGCTTATTGTGACAATTAATGCTCCTGCTGCTTGACAGACGATTAAAAGGTGTTTTGTGGATCTGATGTGCCTCTCGGGCTATAGCTGCATATCCTCCTGGGTCCTCCTACAACTTGTAATATGTCCCTCAAGTTCCCAGTGACTATTTTCAGTCGCATTTCACCAATCATTAACTTGGCTAATAATAAATGATGTCATAACTGCATGGTGAGTAAAATTTTTTACATACTGTATGTTATGATTCCCGGTTTTGACCACTGCCTGACTCTGGACTACTTTCCCACCTGCCTGATAATCCTGCCTGCCTGCCCTGACCTTGAATCTGCCTTCCCTTCGGTACCTATTGGACTCTGAAATGGTTTTGACCTTTTGCCTGTACACGACCATTCTCTTGTCTACCCCCTTTTGGATTAATAAAAATTGTAAGACTCCAACCATCTGCCTCCTGTGTCTGCATCTGGGTCTTGCCTCATGCCTTGATAGTCACTTTCGCTTAAAGTGGAGCGAAGGGGCATCAACAACGCATCTCCATCAAACTTAACCGATCATTTTGGCTACTATTATGAGTTGTGCAGATAGGAAAAGTTGCCCTAAATATCTACATGACTGAAGCTTATCTGAGGATGCTTAGGACCTTCAATCAGCTCAATGTCTTCTGGAGCAACATTTCAGATTAATATGAATGTAGCCTCCTAACATTGGTTACGCAAAAAAATAATATACAGTTGAAGTCGGAAGTTTACATACACTTAGGTAGGAGTCATTAAAATGTGTTTTTCATCCACTCCACAAATTTCTTGTTAACAAACTATAGTTTTGGCAAGTTGGTTAGGACATCTACTTTGTGCATGACACAAGTCATTTTTCCAACAATTGTTTACAGACAGATCATTTAACTTATTATTCACTGTATCACAATTCCAAAGGGCCTACCTTCACACTCAGTGCCTCTTTACTTGACATCATGGGAAAATCTAAAGAAATCAGCCAAGACCTCAGAAAACAATTGTATGCTTCCACAAGTCTGGTTCATCCTTGGGAGCAATTTCCAAATGGCTGAAGGTACCACGTTCATCTGTACAAACAATAGTATGCAAGTTTAAACACCATGGGACCACACAGCCATCATACCGCTCAGGAAGGAGACGCATTCTGTCTCCTAAAGATGAATATATTTTGGTGCAAAAAGTGCAAATCAATCCCAGAACAACAGCAAAGGACCTTGTGAAGATGCCGGAGGAAACAGGTACAAAAGTATCTATATCCCCAGTAAAACTGCTATAAAAAAGCCAGACTACGGATTGCAACTGCACATTGGGACAAAGATCATACTTTTTGGAGAAATGTCCTCTGGTCTGATGAAACAAAAATAGAACTGTTTGGTCATAATGACCATTGTTATGTTAGGAGGAAAAATGGGGGAGGCTTGCAAGCCGAAGAACACCATCCCAACCATGAAACACGGGGGTGGCAGCATCATGTTGTGGGAGTGTTTTGCTGCAGGAGGGACTGGTGCACTTCACAAAATCGATGGCATCATGAGGATGCAAAATTAGGTGGATATATTGAAGCAACATCTCAAGCCATCAGTCAGGAAGTTAAAGCTTGGTCACAAATGGGTCTTCCAAATGGACAATGACCCCAAGCACAATTCCAAAGTTGTAGCAAAAGGGCTTAAGGACAACAAAGTCAAGGTATTGGAGTGGCCATCACAAAGCCCTGACCTCAATCTTATAGAAGATTTGTGGGCAGAACTGAAAGTGTGTGTGAGCAAGGAGGCCTACAAACCTGACTCAGTTACACCAGCTCTGTCAGGAGGAATGGGCCAAATGTCATCCAACTTATTGTGGGAAGCTTGTGGACGGTTACCCGAAACGTTTGACCCAAGTTAAACAATTTAAAGGCATTGCTACCAAATACTAATTGAGTGTCACGATCGTTGTAAGAAGCGGACCAAAGTGCAGCGGGGTGTGAATGCATCATTTAATAGATGACGACAAAAAACACGAAGTAAACTGTACAAAAACTGTACAAAACCAAATAAACAAATAACGACCGTGAAGCTATCCTATGAACTGTGCTGACACAAGCAACTAACATAAACAAACAGTGAAACCCAGGCTACCTAAGTATGATTCTCAATCAGAGATAACTAATGACACCTGCCTCTGATTGAGAACCATACTAGGCCGAAACATAGAAATCCCCAAAATCATAGAAAAACAAACATAGACTGCCCACCCCAACTCACGCCCTGACCATACTAAATAATGACAAAACATAGGAAATAAAGGTCAGAACGTGACATTGAGTGATTGTAAACTTCTGACCCACTGGGAATTTGATGAAAGAAATAATAGCTGAAATAAATCATTCTCTTTACTATTCTTAAAATAAAGTGGTGATCCTAACTGACCTAAGACAGGACATTTTTACTTTGATTAAATGTCAGGAATTGTGAATAACTGAGTTTAAATGTATTTGGCGAAGGTGTATGTAAACTTCAGACTTCAACTGTATGATGCAAGATGCTGGGGAAATGAAATGATGATGGTGATGATCTAATGTTTCTCAGATGAGAAAGGAAAAGATAGCCAAACAAGGTCAGGAGAGGGAGCGAATCAACCTTTTTGGTGGAGCAAGAAGTGGTAAGGGAAGAAAGGGTTATGACATGACTCCTCCTTGCTGTCCCCAGTCCACCTGACTGTGCTGCTGCTCCAGTTTCAACTGTTCTGCCTTATTATTATTCGACCATGCTGGTCATTTATGAACATTTGAACATCTTGGCCATGTTCTGTTATAATCTCCACCCGGCACAGCCAGAAGAGGACTGGCCACCTCACATAGCCTGGTTCCTCTCTAGGTTTCTTCCTAGGTTTTGGCCTTTCTAGGGAGTTTTTCCTAGCCACCGTGCTTCTACACCTGCATTGCTTGCTGTTTGGGGTTTTAGGCTGGGTTTCTGTACAGCACTTTGAGATATCAGCTGATGTACGAAGGGCTATATAAATAAATTTGATTTGATTTGATTTGGTTATGACACAGTGCCTTGCAAAAGTATTCACCCCGCCTGATTTTCTTCCTATTTTGTTGCATTACAACCTGTAAATCAAATGGATTTTTTTATTTTGATTGCATGTAACGGACATACACAAAATAGTCCAAATTGGTGAAGAGAAATGAGAAATATTACTTGTTTGAAAAAACGGAAAAGTGGTGCATATGAACCTTTGCTATGAAGCCCGTAACTAAATCTGGTGCAACCAATTACCTTCAGAAGTCACATAATTACTTATATAAAGTCCACCTGTGTGCAATCTAAGTGTCACATGAACTGTCACATGATCTCAGTATATATACACCTGTTCTGATAGGCCCCAGAGTCTGCAACACCACTAAGCAAGGGGCACCAACAAGCCAGCGGCACCATGAAGACCAAAGACCTCTCCAAACAGGTCAGGGACAAAGTTGTGGAGAAGAACAGATCAGGGTTGGGTTATAAAAAAAGATTTTAAAAACTTTGAACATCCCACAAAGCACCATTGAATCCATTATTTAAAAATGGAAATGAGGCCTCCCGGGTGGCGCAGTGGCTAAGGGTGCCGTACTGCAGCGGCAGCTGTGCCACTAGGGTTCACGCCCAGGCTCTGTCGTAACCGGCCGCATCCGGGAGGTCCGTGGTGCGACGCACAATTGGCAGAGCGTCGTCCGAGTTAGGGAGGGTTTGGCAGGTAGGGATATCCTTGTCTCATCGCGCACCAGCGACTCCTGTAGCGGGCCGGGCGCAGTGCACGGTGTTTCCTCCGACACATTGGTGCGGCTGTTTTCCGGGTTGGATGTGCGCTGTGTTAAGAAGCAGTGCGGCTTGGTTGGGTTGTGTATCGGAGGACGCATGACTTTCAACCTTCGTCTCTCCCGAGTCCGTATGGGAGTTGTAGCGATGAGACAAGATAGTAGCTACAAACAATTGGAGAAAAAGGGGGTAAAATTAAAAAAAACATTTGAAATAATATGACACGACAACAAACCATACCATTCGCAACCAAAGCTGGCTGGCTTAGTTCTATAGTTGACGCAGAGTTTTCTATAGTTTTAACGCAGAGTACTTGGAACAGGAGGTTATATTGTTGTCAAGGCTTTATATAGGAAGGAGGGTGTGTTTCAAAAGTTTTATAACCAATGTCCCTTCACAGGGGCGGGCCACTGATTGAGCAGAGACCTAACCTTATAAAAACCCAAATCTCTCATTTGGAAGCTAAAATGACATTTCATCACTTCACCAATAATATTATATTCAAGCATTTAAACTGAACAACAATTCCATGTGAATCCGATAACTACAATGTGCAGACTTTCCACTGTAGAGTTTATGTCATCTTATCATTGATGAGAATGTCTCAGATGACAACCGAACTGATATCATTTTCATTAAGTACCACCGCATATGTTCAATTGGTAGGATGACCAGAATATAGTTAATTTCCCCCCACCTTCTGATGCTCCCAGAATCTCTATGTTAACCAAGGGGTTTTCAAATGTCACATCAGTAGGGTAGAGAGAGGAAACATTTATGACTGTCATAAACCTACCCCCCAGGCCAACGTCATGACTAAGGCCATAGTAGCACACTGTACTATATGTGCTATAGAGCAGTATTTGGTTCACAATGTACAGTACCTCCACGAAACGAGTGACGGGAGATGTCCCATCCAGAGCAGGTTTTTCTATCAAGTCATTCAGGCTTAATGAATCTTTATGTTAGTTATTACAGAGAGCAGCATTCAGGGGGTCTTCCTGGGGTTGAGCCATGGGGACTGGGGCTAAAACAACATGTCCGAAGTGCTACAGTACATTAGGACAATGAGTTGAGAGACTGCTGTTCACTCTACAGTACTCTTCCTAGGAGTCAGATAATCAAATTAGCAAGACGTTATCCACACGAAAGGTAAATAAGTTACAATGTATACTGAAATGGAAATATTGGGGGGGGGGGGGACATCATGTGGACACTGGTGACTGATGTGGACCTACTGATCTGTAACCGGACAGTTATCCAATCATCTTAAATCCGATTTGTAATACCAGGTGATTATGGTGTGTTTTCCTGCTGAGAACAATCAGTTAAACAAGCCAAACACAGATGCTGAAAGGTCTCTGGTTTTCAGACCACGGGCTTAATCTATTTGTGGAAGGTAAGAAGCCAGTTATTATAATGTACATACACTACATTGGAATATTTAAAACAAACTCTTTAATTTTTATAAACTAGTTTGATTTTTTTTACAGTTCATACTTGAAATGAAGCTCTTATTCATCCTGATAATATATCAATTTGGCATTTCTCTGACATATTAATAGTCATTTTTCTTTCAGTACTTGATACATGTCTGCCCTCTTGTGTCTGCAACCAGGAAAATCAAGTGGCATCATTAAGGTGGCATAGGTTGTGTGGTTTGATAAACCAAAGAAGAGAAGAATGGAGACATGAAAAGGTGGAACATGGTGTCTGCCTGGAATGTGAATGTATGTGATAGAGAGACTACAATGGCTACTGACTGTGTGTGAATGAAATATATTACATGTCAGAGCACACATGTCCAACTGAGTCCATCTCTTTTCGCCATAAAGATTTTGTAAGATTGTTCATGAAGCTTAACTTGATGCAGTACGAAGAATTGTCATTGTTGATGTATGATTATGAAGGACCTCCATACGGAGTTTGCCTGTTCCTTTTCTGTATTTTATTTTTTAGCAGTTTCTTTTCATGTATCACTGTGAGCTGATTGTTTGGTGAAGTATATTAGTTAGACCAATGACACCCTCTATTGGATGTAGGCTACATGAGGCTGCATTGACTTTAGACCCCAGTACAGTATACCGTCACATGGCAAGGAAAATATGACTAATGAACATCAGTTACGATAGGTAAAATTCGGAAGTACAGTATTGCACAATACTATAATAATGAATCATTCTGTTTAATCACACGTTTTGATCCACAAATGAATAGTACAATCACATTTGTTATTTGAGTGAACAAGATGGGGAGCAAATGAAAACAACAAACAATTAGTTTAAGTTAATTGGTCCCGTCACCTGATGGAATTGTAATCCAATTGGGCACATAGGGATGAGCACATGAGATGAGCACATGGGATCAGGGACATGGTGTGGACTTTCCATAAACATATGAACAATCCCCAGTCTTCAACTATCGGGTGTCTTGGCAGCCTTTTTAAGATGCCATGACGTGTTTTACAAAATCTGAGAGGAAAAATAGACGAGGGAGTTACATACAGAAATCTTGATTGATTTAAAAGCTATGTTTTGGAATGTTTAGTCAACGATAGCAAGAAGAGGGTATCATTTCTTAACCTTCGTAGTTTACACAGCCGTTGGCGTCCTCCTGGTTTGTCATGAGCTGCTCAACCTCATCCTCCTTCATCTTCTCACCTTCAACCAATCAACAATACTGTTCAATTCCCTTTTCTAATACCGTTGAACTTGAGTCTGTCCTAAAACCTTTATGGCCTACTTTAGCCTGGTCCAATAATGAATGTGCTTCAGCCAACTCTTCTAACGTTGTCAACGGTATGACAATAAAGAGTTGGTTACAGCACATACATTGTAGGACCAGGCAAGGTCAAACTATTTTTGTTTGTATTATTGTATGGTGTATGTTAAAGATGTCTGAGGCGTTGGAATCACCTAGTGAAGCCAGAACGTGCCTGAGCTCAGCGCCCATGACTGTGCCATCGCCCAGTTTGTCGAATACCCTCAGACCCTCAACAAAATCCTCATATGTGCCGCGGTCCTTGGCTTTGCAGATGTGTTGGTGGATTGGCAGGAAGCTGTCGAAGTCCAGCATCTTTGTCGCCATCTCTTTGTATGAAACAACAAAGTCAAATGTCATTGAGACCGTCCACACCATCACCAACACAGGGGTTAGAAATGTATAACATTGACTTAGATTGAATTAAAATAATACATATTAAATGTATGATTACCTCTATTACATTTCAAATATAAAAAGTAATAATAGCTAAATGTTAAAAGCTTATTGATGAAACATCGAAGAAAGCAAACTGAGCAGTATGTTTTTATTTGAGAAAAACGCTAATAGAAAACTGATCATAGATTGTTGCGTGGACTTACCCTCAGCCTTGGGCTTTCCAAGGACGTACGTGATTTCAGCGTTGGTAGGGTTCTGCCCCAGTGCCCTGATCACATCGCCACACTGTCCGTATGTGATTTTCATCTCATTGAGTGGTGTCCTGTCAAACAGCTGGAAAGCATCCTTGAAATCTGTGGAGAGAGCAACACGAAAGTATCACTGTGTGTCTAAAATCTGTTCCGCTTAGCTTTCCGAGTGCAGTGAGTGTCTGGCAGGGCCCTAAAAGCAGGCAGGTCTCACTTTGAGGAGAGGCTGGAAATGCCACAATCTGTGGTATGCTAACAGTGTGCCGCCACGTGTTGATGTGGTGAGGAAATCAAAGGGGGATTGCCTCCTGCTTTCAATATATAACTTTTTTCCTATATGTAATATAAGCCATTTAGCAGACACTTATATCCAAAGCAACTTACAGTCATGCATGAACACATTTTGCATGTGGGTGGTCCTGGGAATTGAACCCACCATCGTGGCAATTTAAGCACCGTGCTCTACCAACTGAGCTACGAGGACCTATCTCTTGCACTATACTGTCAATAGAGAAAAGTTATCATTGTTGTCATCTGTCACACACCACTGTAAATTAATGTAAATTGATATCGTTGCACTCAGAACACTTCCACAAACCATCAATTTAATTTGCTAATGACTAGAGAACAAGCTCTCAGCCTATCAAATGCCAATAGTTTCCAATTAGTCATCTCAACTGTATGAGGCACTTCTTGGTATTCTCATGTTCAAAAATACTAAAATACAACCCCAAAACAACCTCTATTATAATAAGTGTACCATTCTAGGTCACAACTGTAACTACAATCTCAATCTTACCCTCAATCTGCTCAGGAGTGAATTCAAGCTGAAAGGAAAAACAAAAATAACATTTTGGTTCAGGATGTGGACACAAAGTAGTGATTTAAAATGGCCAACAACATAGTTAACTGCATGTTGTGAGCAACAGTAAAAATGACTTTAAAAAAACTGAGGTTAAATACGTAAAGCATGACTCTTTGGCCTTGATGGTAGTAGTATCCCCCACTCTGAATGAACCTAAATGTAAAGTGAATGGAAAATGGAGGAGTATAGGCGGAGAAGGACATGAAAATGTAATTGTGCTTCACCAACCTTTCAGGTTATCTGAAAAATGTCAAAGGTCTAACCTAAAACTGTATTAAAATCAAATCCTATTTATATTCATTTGATATCCTTCATGTAATGAAGATAGGAAAGGAACGTCCCTCTTGCACTTGTTCACCATTGTAAACGCTCTTGACGATTTTCCTATTGTGTATGTTGTGCGAAAATATTTTCAAATACCACATTTTTGCAAGTTTTAAAATATTTGGCCTTGGTTAGAAATATATATATTTATCTTTGCAGTTATTTCTTATTTTTGTGCACAAATAAGGCATTCCGATTTGGGTGGTCTGCTATGCATGGCCATAATTAAAATCACATTAAATGGTTTTAACCTCACTACATAATACAGCTGTTCCCTCAACCATGAAAATGTTTACTTATATAGAAGAGGCAGAGTCAGCAAGAAACAAACTTTGCCTTGTGTAAGCCAATATTCTCCCAACTTTAAGCTCCATCAAGTTCAAGCTACTGTTGCTTAAGTACAAAATAATGGGACTTGTGACGATGTAAATAGTAGTATGAAGATAACATGCTCTATAAAGGTCTTGAAATGCATGTAGATATTTGCCTGTCATGTTAATTATCATTGTTCCTCTTCAATCTGTCATGCTACTCGTATTATCTTATCTTTAAAGTAAAAAACTTGATTTTATATATATTTCCACAATATGAGGTTGGAATAGTACTGTGAAATTGTGACAATTATGATAATTCCCTTTTAGTGTAAGAGCTGTTTGAAATGACTGCCTGAAATGTTTTGGCCTGACTTTTGACATCACCAGGTGGTAAATTAGTTACTAGACCAATAAGAAAGAGAGTTCCAAACCTCTATACCAATAACAGCTAGTTCAATTTTCCCCTACCCACTCCGTCCAACCACTCTTTGCTAAGAAGCATTTAGATTTGTTTTTTGGACATTTTAATTGAAAACAGTCACACTAGCTAGGTTTCCATCCAATTGGCGACAGATCTTCATGAGACTATTCTAAAATCCGCATGAAGAAGATATGCGCCTTTTCCGCAACTGACTTTTTGCGGAAAAGTCAGTGAGTGATGAAATAGTGCACACAATATATTATTTTTTTCTTATGTTTTCATGTACCGAATTCAAATCTAAAGTTCAATGTGTTTCCATCATATGTTCAACTCTACCGATAGTTTTGTCGCAAAAACTGCTGCGTTAAATAGCCGACAGTTCGCAGATATAGGGTGGTCTACATGGTGAGTTAACTATGGATAAGAACAAGAATATGTTTATTTGTCAAACGGCAGTCAAGCATCAATCATCATGTCACCAGAATATGACCCTCGCTATTTATTGAAAATGAGCATCAAGCTCATTACCATGTACTTTCTCCACCCTGTGAAGTTCATCATAACGTATCTAATCTGTAGCCTAATAAACTGCATGGTTTCCCTAGTCATAGTGGTTGGACCACACACTATACCATCGCGTGACTCCAAGTTTACTTCGGTATGATGGTTATCATATCAATATTTGCACATAAAAGCATTTCCACCACCATTTCTCGCATAATACATTTTACCTACGCAAAAAGATACCACCATGTCAAACGAACAAATGACCTGTCGCCATTTTCAAAATTGTGCCGAAACTACCTGTTTCCATCATAGTTTTTTTATTTTTTATTATTATTATTTTTTTTATCTACGGTGACTTCATTCACATAAAACACTGTGGATGGTAACTTGGTTAGTAAGATACTTAATTGTTACACAGACATTTTTTGATAGTGACTTGAAAATGGCTGCATTGGACCTTGTCCAAACGGCTAAACTGTAGGACTCCTATTTGCATGCACTGCACTGTTCACGTCACACGGTGTCTCTGATGTTCTTGAAAAACACAGATGACTATCAATGGAAGACCAAACTGTTATTACCATCTCTGGCTTGATGTTGAGATTAACAATATTACATTTTTCTTATCAATTTGATGAATATGAAAAGAATGGAACCTCACCCAAATGATAGTGAAATTATGTGCTGTAGGATAGCCCAGTTACAATTTTAGCATCTAACAAATACATGAGTAACACACCTTTTTAGTCTTAAATAAATCCCTAATAAAACAAATCATTTTAAACACGTTCGAAGATAACAAATAATCAAATAAAAACATTGTTATGTTGATGTTTCCCCCATCCAACACCTACATCCAAAGCTCATCATATTTTCCCTATTCCCTTCATGCAAACCAGTGAAAATAGGAGTTATTCTGTACCACGACTTCTGTGGGGTTAAACTCCGGGATCTTGACTGGCTCAGGCTCTGGGGCCTTGGGTTTGGGTGCTTCTTTGGGCTCTTCCTTCTTCTTGGGCGCCATTGCGATGCACGACTATACTCAGGGCACACAGGAGGAATGACACTGCTAACACACACTGGGTAGAGGTGTCCTGGAGTGTCTGGGACCCTTTATTCTTTCTTCACCCCCTCCCTGACTGCAATGCTGCCAACAATAGGGGGACTACTATAAAAGGCCATGCTTTGTGCTTCTATTTAAGACCTACAACAGGCTGCGGATGCATATCATCAAGAAGGCTACTAGGAAACCAATTTGGATAGAATTCCCCCGCCTGGATCCTCATCCTTGAATCCAGCGATTTCTATTGAGTCCATTTATGTGTTTCGGTCTGTTTAAAAGTCCATCACAGTGTTGTAAGTGCTTTGATCTACCAGTTCATTGAGCTAAAGGTGTTCACTGAGGGCAGGTGACCATCTGAGAAACAGACGGTGAATGCGACTCAAATTATCCTGCCATAATAATATTGAATGATACCCTGCAAATACTCTACACTCCGATTAAATATTGTCTAATGACTGAGTATTGTCTCCTAAGGATAGGACAGGACCGGAGGACGTGTGTGTGGGCAGGCATGGCGGGTCTGTGAGATTATTATATATTTATGGGACAGATGTTCCTATCTGCAAGGATTTACAGAGTGTTAGTGGCAGAGGGGAGAGACATTTGAATAGTCACTCTGCGGGCAGTAGGCCTGACGGCATATACATTTTTCTTCGACTGGACTTTTCAGATGGCAGTTTATGGACCTCCAAAAAAATGGATGCAGCAACTGCTGCTTGACCCTTTAAGGCCAACACTGCTGATTTCATTAACACCAGTTGTGATAACCCATAAATTATATTTCATATTCACATTTTTAACGTTGATAATTAATCGTTGCATTGTTGTGCCAAACATTGATGATGAACTGTCCCATGTGGCTCAGTTGGCAGAGCATGGTTTGATTCCCACGGGGGACCAGTATGAAAATGTATGCCCTCAGGAGCGTCTGCTAACTGATGTAATGATGTAATGAACTCTAGTATTGTCATTGCTGGTTGCACTTGCACTTGAACAGAACCCCAGCCAGTCAATGAGTGTCAACCTACATAGAGAGACAGATGGAAACTCAGTGTGTCAGTCAGGTTATAAATGGATCAAGCCCTGCATAGCTCTAACTGCCATCCCATGAACATTATATCAGGTGATTTTCATTGAAGACAGCTAATGCAACCATCCCAGTATGTCCACCCCATGGGAAGCTTGTAAAACATTCAGGTCCTGTCATGATTGCTATTTTGGTGCCTGCCCGTTGTTCGCTATGGTATGTACCTTGGAAAGGCTCCAGACGATTTACAACGCCAATTGTTATTTGACCCCCAAACAAAGCAAAGCAACCTTCAGTGCAGCTGTAACAGGGGCAGTTTAGTTTAGCAAGCTAAAGTCATAAGTAAGTATAGACACATACACTTAGTTTGGACTTTACTGGTTGGATCCAATTACAAGAGACTGAGACACAGTAACGTTCCTTTAATCCAGTAGGGAATCACAGAGAAGGGTACTAACTAAGATTCATTCATTTATGAAATGTACACTGTATATTAACAACTGTACACTCTTCCAAAAGGGTTATTCAGCTGTCCCCATAGGATAACCATTGTTGGTTCCAGGTTGAACCCTTTTGGGTTCCATGTAGAACCCTCTGTGGAACGGGTTCTACATGGAACCAAAAAAGGTTTTACCTGGAACAAAAAATGTTTCTTCAAAGGGTTTGCCTATGGAGACAGCCAAATAACAATTTTAGGTTCTAGGTAACATGTTTTTTTTAAAGAGTGTAGCACACATTTATCAGGGAAATTCAGAAGACTCAAATTAGGTTTCATTTAACTATTTGCATAATAGTTAAATGGCCAGGACGAGACTGGCTAATTAGAGCTTTCCTACACCGGAAATCCACATTTTCTGAAGAACTATTTAAGTGAAATAAACTAATTTTACTCATGTGAAACTCATGTTTTACATGTTTGTATATTGAGAGTCACAATGGTCAATATCGCTGACAAACTTTTAAAGACAATTCAATTTGCCTTGCTGTAGCATGTTGTACACATGCATTGCTGAATAATGTTGAACCAAGTCTCCAATCAGATAGTAGTTTCTAAGAAATGATGGTACGAGCACAGTTTGCAGTACACTACAATGGAATCATAGTCGTCACACTGTGCCATCCTACTGTGGCAATTTAATGGTAATAGTTAAGATTGATCAACTTTCAGTGAACTTTTTGTAACCTTCACATGTGCAACCGCATCATGTTCAGAATGAATGTTATGTTGATGACAATGTGGTTGGCATTTACCTCTGGAAAAATTGTTCCTCCAAATTGGTCTTTCAGTGCTCATAGAAACAACTGACTCATGGTTCAAGGCTCAGCTCCTCTTAGTGTTGTCCTTTACTGAAAGAGAAACAAATAAAATAAAGAAGCATATTTCAAAATAAAGGATAGAGTATTACACAAAAAGTAATTTCACATCCTGAGGGATATTATAGGTTTAACCCAACAAGCTGAACATATATTACTTTCTGAGTTTATTAACTTTCTTGTATATTTATTTGTCAGTGGGGTCTTGTATTTGGATTTGCTTGTTTCTGATTGGAGTAATTCAAGGTGTTCCAATTGCAATGTACCAATTGCCCTCGGCCTCTCCTATAGGACTGTTTTGATGGAACTCACAAGTTATTCCGATTTATTGTTACAGCATAGCATGGATGAATGTATATCATATACAATATGTATTTGCTGAAGACCTGCAGTATTGAAAGCAATCTTGTATGCTGTCACTTAAAGAATGTAAAACTATTATGGGCCAGCTCAACAGTCTAACGGTTGTCTAAATAGAGACAGTTACCTAATACCGGATCACTTTATAGTTTTCTAAAAGGCATTGTCTTTTAGCAGTGTGCTGTGATATCTGAAAATAACAAATGTGCTTATCATGCTACTGTACTTTTATTATGAAATTAATTGAAGTTAGGGTCTCATTTTGGATCGAGAAAACAGAAACTAACACGGGCTACATAGATTTGTGTTGATCCTTTTGAATCTTACTTTAATTAACAAAGTAAGGGTTGGATGGTAACACAAGGTAGAGCATACTAAAACAAAGGCTACAGAATCCATTCAGCCATTCAATTTTGTACCTTATGTTCTCCCAGCAAATTTGTCTGACGCTTCATCTGAGCTGTAAATTGTCTCCAGTCCACATCCCTAAGACAATCAGACATTTGGAAGTACGTTGCTATCAGGCATACACTGACTGTACAAAACACCTCCCTAATATTGAGTTGCACCCACGTTGCCCTTAGAACAGCCTCAATTGGTTGTGGCATGGACTACAAGGTGTCGAAAGCGTTCCACAGGGATAGTGGCACATGTTGACTCCAATGCTTCCCACAGTTGTGTCAAGTTGGCTGGATGTCCTTTGGTTTGCGGACCATTCTTGAAACACACGGGTGTTTGCAGTTCTTTTTTCTTTCCACTTTTTTTATCCCCAATTTTGTGGTATCCAATTGGTAGTTACAGTTTTGTCTCATCACTGCAACTCCCGTACAGGAGAGGTGAAGGTCGAGAGCAGTGCGTCCTCCGAAACACAACCCAACCAAGCCGTACTGCTTCTTGACACAATGCTCAATTAAACCGGAAGCCAGCCGCACCAATGTGTCTGTGGAAACACCATACACCTGGCTACCGTGTCAGCGTTCACTGCACCTGGCCCGCCACAGGAGTCACTAGTGCGCAATGGGACAAGGACATCCCGGCTGACCAAACTCTCCCCTAACCCAGACAATGCTTGGCCAATTGTGCGCCACCCCATGGGTCTCCTGGGTCGCTGCCGGCTGAGACAGAGCCTGGACATGAACCCAGAATCTCTAGTGACACAGCTAGCACAGAGATGCAGTGCCTTAGACCACTGCGCCACTCGGGAGGCACAGGTTTGCAGTTCTTGACACACTCAAAGCCGTGCGCCTGGCACCTGCTACCATACCTGTTCAACGGCACTTACAGTACATCTTTATTCTTGCCCCTTCACCCTCTGAATCGCATACATTCACAGTCCATGTCTTAATTGTCTCAAGGCTTAACAATCTTTTTTTAACCTGTCTCCTCCCCTTCATCTACACTGCTTGAAGAGGATTTAACAGGTGACATCAATAAGGGATCATATCTTTCACCTGGATTCACCTGGTCAGTCTAATCTTTTGTACAGTCAGTTTATGCTTTCTACAGGAACTCTGTGCTCAGGTCTGATAGTCTCTTTTCCCCTCTATTCCTCTCTGACCATTGAAGTCCACTTATGTCGAATAATATGGGGTTATTATGCATTCAGTGATAGGACTAGACCTCAGGATTCCTGATTAGATTTACATATGAAGAAGACATTTTTTCTTTAATAAAAAAAATCCCCATTTTGAACTCCCTGACAACAGTGAATTGTATGGTATGTACATTACATTGTCTGGTAATTATGAACATTTCAAACCATACAACAGAGAGCAGCACTGAATAGAAAAAAACATTCACTGAACATGAACCTGCTACTATGAGGCAAGCGCCACACTGTCAAACTGTCACCAGGAAAAACGGGACCACAGTGCCCTCCTTTGGCTAAAAAGTTAAATATGTGAGATGGAGTCAACACCCACTTACTTTCTGTGTGACAGATGAGGAACAAGCTGTACAATTTTATATGAATGAAAGCTGTTGAATAAATGAAAGTGTGATTAAATGACCCACTCATTATAATTATTGGAGAAAGTATCTGAAGAAAACTTTACAAGAGCTCTATTCAAGCTTACAATGCCATCACTTGAACAAACTTTAAATTTTACATTAAATTAAACGTTACATTACATTAAACGTCAAAACAAAGACTACCTGCACAACCCTTGCCTGAGAGCCCTAGAAACTCAGCAGCTATTCTCGCTGTGCTCAGATCTAGTTGAGGGCTCTGATTGAAGCCAAAGTGGTTCCTTGATTGCCAGGGCCGGCCCTGGACATAAGCAGCAGCTAGGGGGCCTGTCATGCCAAATAATGTCCCCCAGCCAAAAAGTGTCCCCCTCTGCTGGGATTTAATGAACTATTAGTGTCCGTTGCTATATCAACGGTGTGATGACCTAATGATTCGAATTTTGGATATCATGACAGCCTAAATTATATTATTTTCATCATCGCTATGCAAACAAGGCTGATCTCCGTGATCATTTTGCTGTTTAAACAAGTTTCGTTTAGCTAATAAAATGAAACCTTTACTTCAAACTACTTTTGGGTACCTTGGTAACATTACAACATAAAAACAACATGTCTTAAATGTTGCTTCATTTCGGAAATGGCAATCTGCTTGTAATCTGCTTGACACAAAGTTACTCACCTTACAGATCAAAAAGTCATCTAATTTCCACTCCATTCTTATGTAAATCCACCTGATTCATACACCAGATTGTCTGGCTGTAATGTTTTTATTTTAACCTGGCCTTCCCTTATCTACACTGAAATAATATTATTTCAGTAAGTCCTCCTCATTAGTACACCCTTGTGGCTGAATATAAATGTATCTACTGTAGATACATATTGTAGATCCTAGGATACAATGAATAATGTTGAACAAATAAATATAAATACCATCAAAGGATACATTACAACTTACAATAATGAACACCTTTTTTTTAAAGATTATTGTCACACCCTGATCTGTTTCACCTGTCCCTATGATTGTCTCCACCCCCTCCAGGTGTCGTTTATTATCCCCAGTGCATTTATCCCTGTGTTTCCTGTCTCTCTGTGCTAGTTCATCTTGTATGTTTAGTCAAGTCAACCAGCGTGTTTTTTTCCCCGTACTCATTTTCTATTCTCTTTTGCTAGTCTTCCCGGTTTTGACCACTGCCTGACTCTGGACTACTTTCCCGCCTGCCTGATCATCCTGCCTGCCCTGACCTTGAATCTGCCTGGACTTCGGTACCAATTGGACTCTGAACTGGTTTTGACCTTTTGCCTGTACACAACCATTCTCTTGCCCTTTTTAAACCCCTTTTTGGGTTAATAAACATTGTAAGACTCCAACCATCTGCCTCCTGTGTCTGCATCTGGGTCTCTCCTTGTGCCTTGAGCCTCAGAAGTGGGACTTGAAGAGTGAGACGGCAAAGTCTAGGCAATACTGCTCCCTTTGTTCTGAATGTTTGCAGTGCTAGTGTTTTTGGTTAATCTGTGTGTCTCACATATTGTGTGGCCAGTATAATAGAGCAAAGAAACATTCTTAGCAGATAATGACAACATGACAATAACAGTAGCTGTAGATGATGTAATGAAAAGTTGGAGGGTGGTTGGTAATGGAGGACATGAGGTGGATCCACATCTGGGCGTTGGGCAGAACCCCTAGGTCCTGGAGAACAGGAGCAGAGTTAAAGGGAACAGGGTAGGTGATGTAAACAAACAAACACACAGGTAACACTTTACTGTGAGAAAATGTGATGGATTAGTGCAGTGTTATAAATGGGAGATATGTACTTTTCAACACTTTTGGAAGGTATAGCCTACCTCATGCTGGTACCCCTCCGACTCAGAGCACAGAGAATCAGACTGATCCAATCTCACTGGTTCTGGTGGATGGGATACCTCCTGGGGGGCTCGGAGAGTCGATGGTCTTAAAGTCATTTGGAGAGGTAAATCAAAGAGATACATTTTTATAAGCTCAGCATAACTACCATTTATTGCTTTCTCAAATGTCAATCAAAGCTTACTTTCTCAAATGTCAACCAAAGCTCAAGCTTTTATCTGATAAAAAACCTCCACATCCTTCTCAGTCCGTGCCTGAAGGTGGTCCTCAAAGGCTTTCTGATCTGGTTCGACAACTTCCATCACATCAGGTGGAGCTTTAGTGATCTGAAAGTACGTTATACAAAAATAGCAATAGACAAACACGAAGTCAATCACAAATTTGAAAGACTACAGTGTATGCAATAAATTGTATATACAAGTGCATTGTTTACCTCAGTCAACAGCTGCGGCTCCCGTCGATACAGAGGCCTGGATGCTGCTGTTGTGTGCAAAAATAATTACATTCAGATTGTTCTCCCACCCTTCCTGGTACAAATCAAGGGTCTTGCCCATGGCGGTCTTGAGGGTCTGTTTGTTCCATTCACTAAACCTGGAGGAGGAGGTAGGAAAGCAATATCTATTGACAATGTAAGATATTGAAATATGTCCTATTATGTACCATGAACAAAAAGCTAGAAAAGAAATAAAACAAACCATTGGTGACAGAATATAATCCTATAACATTCAAACCTTGTTCCAGCGTTCATGACAACGGTCACTCAAGATGACCTCAGGAGACCCGTGGGTGTTGAAGATGTCCACCATCGCCTTGGAGGTGGCTTCGCCAGTCTCGTCCTTAATGGGTATCAAACAAAACTAAAATCTATTATTGGTTCCAAGCACTATTTTTAATGTGCTACAGAAGGGAATTTAGAGTAAAGCATGTACTCTTCCTTTACTGACCTAACTAGACAGGGTACTGACCTTTAAGCAAAAAGTGACAAATTGAAACATTGTGTGCTCTCTGATGTGATTTTTTTTTTAAATCATAATAATTTCAGATATAATAGAATGTGATTGATAAACAAAAGGTTTACATTTGCCCAGCTTTCCACCTCGTTGACAATCCCCTGTCAGAAGAAGTGTAGGTTGATTTTTGCAATCATATGCTTAACTTCGAAACGGCCAGCATGCATCTCGGTCAGCACGACCCCCCTTCTCCTTAGTAAAAATCACCCTCCTGTGTGGCTGGCCATCCTTCCCCCGTAGGTTCATATGATTGCCTGTCAAGTTGTAAGGGGAGTTGTTGAAATACTCAAGTCCAAGTACATTTGCACTGCTGGCTTTCTCTCTCTCTGTTTCTCTCTCTCCATCTCTCTCTCTGTCTGTCTTCCACTCTGTTTCCATCTCTCTCTCCCTCTCTCCCTTGTATCCTTTCTTTCTTCCTCTTCCTCTCTCTCTGTGTCTGTCTAGTGAAGAAACCTAGTAAAGAGCATTTTAAATCACCATAATTGCTTACACCTATCCATTTGATTGATCAGGTTTAACTTCTCATTTACACCTACAACCTCGCCAAGATAAAGCAAAGCAGTGCGACAAAACAACAGTTACATATGGGATAAACAAACATACAGCCAATAACACAATAGAAAAGTATATGTACAGTGTGTGCAAATGTAGTACGATTAGGGAGGTAAGGCAATAAATAGGCCATAGTGGCGAAATAATGACAATTGAGCATTAACACTGGAGTGATAGATGTGCAGATTATGTGCAAGTAGAGATAGTGGTGTGCAAAAGAGCAAAAAAATAACCATATGGGGATGAGGCAATTGGGTGGGCTATTTACAGATGGGCTGTGTACAGGTGCAGTGATAGGTAAGCTGCTCTGACAGCTGATGCTTACATTTAATGAGGGAGATTTAAGTCTCCAGCTTCAGTGACTTTTGCAATTAAATGGTATCACATTGAAACCACGCGTTTGACACCTTTCTAGACATTATTAGAGCCATCCTCCCCTCATCAGCCTCAACTGAACTATATGTATAGCTAGCAACATGTAAATGACCAACTACCTAGATGAAAAATGGTAGTTGAAAAATGGTTGTACATAGCTACAGTGGGGCAAAAAAGTATTTAGTCAGCCACCAATTGTGCAAGTTCTCCCACTTAAAAAGATGAGAGAGGCCTGTAATTCTCATCATAGGTACACTTCAACTATGACAGACAAAATGAGAAAAAAAATCCAGAAAATCACATTGTAGGATTTTTTATTTATTAATTTGCAAATTATGGTGGAAAATAAGTATTTGGACAATAACAAAAGTTTATCTCAATACTTTGTTATATACCCTTTGTTGGCATTGACAGAGGTCAAATGTTTTCTGTAATGCTTCACAAGGTTTTCACACACTGTTGCTGGTATTTTGGCCCATTCCTCCATGCAGATCTCCTCTAGAGCAGTGATGTTTTGGGGCTGTTGCTGAGCAACACAGACTTTCAACTCCCTCCAAAGATTTTCTATGGGGTTGAGATCTGGAGACTGGCTAGGAGACACTGCAGTGTGTTACTGATGGTAGGCTTTGTTACTTTGGTCCCAGCTCTCTGCAGGTCATTCACTAGGTCCCCCCGTGTGGTTCTGGGATTTTTGCTCACCGTTCTTGTGATCATTTTGACCCCACGGGGTGAGATCTTGCGTGGAGCTCCAGATCGTGGGAGATTATCAGTGGTCTTGTATTTCTTCCATTTCCTAATAATTGCTCCCACAGTTGATTTCTTCAAACCAAGCTGCTTACCTATTGCAAATTCAGTCTTCCCAGCCTGGTGCAGGTCTACAATTTTGTTTCTAGTGTCCTTTCACAGCTCTTTGGTCTTGGCCATAGTGGAGTTTGGAGTGTGACTGTTTGAGGTTGTGGACAGGTGTCTTTTATACTGATAACAAGTTCAAACAGGTGCCATTAATACAGGTAACGAGTAGAGGACAGAGGAGTCTCTTAAAGAAGGTCTGTGAGAGCCATAAATCTTGCTTGTTTGTAGGTGACCAAATACTTATTTTCCACCATAATTTGCAAATAAACTCATTAAAAATCATTAAAAGTGTACCTATGATGAAAATTACAGGCCTCTCTCATCTTTTTAAGTGGGAGAACTTGCACAATTGGTGGCTGACTAAATACTTTTCTAAATACTATATCTGTCCAGTTATCTAATAGTAGTTAACTGCTTAACGTTACCCTGAATTGTGAATTTCTCTGAATGTTGCTCCTCTTGTCGAGATCAGTGGTGCCTTCATAGTACTTCGCCTGGTTGGAAAGACAAAATAAAATCTCCTTGAGGGATGCCATTGTAGTGCAAACCAACAGTTACAGTAGCTAGCTAGCTAACGTTAGCTAAATAAAACTGTCTGGCATGCCTGCTAGCTAGCTAGCCAGCGTCAACAGCTAGAAATGATTCCTTCCTATTTAACAATATTTAACGTAAACTCACTCACTTTTGTACATCGCCTTGGTCCGTACAATTGACCTTATTTTAGCGCCCAAAAAACATACATAATACTTCCAGATCAACTGTAATGTCAATACCATTGTAAAGCACAATTTCTCCCCTTTCCAACAGAATTCATGCCGAGACCTCCACGCTGCCTGTTTCTGCATGACTGAAGAAGGCAATGAGCTCCTTCGGATCTTTTTAAAAATGGCGGGTGGGGAAGCGAAACTAATGCGTGGTAGAGAGAAGGAGAGGAGATGTGTGGGAAAATGCTATTTTTTCACTCGATCTGTCCAACTTATCACCTTATCACCTCTAAAATGTAAATAAAACACTAAAGAGTTTATATAATGTGTCATTACATACCTATTTGAAGGTTTGTGTCGAATTTGAATCGGGTTTTTAGGACGGTGCTAAAGTGATCTTCAGAAGTTAACAGCGGCTTTGAGAGTGACAATCGCTTACAGTGATGACGCAAAAAATGACTAGGTATCCCCCCCCTTACCCCCGTTACTGTCCATTTATTGTTTATAAACAATGAGAGAAGTGCTATACCTGGTGGAGATAGATTGTAAGACAGAAATAGTTGCTTTATGCATGCTGTACGTTACGGCATGACACGTCACAATGTAACGGAGGGTCAGTTTTTTCCAACTTTTCTCCAATACTATAGAGCCATTACCATGTCGATCAACGCTTGAATAGAAACGTAGTTCACACCCTAAATTTTGAAGTCAACACAGTCGCTACAGTCCCATTAGTTTTCTTTGCAGCCTCGTTTGAATGTCGCGGTTACATTACATTTGTACGGCATGGGGTTACTTATATAAAGACAAATATATGGTAAAGAAAGAGTGTTCTCTTTCCAGTCTTTTCGGTCCTCTGAAGCAGCAGGTAGTCAGCAGGTTATCACCGTCAAAAACACTGTCCTTGGAGAGCAATTCTGAGGTAATAATTTTGCTTGGACTTAGCGAACGTTTATGAGGTGAAATAGAACTATAACTGCCCGTGTCCTCCTTCCTTCGCGACTGCTACAAGGTAAAATAGAGCCAAGCAACCAGCCAAGCAACGGACGCTTTGGGGGCGGGGGCACTTTTTTGGCCACTATGTGGCATGACAGGCCCCCAACCAAAACTTAGTTTGGGTCTCAATTTACTGTTTAGAACTAGAATACACAAGGTGCAATTTCAAAATTTGGTAGTGCATCAGCAGTTTTTCTCTTGTAATGTCACTGACAGTCACTCAATTAGCCTATGTCAGCAATTATTTTGTTGTTGTTTAGTCTAGCCAGTTATCTACACCTGGTAGTAATCATTGCCAAATTAATGACCAGGAATACAGGGCATGTGCCCAGGGGCCCTGATATCATATGAACATGGCATAAGTCATGGCAAAATGGGTAGAATTGCATGAAATTCATTTTAAAAAACTGCAACATTTTGTTTCCACCCCATAATAACATATTAAGAATAGCAGGAAATTAGCTGTAAAACTGCTACATGTTCTGTCCGCCCCATGGCTCAATGAGCAGAATTTCACAAAGTTAGTTTTAAAACTGCAACATTTTCTCTCTGCCCCATGGCATAATCTGTAGAATTGTAGAACATGCACTTTAAAATCAAATCAAATGTATTCATATAGCCCTTTTTACATCAGCTGATATATCGAAGTGCTGTACAGAAACCCAGCCTAAAATCCCAAACAGCAAGCAGTGCAGGTGTAGAAGCACGGTGGCTAGGAAAAACTCCCTAAAAAGGCCAAAACTTAGAAAGAAATCTAGAGAGGGACCCGGCTATGAGGGGTGGCCAGTCCTCCTCTGGCTGTGCCGGGTGGAGATAACAGAACATGGCCAAGATGTTCAAATGTTCATAAATGACCAGCATGTTCAAATAATAATAATCACAGTAGTAGTCGAGGGTGCAACAAGTCAGCACTTCAGGAGTAAATGTCAAACTATCACCTGTTCTCTATGCCCCATGCAAAATGTAGAGAATTGCAGGAAATTAACTTTTAAACGTACATTTCTTCTCTCCGGTGTAAATAGGGGGGCCACAAAAAATATTTTACAAGCAAGGTGGGGTGAACCAGAAACTAAATCTAGTTTAGGGCCCCCAAAAAGCTAGGGCCGGCCCTGTTGATTTCCTTCCAACCTCAAACCATGCTCCTCCAGGTTTTCTATGTAATTTTACACTTGGGCAGTGCTCAGAAGGGACCAAACACCCCCACAGTGCTCTAATAGGGCCCATGCTCCTCCATGTTCTCTATGTCATTTTACACGTGGGCAGTGTAAAGCTTTGATGTGGAGAGTATCCTTGTGGGTAGGCTACTAGGCTGTAGATTTATCCAACAGTATACCGTTTCCTAAATCAAGAAATATCCTGGATTTGAGTTCATTTTGATTTAGATTTCTTTGGATAATTTTTGGGGGGGTTCATCGTCGGTTTGTTTTTGTTTGAAATTAATCAAGAAATAATCTTATTTGTAGGTCTATATATCAATAAATGTACATTGTTTGAAGCACACTTTTAGTGTCTCAGTTATAAATGAAAGTTCCAATAAGCCCCTTATGGTGAATGACATGTGAATGAGAGGATTGTAGAATCATGACTCTTGAGTTTCAGTTCATCGTTCGCCTGTAGGGGGTCCTGCGTGCTCTGTGCATTACTGACTGAAATTAACTAATTGAGTTGAAAGATTTGTTCTTTTGGCTGAACGAATCGAAAAGATCAGAGTCAGCAAAAATAACTTCCTGTCACTACTCCCAGGCGGAGAAGTTTGAAAAAAGGAAAAAGTGGCTAGGTCAATCACATTCAGGCCTGTCTCGGCCAAAGTAACCTAACTTAGCAGGCTTAAAACAAATGTGTGAAACTAGATCCACTACATGCTGGCCTTGATGAGAAGCCAAAAAACTGTCATGGGAGGTTCTCTTCTGCACTGCTCAATCAATCCAGTAATTGTGGAGGAGGAGTTAAGACGTAGTGTCGCCTTGACGTCCAAATGCGGAAGTCACGTCACAGGCATCCACCGAAAGCTGGAACAACTGGTTGTTGGGGACTAGGCATAGGCTACTGCCTATGCAAAATGGTTTGTTTCAAAAACAATTTTGAGATGGAGGTTTTACTGAATGTTTTTTCTGAAATGTATGCTTTGGCCAAGCAAAGGACAATTGAACAACGTTATGTGGGTATGAGCAAACAGAATATGAGCTTTTAAAAATGACATTTTTACTGGACAGTTACTTTCAATGAGATCTCTAGTATTGAAAATAGATAGATGGTATGTGATGTTATGATTGCGTCTGCTTCTATACGTTTGTATAGCCTTCAGCTTGTAAATGAAGTTTCAACCAGTTATAATTGGATGAGTCAATGTTTTCCTCCCCACGTAGTGATGCAAGGTAGGCCCTATTTCTACCTGGCATTGCCAGTGATCTCTAAGTACTGATGGGTAGACTACTAGGCTGTAGATTTGTCCAAAGGTATACCTGTCATGTACTGTCATGTTGTGTCTTGTCTCTGTCCTTTCCCTTCATCCTGTCTCCCTCTGCTGGTCGTTGTTAGGTTACCTTTTCTCCCCCTCTTTCCCCCAGCTGTGCCTTGTCTCCTCCTAACCACCTCGTCACCCCTTTTCCCACCTGTTCCCTTTTTCCCTCTGATTAGGTCCCTATATCTCTCTCTGTTCCTGCTCCTGTCCTTGTCGGATTCTTGTTTGTTGTGTTTCATGCCTGAGCCACTATCGTCATGTTTGCTGTAACCTTGTCCTGTCCTGTCGGAATCTGCCGGTCTATCTGAGCCTACCTATGTTTGGTTATTAAAGAAGCTCTGTTTAAGTTAGTTCGCTTTTGGGTCCTCATTCACTCACCATAACAGAAGAATCCGACCAAGAATGGACCCAGCGACTTCGGATCCTCTCCACTCAGCCGTCGGGATCCAGGGAGCGATGCTAGGCAGACACGAGCAGGAAGTGTCCGCTGCTCGACATGCCGTTGAGACCCTGGCCACCCAAGTCTCCAACCTCACAGAACAGGTTCACCATCTCCGCCTCGATCCACCGGCCACTTCCAGGGCTTTCGAATCTCCGGAGCCCAGAATCAATAACCCGCCGTGTTACTCTGGGGAGCCCACTGAATGCCGCTCGTTCCTCACCCAGTGTGATATTGTGTTTTCTCTCCAGCCCAACACTTACTCCAGGAGCACTGCTCGTGTCGCCTACGTCATATCTCTCCTTATTGGACGGGCTCGTGAGTGGGGCACGGCAATCTGGGAGGCAAGGGCTGAGTGTACTAACCAGTATCAGGACTTTAAGGAGGAGATGATACGGGTTTTTGATCGATCTGTTTTTGGGGAGGAGGCTTCCAGGGCCCTGTCTTCCCTATGTCAAGGCAATCGATCCATAACAGACTACTCTATTGAGTTTCGCACTCTTGCTGTCTCCAGTGGCTGGAACGAGCCGGCCTTGCTCGCTCGTCTTCTGGAGGGTTTCCGCGCAGAGGTAAAGGATGAGATTCTCTCCCGGGAGGTTCCTTCCAGCGTGGATTCCTTGATTGAACTCGCTATTCGCATTGAGCGACGGGTTGATCTTCGTCACCGAGCTCGTGGAAAGGAGCTCGCGCTCTCCGTCGCCTCCCTCTCCGCATCACTACCATCTTCCTCTGCCGGCTCGGGTGCTGAGCCCATGCAGCTGGGAGGTATCCACATCTCGACTAAGGAGAGGGAACGGAGAATCACCAACCGCCTCTGTCTCTATTGCGGTTCCGCTGGTCATTTTGTCACTTCATGTCCAGTAAAAGGCCAGAGCTCGTCAGTAAGCGGAGGGCTACTGGTGAGCGCTACTACTCCTGTCTCTCCTTCAAGATCCTGCACTACCTTGTCGGTCCATCTACGCTGGACCGGTTCGTCAGCTTCCTGCAGTGCCTTAATAGACTCTGGGGCGGAGGGCTGTTTTATGGACGAGACCTGGGCTCGGGAACATGACATTCCTCTCAGACAGTTAAAGGAGCCCACGGCCTTGTTCGCCCTGGATGGTAGTCCTCTCCCCAGGATTCAGCGTGAGACGCTACCTTTAACCCTCACTGTTTCTGGTAATCATAGTGAAACCATTTCTTTTTTAATTTTTCGTTCACCTTTTACACCTGTTGTTTTGGGCCATCCCTGGCTAGTTTGTCATAATCCTTCCATTAATTGGTCTAGTAATTCTATCCTCTCCTGGAACGTCTCTTGTCATGTGAAATGTTTAATGTCTGCTATCCCTCCTGTTTCCTCTGTCTCTTCTTCACAGGAGGAGCCTGGTGATTTGACAGGGGTGCCGGAGGAATATCACGATCTGCGCACGGTGTTCAGTCGGTCCAGGGCCACCTCTCTTCCTCCACACCGGTCGTATGATTGTAGTATTGATCTCCTTCCGGGAACCACCCCCCCCCGGGGTAGACTATACTCTCTGTCGGCTCCCGAACGTAAGGCTCTCGAAGATTATTTGTCTGTAGCTCTTGACGCCGGTACCATAGTCCCCTCCTCCTCTCCCGCCGGAGCGGGGTTTTTTTTTGTCAAGAAGAAGGACGGGTCTCTGCGCCCCTGCATAGATTATCGAGGGCTGAATGACATAACAGTGAAGAATCGTTATCCGCTTCCTCTTATGTCTTCAGCCTTCGAGATCCTGCAGGGAGCCAGGTTTTTCACTAAGTTGGACCTTCGTAACGCTTACCATCTCGTGCGCATCAGGGAGGGGGACGAGTGGAAGACGGCGTTTAACACTCCGTTAGGGCACTTTGAATACCGGGTTCTTCCTTTCGGCCTCGCTAACGCTCCAGCTGTCTTTCAGGCATTAGTCAATGATGTCCTGAGAGACATGCTGAACATCTTTGTTTTCGTTTACCTTGACGATATCCTGATTTTTTCACCGTCACTCCAGATTCATGTTCAGCACGTTCGACGTGTCCTCCAGCGCCTTTTAGAGAATTGTCTTTTTGTGAAGGCTGAGAAGTGCACTTTTCATGCCTCCTCCGTCACATTTCTCGGTTCTGTTATTTCCGCTGAAGGCATTAAGATGGATCCCGCTAAGGTCCAAGCTGTCATTGATTGGCCCGTCCCTAAGTCACGCGTCGAGCTGCAGCGCTTTCTCGGCTTCGCGAACTTCTATCGTCGTTTCATCCGTAATTTCGGTCAGGTGGCAGCTCCTCTCACAGCCCTTACTTCTGTCAAGACGTGCTTTAAGTGGTCCGTTTCCGCCCAGGGAGCTTTTGATCTCCTCAAGAATCGTTTTACATCCGCTCCTATCCTTGTTACACCTGACGTCTCTAGACAGTTCGTTGTCGAGGTTGACGCGTCAGAGGTGGGCGTGGGAGCCATCCTTTCTCAGCGCTCCCTCTCTGACGACAAGGTCCACCCATGCGCGTATTTTTCTCACCGCCTGTCGCCGTCGGAACGTAACTATGATGTGGGTAACCGCGAACTGCTCGCCATCCGGTTAGCCCTAGGCGAATGGCGACAGTGGTTGGAGGGGGCGACCGTTCCTTTTGTCGTTTGGACTGACCATAGGAACCTTGAGTACATCCGTTCTGCCAAACGACTTAATGCACGTCAGGCGCGTTGGGCGCTGTTTTTCGCTCGTTTCGAGTTCGTGATTTCTTATCGTCCGGGCTCTAAGAACACCAAGCCTGATGCTTTGTCTCGTCTCTTCAGTTCTTCAGTAGCCTCCACTGACCCCGAGGGGATTCTCCCTGAGGGGCGTGTTGTCGGGTTGACTGTCTGGGGAATTGAGAGGCAGGTAAAACAAGCGCTCACTCACACTCCGTCGCCGCGCGCTTGTCCTAGGAACCTTCTTTTCGTTCCCGTTCCTACTCGTCTGGCCGTTCTTCAGTGGGCTCACTCTGCCAAGTTAGCCGGCCACCCTGGCGTTCGGGGTACGCTTGCTTCCATTCGCCAGCGTTTTTGGTGGCCCACCCGGGAGCATGACACGCGTCGTTTCGTGGCTGCTTGTTCGGTCTGCGCGCAGACTAAGTCCGGTAACTCTCCTCCTGCCGGCCGTCTCAGGCCGCTTCCTATTCCCTCTCGACCGTGGTCTCACATCGCCTTAGATTTTGTCACCGGACTGCCTTCGTCAGCGGGGAAGACTGTTATTCTTACGGTTGTCGATAGGTTCTCTAAGGCGGCTCATTTCATTCCCCTTGCTAAGCTTCCTTCTGCTAAAGAGACGGCACAAATCATCATCGAGAATGTTTTCAGAATTCATGGCCTTCCGTCAGACGTCGTTTCGGACAGAGGTCCGCAATTCACGTCTCAATTTTGGAGGGAGTTTTGCCGTTTGATTGGGGCTTCCGTCAGTCTCTCTTCCGGCTTTCACCCCCAGTCTAACGGTCAAGCAGAACGGGCCAATCAGACTATTGGTCGCATCTTACGCAGTCTTTCTTTTCGTAACCCTGCGTCTTGGTCAGAACAGCTCCCCTGGGCAGAATACGCCCACAACTCGCTTCCTTCGTCTGCGACCGGGCTATCTCCTTTTCAGAGTAGCCTCGGGTACCAGCCTCCGCTGTTCTCATCTCAGTTCGCCGAGTCCAGCGTCCCCTCCGCTCAGGCTTTTGTCCAACGTTGCGAGCGCACCTGGAAGAGGGTCAGGTCTGCACTTTGCCGTTATAGGACGCAGACTGTGAGGGCTGCTAATAAGCGTAGAACTAAGAGTCCTAGATATTGTCGCGGTCAGAGAGTTTGGCTCTCCACTCAGAACCTTCCCCTTAAGACGGCTTCTCGCAAGTTGACCCCGCGGTTCATTGGTCCGTTCCGTATTTCTCGGGTCATTAATCCTGTCGCAGTTCGACTTCTTCTTCCGCGATACCTTCGTCGCGTCCACCCGGTCTTCCATGTCTCCTGCATCAAGCCCGTCCTTCGCGCCCCCGCTCGTCTTCCCCCCCCCCCCCCCATCCTTGTCGAGGGCGCACCCATCTACAGGGTCCGTAGAATTTTGGACATGCGTCCTCGGGGCCGTGGTCACCAGTACCTCGTAGATTGGGAGGGGTACGGTCCTGAGGAGAGGAGTTGGGTTCCCTCTCGGGACGTGCTGGACCGTGCGCTGATCGAGGATTTCCTCCGTTGCCGCCAGGTTTCCTCCTCGAGTGCGCCAGGAGGCGCTCGGTGAGTGGGGGGGTACTGTCATGTACTGTCATGTTGTGTCTTGTCTCTGTCCTTTCCCTTCATCCTGTCTCCCTCTGCTGGTCGTTGTTAGGTTACCTTTTCTCCCCCTCTTTCCCCCAGCTGTGCCTTGTCTCCTCCTAACCACCTCGTCACCCCTTTTCCCACCTGTTCCCTTTTTCCCTCTGATTAGGTCCCTATATCTCTCTCTGTTCCTGCTCCTGTCCTTGTCGGATTCTTGTTTGTTGTGTTTCATGCCTGAGCCACTATCGTCATGTTTGCTGTAACCTTGTCCTGTCCTGTCGGAATCTGCCGGTCTATCTGAGCCTACCTATGTTTGGTTATTAAAGAAGCTCTGTTTAAGTTAGTTCGCTTTTGGGTCCTCATTCACTCACCATAACAATACCAACTCCTGGATTGAGTTCAGTTTAATTTAGATTTCTTTGGAGAAATATTTTCTTGTTAGTTTGTCCTTTTTGCTTAATTTGCCAACATTCTTTTCTATCCTAACCACTGCTACCATTACTATCCTTATTTTGTAAATGAAACCACCATTTTTGCATCCCATTGCCTCATTCCTGCCTGCTGCATGCCCTTATTAAGACTGCAAGACACACTTACATTTTCACATTGTCGGAATAAGACATGGACCATTTATTGTACATTATCAAACCATAAATTATATGAAACACAAAGAAAAAATACTTTGGAGTACCTTAAATTATATAATGTGCAGAAAACCCAATTAATCACTTTCGTTCATTGAAGTTGATGGGTCACTTATAACAAAACCTTTCAATATACTCCTAGGTATAAAATCAGATGGTCAATTATCATGGTCAAGTAATATTGCTAAAGTTGTGGTGAAGATGGGGAGGGGTATACTGTATCTGTTATGCAAAGATGTTCTGCATTTTTGACACACATCAACTGTGCTAGTTGTTCAGGCTCTGGTCTTGTCCCATCTTGATTTCTGTCTGGTAATATGGTCAAGTGCAGTAAAGAAAGACCTAGAAAAATGGCTCAAAACAGAGCAGCATGTCTTGCCCTGAACTGCACATACAGAACTAACATCAACAACATGCACGCTAGTCTTTCCTGCTTGAGGGTTGATGAGAGATTAACTGCATCAAGTATTTATATATATATATATATATATGCATATTATTATGTTGAAATGTCCAAATTGTCTGTATAATCAATTTACATATGGCTCTTACAGACATACCTACCCCAAAAGACATGCCACCGGGTGTCTTTTTACAGTCCCCAAATCCAAAATAAATTCAAGGCCATGATCACATGGAACTCCCTTCCAGCTCAAATTACTCAAGCAAACAGCAAAATGAGCTTTAAAAAACAAATAAAACAACACAACACCTCTCCCTTATCTGACCTAGTTGTAATGTATGTAAATTGGTAAGTGTTTTTGTCCGTAATGTTTGTTTTTGCTATGTGTCAAACCCGAGGCAGACTAGCTATCGCCATTGACGTCGGCTCATGGGGAGCCCAATAAAATAAAATAATTGTAATTCCATAGTCGGAGTTTATTTTCTCTCGCTTCTGCTACAATAATGGCCGCCATTGATTTCACCAAATGTTGAGTAATTGTTTTGTGGTTGCGTCATATTTGTTTGCGTACTTAACATTGAAACTTGCATCGATGCATTCTTTAAAATATGTACAAACATAGTACGCATTCGAGAAGTACCCTCTGGTCTCTGTTTCGTATACTTAGATTTTTACTCATACTCCGACTCTCCCGTCCAATATGAGTGTTCGGAGCACGGCAGTATGCATTTGGTAAAAAATTCTTTATGTTCCTTATTATTTACTTAGTATTATCAAACTTCATCCAGATATTACACTGTTGATGTGTATGGAGTAGAAAATCACTTTGCTTGCATTCGCCAAACAATAACACCAGTGTTACTGTAACAGAATGTGTATACTGAAGTAAAGGTTATAGCCAAGAGAGGAGGAAGTTGTGGCTTGTTAGAACACAGCGATGGTTATAATTTCAGTGGTGCTCATGAGGATCCCCATAACAATTCTATTGTCAATGTGGCCCACCTCAAACATATTGTAACATAGGAACCCCTCATGTGATCAATGTGTGATAGGGCCCTGAGCACAGGAGTAGACTAAAATGAACCTCTGGGCTTTCTGTACATTATAATCATTTATTTTCCATTCCATTGTTTGCTTAGCTTGTAATTGTAGTTGGTTACATAAACATGAGTTTATTTTTTTTACAATTTCATCCACATCCTCCCTTTATGTCAATATTACAATATTGCCAGCTTGCTCGGCCTCTGCTTGGTTCAGGCTATGTGCTTGGCCTGCATCACACAGCCCAGGAGTCCTCAGTCCTGTAAGACACATGAAACACATACAGTAGGTTGTTGAATTGTCATTATGTCTGTCATGGATCTTGCCCATACATGACTGTTGAGCTGTTCTCAATTTAGCCCAGAGAACTGAGAATCAGGTAGGGATTCCTGCTCTCTGTATACAGTCAAGACAATGCTGTCGGGTTCCTACCCACATCAACACCCGGGTCAGGGCCACCCATGATTGTGCAGCCTTGTCATAGTCCTGACTCTACTTTACTTCACCTAGGTGGTGTAGGGATTTTCGGAGGGTTGGATAATCATGGGAGAGAGATTTTTGGGAGAGAGAGAATCCTGGGCGTGTGCGAGTTATGATGTTATTTACAGTGACATAGGCCTACTTTCACAATAAGCTACTCAAATAAATGTGTACACCGCATTTTTTCTGGAAAATCTTCGGTGAGGATTGATTGTTTTGTCTGTTGACTCCTGAAACACAGACACAAAAGGGGAGTAAGTGAATAGACACATTGTAAGATTGTCTGTCTGTCATGGATCAATGTACAGCCTAAATTCTATGAACTTGACAATGGCATACTCAAACATTCTCAGTGGAGAGGAAAGTGTCTGTCTGGCCATGGTTTTACTTCTGTGGCCATGCAGAGCAGAGGGGGATGGCAAATAGGCAACTACAATATTAGTTCTCACATTTGGTGATTGTTGGACAGGACAGAATGTTACTCTGCTAAACACAGAAGTGCACAAATTGAGGGATGAACACATTTCACTAGCTACATACATCCAATCTCTCAACTTTGAGCAAGCTAGCTAGCTACAGAAACTAAAACCAAAACTGAAAGGAGTCTCTACAGTAATAAACCTAGCTGTCAAAGGGGATGTGCTGACTGGCCAATGTGATACACAATGCTGCAAAATAATATCAAAACTTGCAAAGGACAAGACATAATTATGACGCAACTTTGCGTTTGCTGACAAAGCTAAGCCGATGCGGTAGTGTTAGTATTGGTAAAACAGTGGTTTACTCACTGAGTTATAAATTAACTTAATTCACATGGATTTACTTCACTGCACAGTTAGATATGCTAGCTATAGCTAGCTAGCCAGACAGCCAAACTTGTATAGTTAGCGAGCAACTGCTACTTGCTAGCTAGCCAGCTAGCTGCACGCATACTGTAGCGCCACCATGCACAATGTGTCTCCAGAAACAATGAGGTGTCCCAGCTGTGTTGACATTTCTCCGATCCACTTCATCCACTCATCAGAATAAAATAGCTACAGTGGCTTGCGAAAGTATTCACCCCCTTGTCATTTTTACTATTTTGTTGCCTTACAACCTGGAATCTAAATAGATTTTATGGGGGTTTGTATCATTTTATTTACACAACATGCCTACCACTTTTGAAGATGCAAAATATTTTTTATTGTGAAACAAACAAAAAATATGACAAAAAAAAACAGAAAACTTGAGCGTGAATAACTATTCATACCCCACAGTCAATACTTTGTAGAGACACCTTTTTTCAGCAATTACAGCTGCAAGTCCTTTGGGGTATGTCTCTGTGAGCTTGGTACATCTAGCCACTGGGGTTTTTGCCCATTCTTCAAGGCAAAACTGCTCCAGCTCCTTCAAGTTGGATGGGTTCCACAGGTGTACAGCAATCTTTAAGTCATACCACAGATTCCCAATTGGATTGAGCTCTGGGCTTTGACTAGGCCATTCCAAGACATTTACTGTAAATGTTTCCCCTTAAACCACGAGTTTTTCTGTAGCAGTTTGCTTAAGGTAATTGTCCTGTTGGAAGGTGAACCTCCGTCCCAGTCTCAAATCTCTGGAAGACTGAAATAGGTTTCCCTCAAGAATTTCCCTGTATTTAGTGCCATTCATCATTCCTTCAATTCTGACCAGTTTCCCAGTCCCAGCCAATGAAAACATCCCCACAGCATGATGCTGCCACCACCATGCTTCACTGTGGGGATGCTGTTCTCGGGAGGATGCGAGGTGTTGGGTTTGCGCCAGACAGCATTTTCCTTGATGGCCAAAAAGCTTCATTTTTTTGACCAGAGTACCTTCTTCCATATGTTTGGGGAGTTTCCCATATGCCTTTTGGCAAACACCAAATGTGTTTGCTTATTTTGTTCTTTAAGCAATGGCTTTTTCTGGCCGCTCTCCCGTAAAGCCCAGTTATTTGGAGTGTACATCACAAAGTGGTCCTATGAACAGATACTCCAATCTCCGCTGTGGAGCTTTGCAGCTCTTTCAGGGTTATCTTTGGTCTCTTTGTTGCCTCTCTGATTAATTCCCTCCTTGCCTGGACCTTGAGTTTTGATGGGCGGACCTCTCTTGGCAGGTTTGTTGTGGTGCCATATTCTTTCCATTTTTAAATAACAAATTTAATGGTGCTCCTTGGGATGTTCAAAATTTCGGATATTTTTTATAAGCCAACTCTGATTTGTACTTCTCCACAACTTTGTCCCTGACCTGTTTGGAGCATTCCTCTTCATGGTGCCGCTTGCTTGGTGGTGCCCCTTACTTAGTGGTGTTGCAGAACTTCAGAACTGGTGTATATATACTGAGATCATGTGACAGATCATGTGACACTTAGATTGCACACAGGTGGACTTTATTTAACTAATTATGTGACTTCTGTAATTGTTGCACCAGATCTTATTTAGAGAATTCATAGCAAAGGGGGTGAATACATATGCACCACCACTTTTCCGTTTTTAATTCAAGTAAAGTAAAATAAAAGTAATTTTAAAGTTTTTTTTTTTCATTTGACTTCACCAATTTGGACTATTTTGTGTATGTCCATTACATCAAATCCCCCCCAAAAATCTATTTAAATTACAGGTTATAATGAAACAAAATAGGAAAAACCCCAAGGGGGTGGAATACTTTTGCAAGGCACTGGAATACTTTTGCAAGGCACTGTACTTTCTTACTTTAAGTTCCCACTTTGGATTTTCCACTTCAAGCCCAAATGTATCATACTTAGACTCAAATTCGACTTATTTTGCTAAGCTCTACGCATCGTATTACAGCAGAAAAAAGATTTTAGCTGGTGTGGGTGTTTAACGCATCTGTCTGGATGTCTGGGCAGGATATGGTAAATGACCTGATGTCTCATTACTGAATACCACTAAATATATATTCACTCTCTAGTATACATTTTACTGGTTCAGTAAGCAATATGCATTCTGCCTCCAAATGAAGTTCACAGAGAAAACTACAATTAAATCAGTTTAGTTGAGAGTTGCATGTTGTACCCTATTAATGTTTTCCCTAACCATATTAAAATTGCTGCATATTTGGATATAATCAAGTTATGGTGCCAGGCTATCGGCTACAGCTGACCTCCAAAAAGCATGTGAGGAAAATGGTTGTTAGGTAAAAATATATTATTGATGGGTAAAGAACTCAACAGAATAGGCTGCCATAATAACTTAATGAAATAATCAGGTTGTTTGAAACACATAGTATTTTTTACAGCTTGGGGGAAGATTCAGAGATTCCCTGTCCGGCTTGGATCTTATTTCCTGTTTCTTCATTTCACATTGGGAGATCAGAGTGGTGAGCTGCCAAGGCAATACGTATTGCCTTCATATGAGATTGAGTTGACCTAGGTCCTCATTCCCTGGAGGTGTGACTCAACTATTGTTCTGTGGTGTTCAGAGAGAGTGTCCCACCACCTCGTTTTTTTGTTCTGGAACAATAATGAAATCATAATTAGAGGATAAGCCAAAGCATTATGTTGTAATTAAGGGTTTATTACCATCTATTACCTCATATTTCTGTGGTAGAGAAATAATGCCAAAACAAAGCATTAGAGGGGATGAGGGATGAAGGAAACTGGCGGACCATGAGCTTTTACTGTAACTTAATGTATATTGGAAACATATGTACACTGAGGTCCGGAATTATTGACACACTTGATAAAGATGAACAAAAATGACTGTAAAATAAACAAGTAAATTACTGAACAATATTGTATTCTCCAAAAAAATAGGGACATTATATTCCTTTTTAATAATAAATTTGCTCAGAGAAAGGTATTTTGTTTAACAAGTCACCCTTTTATTTTTCTAAAAAGGAATGGGTCAAAATTGTTGACATCCCTGCTTTCAATAACTCACCTTGAGAGGATAATGACACTGAGCCTTTAAAAAAAATGAGTTAGAGAACACATTAGGAGGGATCTTTGACCATTCCTGCATACAGAATCCTTCCAAATCTTTGATATCCTTCTTCTGCATTTATGGACTGCCCTCTTCAAATCAAACCACAGATTTTCCATTGGTTTCAAGTCCGGAGATCGAGATGGCCATTGCAAAGTGTTGATTTTGTTTCCATAACCATTTATTTGTGGATTTTGCGATGTGCTTTAGGTTACTGTCTTGCTGGAAGATACATTTGCGGCCAAGTTTCAGCATCCTGTCAGAGGCAACCAGGTTTAAAAAAATATCTCGGTACTGGGCAAAGTTCATGATGCCGTTGATCTTAAAAAGGGCACCAGGACTGCTACCTTTTTTAGAAAAAAAAGATTACTTGTTAAACAAAATATCTTTCTCTGAGCACTCTAGACCACCTTTACTCCACACACAGAGATGCGTACAAACCTCTCTCACCCTCCATTTGGCAAATCTGACCATAATTGTATCCTCCTGATTCCTTCCTACAAGCAAAAACTAAAGCAGGTAGTACCAGTAACTCGCTCAATACGGAAGTTGGTCAGATGACGCAGATGCTTAAGTACAGGACTATTTTGCTAGCACAGACTGGCTTCATCAATAAGTGCATCGATGATGTCGTCCCCACAGTGACCGTACGTACATACCTCAACTAGAAGCCATGGATTACTGGCTAAATCTGCACTGAACTAAAGAGTAGAGCTGCCGCTTTCAAGGAGCGGGACTTTAACCTGGACGCTTATAAGAAATTGTGCTATGCCCTCAGACAAAAGATCAAACAGGCAAAGCATCAATACAGGACTAAGATTGAATCCTACTACACTGTCTCCGACATTCGTCGGATGTGGCAGAGCTTGCGAACTATTATGGACTAAAAAAAGAAAAGCCCAGCCACGAGCTGCTTAGTGGCACGAGCCTACCAGACGAGCTAAATTACTTCTATGCGTGCTTTGAGGCAAGCAACACTGAAGCACACATAAGAGCACCAGCTGTTGTGGACAAGTGTGTGATCACGCTCTCTGTTGCCGATCTGAGTAAGACCTTTAAACAGGCAAGATGTATACTCAGAGCATGCGCTGACCAACTGGCAAGTGTCTTCACTGATATTTTCAACCTGTCCCTGACCAAGTCTGTAATAACTACATGTTTCAAGCCGACCAACATAGTCCCTGTGCCCAAGAATGCCAAGGTAACCTGCCTAAATGACTACCGACCCGTAGGACTCACATCTGTAGCCATGAAGTGTTTTGAAAGGTTGGTCATGGCTCACATCAACACCATCATTCCAGAATCCCTAGACCCACTCCAATTCACATACTGCCCCAACAGATCCACAATCTCTATTGCAATCTACACTGCCCTTTCCCACCTGGACAAAAGGAACACCTACGTGAGAATGCTGTTCATTGACTACAGTTCAATGAGTGTGCAAAGCTGTCATCAATGCAAAGGGTGGCTACTTTGAAGAATCTGTAAAATATATTTGGATTTGATCACTTTTTTGGTTACTACATGATTACATGTGTTATTTCATAGTGTTGATGGCTTCACTATTACTCAAAAAAAAATAATAGTAAAAACAAAGAAAAACCCTGTAGGTGTGTCCAAACTTTTGACTGGTACTGTACATTGGGGTGGTGAGATGCTCCATTACAGGTGGATGCAAAATCTGTGACTGTGAATCTGTTGACAATTTCTGTGGCAGAGACATAACTCTCCACCATTTATAATAGATATGGACTGGATGGTATCTTACTCCAAATCAACAGTCCCTCACAGCATGTCCCAAGACTGTAACGACCGTTGGTGGAAGAAGGTGAGGACCAAAGCGCAGCACATGTTTGTCGTTTATTAAATAGAACTGAACACTAAATACAACATAAGAACAACCGAAACAGCTCCATCAGGTACAAAACAGAAAGCAACTACACACAAAACCCACGTGGGCAAGAGCTACCTAAGTATGGTTCTCAATCAGAGACAACGATAGACAGCTGTCCCTGATTGAGAAACATACCCGGCCAAAAACAAAGAAATACAAAAACATAGAAAAAGGAACATAGAATGCCCACCCTAGTCACACCCTGCCCTAACCAAAATAGAGAATAAAAGCCTCTCTACGTCCAGGGCATGACAAAGACAATTACTTACTCACATTTCCTTTTCACTTTATGTGTGGTAGGCTACAGGCAAGCTTCTATAAAAATATGCTTTGACTCAGTACTTTTTTTTACCACATGAATAGGCCAGTTTTCTAATAAAGTGATACTGTAGTTATTTGCCTATCTGTTCTAATGAGTAAGCAGTATGATTTACAGTTGTGATCTTACAGTAGGTACTTAGCTACTGACCCTGACCGATGTAAAATGTCTTTGAATTTGTCATCTGAATGTGTTGACATTCTAACAATGCAAGAGAACTGACATAGATGGATTACAGATGCTCCTCTAACAAAACCATTTGATGAACCAATGGTGTCAGACATTTAGCTTATTCTTCCTCTCCCTTTTTGTCCGGAGAAAAGCCTCAATTTGTTGCGGCATGGACTTTACAAGGTGTCAAAAGCATTCCACAGGGATGCTGGCTTACGTTGACTCCAATGCTTTCCACAGTTGTGTCAAATTGGCTGGATGTCCTTTGGGTGGTGGACTATTCTTGATACACACGCAAAACTGTTAAGCATGAAAAACCCTGCAGCCTTGCAGTTCTTGACACAAACCAATGCATTTGCTGTGGGTTTTGGTTGTGTTTCAGACTATTTTGTGCCAAAAGAAATTCATTGTAAATCATGTATTGTGTCATTTTGGAGTCACTTTTATTGTAAATTAAAATAGAATATGTTTCTAAACACTTCTATGATCATGTGAATGCTACCACAGATAGTCCTGAATAAATCCTGAATAATGATGAGTGAGATAAAATCACCTGCTGGACGAATTTGGCCCGCAGTCCGCGTTTTGGGGAACCCTGATGTAGAGGATGCGTACAGTAGGCTACTAGGAAAAAAATAATAAAATTTGACATGTTTCTGGAACATTTTACTCCTCCTATGCATTATGTGTCGATAGCAAATACAGTTAAAGATGTTGGCAGAAATTAATTGGCAACACTCAGAAATCGGTTGAATGTGGAGATTGTGTGGAAAGGGTGACAAAATATGTCGTTTTAGAGTCGTGGTTTAATCTAAAGCAAGAGTGCGCGGACCAATGAGATCCTTTCATGCGCCTGTCTAATACCTGCCTCTTTCCACCCCCACTTTTCATCCACATTACTCACGACTGATTTCGAGCCGCTGTCGTCAACATTTGGAGCCGCGTTGAATATTAGGGATAACTCTTTGAAAGGAAGCTGCCTTTTTAGATGTAGGTGGTTCTGAAATAGGTGAAATGAATCAGTTTGTTTTCTCTCAAATAGCGTAAGTGTGATCTTGGTAGGCGAGTTGGCGTTTTCCTTGGACTGTCTAAATCACCATGCGTAAATCGCGTTACGTTTTGGGATTTGATACATCCACATAGACTGGTATAACTGAAGCTAAACTTTTTATAGTTCGATACAATGTATAGATTGATCATTAGTGTGAATGGGCCAACTATTCTTTTCCGAAATTAATGTCTGGGGGGACAGCCAACGATAAGATGTTTCGCCAAAGCAAGAATCTTATTAGGAAAAGTTCAGAATTTTATGACTGACGTGACGTGACGCTTTGTCTTGAGATGCATTTTGTATGCTAAAATCCGTCATTATAAGCAAGCGTCTTCTGTGAAATTATCATCTAATGAATTTGGCGATAGTTATTTAGTGTGATAGAGGACATGATGAGCCATGCGTTTGTGCACTATATGCAAATTAATTTAGTATTTTAATAAGTTAGCTACATCTTTTCGTATGAGTTTGACCACTTACCAATTAACATTTGGACAGAGTTAGTGAGAAGGAACGTTTGGGGTATGGCATAAAGGCGCACAGCTCCATACTGAAGTGTTTAAGTTAGTCTGAAGGACTAAAAAGACCTAAAAATACCGCGCTGGTTTCTTCTCCACAAAGAATCATTTGAACTTCCCACCGCAGAACGAGAGCGACATAAATAGTTCTGACATGTGGATGTAATTTCAGAAGAAGAAAAAAAACAGACAGACGCAGAGAAATAAAGTGAGCGGGCTCAATTTGAACGTGTTGCGGATTTAAAAAGAGGGAGGGAAAGCGAAGAGATTATAGTTATGATTTTACAAGCCACTATCAAGCCCATAATGAGAGGACAGATGGAGTGAAACATGACTAGCGCTTTTGGAGACAGTTAAAAGTAGATGAAGTAATTTTAACTGAAGCATCAACCTCTGTAAAAATTGCTTTCTGAAACGGGATGGGAGCCACTCTAGTGTTCCACAGTTTGGGCTTTCTTCTCTTCAGCTTGGTCCTAAGTCGTGTCTGTCTGGTAAGTCATTTTCATTATAGAACATGTTCTGCATGTCATCTGTGTATGTAGGCGGCTAACTTCACTCACCCTTACGAAAAAAAGATTGCCGTCAGAGTGCAGAATAACTGCAGTACTTTGCAGTATACCTAGAGTATTCTGCAAATACTGCGTCCAAAATCTTTACAGCAGTAATTTTGCCGTGTAACTGTAGTTAGTGTTCTGCAATTACTGGGTCCAAAATACCACAGTAGACTGCAGTTGCTGCACTTCTACTGCAGTTTCAAAACTGCAATATTTTTTTTGCTCCTGCTTTATGTCTATTCAGTCGTAACAGATTGAAGCTACTTTACTAACTGGGCTTTATCTTTTGAAATATTTCTGAATTTCATTGAACATCCAGCCCATTATAGCTGGATCATTTTGACAGATGATCAACCATCTGAGTGAACTGTCTAGAGAATGCATTTTCATGAATAGTCAGTAATGGCACAAATAAAACGGACACATTCTTGAATATCTCTTCCCATAGCACAGGTAGCGCAAGAGTGCTTCAATAGACATTTTACCTGCAATATGATATCGTTAACTATTCTTCTGCCCTGAGGCAATGCAGTAGGCTCCCCACCCTCCACAGAGGATGCTGTGGATAGATGCCCACCCACTCATTGCATTGCATTCACTTATGGTTGTGCCATAAAGATAATAGGTCAGGTCATTCATTCTATGCGGTGCTATTTCCTTGAATTCATTCTATTAACACACCTCTTATAATGTAGACATTTACTTCATTATATGAAGAATAGTTTTTTTTTACTACGGTAGACTATACTGTGTGTCGTTTGAATAATGCATGAATCATACACGGAGCCCCATCAGACTGAGCGATAAGAGTGCTTGTGTTAAATCGCTATGCTAATCCTTAGCAATGTTGACATGTCTATACAGTACCTAAATACTTCATAGGTGGAGAGAGTCTAAATACAAATGTAGCTTTTTGTTACCATACTTTGCATCCGGCATGGTATCTATTATATTCATAATAACATGCATTCACTTGTAATTACTTGTAACTTCAGTGTGGCCCTTTCTGAGTTAGAATGTTAGTGTACATGTACCACAGAGGGTGCAAATGCTCATTAACATTTTATGTCTGTGTAATGTCATGCTCATGTAGGTATTTTATGTGGCTAGGTAATGCTAACTTATTTTGTAATGCCACAAGGTTGATGATGGTATTTACAAATGTCAGATAATGTCAGTATAACTGTAGCTCTACTCCATAGCCTACACAGTGGCCTTGCCGACAGCATTACAGGCAACTGCAATGGGCAGTTCTGGTCCTGGTTTTTCTGTGTTTTTTGGCTGAGTGTGTTGAGCATTCAAAAGGCAGTTGGCTGGGGCTGTCAGTGCCTTTCCCTAGTGATGTGGTACATCACTGTGCCGCAGTCACTGGACTGCTGGCCTCGTTGGTTTAGATGGCAAGGGAAAACAATTATAACATGGCTAACTGTGTATTTATAGCTGATTCAACATTCAGTCGTTAAAGGCTGTGTCTGTGAATTGTGTTTACCCTTACAGTTTTGATGTTTTGTTTGTGTTCTAAAAAGTTCCCTTTAAGAGTTTATTTTATTTTATAGTGTATGACCAAAGATGACAGATCCCCCCCCCCCCCCCCCCCCAGTTTATGAAGCCGGAGTAATGAACCACTGAGAACATCTATAAATGCATTAGGAATGTCTAAATCCTAACTAATCCAGTTAGTGTGTATCCTTCCATTAAAGCCAGACTTAGGTCTCATTTGCGTAATTTGTGATCTTGAAATACCAAACTGTCGGGGTGACAAACCCAGGCAAGACATAATGTAAACACACCCAGGCAAGACGTAATAACGTGCTCTGTCTGAGACTTCTCAAGCGGCCGCAGAGCCAGCCGCCCATGATCAGTCAGTATCAAGACAGCAGGTGTTCTCGTTTGCTTGTAGCCTATAACAAGCATGTAGACCACTATACTGTATTATAAAAAATTACAATTTATAAGTGGAGTCAGCGACGAACATTACAGCAGTAAAATGTAATTCTAATTTACATAGACAGGTTAAACAATATTGATCGCCAACTGCGGTGCTAAGGTAGCACTGTATCAGCTGGGATCAGCTATATGTTGCGGTGCAAACACTTGCCTGGAAAAGTCGACACTCAGAAACTATAGGGTTGAATTATAAAATAAATTAGACATCAAAAGGTTGCAATAGTAAATGCAACATCCAAGAGGAAAACAATTAGCTAGCTAGCAACTCCAGCAAAGTTTGCATGTAACTGCAATGTTCATTTGTTTGTGGGCTAAATCACCCACCGGTAGGCTATACACATTTTCAAACAATGTGTGTGTGGATCTGTTTGCTAGCCAGCTAAATTAGCTCCCGTAATTTCCAGACTATAAGCCGCTACTTTTTTCCCACGCTTTGAACCTTGCGGTTTATACAATGACGCGGCTAATTTATGGATTTTTCCCGCTTTCACAAGATTCATGCCGCCAAAAAACTGAGCACCGTCACATAATGTGACGTAAATTGAGCGCGCTCAAACTTCCCATCATTCTGATTACGGTAGTCATTTTGTCACCCTCATCATGGCAAAGACACGAAGAAATGCATATGATGCAGCTTTCAAATTGAAGGTGATCGATCTGGCTGTTGGAAAAAGAAATAGAGCTGCTGCACGGGAGATTGGCCTTAATGAGTCGATGATAAGACGTTGGAAACAGCAGCGTGAGGAACTGACTCAGTGCAAAAAGACAACAAAAGCTTTCAGAGGGAAGAAAAGCAGATGGCCCGAACTAGAAAATGAGCTTGAAGACTGGGACAACACACAGAGAGCAGACGGCCGAGGTGTTTCAACTGTGCAGATCCGACTAAAAGCCAAAATAATCGCCACCGCAATGAAGTTTGAGGATTTTAGAGGTGGACCATCGTGGTGTCTAAGATTTACGAGACGTAAAGGCCTGTCCATCAGGGTACGGACGAGTCTGTGTCAGCAGCTCCCTCCCGACTATGAGGAAAAAGTTTCAAACTTCCGCAAATTCACTGATGCAAAGATAGAGGAGCATTCCATCGGCCCGCACGACATCATAAATATGGATGAGGTTCCTCTGACGTTTGACCTGCCTCTCACTCGGACTGTCAACAGGAAAGGCGAATCATCCGTCACGCTGAAAACAACTGGGCATGAAAAAACGCACTTCACCTGTGTTCTGAGCTGCACGGCATTGGGAGAAAAGCTTCCACCAATGTTGATTTGTAAACGCATGATGATGCCAAAAGAGAAATTCCCGAGAGGAATTGTTATGAAAGTCAACAAGAAAGGATGGATGACGGAAGGCCTAATGCATGAATGGCATACGGAGTGTTACGGCAAGCGACCGGAAGATTCTTTCACAAGAACAAGGCATTGCTCGTGTTGGACAGCATGAGGGCCCACATAACAGATTCTGTGAAAGAAGCCATCAAGAGGACAAACTCAATTCCAGCTGTGATTCCTGGGGGCAGAACAAAGTATTTGCAGCCACTCGACATCAGTGTAAATCGTGCATTTAAGGTGGGGCTCCGTGTTCAGTGGGGGGCTTGGATGACAAGTGGGGAGAAATCCTTCACTAAAACGGGCCGCATGCGAAGAGCCACTTATGGTCAAGTCTGCCAGTGGGTCCTGACAGCGTGGAGCATTGTCAAAAAATCCACTATCATCAACGGGTTTTCGGAAGGCTGGACTGCTGCGTGTTGTTGAGGGCAGTTCAGCGGGGAATTCACCTCCGGATGAAAGTGATGAGAGCGACAATGAAAACGATTCAACATCGGATGAAGCAATTCTGAGGCTATTCAACTCCGACACAGTGCCAAGGAGGAGGAAGATGGTGACCAATGACTTTCTTGGTAGGCTATTGTTTAATTTCTGTTACAAGCCGTGTTTCGTTAAAGCCTATTTATTTTTGTTACAAGCCGTGTTTCGTTTAAAGGCTGTGTAAAGTTCATTTGTTTCAATGTACCGGTAGGCACCTGCGGCTTATAGACATGTGCGGCATATTTATGTACAAAATACATATTGTTTAATAATTTAATAATTTGTTTAATAATTATATTCAGGTGCGCTTAATAGTCCAGCAATTACGGTAATTCGTTTCTTCAATTACCAGTAGACAGAGCTGGCTTTCGTGCTTATTATCTATAGTGTCCAGTATGCGGGCACTGGTCGTGCTGAGGAGTCTCAAATATGGTCCAACTAGTAAGTGTTGCACTAGGAAAATATTCTCAATCCCTTGCTGAATGAAAATTGCCCACAATTCCAGTTTTCATTCAAAGTCTCAAGCAAAGCAACTTTGTAACAAGAGACCAAATCTGTGACCCTGCGCATAGTCAACTGTCGCACAGGCAGGCAGACACACTGACAGCCAGGAGCCAATATTATTTACTAATAAGACATGCATTTTTCAGCTAAATTACCCTTCTGTATCAGTCAATTCTCATTTATAATGAGTCTTGTTTGTAATGAGATTGAGATAGCTAGATATGTTTTGCTGTAGTCGTGGATGGATCAGAGGAACATAAATTATCAATAGGCCTATGTGTCATAATTACCTTGAGAAATCTGACCTGTAATTTGCAAACAAAGCTGTTGTACTTATAATTTGTGAAACCTTAATTTATCACTTTGAAGCGACCCAAATTACAAATTAATCCATCTATACATTGAGATATTAAAACCAGAAAAAAGTGACGTTTTATTTTGGACTTGCTAAATCTGGCTTTAAGCTGTACTTTGTCATTTGAAATCCTTTAAAACAAATGTATACTGATGGTGCTTGCTGTAGTTTACATACAGTACATGTATCCAGTAGTGGAAAAAGTGCCCAAATCATACTTGAGTAAAAGTAAAGATACCTTAATAGAAAATTACTCAGGTAAAAGGTGAAAGTCACATAGTAAAATACTAAAAGTAAAAGTCTAAAAGTATTTGGTTTTAAATATACTTAAGTATCAAAAGTAAATATAATTGCAAAAATATACTTAAGTCTCAAAAGTAAGTGTGAATCATTTCAAATTCTTTATATTAAACAAACCAGAAGGCTCAATTTTGTTTTTTAAATTTACAGTTATCCAGGGGCACACGCCAACACTCAGACAATTTACAAACAAAGCGTGTGTGTTTAGTGAGTCCGTCAGATCAGAGGCAGTATGGATGAACAGGGATGTTCTCTTGTTAAGTGCGTGAATTGGATAATTTTCATGTCCTTTTAAGCATTCAAAATCTAACGAGTACCTTTGGGTGCCAGGGAAAATGTATGGAGTAAAAAGTAACATTTATAGAAATGTAGTAAAGTAGAATTTGTAAAAAAAAAAAAAAAAAAAAGTAAAGTACCCCCCCAAAAAAACAACTTAAGTAGTACTTTAAAGTATTTTTATTTAAGTACTTTACACCACTGCATGTATCTATGGAGACATTGTCGTTCTGTTCTCACCCTGACACTTAGTTTAGTGACAATTCACAGACATGGCCAAAGCACTGCTGCCTGCCTAGTAGGATCGCCTTTCCTCAGCGTGAGTGATTCAGAATTTATTAAGAGGAAATGCTACTTTCAGGACCACTGTCGGTGTGCATCGCCATCCAATTCCTTCTGCATGACTGTGTTTTGTCTGTCTGATGACTTGCGCTTGTCATGTCTTCCCCCCAGAGTGAGAGTTAAACACAAAGTAGCCATGTCTGATGTGTGATTCAGTCAATATGTTTATTCAAAAAGCTAATTCAGTGTAAACACATTGATATAGACTTGTACATGCCGAGTCTTGAAAACCTGACGAGCTAGCTAAGTCATGGAAGCCTGACGAGCTAGCTGAGGCATCCTCGGTAGACTCGGCAACAGACGCTTGACCCGCCAACCGATTCTTGACACCCAATGTACCAGCTGAGGCATGAAAACCTGAAGCGTCCTTCGGTTTCCCCGGCAGTGGAACCCAGACCCGACGTCACCTCCAACACAAAAACAAAAAACATTCCCTAATGCTTCCCTTTGGTGAGGCGTTATTCTGTAACAATGGATGCTGAGAGTCGGGAAGCAAGTTCAGGGAGTGAATACATTTAATAAATAAATGAACATGAACAAAACAAGAAACACTAACAGCACACCGACATGAAACAGAAACAAGGGGAAGAAACCAAAGGGAGTGACATAAATAGATCAGGTAATCAAGGAGGTGATGGAGTCCAGGTAAGTGTCAATAAGCGCTGGTATGTGCCGATGGTGACTGGTGTGTGAAATAATCAGCAGTATGGTGACCTAGAGGCCAGAGAGGGAGTATACGTGACAGCTGTGGTTGCTGACACGTATATGGTTGAATCATCAGCATATGTGGACACACAGGATTTGTTTAGCGCGAGTGACATGCCATTGGTAAAAATAGAAACTAGAGGGTAGAGGGCCTAGAGAACTGCCCTGCGGTACACCATACCCTACATTTGACATTAGAGAAGCTTCCATTTATAGAAAACCCTCTGAGTTTTATTAGATGTATAGCTCTGAATCCACGATATGGCAGAGGTTGAAAAACCATGAAACATACGTTTTCTTAACAACAGGTTATGTTCAATAATATCAAGGGCTGCAGTACAGTTCCCTCAATGTTCTTATTGTCAATTTCCTTAAACCTATCATCAGTCATTTGTGTCAGTGCAGTACATGTTGAGTGCCCTTCTCTGTCGTGGAATTATTTTGGCTTCCCTCCTGGCCTTAGGACAAACGCCTTCCTCTAGATTTAGATTAAAGAAATGACAGATAAGAGTGGCTATAGAGTCTGCGATTGTCCTCAGTAGCCTTCCATCTAAGTTGTCAATGCCAGGAGGTTTGTCAATATTGATCGATAACAATAATACAGTATTTCCACCTCTTACCCTAACTTGACAAAATTCTAAAATAAAATGCATTCATTATTTCGTTTTTTTATGCATGAATACTATGGCTCACTGTTCATTGTTGGCATTTCCTGCTTAAGTTTGCCAATTAAGTCATCATTCAAATAATCGGCAACATCAAATGGTTTTGTTATAAATAAGCCATCTGATTTGATGAAAGATGGAGTTGAATTTGTCTTTCTGCCCATAATTTCATTTAAAGTACGTCAACGTTTTCCCCCATCATTCTTTATATCATTGATCTTGGCTTCATAATACAGTGCTGAAATGGGATCCACTGTGCAGCAGACGTATAATTGGCAAAATATGTTTCACTGTATTATATACAGATTAGCTACCTGGATTGGTTGTTGTCCTTTCATCTGATGCAGGAAGAGAAAGCAGTATCATCAGATGTGCATTAGACAGATATTATTGTCTCATCACTTTTTCACTCTGTATTATGCGAATAGGTCAACTTTTCAAGTGCATAAAGAAATAAAGGAGCATTCAATAACCTTTTGGGGTTCAAAAGATTGTAACTCTGGGTAACCTTTTCAGGTCAAAGGTTCCTTGAGGAATCGCTGTGACATTATGCATATATTTTTGCAAAGTGGTGCAGATTGATGTTTATACGCTGATACTGGGCTGCCTGTGTAAAGTTTCAAACAGGTACCCTTTTTTTATGGGAGGGGTTCAATTTTGAACCTCTTTAATAAAATATTATACAGTGGGGCAAAAAAGCATTTAGTCAGCCACCAATTGTGCAAGTTCTCCCACTTAAAAAGATGAGAGAGGCCTGTGGTTGAAAAACAAGTATTAATGTCTCCAACCTAAGCGTATGTAAACTTCCAACTTCAACTGTACCATAGACTTCCAGTAATTTATTGCGTGCTAGTAGATACCATAGACTTCCACTAGTTAGCTCTAACGTCCTTCATACTGGATGCAGAGAATAGTATCCATGAGTGCATCTGAATGCATCTGACTCTGGGGAAGTTGATTAATGACGTCATAGCCAAAATCCACAAGTATCCCTTTTAATATTGCTGATTTATATATAGTAATAAAATGGTAACTATTCCAACATTGGGATTTGCATAGGCTCTTGAGGAACTCATACACCTCTGTAAGCCTCATTACTACAAAACTATTAGTGTTCAATCTTAACATGTAATGACAATACAACAGAACAGATAGTCCGGAATGACATTTACTCTGTGTGGCCAAAAATAAATATCTGAAAACCACGCCCCTAATGAGCCATGTAACTTGTCTTCTGATATGACATGTTGAGTCATATTTTGATAACCCAGCATGGCTGTTTTTTAAAGAAAACAATCCAAATAAGTGACCCAATGCCTGCAACCCAGCAGTCATCCAAACAACCAAGCATTTTCAAGAGTGTAGGCTAGATTGAAGATACTGTAGCTATTGTGCATTCTGAAAGTATTCAGACCCCTTCACTTTTTTCCACATTTTGTTACGTTACAGCCTTATTCTAAAATGTATTACATTGTCCTCCCCCCCCCCCCCATCAGTCGACACACAGTACCCCATAATGACAAATCAAAAACTGTATTTTAAAAAAAATGTTACAGATTAAAAATACAAAATTAACTGAAATATTACATTTACATAAGTATTCAGAACCTTTACTCAGTACTTTTTGAAAGCACCTTTAGCAGCGATTACAGTCTCGAGTATTTTTGGTTATGACGCTACATGTTTGGCCAACCTGTATTTGGGGAGTTTCTCCCATTCTTCTCTGCAGACCCTCTCAAGCTCTGTCAGGTTGGATGGGGAGCGTCACTGCACAGCTATTTTCAGGTCTCTCCAGAGATGTTAAATCGGGTTCAGGCCTGGGCTCTGGCTGGGCCACTCAAGGACATTGAGACTTGTCCCGAAGCCACTCCTGCATTGTCTTGGCTGTGTGCTTAGTGTCGTTGTCCTGTTGGAAGGTGTACCTTCGCCCCAGTCTGAGGTCCTGAGCGCTCTTGAGCAGGTTTCCATCAACGATCTCTCTGTACTTTGGATCCGTTCATCTTTCCCTCGATCCTGACTAGTCTCCAAGTCCCTGCAGCTGAAAAACATCCCCACAGAATGATGCTGCCACCACCATGCTTCACCGTAGGGATGGTGCCAGGTTTCTTCCAGACGTGATGTTTAGCATTCAGGCCAAAGAGTTCAATCTTGGTTTCATCATATCAGAGAATCTTGTTTCTCATAGTCTGAGAGTCCTTTAGGTGCCTTTCGGCAAACTCCAGGTGGGCGGTCATGTGCCTTTTCCTGAGGAGTGGCTTCCGTATGGTCACTCTACCATAAAGGCCTGATTGGTGGACTGCTGCAGAGATGGGAGAACATTCTAGAAGGACAACCATCTCCACAGAGGAACTCTGGAGCTTTGTCAGATTGACCATCGGGTTTTTGGTCACCTCCCTGACCAAGGCCTTTCTCTCCCGATTGCTCAGTTTGGCCGGGCATCCAGCTCTAGGCAGAGTCTTGGTGGTTCCAAACTTCTTCCATTTAATAAGGATGATGGCTACTGTATTCTTGTGGACCTTCAATGCTGCAGACATTTGGTTCCTAGATCTGTGGCTCGACACAATCCGGTCTCGGAGCTCTATGGACAATTCCTTTGACCGCATGGCTTGGTTTTTGATCTGACATGCACGGTCAACTGTGGAACCTTATATAAATAGGTGTGTGCTTCTCCAAATCATGTCTAATCAATTGAATTTACCACAGATGGACACCAATCAAGTTGTAGAAACATCCCAAGGATGATCAATGGAAACAGGATGCACCTGAGCTCAATTTCGAGGGTCTGAATACATTTGCCAAAATTTCAAAAACTGTTTTGTTTTTTGTGGGTATTGTGTGTAAATTGATTTTAGTGTGTAGTATCGTGATGGTATCAAGTATCGTGATACTAAACCTGCTATCGGTATCAAAGTAAAAATTATTGTATCGTGACAACACTAAAGTGTACTAGCAAATGTCCTGACTGGCACACACGTGTGTGTAACTCTGTGTGTGTCATTCATTGCAGACACTTGCAGTGCCTTCAGAAAGTATTCACACCCCTTGACTTGTTCTACATTTTGTTGTGTTACAGCATGTGTCAAACTCGTTCCCCGGAGGGGAGAGTGTCTGTGGGTTTTTGCTCCACCCTTGTATTCGGGTTGATGAATTAAGGTCACTAATTAATAAGGAACTCCTCTTACCTGGTTGTTTAGGTCCTAATTGAAAGGAAAAAACGAAATCTGCAGATACTCGGCCCTCTGCAATATTTGTTTTTCTGTCACTGGCCTACACACAATACCCCATAATGTCAAAGTTGAAATATCTTGAGTCGATAAGTATTCAACCCCCTTTGTTTGGCAAGCCTAAATAGGTTAATAAGAAATTTGCTTAACAAGTCACATAATGAGTTGCATGGACTCACTCTGTGTATAATAATAGTGTTTAGCATGATTTTTTTAACAACTACCTCATCTCTGTACCCATGACCCACAATTAACTGTAAGGTCCCTCAGTTGACCAGTGAATTTTAAATACAGATTCAACCAGAAAGACCAGGCATGTTTTCCAAGGCCTCACAAAGAAGGGCACATATTGGTAGATTGGTAAAAAAAAAAAAACAAAAAAAAAAACAAGACATTGAATATCCATTTGAGCTTGGTGATGTTATTAATTACACTTTGGATGGTGTATCAATACACGTAATCCCTACAAAGATACATGTGTCCTTTGTAACTCGGTTGCCGGAGAGGAAGGAAACCTTTCAGGGATTTCACCTTGAGGCCAGTGGTGACTTTTAAAACAGTTAAAGAGTTTAATGACTGTGATAGGATAAAACTGTGCATGGATCAACAACATTGTTGTTAATCCACAATACTAACTTAATTGACAGAGTGAAAAGAAGGAAGCCTGTACGGAATACAAATATTCCAAAACATGCATCCTGTTTGCAACAAGGCACTAAAGTAATACTGCAAACAAATGTGGCAAAGCAATACACTTTATGCCCTGAATACAAATCCAATATAACACATTACTGAGTACCACTCTCCATGTTTTCAATTATTGTGGTGGCTGCATAATGTTATTGGTATGCTTGTAATCTTTAAGGACTGTGGAGCTTTTCAGGATACAAAAGAAGCGTAATATCCTAGAGGAAACCCTGGTTCGTTCTGCTTTCCACCAGACACTGGGAGAAGCGTAATATCCTAGAGGAAACCCTGGTTCGTTCTGCTTTCCACCAGACACTGGGAGAAGCGTAATATCCTAGAGGAAACCCTGGTTCGTTCTGCTTTCCACCAGACACTGGGAGAGGAATTCTCTTTTCAGCAAGACAATAACTTTAAACATAAGGCCAAATCTACACTGGAGTTGCTTACGAAGAAGACAGTGAATGTTAGCGTCCTAGTTATAATTTTTACTTAAATATTTGGAAAGACCTGAAAATGGTTGCCTTGCAATGATCAACAACCAATTTTACAGCGCTTGAAGGCTTTTGCAAAGAATAAAGACACAAATTCACAATCCCGGTGTGGAAAGGTCTTAGAGACTTACCCAGAAAGACACACATCTGTAAGGTGCTTCTACAAAGTATTGGCTCGGGAGTGTAAATTATATTTTTCTGTATTTAATTTTCAATACATTTGTAAAAACGTCTGGAAATGTGTTAACTTTGCCATTGTGGGGTATTTTGTGTAGACTGGTGAGAATTTCTTCTTTTTTTTAAGTCAAGCTGTAACACAACAAAAATGTGGAATATTTTCTAAAGGCACTGTATGTATTACCATTGTTAACATTGATCTAGTGCTAAATTGATATGGATTACTCCATTGGTGGGTTTGGAGCTTCCAAGAAAGGCATTTCGCTGTACTTGTGCACGTGACATTAAAACGTTAAACCGGGACTGCTTCCTCACATTCCCTTCAGAAGTACCCCTTGTTTTCCAGTCACCAAGACGCACTGAGATATTTGGTTGACATAGGAGGGTTTGGCGGAATGAGAAATGCCTACTATTGTGTGTGTGTTTGTGCACGAGCGTGATAAACTACTGAGAAGTGAAGAGGGCAGTAGGAAACGAGGTAGTCTTTAATGGATGTGACACTGAACCAGTATAATTATTTAATTCACACCCCTCCAGCCTAACATTTTAAGTAGTACAAGGCTTAAGGGGAATTGCAAAAGGTTTATACGTAATTTTCCTCGTTAACATGCAAATTCATGAATCATTATGAACCGTCATAGCTTATTGGTTTGTAATGTATGATCTTCATTTTAATGCATTTCAGTGCTATAAATCTGAGTGCCAAATAGTGATTTCATACTGTATATTGAGAGTTAGTTGTGAGCTACTGCTGTAAACATACTAAATATTCATGGATTGAGGACATTTCTTTTCATTCCAGTCGGTGTGAGAAGGTCAACCACTGTCGTCATTGCCTGGTCTCTTCAAAGTGTGTTTGTGTGATTATTATTATTTTTTTCCTGGGATTAATTTGAGATTCCTCACACAAGTACACTTTTAGAGGCTAAAAACACTCCTTACACATCATTATCCCAATCAAATAGTTGTTTTATGCAGTTTCCTTACATTTTCTTAATAGAGAATTTTAAATATATCTTTGACATTTCTTATATTCAAAATGTATGTCTCTATCTATTATTACACATGCATGTTGACTGACACATAGCAGGGCTTTTGAAAAGGACTGTGACTCAGTCTCATAACAGGCCTGTTAATAGTCAAGTCTTTAGTTTCGTTGGCATGGTAAAGTTATACCATGGCTGTGTTTGACTCAGGAAAGAGCTTGTTTTCTTGACTTTTTTTGACCTTAGCTTTTTTTTCTGAACTTTTCCACTTAAAGAATGCAGGAGTGTGAGTAACTCAATGCCACTTTTACACCTCACTGAAAAAGTTACACCACTAATCAGGTTTCCATCCAACCTTTTTATGCGAGTAACTTACATGTCTGATAAAAAAAAAGAAGTCATGACAGGCCCGATGGTAAACTTTCCTAATGTCGACAAAACAAAATACACTAGACAAGTTGGGATCTAATGTCTGCAAAATGAATTAAGCGAGAAATATTGGTGAAAACACTTTCAATGCGTAATTATTGATATTATAAGTCAACTTGGAGTCACGCGATGACATGTGTGGTCCTCCCAATACGACTCAGGAATGCATGCAGTTGACTAGACCTACAGATTTAAAAAATGCTGATGAACTTCACAGGGTGGTGAAAGAGCAAGGTGGTGAACTTGATTCTCCTTTCCAATAAATATCTAGGGTCGTATACTGTTCACAGGATCATTGATGCTTGGCTGCCTTTAGACCAAATAAAAATAATCTTGCTCTTTTGTCCATAATAACCTTATCATGTAGGTAGCCTGTCTGCGAGCTGTTGGCTAGATCACACGTGCCAATACCAGAGGTTCACACTTGCTATATATATTGAACATTTGATGGAAACCCATTTAACTTGGAATTTTTTTATTCAGTACATGGAAATTTAACCGCAAAAGATATTTGTATGTGCACTACGTCATCACACTCAGCCTGTTATCTACAACAAGTCAATTTGGTGGAAACACATCTCTGGTGGGAAAATGTTGCCAAGTAGATGGAAACCGAGCTACTAACACAGATATTTTAGTGATGTGCCTCTTTTTTTCCATAGGACTTTTGGCGGGTCTCTAATGCTCTTTCTAGCCAAGATAAACCTGTTATTTGGTGTTTTGAATGGACCATTTACATTTTATAGTATACACGTATTGACGTTTCTTGACAGGATTACGCTTAGCACCATGCTTTATTTATGATCCTGTGAGAACAGAACATCTCCGAGTTGTTTCAAAGCTTACAGTCTGATCTGGTGATCCATGGGTTTTTGTCTGGGGAATATATAGTCATTTCTAAGGTTAAATGGTACTTACATTAGTCTGGCTAACACCTAACTCCAAGTCCTCCCGACTTCAGAATCTGGAAAGGCTGATTTTGATGTTGTCGGCACAATGCATCGATAATGGAGGGGGATGTGCTTTTACTGGTTGTTTTTCGTGTGTCTTTCTCACTCAAACATTAACGCGCACAGCCACACACAGCCCCTAAGCTCCACCCTTTCCATTACAACTGTTGGATTTTCCAAACAATGACAAGTCTCAACCCCCCCCCCCCCCCCCCCCAGGGAAAAAAACAACCTTTTGAGAGAACCAATCAATGCTTCAGCTAAATTACAGAGCAAATACTGCATTTACAATTGGCCTCCTGTCCAGACCAGTTTGTCACAGCTCTTCTGCTGCTGTGAGTCACATGAGTCGCATAAGCTAGGCTATACTTAAATAGCGTTATGTTAAAAATATGAATGATCAGCATTGCGTGACAAAAGTTCCAAACACAATTTAAAGTGTGCCCTCTCTGTGGGGAAGACACATAATCCCTGTGGCAATGAATGAGTCCTTGAATCAAAGGGAGCAACCACTTGTGGTGCACAAACAGGTTTGAAAATACATTTCTCAATATAATGGTTGTGTGGGTCGTGGTCGTGAGAAGGGTCATTCCACCGATTCGGTGCCCTTTAAGAAGTGTTACTTGGTAAAAAAAAAAAAAAACTTTGTTAAAATCAAGCATTCATTCATCTTAAGATAGCTATTTTATCACATTCCAAGTGGTTCAGAAGTTTACATACACTCAATTAGTATTTGGTAGCATTGCCTTTACATTGTTTAACTTGGGTCAAACGCTTCTGGTAGCCTTCCACCAGCTTCCCACAATAAGTTGGGTGAATTTTGGCCCATTCCTCCTGACAGAGCTGGTGTAACTGAGTCAGGTTTGTAGGCCTCTTTGCTCGCACACACTTTTTCAGTTCTGCCCACATACATTCTATAGGATTGAGGGCGGGTCTTTGATGGCCGCTCCAATAGCTTGACTTTGTTGTCCTGTGTTTATACTTGCGTACTATTGTTTGTACAGATGAACGTTGTTTGTACAGCTGTTTGGGAATTGCTCACAATGTAGAACCAGACTTGTGGAAGTATACAATCTGTTTTCTGAGGTCTTGGCTGATTGCTTTTGATTTTCCCATGATGTCAAGCAAAGAGGCACTGAGTTTGAAGGTAGGCCTTGAAACACATCCACAGGCACACCTCCAATTGACTCAAATTATGTCAATTAGCTATGTTCAACTTAATAAAATAAATAAGTGTTCCCATCTCAAGAGAAGACTGTAGTAAGTGCCAAATAAAGTAACGGGGTTGACCTTAACAGGGTGTACGATTTCATCTTAAATTAGCCATAAATCCCCTCAGGACAAAGGCAATGGAAGCCTCTTGTGTGCAACAAAGAGTGACAATTGAATGCAAGCTTCACAAAAAAAGATGAAATTCATAAAACATTTCTAGCCTATGGATAACAGGGTTCACTTGTTAGGCTCAATCCACTCAGTTTTCCACGCCAAAATTCACAAACTTACACTGTGATTTGACTATTAAATGTTCAATGTTTCTTAAAACAAATATTTAAGAAGGAATAGTTTCACCATATTAAAACAAGAATTCAGTTCACGTAATAGGATTGACCATACAGCAGAATGAGGGAAATACGTAAAGGACTCACTAGTCACATGAAATAAATAATAATATTCAGAAATTATTTTGTCAAAGCAACAAAATAATTAGGGCTTCACCATAATGGTGAAACTTGGATATTTTGTTGATTTTAAGTGGGTTTAAATCTTCTTAGAAGTGACCCAGGGTTGACGAAAGGGCATGTCAAAATGCTGAATTTTGGCACTTTAGCATACCTTTATTCACATTAACATGAATTATCCATGTGGTCTATATTAAAGGGCACTTTATTTAATATAACAGGCTTTTAAAATGCAACATTGATGAACAATTTCTATTTAAAATATCGAAGTGACGCAAAAGGCACTCATTTTGTGGAATGACCCAGAAAGACCACATAGTTGTGATGTTGTAGGAAAACACGGAGCCTCATTTATACTGGACAGTGAGAGGCTTCATGCCTAGACATGAATGTATGCTCAGACCATACAGTGTACTGTAAATTTGTGTTATCAACTTGTCCAGTACCTCGAAGAACACATTCCAGCATACTTTTGACTTAGACTCTGCTACTTTTTCTCTAGGAACCCTAGTTATTTCTAGTCAATTATAAATACAATGTTTCAAAGCCTCAATACCAGTGGCCTTGAAGTATATGGAAAGTGGAAAAGCCTATGCTGAAAGGACTTTTAGCAGAGCACTTCATTGTAATCTGCCATGTACAGTTCAAGCATACAATGCTGTATGTACACTCTTAGAAAAAAGGGTTCCAAAATGTTTCTGTGGCTCTCCCCATAGGATAATCCGTTTTGGTTCCAGGTAGAACTAGAACTTAGCTGAGAAAATAGAAAATATACTTTTCCCATTACGGAGCGAGTGCGGTTATGAAGTGGCCATGATGGGCATAGATTTAGGGTTATTTGGCAACTTTAGTTGTAAATTTATACAAACCTTTAGAATGTATTGGAAATCAAAACCGATATTGGTTGCATGATGTTACTATAGGCTATTAAAGATTTGAGAATTGTTTTAAAAAAAGCTTGCGCTCTGTTCCTTGACTCAGGCTACACACGCAGTTCTCTCATCAAGTGATCATATTGTCACCCATCAATCTAATCTCAATTTAATCTTGTCTTTACTAATATGTCAAATTAGTTTTGATTTAAAAGGGCCCCTTTTATTAAAGGGTCAGGAACGGGCAGGGGAAGAAATACGTGTCACTGAATTCAATGGAATAGCTAATACAGTCCACTTTCCCGCCAGTTAGTTTTTTTTCAATCAAGCCTGGTAGGCTACTCCGGTTATTTCACTCCTTGACTCAACCACTGTTTGAGGAGTATGCAGACTCTCGCTGTGCGACAGGTGATATTCCGCCCAAACTCTGTACACCATGGGCTATCCAACCCTGTTTTTGCAGCTACCCAGTACTTAATTTGGGAAACCAAGTGCAATCTGTTCAGGAACAGCAATAGTAACATGTTTTCACAACAAGACATTTAATTAAACTGTTGACAGCCCCTCTGCGTGCTCGAAAGGAATGTCATTTACATAAATAAAGTGGTTGTCACACCCTGACCGTAGATTGCTTTCAATTGTTGTTTGGTCAGGGTGTGATTTGGGAGGGCATTCTATGTTTGTATGTCTAGGTTTTTGTATTTCTGTTTAGTGTTTGTTTCACCTTGCAGGACTGTTTCGTGTTTTCCTTTTTGTTATTTTCGTAGTTCCTTTATATGAACACGTATCCCGCTGCATTTTGGTCTGACTATTCCTCTTCTTCCGATGAAAGCCGTTAGTGGTTTGCGAAAGTATTCACCCCCTTGGCATTTTTCCTATTTTGTTGCCTTACAACCTGGAATTAAAATGGATTTTTGTTGAGTATGTATCATTTAAATTAAACATGCCTACAACTTTGAAGATGCAACATTTTTTTTTTATTGTGAAACGAACAACAAATAAAACAAAAAAACAGAACTTAAGCGTGGATAACTATTCACCCACCCAAAGTCTACTCTGTTAGAGCCACCCTTTGCAGCAATTACAGCTGCAAGTCTTTTGGGGTATGTAAGCTTAAGCTTGGCACATCAAGCCACTGGGATTTTTGCTAATTCCTCAAGGAAAAACTGCTCCAGCTCCTTCAAGTTGGATGGGTTCCAATGTTGTACAGCAATCTTTAAGTCATACCACAGATTCTCAATTGGATTGAGGTCTGGGCTTTGACTAGGCTATTCCAAGACATTTAAATGTTTCCCCTTAAACCACTTTTCATGCTGGAAGGTGAACCTCCGTCCAGTCTCAAATCTCTGGAAGACTGAAACAGGTTTCCTTCAATAATTTCCCTGTATTTAGCGCCATCGATTATTCCTTCAATTCTGAACAGTTTCCCAGTCCCTGCCCATGATAAACATCCCCACAGCATGATGCTGCTACCATGGTGTTCTCAGGCTGAAGCGAGGTGTTGGGTTTGCGCAGACATAGCATTTTCCTTGGTGGTCAAAAAGCTCAGTTTGAATCTCATCTGACCAGAGTACCTTCTTCCATATGTTTGGGGAGTCTCCCACATGCCTTTTGGCAAACATCAAACGTGTTTGCTTATTTATTTTTTTAAGCAATGGCTTTTTTCAGGCCACTCTTCCGTAAGCCCAGCTCTGTGGAGTGTAGGCTTAAAGTGGTCCTATGGACAGATACTCTAATCTCAGCTGTGAAGCTTTGCAGCTCCTTCAGGGTTGTCTTTGGTCTCTTCGCTGCCTCTCTGATTAATGCCCTCCTTGCATGGTCCGTGAGTTTTGGTGGGTGGCCCTCTCTTGACAGGTTTGTTGTGGTGCCATATTTTTAAAATTTTTGAATAACGGAGTTAATGTTGCTCTGTGGGATGTTCAAAGTTTCTGATATTTTTTTCTAACCCAACCCTGATCTATACTTCTCCAACACTTTGTCCCTGACCTGTTTGGAGAGCTCCTTGGTCTTCAAGAGGCTCTGGGTGGTTGGGTCAGGGTGTGATTTAGGGTGGGTTATCTAGGGGAATTGTATATCTATTTTGGCCTGATATGGTTCCCAATCAGAGGCAGCTGTTTTATCGTTGTCTCTGATTGGGGATCGTATTTAGGTAGTCATTTTTCCACTGTGCTTTGTGGGATCTTGTCTATGTATAGTTGCCTGTGAGCATTATTATAGCCTCACGTTTCGTTTGTTCAATTTGTTGTTTTGTTTATTGAAGTTTTCTATTCCAAAATAAAGGATGGAAACATACCATGCTGCATCTTGGTCTACTACTTATAACGATCGTGACACCCAGTATCTGTTGCAAAACAGACTGAAGCAAGTTTTCCTGTAGGATTTTGCCTGTGCTTAGCTCTAATCCATGTATTTTTATCCCAAAAACCTTCCTATTCCTTGCCCATGACAAGCACAGCCATAATGTGATGCAGTTGGATTTGCTCCAAACATGACACTTTGTTTTCAAGACAAAGTTAATTTCTTTGCTACATTTATTGCAATTTTCCTTTAGTGCCCTGTTGCAAACAGGATGCATGATTTGAAAAATGTTTTCTGTACAAGCTTGCTTCCTTTTCACTCTATCAATTAAGTTGGTATTGTGGAGTAACTACAATGTTGTTGATCCATCCTCAGTCTTCTCCTATCACAGCCATTCAACTCTGTAAGGGTTCTAAAAGTCACCATTGGCCTCATGGTGAAATCCCTGATCTGTTTCCTTCCTCTCCGGCAACTGAGTTAGGAAGGATGCCTGTATCTTTGTAGTGACTGTGTGTGTTGATGCATCATCCAAAGTGTAAATAATAACTTCAACATGCTCAAATGGATATTCAGTGTCTGCTTTTTTTTACCCATCTAACAATTGGTGCCCTTCGTTGCGAGGCATTGAAAAAACAATCTGGTCTATGTGGTTGAATTTGTGTGAACCATCTGCTCGACTGAGGGACCTTACAGATAATTAATTGTATAATATAAATGAAATTTGAGGTGACCAGCATTAAAATACTATATACATGTGCATGGGGCAAAAGCCTCAAGGTGCAGGGCTGAGTAGCTGGCTACTGATGATCTGTTCATCAGATGGCCTGGTGATAGTAGCTGTTTCTCAGTCTCTCTGTCCCGGCTCTGATGCACCTGTACTGTCTCTGTCTGCTAGATGGTAGCAGAGTGAACAGTGGCTGAGGTCCTTTAATGATCTTCTTGGCCTTCCTTTGACACCAAGTTCTGTAAATGTCCTGGAAGGCAGGCAGTATGCCCCCGGTGATGTGTTGGGCTGCCCACACCACCCTCTGGAGAGCGATGCTGTTGAGGGTGGTGCAGTTGCCATACCAGGCGGTGATGCATCCCGACAGAGTTCTCTCAATGGTTCATCTGTAGAAGTTTGTGTGGTCTTAGGGGCCATGACGAATTTCTTCAGCCGCCTGATGTTGTGAATCAATTCTCATTTGAAATAAAAATGAATGAATAGGATTAATTATACATTTAATAGGATTTTTGCAAACTCTGCCAACAAATTTACTTGTGACGTTTTCTTTATTTGCCAGTAGGCTAGTGATAATAATCTACTAATGGTCCTGTCTTCTTTGTTATGTATCACAAGTTGGGTGACAACGCATCTTCTCCCTCTATGGTCGGTTGTTTCCCACCATCACAGCTCCTCCATGTTTCAATGCCTGGCTGCAGGGCTGTGTGATCAGCACTTGAAAATAAATTATTGCAGTCAAGTCAAAACATGACAGCTGTTGCACTCAGTTTTCTGGCCTTTAAGGGAGATAATATCCCATGAAGATTTATCGAAGGCATGAAATAGTTTGTTATCGTTTGATAGCATGCCTGAAATGTTGTTTTCTATGATGTTTAGTAACTCCATGCTTTCTCCTTATAGCCAAGCTATTTTTGCTGGCCCCTCTAGTAATGCCATTGGGCTGATGCAACATATGCAAATGTGAGTTACTTGTCTCTGTAGAGCTTACAATGCCACCCTGGTTGTTTATCTTATTCTTGAGATAAAATGCCCCTTCATTTTGCTTCAACAAGAGCATAGGACTTAACAGGTGATCTGCAGTTTGCTAAATGTATCACAAATACATTCCAGTTTTAACCATGGATGCATCAATAAGGAAAATCTGGGCCGATACGATAAGTGCACTGGTGGCTGGTCATTTAGTACAATATTGACATAGAATATAGGCTATAAAAATGACTTTTGGCCTACACTGCCGATAATTAACACCTGATGCAATGCATCTGTAATTGTAGCATTAAACCCCATTGTGTTTACTCTCCATGGTCAGCATCTATTAAAGGGTCAAATATCAGAAATCGAATTGATCATAGTACACTGAGCTTTATTACGGGCGGATTACCAGAAAGTTGGTTGGCCCTCCTTTTGATGTCACGTAGGTTGATATATTGCTACGTTTTCATTTATAAAGCCCTTTACAAAAAGTCCCACTGTACTTAACATCTTTACAGAACTTTAGATATATACGAGTTACCACAGTATAAACAGATACTGGGATGGTTAACTCTGGAAATTCCTCTGGTCTTTACTGATTTGGGTAAATCAACTTTTAGTCTCTTGCATCTTATTTGTCGAACATTCTTCAAAATGTTCTCTCATTTTATGTTCTGGTGCCTCTAGGGCAAATTCAGAAAGCTGATTGAGGACCGTATTACTGACGAACGGGTTTGTTTCTTATGACTGCGTTTTTCTTTCTGCTTGCATTTAGTATATTTTGATGTGCATTTTCTGTAATTCAGGGCTCATCTGTAAAATAAACCTTGGTCTCAGTATGACTCCCTGATAAAGTAAAGGGGAAACATTTCATAAAACAGACAACAGACTGAAGGAACATGCATAGCTGTCCTGCTGAGCTTTGCGCTCTCTCAATTTTAGCTTTCACATAAGTAAACCCTTTTTTGATTTGGCTCTTCAGTTTTAGTGGATGTAGCACAGCTCCTCTGCAAGCACTCCAGGCTCCGTTTGACCTTGCCATCAAGGTTCACTTGGAAAAGACCTTTCAACAAATCAAATCAGAGGGGCTGGATGTTTGGGGAACAAGAGACACCTCGGATAATTAAGCAGACGCCGATTATCCTCCAATATGCGATGCAGGCCGTCACGATTAGGGGCATTACACAAACGCCTGATCCTACTCTGCTCCTTTGCTGGAGGTTGGGCACTTATATGACTGTGCAAATTCCCAATTTTTCATGCAAGGGTCGGGGCGTCAAACCCTTTCAGGGAATTGACTGTGCCATGTACTTGGCCCATTCAGAGAAAGATATGGTGATGGTGAAGAAGTCTACAACATGTCTTGATTCATATGACAGTTTCATGTGAGGATTGTGGAGGATAAAGATAGATGGTGCAAATCATTCCAACACAGTCATTTTTCTCCATTATGGGCTTGGGCAATTTGGTATCGCTCTGTTTGGTTTTGTGGGTTATCTCTAATCAAATATTCCACACAGACCGTTAGTAATGTGTTTAGCACAAAATACATAATAGGGGGGCAAAGTTGATTGCCAGCAAACTTTTGTATGTGCAAAAATCTTACTATATTATTTTAGTTTCGGGTGCCATTTTAGTACTAGCTCAGCTATGGTGGCACTGCCAATATATTTACATTTTTCTATCCTGGATTCTACTTTTGGACGTGCAATCCATGTATTCTGAGAAGCATGAACAAAGATAACACATTCTGAGGAATGTTTGAATAAATATGAACTGAAAAAGCATGCTTGAATTAAATCAACCTTAATGTACTGTAGGTAGTTGTTCGTTCATCTGGAATCTTCTCTGGAGCATAACCTAATGCTCTCAGGGGGAAAATAGCTTAACATTTTAGAATGTCCTACAGTGTTCTTCCTCTGGTTAATCCTACCTGACCACACATGCTGTCTGAACCATCTTTTATAAACACGGACTGCCCAAAGAACGGACAAAACAAACTTTTGGATCACTTTAACAACACTTTACTTAACACAGAGGTCAGAACATTATTACTTGTTCGAGGCATTTAAAAATATAACTTTATTTAACTATGCAAGTCAGTTAAGAAAAAAATATAATTTTCAATGACGCCTCAGGAACTGTGGGTTAACTGCCTTGTTCAGGGGCAGAACGACACATTTTTACCTTGTTAGCTCAGGGATTTGATCTTGCAGCCTTTTGATTACAAGTTCAACACTCTAACCACTAGGCTACCTGCCACCCCATTTAGAGGCCTTTATAATGTATAATTATGAGGCTTATAATAGTATATCTATACGTAGAAAATTCTTTATAATTGTTGGCTTTAACAATTGAAAGTGTTACCAAGCTTTTAAAAACAGGTATCCTAGAAATGCGTAAAATCCCCACTAAAAACGACAAGCGTGAGTAATCACTATGATTCCGCTCAGTTGCCATGGCCGTTGGAGGCCTTTTCATATGGTTAAAGGGGCGACACTGGATGATATTTAGTCTTCTAAAAGGTGTTGCGGTGCTGCCTGAGACGCCTCTATTGTAGTATCTGGCACGAGAACCCTCTATTGTAGTAACAATGCTGACAAACCTTTCAGAATAACTTTCAGAGCGATAGAGGTTATGAAGGTAATGAAGGTAAGACCCAGATGCAGACAACGTTGAATTAACAATGGTTTAATAATCCAACAGGGGCAGGCTATAGACAGGCTATAGACCGGTCAAGGCAGGCAGGGGTCAGTAAACCAGAGGTGGGGCAACGGTACCAGATGGCAGGCGGGGTCAGGGTATGCAGAGGTCAATTATCCAGAGGTGGGGCAAAGGTACAGGTCGGCAGGCGGGCTCAGGGTCAGGCAGAGTGGTCAGACAGGCTCAGTCAGGACAGGCAAGGGTAAAAACCAGCAGGGCGAGGAAAAAGAGAGACTGGGAATAGCAGGAGCTGAGAATTAAAATGCTGGTTTACTTGACAGACAAGACAAACTGGCAAAAGACCAACAGAGAACACAGGTATAAATACACAGGGGATAATGGGGAAGATGGGCAACACCTGGAGGGGGATGGAGACAATCACAAAGACAGGTGAAACAGATCAGGGTGACAGAGTAGAGAGGCTATACATGAGATGCCGAAGTGCGACAAACTACTGTACAGTGTCCGTTTAAACAAAGCAGCAACCCTCTCATTCAATCCATTGGGTTGAAGACAAACCAATCACAACTAAGAGACTAACCTGGAATGATAATGGGATGTTAATGTGTTTTGCCCCACGTACAGTACAAAACCTATTGACTTAGCTAGCAGCAGAATGTTGATTGTGGACTTAGATTGGTGTTATGGGAAATGTGCTGGAATGAAAAAGAAAGTGAAAGGCATTTGTCTCAAATTATGATAAAGCTGTAAATGTGAATGTTGAAAACAAGTCATGAAGAAACTTGAACCAGGTTGGGATATTTTAAAGTGGATTGTGGTGAACCTTTTGAGCTCCCCTGTCCTGGCACTAAACTTTCATTCACTGTCATTCATTTATGGTATTTTTTATTAGGTAAAAAAAAAAGAGTACCTGTGGAAAGCTTTTAGACATTTCAGGAGTCTTCCTTCCCTCTTGATGTGTTATTTGTCTTATTTATTTTACGTAACTAACTTTAAAAAATGTATGAATCCATTAGAACACATTTGCAGTCCATCCATGGTAAATATTGTTGCGTCTGGCTTCCTGACTCACCTAGTCTTTTTTCACAATAAGGTTATGTCTATGTGCAAGCGATTCAATGAGTTTGGTCCACAATAGTCTCTTTCCCCTGTTATATACATTACATATGACTTATTACTCATTCCATTTAAAATAAGTAGCACATTACATCACAATATTATTTTGCGTCAAAAGCAACATGGTATATTACTTTGTTACTTTAATGAAAAAAAAGGGGGGGAGGATCTCACTGTTTGTCTGACTGTCGTAGGGAGCAAGGCGAGCCACTCATGCTCTACCAAAGATAGGCTACTTACTAACTCAGGTTAGATCACTAGTTTCTGGGCTGCTTAATTAGCCATATACACTGACTATACCAAACATTAGGAACACCATCCTAATATTGAGTTGAACCCCACCCCTTTAACCCTCAGAACAGCCACAATTCGTCAGGGTGTTGCAGTTCTTGACACAAAACGGTGCGCCTGGCACCCACCACCATACCCCATTCAAAGGCACTTAAATATTTTGACTTGGCTGTTCACCCTCTGAATGGCACACGTATACAATCCATGTCTCAAGACTCAAAAAAAATATTTCTTTAACCTGTCTCCTCTACACGAAGTGGATTTAACCCATAACATTCTAAGCCCAGTCTATGCCGGGGTTGGGGGGGGGGGTTCTACTAGGTTATATGGAATTGTTTTTAGAAGGTCACCGCCTTTCCAACAAGTCAGTCTGTCAAATCTTTGCTCTGCTAGAGCTGCCCCAGTCAAGTGTAAGTGCTGTTATTGTGAAGTGGAAATGTCTAGGAGCAACAACGTCTCAGCCGTGAAGTGGTAGGTCACACAAGCTCACAGAACGGGACCGCTGAGTGCTGAAGTGCATAGCTCAGTTCCAAACTGCCTCTGGAAGTAATGTCAGCACAATAAATGTTCGTCGGGAGCTTCATGAAATGGGTTTCTATGGAAGAGCAGCCGCAATCAAACCTAAGATCACCATGCGCAATGTCGAGTGCCGGCTGGAGTGGTGTAAAGCGCACCGCCATTGGACTCTGGAGCAGTGGAAAGGTGTTCTTGAGAGTGATGAGTCACGCTTCACCATCTGGCAGTCCGACGGACAAATCTGGGTTTGGCGGATGCCAGGAGAACGCTAGTTGCCCGAATGCATAGTGCCAACTAAAGTTTGGTGGAGGAGGAATAATGGTCTGGGGCTGTTTTGAATGGTTCAGGCTAGGCCCCTTAGTTCCAGTGAAGGGAAATCTTAACGCTACAGAATGCAATGACATTCTAGACGACTCTGTGTTCCAGCTTTGTGGCAACAGTTTGGGGAAGGCCCTTTCCTGTTTCAGCATGGCAATGCCCCCGTGCACAAAGCAAGGTCCATACAGAAATGGTTTGTTGAGATCGGTGTGGAAGAACTTGACTGGCCTGCACAGAGACCTCAACCCCATTGAACTCCTTTGTGATGAATTGTAACGCTGACTGCGAGCCAGGCCTAATCGCCCAATATCGGTGGCTGACCTCTAATGCTCTTGTGGCTGAATGGAAGCAAGTCCCCGCAGCAATGTTCCAACATCTAGTTGAAAGCCTTCCCAGAAGAGTTGATGCTGTTGTAGCAGCAAAGGGAGGACCAACTCTATATTAATGCCCCTGATTTTGAAATGAGTTGTTCGACCAGCAGGTGTCCACATATTTTTTGCGACGTAGTGTAAATCTAAAAATGTTTTAATTGATGAGCCTTGCTGCTATTAGCCGTTACAAACGCATTGAATAATAGATAGTCCCCCCAAAAAATGAAAAGGGAAGTTTGTTCTGAAGTGTCTGTTCTATATATGAAAGATATAAGAAAGATTTGTACATGTGTTTAACCCATTCCTTTTTTCAACTGGTACCATGGGACGTGTCTTGTGAGGCCTGTGTGCATTATAGTTTAGTTTTTTAAGCAAAACTATTCGGACGCTACAGACCATTTTTTTTCAGGCTGTCTCATGGTCTGACAAACACTGCTCTAGCTCTGTCACCTTTTCACTGCAGATGCGGAAGTGCGACATCGGCTGATGTGGTGGATTGAGATGCATCCAATGCCAGAAAACGGATATCTCTATCTTAAATTGACCGATTTCTTTGAGATTAGATTCCACGTGGATATCGACTATTTTCTTTACAAGTGACATAAGGGATCATAGCTTTCACCTGGTCAGTCTGTCATGGAAAGAGCAGGTGTTCTTTATATTTTGTATACTCAATGTGTATACTGTAAGCTAAACATCTGTACAGATTTCCTATCTTTTCATTCAAAGTCTTCTCTCAAACCCTTAGTTCTGGTTATAGACCGCAGATACACAGACCCATTTAAGATGTGTATATACTGTACATGCCACTAGACGGGAAATTGTCTCAATGGGCTTTGCTGTCAGAAGCGATCAATGGCAAAGATCAGAGGTGCGCCCTCTATATGTTTCTGCAGCTACAGTACCATGACATTTCCTCAAACAGCCTTCCTCCACTCGCTCAAAAACTAAATGAGGACGCAAGTCGAGATCAGCTAATGGAAACACGCGCCCGGTAGTGATACGGTTCTGAAAGTAACGCACACATTGTTTGAGGAAGTACCTCGTAATGTTACCCAATTTGAAAAAGTCGCACATTACTTTACTCAACTACTCATAGAAGTGATCAGATTACGTAATGCGTTACTTTTGTAACGCGTTACCCCAACACTAGAAATGATACAACGGTGAACGATATAGTAGGCTCTACAATGTACATCATATACATCTGTGAAACTTTCCACTAAGTTGCTCTTATACTTATGTATTAACACTATACTTATTTCAGAATCAACATTACGATGCAATTAAGCAAATGTAATGGAGTCTAGCGTTTTTAAAATGTATTTATTTTTTATGTATCTTTCACACAGTGTTCATGATTTTTAAATAATGAATATTTGCATGGAATAGATAACACACTAACCTGTATGAACAATGTAATTTGAAGGTTGCCTTATGAGTTGACAGGTTACTGTGTCTAATTTATATAGATATATATATAGAGAGTTACACTCAGCTGTATGATCTGGAAAAAAAAATATTTTATTCTATTCTACTGTATTTTGGTCTATGCCGCTCTGACATTGCTCATCCAAATATGTATATATTCTTAAATCCATTCCTCTACTTAGAATTGTATTGTTGTGAAATTGTTAGATATTACTTGTTAGATATTTGTGCACTGTTGGAGCTAAAAACACAAGCATTTCGCTACACCCGCAATAACATCTGCTGAACACGTGTATGTGACCAATAAGATTTGATTTGATTAAAGTGTCACAGTATCAAGAGTAAAACGAACAGGTTCTGTTGCAGTATCTCAAAATAGAAACCTCTTAGGAGAATTTAAAAAATACATATTTAATCCATAATCTAGATAATCTGGCATGTGTATGTCAAAAGAACCACTTCCCTTAACAACATACTGTGCATATACTGCATTCCCTAGATGCATGTAAATATAACCTATTATCATGCTGGCCACCTCCACCCTCCAGCCATCCCTTCCCATGTTAGTCATATCTGAAACGTCCATTAGGATATTATGAAATGTCTGGTGTCTTTAAGTGTTATATAACCATTAGTAGTTTATAAGCTTTTGATAAATTAAAATGCTGTCATCCTGGCTGGTATTGCTTTAGTGACAGCGAGACAGAGAACTCATACACACTCTGTATTAAAGGCAAAGCACTTATATAACTTTAAAATAATACAGTGGGGCAAAAAAGTATTTAGTCAGGCACCAATTGTGCAAGTTCTCCCACTTAAAAAGATGAGAGGCCTGTAATTTCCATCATAGGTACACTTCAACTATGACAGACAAAATGAGAAAAAAAATCAAGAAAATCACATTGTAGGATTTTTATTTAATTTATTTGCAAATTATGGTGGAAAATAAACTTTTGTTCTTGACCAAATACTTATCTCAATACTTTGTTATATACCCTTTGTTGGCAATGACAGAGGTCAAACGTTTTCTGTAAGTCTTCACAAGGTTTTCACACACTGTTGCTGGTATTTTGGCCCATTCCTCCATGCAGATCTCCTCTAGAGCAGTGATGTTTTGGGGCTGTTGCTGGGCAACATGGACTTTCAACTCCCTCCAAAGATTTTCTATGGGGTTGAGATCTGGAGACTGGCTAGGCCACTCCAGGACCTTGAAATGCTTCTTACGAAGCCACTCCTTCGTTGCCCAGGCGGTGTGTTTGGGATCATTGTCATGCTGAAAGACCCAGCCACGTTTCATCTTCAATGCCCTTGCTGATGGAAGGAGGTTTTCACTCAATCTCACGACACATGGCCCCATTCATTATTTCCTTTACACGGATCAGTCGTCCTGGGCCCTTTGCAGAAAAACAGCCCCAAACATGATGTTTCCACCCCCATGCTTCACAGTAGGTATGGTGTTCTTTGGATGCAACTCAGCATTCTTTGTCCTCCAAACACGACGAGTTGAGTTTTTACCAAAAAGTTATATTTTGGTTTCATCTGACCATATGACATTCTCACAATCTTCTTCTGCATTATCCAAATGCTCTCTAGCAAACTTCAGACGGGCCTGGACATGTACTGGCTTAAGCAGGGGGACACATCTGGCACTGCAGGATTTGAGTCCCTGGTGACGTAGTGTGTTACTGATGGTAGGTTTTGTTACTTTGGTCCCAGCTCTCTGCAGGTCATTCACTAGGTCCCCCCGTGTGGTTCTGGGATTTTTGCTCACCGTTCTTGTGATAATTTTGACCCCACGGGGTGAGATCTTGCGTGGAGCCCCAGATCGAGGGAGATTATCAGTGGTCTTGTATGTTTTCCATTTCCTAATAATTGCTCCCACAGTTGATTTATTCAAACCAAGCTGCTTACCTATTGCAGATTCAGTCTTCCCAGCCTTGTGCAGGTCTACAATTTTGTTTCTGGTGTCTTTTGACAGCTCTTTGGTCTTGGCCATAGTGGAGTTTGGAGTGTGACTGTTTGAGGTCGTGGACAGGTGTCTTTTATACTGATAACAAGTTCAAACAGGTGCCATTAATACAGGTAGCGAGTGGAGGACAGAGGAGCCTCTTAAAGAAGTTGTTACAGGTCTGTGAGAGCCAGAAATCTTGCTTTTTTGTAGGTGACCAAATACTTATTTTCCACCATAATTTGCAAATAAATTCATTTAAAATCCTACAATGCGATTTTCTGGATTTTCTTTTCTCATTTTGTCTGTCATAGTTGAAGTGTACCTATGATGAAAATTACAGGCCTCTCATCTTTTTAAGTGGGAGAACTTGCACAATTGATGGCTGACTAAATAATTTTTTGCCCCACTGTAAGTGCTCAATTTCCAATTAGAGACAACACACAGACAGACCTCTTCTGGTCCCATGGTCCCATGCTATGTAAGGCTCTGCTGCAGCACACACAATGTTTCCATCAGGGACAAAAGTGCTGTTCTTCAGGCATATCTGGCCAGGCCAGGGTATAATTAGGAGCTGAATGCTGCTTTAAGTCAGAATGTGGTTTGCAGAGCATTTCCAAAGGACAACCAGTTTTGTGGTCTGTGGTTTTTATCATCAAATGCAAATTGCACAGTTGAAGAGGAGTGGCACTGACTCATAGAGTTTATAATATCCAGGAACTCACGTACGCTAAAACATTAATGCGGTGCAATATGTCAAAAGTAACATTCATGTTTTTTTTTCCCAGATAGTGGACAGGCCATTAAAAACAAGATTCAGCGGAGCTATAATTTACAAGATCCCTCTTTTTTTTCTCTTTTTTTTAAGTGTGGAGGGAAAGTCAAAAAAAGCCCTTGGGATCGCATTTTGAAAATAAGCCAACAACAAGGAAGGAAATGTTAGGCTCTGGTGTAAAGAAGGGCAAATGACCAAAACAAGTACAAAAAACAAACATATACCTGTATTCCCATAATTCAGGCGCTTTACGGGTGCAACAGGGTAAATATTATCTGTATATTATTTATCATCTATGTGACGAAGTGTGATCTGGAGCGGAAAGTCTCACTTTACGTTAAACCAAGAATCCCATCCTCAGTTATTTACTAACCAACAGAAGGAGGATTATTACTAGACTTACTTAAGCATTCAGGAAATTGATCTGAAGCACGTTTTCAATCAAAACGCCTACTGATCAGGAGTTTGGTGTTGACAGGCAAATCACAGAAACTGGAGTTGGACGTCTGAAAGTGGACATAGGACTTTTGTGTCAATAATATACAGTGTTTTCCTTTTTCTCCCCCAGCATTAAAAATGATTTAATGGTTTGGTGGCTGGACTTATCCCGAAATGACCTACGTTTTTGAAAATCCATCAAGTGCAATTTGCCATGAAATGAAAAGCAACGGTGAGATATAAAAAAAAAGTTCCCTTGTGTATGTTGGGTTGTCGGTTATTCACACCGATAGCTGAGCAGAAAGCACAATGGATACTCAATCTTCAGAATGGGGAAGCCGCTATTAACCTTTTATTCTTAACAATTTAAGGTTTAGGGGAGCAGATTTTCCTTCACAAGAAAACAAGCATTATTCTTACAAGCAATACATGCATTTAACACTAATATAAAGTGTTCCTATAGTCAATGTATGTTGTATTTCCGACTATAATGGCCTAGCTGTGTGTATTGAATGATACTTTGTCTGTCTTCACATTTGAACACCCCAACCCCACAAATGGCCCAAAATACACATCATAAACTTTTGAAACACAGCTTGTGGCATATTTTTCTGCAGTAGGCTATTGTATCTCACGTTCAACTTTCTTAATCTTAACCATCCCAGGTTAAGGTTAATGTATTAAATGCATGTCCTTCCGACTTCAACTGTATGTATGTGGAAGTTTACATACATTTAGTTTGTTCATTAAAACTCGTTTTTCAAATAGCCTCTAATACCTTACTCAACAAATTGGATGCAGTCCATCACAGTGCCATGCGTTTTGTCACCAAAGCCCCATATACTACCCACCATTGCGACCTGTACGCTCTCGTTGGCTGGCCCTCGTTTCATACTCGTCGCCAAACCCACTGGCTCCATGTCATCTACAAGACCTTGCTAGGTAAAGTCCTACCTTATCTCAGCTCGCTGGTCACCATAGCATCACCCACCTGTAGCACGCACTCCAGCAGGTATAGCTCTCTGGTCACCCCCAAAACCAATTCTTTCTTTGGCCGCCTCTCCTTCCAGTTCTCTGCTGCCAATGACTGGAACAAACTACAAAAATCTCTGAAACTGGAAACACTTATCTCCCTCACTAGCTTTAAGCACCAGCTGTCAGAGCAGCTCACAGATTACTGCACCTGTACATAGCACACCTATAATTTAGCCCAAACAACTACCTCTTTCCCTACTGTATTTATTTTATTATTTATTTTGCTCCTTTGCACCCCATTATTTTTATTTCTACTTTGCACATTCTTCCACTGCAAATCTACCATTCCAGTGTTTTACTTGCTATATTGTATTTACTTTGCCACCATGGCCTTTTTTTTGCCTTTACCTCCCTTATCTCACCTCATTTGCTCACATTGTATATAGACTTGTTTCTACTGTATTATTGACTGTATGTTTGTTTTACTCCATGTGTAACTCTGTGTTGTTATATATGTCGAACTGCTTCGCTTTATCTTGGCCAGGTCGCAATTGTAAATGAGAACTTGTTCTCAACTTGCCTCCCTGGTTAAATAAAGGTTAAATAAATAAACCACTCTACAAATTTCTTGTTAACAAACTATAGTTTTGGCAAGTCGGTTGGGACGTCTACTTTATGCATGACACAAGTCATTTTACCAACAATTGTTTACAGACAGATTATTTCACTTATAGTTCCATGTATCACAATTCCAGTGTGTCAGAAGTTTATATACACTAAGTTGACTGTGCCTTTAAACAGCTTGGAAAATTCCAGAAAATGTCATGGCTTCTGATCGGCTAATTGACATCATTTGAGTCAATTGGAGGTGTACCTGTGGATGTATTTCAAGGCCTACCTTCAAACTCAGTGCCTCTTTGCTTGACATCATGGGAAAATCAAAAGAAATCAGCCAAGACGTCAGCAAAAAAATTGTAGACCTCCACAAGTCTGGTTCATCCTTGAGAGCAATTTTTAAACACCTGAAGGTACAACGTTGATCTGTACAAAAAATAGTACGCAAGTATATGCGACCGCACAGCCATCATACCACTCAGGAAAGAGACGCGTTCTGTCCTAGAGAATGACCATTGTTATGTTTGGAGGAGAAGAGGGAGGCTTGCAAGCCAAAGAACACCATCCCAACTGTGAAGCATGGGGGTAGCAGCATCATGTTGTGGGGGTGCTTTGCTGCAGGAGGGACTGGTGAACTAAACAAAATAGATGGCGTCATGAGGATGGAAAATTATGTGGATATCTTGAAGCAACATCTCAAGACATCAGTCAGGAAGTTAAAGCTTGGTCGCAAATAGGTCTTCCAAATGGACAATGACCCCAAGCATACTTCCAAAGTTGTGGCAAAATTGCTTAAGCACAACAAAGTCAAGATATTGGAGTGGCCATCACAAAGCCCTGACCTCAATCCCATAGAACATTTCTGGGCATAACTAAAAAAGTGTGTGCGAGCAAGGAGGCCTACAAACCTGACTCAGTTACACTAGCTCTGTCAGGAGGAATGGGCCAAAATCCCCCCAACTTAATGTGGGAAGCTTGTGGAAGGCTTCCCGAAAAGTTTGACCAAGTTAAACAATTTAAAGGCAATGCTACCAAATACGAAGTGAGTCTATGTAAACTTTTGACCCACTGGGAATGTGATAAACAATAAAAGCTGAAATAAATCCTTCTCTCTACTATTATTCTGACATTTCACATTCTTAAAATAAAGTGGTGATCCTAACTGACTTAAGACAGGGATTTTCTACTAGGATTAAGTGTCAGGAATTGTGAAAAACTGAGTTTAAATCCATTTGACTAAGGTGTATGTCAACTTCAGACTTCAACTGTAAATGTTCAGAATTTCCTGCTTTTTTTGTGGAAAACATGATTTCAGTAATGACATACTTGTCTGTTGTTTTTATGTATATAATTGATACATGTTCATTTAATAATCTTGGAACACATACAGGCATTGTTGTTCAGTCTTTGGATTGGAAAACTTCCACTGTCAGCATTTTAGTCATAAATATACAGAGGGAACGATTTCAGAAAATGCTTTCTGCCATTGTAGAAGACTACATGTCTATAATCAAGACTATGGGTAATGTAGTGGGCTCAACTCATTCTTTTTGCAATCTTGTCATCACTCAGACCCCTTGACTTTTTCCCCATTTTGTTACGTTAGACTGATTCTGAAATGGATTAAATGAATGACCAAAGCAAAAACAGGAAATATCACATTTACATAAGTATTCAGACCCTTTACTCTGTACTTTGTTGAATCACCTTTGGCAGAAATGTCAGCCTTGAGTCTTCTTGGGTATGATGCTACATGCTTGGCACACCTGTATTTGGGGAGTTTCTCCAATTCTTCTCTGCAGATCCTCTCAAGCTTTGTCAGGTTGCATGGGGAGCCTCACTCCACAGTTAGTTATTTTTAGGTCTCTCCAGAGATGTTTGATCAGGTTCAAGTCCGGGCTCTGGCTGGGCCACTCAAGGACATTCAGGGACTTGTACCGACGCCACTCCTGCGTTGTCTTGGCTGTGTGCTTAGGGTCATTGTCATGTTGGAAGGTGAACCTTAACCCCAGTCTGAATTCCTGAGCGCTCTGGAGCCAGTTTTCATCAAGGATCTCTCTGTACATTGCTCAGTTCATCTTTCTCTCAAACCTGACTAGTCTCCCAGTCCCTGCAGCTGTAAAACATCCCTGCAGCATGATATTGCCATCCCCTTAGGGATGGTGCCAGGTTTCCTTCAGACGTGATGCTTGGCATTCTGGCCAATGAGTTCAATCTTGGTTTCATCAGACCAGAGAATCTTGTTTCTCATGGTCTGAGAGTCCTTTTAGGTGCATTTTGGCAAACTCCAAGCGGGCTGTCATGTGCCTTTTACTGAGGAGTGGCTTCTGTCTGTCCAATCTACCATAAAGGCCTGATTGGTGGAGTGCTGCAGAGATGGTTGTCCTTCTGGGAGGTTCTCTCATCTCCACAGAGGAACTCTGGAGCTCTGTCAGTGATCATCAGGTTTTTGGTCACCTCCCTGACCAAGGCCTTTCTCCCCCAATTGCTCAATTTGGACTGGCAGCCAGCTCCAGAAAGAGACTTGGTGGTTCCAAACTTCTTCCTTTTAAAAATGATGGAGGCCATTTTGTTCTTGGGGACCTTCAATGCTGCAGACATTTCTTTAGTACCCTTCCCCAAATCTGTGCCTCGACACAATCCTGTCTCGGAGCTCTACAGACAATTTACTTCGACCTCATGGCTTGGTTTTTGCTCTGATATGCACTAACTGTGGGACCTTATATAGACAGGTCCAAATCATGTCCATTCAATTGAATTTACCACAGTTGGACTCCAAGTTGTAGAAACATCTCAAGGATGATCAATGGAAACAGGATGCACCTGAGCTCAATTTTGAGTCTCATAGCAAGAGGTCTGAATACTTGTATGTAAATTTGATATTTCCATTTTTAATTTTTAATACATTTGCAAAACAAAATCTAAACTGTTTTTGCTTTGTCATTATTGAGTATTGTGTGTAGATTGAGGGGGAAAAAACTAATACATTTTAGAACAAGGCTGTAACGTAACAAATTGTGGAAAAAGTAAAGGGGTCTGAATACTTTCCGAATACACTGTATATGTGCATTTGCAACAAAACAAAAATAATCAATATTTTCTGCAGTATTTCAACAGAAACCAAATCTATTCTCTTGTGTTACTCAAACAGAATTGACGACAACTTTGAGTGAGCAGTAAATGGATGCAGTTTTATTTGGTCTATAAACTTAATAAAGCAAGAGTGGATCCAATTGTACTGTATATTCATCAACAGGCAATAGCCATAGTGGTACGACACTGATTGTTTCAATGGTCTTGTCCCTTCAGTCTATATGCAGCAAACTCAATATTGGTCTGCACAGTTCCTTGAAAATAGATTTTATTTAATTCATTTTCTTGAGTCTGTTCATTCAAGTAGTGTTTGTATTTAGAGGACCAATGATGAAAACTCATATTTATATGGTGTGTACTTTCCTCATTTTCTTTTTGGCACGCTGTCAAAAATATTTAACAAAAAGAATACTGTATTTTTTTTTTATATTAAATTCAGATAAATAAGAATGTGCATAGCTTCTCCCTGTAAGACTTATGTTTGTTTTGGTGGTTTGGAGCCTGGCCAGTGGAGAAGGAACCGTTTTTGAACACTATCGTAAGGCACAGGCTTATTACCCACAATACTCCTCTAAAGGGTGGCTCTAATCTGAATTGATATGTCATGATATCTTGACATTATAAAGAGGGATGATTTCTTCTTTACCAAGTCGGCTGCGCTGTCTTCTTGTAAAATATTGTCTGGAGTCTGCGGGCAATTCCATTATACCTGGGGGGCTCTCATTCTCTTTGACCTATTTCTGTCTTAACACACAGCCCCAAATGTAACCCCAATTACTCTTCCATGCAACAGGGTCACAAAACTAAGCCATACCAGAAAGGTCAAGGTTTACAGTAGAATATAGCTTTATTTATCCATTATATAGAGACAACATTTTAAAGGTGACAAAGGTATTTATCAAACTGTCATTTGTAGTTCAGGGGCAGACTCTTCCAGGAAGCCTTAAAAACACATTGCATGAAACTAAGGTTAAACACTGCCCTCTCTCTTACCTGCAGAATCAAATTGCAAAGTAAAAATGGTCTATACAGTTACGTTTAAGATCTTTGTTCTTCAACTTCCTTGTGCATAGTTTCTTTAAAGACCTCAGATGGCTACTTAATGTCAAACTTAATTATTTTCTGAATATGCCATCTTTAGATTTGGAACGAAGATGATGAAGACACCAGTCTTTTCAAGGGCTGACGTCAGCAAGCTCAGTTTAGTTGTTTTTCTGGCCTGTCACTGGCATTACCCCTGCATAAAGCAACATAAGTCAGCAGTGAATTAGATGTGAAAAAGATCTTCGCTTCTTTGGAATAGACCTGTGGAATATTCTATATTGGCATAGCCAGTACAGTAAACAGGTTGTATCTATCCTTGTCGCTGTGTGGTGAAATGTTGTTCCATCTGTGGTTGTTTACCGTCTTAGGCCATAAATGTCTTCTTTCCTCTATAACCCCATTCAGCTCTCAAAATGGACATCCTTATTTCAAGCCTTAAACTAGTGAAAATATTGATGGATCAAGCATTAGGGTTTCAAGTGCTGCAGTGCAGAGGGCCTGGTATGTGTCATGTAATATTATATCCCCTGAATCACATGGCTTCAGAGACAAAACTCACATCTTATTTCCCTAATGATATAAGGTAGATTGAAGTCACAATATGTTGTTTAGATATACAGACAACCGGCGTAGGCATTATAGACTGTACTCTGATACCTATTATTCATTAAAAAAAAACTAAGACTCAAGTTCACTTTCTCCTGGGAGTAGGCCTACATTAAGTCAAATGTCTCCTTTGGGTCAACTTGGTGGCACATTGGAGCATGCCAGCTTTTATGGGGTATATATCCATATCTGAAGGTCCCTACGCTGACATACAGTACCACATGCTGAGATTCTGACACTGGCTGAGGGATGAGGGTTTTATCACTTCTTTTGTCACAGTAGCTAGGTTTCCATCCAATTGGCAACAGATTCTGATGTAAATATGCAAATTTCCAAACAAACTTGATGCGGATAAATATCTGCATGTGGTGATGTAATGCACACAAAAATTAGCATTTTTTTTTTGCATAACATGCTGACCAGACCAGACACGTCAGTGCGCGAGTGTCGCAAAATACATGTAGAAATCCATGTTATCCAATTATTGCACCCACACTGCTCGTGCGCGTCAACGAGCGTCTGCGATGCCAAGGGCTAAAATAGAACTCCTATTTCTGACGCAGATCCCGCTGAAAGTCCTGCCTCTCCCATCTCCTCATTGGTTTATAGAAGCAGGTACCCACGTGCCATCTCCTCATTGGTTATACACACGTGGGTGACTGAAAGACGAACTGTTTTGCCAGTACTCATGGTAATACTATGAAAGTTTAGAAGACAATCACCATATAAGTTCAAAGATTAAAAAGCTGTGTAAGTTCCGTGTATGTTTTCATGTACCGAATACAAATCTAAAGTTCAATGTGTTCCCATCGCATTTTCAACTCCACCGATAATTTTGCCACAAAAACTGTTGCGTTAAATAGCAAATGGGCCTACTCTGGTCTTGGCACGTGCTCTCTAGCCATTAACTCGCAGATACAATGCAGGTAAATTGTGCGGGTAGGCCAGTCTCCATGATGAGATTTGTATGGCTAACAGTGAGAATGATTTTGTTTGTTAAACGGCAGTCAAGCATTGATCATCATGTCACCAGAATAAGACCATTGATATTTAGCATCAAGATCACCATCCATTTTCACCACTCTGTGATGCTCATCATAATTTATTTAATCTGTAGTTTAATAAACTGCATGGTTTCCTGAGTCGTAGTGGAAGGACCATCATCGTGTGACTCCAAGTTTACTTTGATATAATCTTTCATAATGGAACACTATTCACTTGAAAAATGTGTGCATATTTTTATGTATATACTGTATTCTACTGTATTTTAGTCTATGCCACTCCGACATTGCGCATCCTAATATTTATACATTCCTTAATTCCGTTCTTTTACTTTTAGCTTTGTGTGTATTGTTGTGAATTGTTAGATATTACTGCACTGTTGGAGCTCGAATGTATGTCTCGCATAAAGAATGTGGGTGTAAATGTGTTTAGAGAGACATTTTGGTCTAGATTCTAGGGTCAACCTTTTTTTTTTTTTTTTTTTTACTTTTGACATTATCGCAACACTGGCTCAGTTAGACTGTTCTTCCTGCACTTACAGTAAAAATATGTACAGTGATAAATGTAGTTGTGTGCGTTATGTGCCACTCGTTTAAATTCTACGGGATTTTCAACCATACATTTTCAAACAGTTGGAAAGATGCCTGCTGGGAAGCAAGCATATGAAATGTATTGTCATGAATGCCAAAGATGACACTTGTCAAAATCAATAGAACAATATGTGTTGCCGATGCGTTCCGATCCCAGCACTCAGCGTTCTGCCAAAGGCACCTATTAAATCGAATTATTCATCACACACACATTTTACAGCAGGTGTAAAAGGTGCCGTGAAATGCTTATGCGCTAGCTCCCTCAACAATGTAGTACATTGATCAATATCAATAGCCACACTTCCATGCACAGTTTTTCTGTGAGTAAAGTCATACTGTATAAAACATGGAAACAGGAAGGTTCGGTACAATTTTATAATTGCTGATGGTGGGATATTTTTGTGTCTAAAATTAATTATTTGAGAAATGGCGGCGGAATCACCATCATATCAAAGTAAACTTGGAGTAACACGATATGGTGTGTGGTCCTCCCAGTACGACTCTGGAAACTATGCAGTTTAGTAGGCTACAGATGATATAAGTTATGATGTACTTCACAGGGTGGTGAAAGTGCACTGTGATCTTGATACCCCTTTCTAAAAAAGATATCGACATGATGATCGATGCTTGACAGCCATTTGACAAATAAAAATGTTCTCGCTATTATCCATCATAATCTCATCATGTATACTATACCCGCACAGTCTACCAGCACTGTATCTGCGAGCTGTTAGCTAGCGAGCACGTGTCAAGACCAGAGTAGGCACATTCACTTTAACACAACCTTTTTTTGTGACAATACTATCCGTGGAGTTGAAAATGCGATGGAAACAGATTGAACTTGATTTTTGTTCGGTACATGAAAACTTGAGTGAAAAATAACATTTTTCAATTACATTTCATCACGCATGTTATTAGCAAAAAGTCCATTTGGTGGAAACACACCACTGGGTGGGAAAACGTTCATATTTTCTTCATCCGGATTCGAGAGTATTTGCATGAAAATCTGTCGCAAATTGGATGGAAACCTAGCTACTGATACGAATAAAATAATCAAGTAAAAAAATAACAAGTAATAGAGGTAGTATGATGTAATAATGGGCTGTATTTACAAAATAATGATCTAATTTGACTATCTATATATAGTGGGTAGTGAATCGGTCACGCAGTAGAATAAATAGTATACAGTATAATTGAAATGCCTTTGTGTGTAAGGGTTGGATGTATGGGTAGTCAGTGTAGTAATCTTTACAGTGCAGACATTTCATTGGATGGGAAAACCCCACCTGGGATATTATGGCTCTGTCTCCAGCACGGTTTGAAAGTTGAGCAAATGTGAGGTGTAAGACGAAAAGGTCATATCTGATTAGTGCTTAAATGGTACACCAGCCACAGAGTGACTAAAATCACACGAGTACCAGCTGGGACTATAAACAAAGAGCGAAACTGATACTGTTTAGACAAGAAACAGAAACCGCAAGGTCTTTGATAACCCCTTGCCTTCATGGGTAGTTAAGACGGGAATAAAAATATGTAACTGACTATACGTTTACCTAAACCACCGTGACTCACAGTTGGCCAAATGCCTCTTATTTGGTTCATCTTAATTGTACTGTGAAAGAAAATGCTTTTTTTGTGCTTTAGGAAACTGTTAGACTGGGACAATGAGAGGGATGGGGTTTTGATAACCGGGTTGTATTGCATCTATGTACACATTACACATGCTACCCCCTACTGCTGTTGGCTAGGCTTGTTGTTTGTTTACAATATGAGTGTGGTGTGTGTGAGTGTACACAACCTCCCGCTCTGCTATCTGATGTTTGTTACAAACTGTTTGGGTCAACCTCGCATAAAATAATGCTGTCAACCTAGCATAAAATGCTTATTGATATGGGAAATTAAATGTGGTTTCGCAACAAAGCATTCCCGCTCTGCTATCTGATGTTTATTAAACTTTTCCATTGTGTTTATGGAAGAACGATTGCTCCTCAGTGTACGAACTCAGTGTCATTGTCCTTTTTTTATGCAGGTAGAGGCAGATGATGTGCTCACCAAAGAGGAACAGATCGGCCTGTTGTTCAAAGCCAAACGGAAGTGTGAGGTAGCCATCAGGAACAAACACAAGCCTGGTGGTGAGTTTGAAATGGATTTTTAAATGTACTTTTTCTCAGATAAAAGTTCTTTAAACCTGATGTGTCAGCCTACCCCTTTTTCTTTATTGACATGAAAATGGTCCTGTCATGTTGATATTGGATAAATGACATACTGTATGTGGCTCTCTGCACAGTTAAATTAAATCTCTGTTGGTTCACTGCCTGCTCTGTTAACCAGGCATGAATGTAGTTATGTCACATTGACACACATATCATAAGTATAAGCATTATTTTGTCTACTACTGTGTGTTGTCTCAGCAGAAAAATCACACACAGAGCAGAGGAAACAGTCGACTAAGAGCCTGAGATGTATAGATTATTGAGCGAGTCAGAACTCAAAACAGGCATTCTGTAGGAATAATGATTTGACTGACAGAACGCCGGAAAATGGAAGCTTATTTTTTTTAGAGCCTGTCACAAGATAATGAATTATCTTGTGGAGGAAATGGTTTCCTTTGTCACTATTTGAATCATATTAGTCAAATTAGTGTGAATGCTGATGGCATTGATCCAATCCCAGATTGTAGCTTTAATATGGAGCATTCATTCAGGACAATTACGTATAGTACCATGGCTGGACTATAGTTTGAAATTAAGAGTGGAACATTTGATTCTATTTCTTCCTGTATGGTTAGGGTGGTCAGGGGATTTTTGAGAGAAGCTGATCCAGTCTGTATTTGTTTACTTGTGGTTGTGCGAATGACCGTCACTTTCAGGCAGACCCCAGATTTTCCGTGTCTGTGGTCAGTATATTTTTTTCAGTTTGATTATTCTAAAGAGGTTTTTGATTCCATATCCAGACAGTCATATTATTTTCTCTTTAACCCTGGTTCATTGTGGTCTTGTGTTCTTTCTGTGTTGGAAACAGACACATTCTTTCTCGTAAATGATACAATACAAATACAAATTTGTATTGTACTGTAGAACTAAGAAATACAAATGGTTGATGGATTCCCAGTAGTTATATTATCTCTCACAATATTCCCCAAATGTGCACAGATTCTGCAAATGTTCACAGCTTTCAGGCTTAACTTGAAATAGAACTTAAAAGAACATCTTTTTTTTTAAGATCATCAATCATCATCAATCATCATCAATCATCAAAAGACGTGTCGGTACGAGATGGTTTCAGTGTTTAAAAGGGAAAGGGTAAAGCATGCCTGTGGTTCCTCAAAGTGTATTGATCAGAATGATCCCAGACACTAACACTAAGCAGAGCACTTGGAGCCACATTAGAGCTGTCTAAGATGAGCCTCCTTACCACCTCTGACCACCATCAGCCCTAATGCAGCTTGACATGTCTTCTGTGTCACTGTCGAATGAGGCGTTATTACTTTTTCCAGGTTGCTGGGGGGTACAATTCCAGGGTAGATTTCATCCTTCAACAGCTTCCTCCTTCGTCATTTGGGAGAGTATTTGAAATTTTAAATTAAGTATGTGTTAAGTCGACCTAATATTTTATTACCATAGAGTATCTTACCTCCAGTTTTGGTCGGTTTCTTTTTAAATTAGTCCATTTGTGAAATGGACAGAAATGCAAATCACAAATTGAAATAATTGTCTTTAAAAAGCTCTTAAGAATCGGACCCTTTTTTTCCTTTCAATTTTCGCCGAAAATGATATACCCAAATCTAACTGCCTGTAGCTCAGGACCTGAAGTAAGGATATGCACATTCTTGATAACATTTGAAAGGAAACACATTGAAGTTTGTGAAAATGTAAAATTAATGTATGAGAATATAACACATTAGATCTGGTAAAAGATAATAGAAAGAAAAAAACATTTTTGTACCATCTTTGAAATGCAAGAGAAAGGCCATAATGTATTAGTCCAGCCCAGGTGCAATTTAGATTTTGGTCACTAGATGGCATCAGTGTATGTGCAAAGTTTTGGACTGATCCAATGAAACATTGCATTTCTGTTAAAATGTTTGTATCAAGACTGCCCAAATGTGCCTAATTGGTTTATTAATAACTTTGCACAGTTATGAACTTGAAATCTCCTCAAACAATAGCATGGTATTATTTCACTTGGAGCCACATTAGAGCTGTCTAAGATGAGCTACTGTAAATTGCTACTGTAAATTGGACAGTGCAGTTAGATGAACAATAATTTAAGCTTTCTGCCAATATCAGATATGTCTGTGTCCTGGGAAATTGTCTTATTACTTACAACCTCATGTTAATCGCATTAGCCTACGTTAGCTCAACCCTCCCGCAGGGGACCCACCGATCCTGTAGAGGTGATAATACATACACACAACAAGTAGGTCACATGGGGGAGAGGCGTTGTGCCGTGAGGTGTTTCTTTATTTGGTTTTTGAAACCAGGTTTGCTGTTCACTTGCGCTATATAAGATGAAAGGCAGTTGCATGCACTCATGGCTCTATATAGTACTGTATGTTTCCTTGAATCTGTTCTGCATCTGGGGACTGTAAAAAGAACCCTGGTGGCATACCTGGTGGGGTAAGTGTGTAAATGCTGTGTGTAAGTTGGCTATGCAAACAATTTGGAATTTCTAACACATAAATGTTTCTGATATGTTGAACACACCACTCGTGTTGCAAAATAAATGTACACATAAATGTTATTCAATCATTGCACCCACATTGCTCGTGCGCATCAACAAGCGTCTGTGTAGCCAGGTGCTAAAATATAACTTGTTTCTAGTCTCAGAATTTTTTTTACCTCCTCTCACTGTCAACTGTGTTTATTTTCAGTAAACTTAACATGTGTAAATATTTGTATGAATATAACAAGATTCAACAACTGAGACATAAACTGAACAAGTTCCACAGACATGTGACTAACAGAAATTGAATAATGTGTCCCTGATCAAAGGGGGGGTCAAAATCAAAAGGAACAGTCAGTATCTGGTGTGGCCACCAGCTGCAATAAGTACTGCAGTGCATCTCCTTCTCATGGACTGCACCAGTCCATGACTCATGGACTGCACCAACCATAGCTACACAAGCATTTGTGTAAGAGTATTGATAGCTAGCATAGCATTAAGCCTAGCATTCAGCAGGCAACATTTTCACAAAAACAAGAAAAGCATTCAAATAAAATAATTTACCTTTTGAAGAACTTCGGATGTTTTCAATGAGGAGACTCTCAGTTAGATAGCAAATGTTCAGTTTTTCCAAAAATATTAATTGTGCAGGAGAAATCGCTCTGTTTTGTTCATCACGTTTGGCTAAGAAAAAACCCCGAAAATTCAGTCATTACAACGCCAAACTTTTTTCCAAATTAACTCCATAATATCGACAGAAACATGGCAAACGTTGTTTAGAATCAATCCTCAAGGTGTTTTTCACATATCTATTCGATGATAAATCATTCCTGGCAGTTTGGTTTCTCCTCTGAACCAAATGGAAAAATGCACGCAGCTGGAGATTACGCAATAATTTCGACGGAGGACACCATGCGGGCACCTGGTAGTCTCTTATGGTCAATCTTCCAATGATATGCCTACAAATACGTCACAATGCTGCAGACACCTTGGGGAAACGACAAAGTGTAGGCTCATTCCTGGCGCATTCACAGCCATATAAGGAGACATTGGAACACAGCGCATTCAAAATCTGGGGTACTTCCTGTATGAAATTTCATCTTGGTTTCGCCTGTAGCATTAGTTCTGTGGCACTCACCGACAATATCTTATACGGAGACTTGATTACACACAGGTGGATTGTATTTATCATCATTAGTCATTTAGGTCAACATTGGATCATTCAGAGATCCTCACTGAACTTCTGGAGAGAGTTTGCTGCACTGAAAGTAAAGGGGCTGAATCATTTTGCACGCCCAATTTTTCAGTTTTTGATTTGTTAAAAAAGTTTGAAATATCCAATAAATGTCGTTCCACTTCATGTTTGTGTCCCACTTGTTGTTGATTCTTCACAAAAAAATACAGTTTTATATCTTTATGTTTGAAGCCTGAAATGTGGCAAAAGGTCGCAAAGTTCAAGGGGGCCGAATACTTTCGCAAGGCACTGTACATGTCGAGTGCCCTATATAAGCGTGCTGAAATTGTTAATTTGTTACAGAGACATAGTATTGTATTTGGTCAAACATAATTGTTTCCAACAGTTTGCTAAGAGCTGGCAGCAAGCTGATAGGTCTACTGTTAGAACCAGTAAAGGTTGCTTTATCACTCTTAGGCAGTGGAATGACTTTGGCTTCCCTCCAGGCCTGAGGACAAAGACATTCCTCTAGGCTCAGACTAAATATATGACAGATAGGAGTGGCTATAAAGTCAGCTACCATCCTCAGTAGCTATCCATCTAAGTTGTCATTGCCAGGAGGTTTGACATTATTGATCGAAAACAATCGTTTTCCCACCTCTCTCACACTAACTTACAATGCATTTTTTTCATTGTTAGTTTTTTATGCATGAATTAGGATGGCTCACGGTTTTCCCATTTTGCCAATGAAGTAATCGGCCATAGATACCCATTTCATGAAGCTCCCGACGAACAGTTCTTATGCTGACGTTGCTTCCAGAGGCAGTTAGGAACCTGTTCTGTGAGCTTGTGTGGCATTCAAGGCTGAGTCGTTGTTGCTCTTAGATGTTTTCACTTCACAATAACATCACTTACAGTTGACCGGGGCAGCTCTAGCAGGGCAGATATTTGACGAACCTGTTGGAAAGGTGGCATCCTATGACGATGCCACTTCAAAAGTCATTGAGCTCTTCAGTAAGGCCATTCTTCTGCCAATGTTTGTCTATGGAGATTGCATGGCTGTGCTCGATTTTATACGGGTGTGGCTGAAATAACCAGAATCCATTCATTTGAAGGGGTGTCCACATACCTTTGTATATACTGTATAGTGTGTCATTGATCTTGGCTTCATAATAGTTTTTCTTCTTTTTGTTGAGTTTAGTCACATAATTTCTTAATTTGCAGTCAGTCAGCCAGTCAGATGTCCAGCCAGACTTATTACCTACTCCTTTTGCCCAATCTCTTTCAACCATAACGTTTTTAAATTCCTCCTCAATCCATGGAGTCTTACATTCTAATTAATAACCTCTGAAATGTAGTGGCAAAATGTAGATTTCCGCCTAAATATACATACCCAAAAGTAGGTGCTATTCCTGTGTAAATACATGATTCTGACATGGCATATTTGGAAAGAAGACATCTGGGAGATGAAAGAAGACATCTGGGAGATTATGAGGAAATTAGCAGAAGATAGTTTGGCGTTACGTAGGCCAGGATACACAAGATCAAGCACACTCTGTTCTTTTATTTGAATTACTGATGACTAGAGCAGGAAAGACATCAGATGGCTTCCACAACATTGTGAGCAATATCAGAAAAAAATTGGATTTTATAGACCTAACAACTAGAAATGGACAAATGTTGTAGTAAGTGGTGTCAGGTGTGGTCACGGGACGCTTCCAAGTGTCCCTAAACCTCTCCAAAGCGGCATATGTCTGTAAATTATATAATTCCAGTGCTTTTATATATTTGAAATCCCTAAATGCAATTTGTTCAGTAAAAAAAACACAATTTATACCACATCAACCTCACTCAAACATTGTGGTGGTGTTATGGAGTATCCAGGCTACATTCAAGTGTCCTTTCAACCTCTCGAAAGTGTCCGAATGTGGTAATTGGACTGTGTTTGCACACAGGATGTGCATAAAAGTTATTGTTCAGTATTACAAACTAAAGTTCTGCATCGTCAACCTATCTCAAACATTGTGGCGGTGTCTGGGGAAGGACAGGGGATATGGATATCTACATTGCGTAAGCAGGCAACATATTTTTTATGCGCAAAGATATAGTTACTTGGTAGACATTCGACGTTAAGTCATACATCATCAGAAAACAGGCTAGATTTGTTCCTACCAACCTAAGGATTAATTTGATAACTCTCCCCCCCCCCCCCATGTAGCTATAACTCAAACACAGACCAAATTGAAGCTTACCTTGTAAGATGTTTGCTGTTTGGTGAAAACGTTGTGTAATATGAATATTTTGACTCTCAGGGCTGGTGATCAATAACTGTAGGTCACAGGCAGACAAATAAGATATCCTCATGATCTGTGAAGTCCCAGCTTTCAGTTTGTGTTAACTAAAAGCAGGCATCAGAGAGAGCATCCTGACTGGTTGCATCACTAGCTGGTATGGCAACTGCTTGGCCTCCGACCGCAAGGCATTAGAGGGTAGTGCGAACGGCCCAGTACATCACTGGGGCGAAGCTTCTTGCCATCCAGGACCTCTATACCAGGCGGTGTCAGAGGAATGCCCTAAAAAAAATTAAGACTCCAGCCACTCTAGTCATAGACTGTCCTCTCTGCTACCGCACGGCAAGCGGTACCGGAGCACCAAGTCTAGGTCCAAGAGGCTTGTAAAACAGCTTCTACCCCCAAGCCGTAAGACTTCTTAACAGCTAGTCAAATGGTTACCCAGACTATTTGCATAGCCTTTACACCACTGCTACTCTCTGTTGTCATCTATGCATAGTCACTTTAACTCTACCTACATGTACAGTTGAAGTCGGAAGTTTACATACACCTTAGCCAAATATATTTAAACTCAGTTTTTCACAATTCCTGACATTTAATCTTAGTACATAGTACATTCCCTGTCTTAGGTCAGTTAGGATCACCACTTTTATTTTAAGAATGTGAAATGTCCGAATAATAGTAGAGAGAATGATTTCAGCTTTTATTTCTTTCATCACATTCCTAGTGGGTCAGAAGTTTACATACACTCAATTAGTATTTGGTAGCATTGCCTTTAAATTCTTTAAAACTTGGGTCAAACATTTCGGGTAGCCGTCCACACGCTTCCCATAATAAGTTGGATGAATTTTGGCCCATTCTTTCTGACAGAGCTGGTGTAACTGAGTCAGGTTTGTAGGCCTCCTTGCTCGCACACTCTTTCACTTCTGCCCACAAATGTTCTATAGGATTGAGGTCAGCGCTTTGTGATGGATACTCCAATACCTTGACTTTGTTGTACTTAAGCCATTTTTCCACAACTTTGGAAGTATGCTTGGGGTCATTGTCCATTTGGAAGACCCATTTGCAACCAAGCTTTAACTTCCTGACTGATGTCATGCGATGTTGCTTCAATATTTTCACAATTTTCCTACCTCGTGATGCTATCTATTTTGTGAAGTGCACCAGCCCTCCTGCAGCAAAGCACCCCCACAACATGATTCTGCCACCTTCGTGCTTCACGGTTGGGATGGTGTTCTTTGGCTTGCAAGCCTCCCCCTTTTTCCTCCAAACATAACGATGGTCATTATGGCCAAACAGTTCTATTTTTGTTTCATCAGACCAGGTCTTGGCTGATTTCTTTAGAATTTCCCATGATGTCAAGCAAAGAGGGACTGAGCTTGAAGGTAGGCCTTGAAATACATCCACAGGTACACCTCCAATTGATTCAAATGATGTCAATTAGCCTATCAGAAGCCATGACATAATTTTCTGGAATTTTCCAAGCTGTTTAAAGCCACAGTCAACGTAGTGTATGTACACTTGTGACCCACTGGCGTTGTAATACAGTGAATTATAAGTGAAATAATGTCTGTAAACAATTGTTGAAAAAAATGACTTGTCACGCACAAAGTAGATGTCCTACCTCAAACGGTGTCCCCGCACATTGACTCTATTTGTACCCCCCTGTATATAGTCGCTATTGTTATTTTACTGCTGCTCTTTAATTACTTGTTACTTTTCTCTTCTCTGTATTTTTTATAACTGCATTGTTGGTTAGGAGCTCATAAGTAAGCATTTCATTGCACATGGAAAAATCACATTTTATTAGTCACGTGTTTATTTAATTTATGCTTCACAATGCTAACCGGAAGGTAGGTAGCAGCCATCTTGAAATGAGGTCATCGGCTCGGCCTGCCCTTATAAATTAGTGTACTCATATATGGTAGTAATGCTTCTTATTTATCACATCAGCCCAAATATTTTAACATCAATCATTTTTCCCCATATCATTTCAATGAAATTACAATGAACCATGGCGTATGCATCAGACATGACTACTTAACCTGTATACCTGGTGACGCTGTCAGAGAGTAGTAGAATCGACTTAGCCTGGTGGCTGTATCCTGACCCCTTTTTGAAAGGTTGCACACTATCAAGGCGAGACCCAAATGCAAACACAGGAGGCAGATGGTTGGAGTCCTACAAATGTTTATTAATCCAAAGGGGTAGGCAAGAGAGTGGTCGTGGACAGGCAAAAAGGTCAAAACCAGATCAGAGTCCAGGAGGTACAGGCTCATGGTCAAGGCAGGCAGAATGGTCAGGCAGGCGGGTACAAAGTCCAGAAACAGGCAAGGGTCAAAACCCAGAGGACTAGGAAAAAATGCAAAAAGCAAGAGAACGGGTAAACTGCTGGTTGACTTGGAAACATACAAGACAAACTGGCACAGAGATACAGGAAACACAGTGATAAATACATTGGGGAAAATAAGCGACACCTGGAGGTGGTGGAGACGACCACAAGGACAGGTGAAACCGATCAGACACGTCTTCACAATCATAGCTCAGCTGAAGCTGAAATGTGGGTATGCGTATTACCTACCTCTAAAGAGAGAGGAAAGGCTAGGTTGTACTTTCTTCCTGAAAAAGCTTTCAATGCCTTATTTGGTGTGCTTGATTAATTCGGTATTCTTTTTACTTTATAATTTTGAGCATTTTCATTTGAACTTCACTTCATAGGTGGCAAATACTTTGACATCATTATGTTCTGTACAGTATAGCCTATGCTGTAGTTAGTCTCATGATGACCCTGTAGAAATGTGTACCGTTGTACGCTGAGAGTCAGGAAGTTCAGGGAGTGAATACATTTAATAAATAAACAAATGTGAAAAAAAAACGAAAAAAGAAACACTAACAGAGCACCGACAAATACAGAAACAATAATGCCTAGGGAAGGAACCAAAGGAAGTGACATAAATAGGGAAGGAACCAAAGGAAGTGACATAAATAGGGAAGGAACCAAAGGAAGTGACATAAATAGGGAAGGAACCAAAGGGAGTGACATAAATAGGGCAGGTAATCAGGGAAGTGATGGAGTCCAGGTGAGTGTCAATAAGCGCTGGTGCACATGACGATGGTGACAGGTGCGTGTAATAATCAGTGGTCTGGTGACCTAGAGGCCAGAGAGGGAGTATACGCGACAAAATTATGGAGGAAACTTTTGCTGTTAACTGGCCATTATGTTTTATGAATAGTTTTTATTTTTGTAATGTTGACGACATTGGCTAAGAGAAAAGTGCCCTTTATTTGGAATGGGCTAAAGCTCATTCTGGTCTCCTCTATTGTGGAAAAACCTTGAAACTTGCATGCTGACTCAAACTCAAAGAATAGCAACTGAATACATTTTTGAGGTGTTTGTCTTTTCTTCCAGATTTGTCTTAACACCAAAGGGTGCTCACATAAGACATGGTTATGTGCCACTGTAAACTTGTGGTTAGCCAAACTATTAATAGAACTGTGGAGGGATGACTGTTTCAAATGGTTTGCACCGTGTGGTAGTAAAATTAGCAAATAGTAATGAACTGATCCTTCTATTCTAGCTATTTTGAAAGTGGTGGCTGGTAGGGTGGTGGGCCAACCTCAGCCCAAGACCAGGGTCTTGTTTAGTGTTGCAGTGTTTCACTGTGAAGTCCCATCTATTTGTTATTGTTTCTCATTTGTGCCTTAAATACACATGAGTTCTCCATTACTTCCCTGAGACAACGTTTTCATTGAGGGAGACGCTGAGGTTTGCCTGGTTAGGTCAGTGGAGGGATGTGGGCTCAAGACCCCAGACCTTGCAGTGTGTGAAAATAGCTCAGCATTCAAACCTGTGGTCTTGGTGTAAAATCATAAAAGCTTGCAACTATCAAAACTACTGCGATATGTTTTGACATCTGCAAGACTTGAATCAAATGACTGGAGGGAAAAAGAAAGCGTTATTACAAACCTCAATTACATCACCAATCCCGAAGTCCCCCACTCCCCCATAGTCCAATTTATATTTAAATCATGGTCATGGAAATTATAGGAAATTATATACGTGTGTGTGTTCTGTGTTTAATTTGAGCCCGTTGGTAGGTGGTCCGATGGGTTATAAAAGTACAGTGGAAAAAAACTCAAAACCTAAGACCGATTTCACTCCCAGGACATATGGTCATTGATATGGAAAAAACGTGAAGCATCAATGCATCTTCTCTCTCAGTCCAAAACCAGTTGAAAAAAATACAAAGTGTGCTCTCTAATTATGATATCCGAACGATGGGCGATTTTTGAAGGCACATTAAAAATAATGCCGTCATAGCCTCTTTGTAACATTGATTACATGAATGAGAAAGTAATAGATTCCATAGCAAAGAGAACAGTTTTTGTTTTATCCTTATCTAGTTATTAGTGGTGAGTGTGGGGAAGATGTTTTCAATAATAGAAAATGAAAGCGTAGCCAGAAAGTGGCTTCTGCCAGGGATCTGTGGGGAGAGGGTACTACATTCCCACTGTCGCAGGGCTAGGGTTTCTGCACCGTTTGGTAAAGCTAACAATTTAAGAATAATTTGGTTCTAAAATGCTACTGCTGCCCGCATGTATCAATGCGCATAAGGTTGCTTGACATCGATCTACGGTTTGTTCTGTTTGCCAAAGCAACAATTCCTTGTGAGTCGAAGGCGTTTTTTTTGCAAACTTGCTTAAAGTGTACAAACAACAACTTTACCGCGCTGTGCGCATACCCAGGGGGTGAGGAAGAAAGATTTTACAAGAGGGTAGAAATAAGAGAGGTTAGCAGAACCGCTAACTGCTTGACTCTGCTCCGTCTTCAGTGGTGTTCCATAGTATCTTTGTTTTTTCCCAAGGGATCCAGAAACCTGCACCATTGTCGCTGTTGTTTTCTTGATTTTGCCTGGAATTTCTACAAATAAGATCCATATTGAAACCACTTTTAACAGAAGAGATGCGCTTTATGTTGAGGTGTGTGAGTGCTGCGGTAAGATCATAAACATTCAATAAATAGTGCATTTAGGCCTATGCCCCTCCTATGGATCATTAGAAACATGCCTGCATAGGCCTACTCCGTTATTTCCTGACTGCAACATTGCAAGTCTCCTTTTAATGCGGCCTAACAAGCATGTCTTTCTTGTGAGGTGGACGTAAACAGTGGAAGCAGATTCATGCCAAAGCAAAGTACAATTAAAAACATTGAAGTATGATACATTTGCTTGAACATGTTGACATTTTGAGGTGTTTTGGGAATGACATGCTTGTTTGTTTAGCCTTAGTGGTAGTTTTGATGGAGAGCAGCAGCCACACATCTTCTCTGGATGATCAAACATACTGGTGTTGTGAAAAAGGGACATTATATCCATTTCCTACTTACCAACCAATTAGCAGCCTACTGGGGCCATCTTTCTCTACATGCTGTTTATGATCATGACATTAGGTTAACGTTCATTTGTGTATCCTTTTCAGGGGACAGCACAATCTAAAAACAGCTACTCATTGGTGTCTTGGAATACAACGAAGCCTAAGGCGACGTAATGTTGGAGCCAAGGCAGTGAACAGTCAGTCACTAGGCGCAAATGTCACTACTGCTTTGGCTCTATTCCTGCAGATGGTTACTGCTCGCCGGAGTGGGATGGCATTGTTTGTTGGCCTGAGGGGTCTCCTGGAAAGCTGGTGTCCACTGCCTGTCCAGAGTACATTTACGACTTCAACCATAAAGGTAAGACAGGCCCTGGGTAGCCTGCAGTTCAACAGTTCTTTCACTGAGCTCATTTTCAGTTTTACGTCAAATATGCGCACGCACGACTATAAGTCGCTTTGGATAAAAGCGACTGCTAAATGGCATATATTATAGGTAATGGTGGTCACTATTGTACAATTTGAAAACAACCACTTGTCTGCTTTACTCTGGAAGACGGCATGGGGCGTTGCTTTTGAATACATTTCCATAGTTACATCGACACAACACGATTTTGATCTTTAAAAACTTGAGTTCTTCATCTGACAAGGCTGTTACACTGGAAAAAGTACACATGATTTCTGATGTGATAACATTCTACCAAACTCCTAACATACTATTCACTTTGTTTCCTAGAAAAGGCCAACAGCCTTGGACATTTATTCTAGGAAATTGTCACGCATAGTATATCCTAGTATACAACACCAATATGTACTTACAGGTGAAAAGAAATTACACGTGCATTGTCATTCTGTTGTATTCTATGTGTTGTGTTCTACAGGACTAGCCTATCGTCGCTGTGACAACAATGGGACATGGGAGCTGACCACTACCAACAACAAGACATGGGCAAACTACAGCGAATGTGCAAAATTCCTCTCGCACTACAACCAAAATAATGAGAAGGTGAGAGTTGTGTCTATCCTAGCGTGCATTTCTTCACACCATTAGACAATGCCAACTTTGTCAGGGATGTGACACAATAGCAGTGGACAGGGACAATGGCCATTGTGTGTCTTTTCTGAAAAAAAGTGTGACATTTTATGTCTGTTTCAATCTATTCTATTGTTTGAGGGCAGTTCTCGCATTAGCCTACACAATCAATGTGGAGGTATTGGAATGTGTATGATATTGGACGTGTGATCTGATTGGTAAGAAACTAGGCCCTCTTTACTGGTGTAGGCTAGGCCGCTTTTCATTTCTGTCACAATTCAGATGAAGCTGTAGGGGGATTTGTGTGTGAGTGTACTGCAGGAGCTAGCTAGCTACTGCTCTGAGGTCTCAATAATTCTCGAACCTCACATGTCTGTAACTTCTTCTTGAACCTCTACAGTGTTCATTGTCTGTCTGCCATCCCCATTGTTAGACTTGTTTACATTCTGCTTTTTCTCATTTGCAGGAAACCTAACAATAACAACAGATATTTAGAAGATCAACATAAAAACCCTGTTTACCATTTAGATGAAGAATGTTGCCAAATGGAACAAAAGATGTGTCCCCTCAGAAATGTGAGGCTACTTCAAATGAAAAGCAGACATGCTAATTCTTTACTATTGACTTATTTCCCCCTTGGAGATTATGTGAATAATGTTTGGAATTATTATACTTGTGTTTGGACCAAAGAATCTATTGCTAGATGAAGCGAAGCGTTACCTCCATTGCACCCCTTCTTACAATCTGATATGATAGGCTTCTTCCTCTGACTTAAATGAATTGGAGCAGAATTGGATATCGGGATAAAGGCTATATGACCGGCACATCTCTCCAAAAATGGTGCTGTAGCCAGGAATTCGAGGAAAAGATTCAACGTGGAAAATTTAAGAAAAATGTCTTAAACACTTTAAATTAACTTTAACCATAGAAAGATTGCGGATACTGTTACGTCTTTACTTTGCTTAATTCCGTTATCATCACAGAGGTTATTCCAATTCTATTAATTCAATTATGTATTATTTATTTATTATTACATTTTAATTGAAGGCAGTAAATTCAGGAAGCAAGCAAAAATTACAGTTCAATAATCTATTTTTTTGTTGTTTATTTTCAATGACTTCTCAATAAACTGAACAGTAGAAGCTATTTCAAAAGTTTAGACATTTCTGAATTGTTTTATTCAAATCACTTCCTGAATTGACTGCCTTCAATTCGAATTGAGCCCAAGTCTAGTGGTCAGCAGGTTGCCATGGGTAACAGGTTGCCATGGGTAACACTGGGCCATGTAAAAGGAGGCGGTAAGTAATCAGTCCCTGAATGACGAGTCGAGGGCGCTAAGCAGGAAATTGTTGAAAGCTACTCCCCACTCTTAACCTGAGCAAGGTTATTTAGCGGTTAGCTCCAGCCAAGGTTCAGAAAAGGTCATCCTGAGTACTGTAGATTGGATTCAGTCTGGTTTAACCAGGCTATCTGCTTTTGGGCTTACTTCCATAATAACGTGCACCACGGATTGCTTACTGCAACCCAAAATATCTGGCTTCGTATGAATATTCAACCAAACTTCTCTGGTCTCTCCCCGCACGTGCATTCTTCTCTCTCCCTTTTAAATGTGGGTCTCAACATTACGGTTGTGGGCGAGGATGTCATGGGTATCCTTCCATCCACATTTCGAGGAGAGGGCCCCTGATTTATTTCTTCTTATACTTCAAATGTTTGTTGATGGTCTCCCGGTCCCAGGACTCATAGCAGCAGCTATAGTTAATGAAAAATGCATATGCACCAAATTAAACCCTTCAGCCGTGCACCACAACTTAGGAACCCTTGGGTTTGGCACTGGGTCCCCATCCCTAAATGATAACAGCAGTGGAGTAGGCTCTGGTTACAGCAGGCCCCAGAGGAGCCTCTCCACTAGGCTGTGTTGATCCAGCAACCACGGGTAGCTAGCTAGAGTCCAGACCTGGATTCAAACAGTATTTCAAATACTTTGCGAGTTTGATTGAGTCCTGCCTGGAATGCCAGGTGAACAGGATTTATTTTAGACAGGCAAGCTCAATCAAGTACAGCTAAAATATTTCAAATAAAACCAATCCTATTTGAATCCAGGTTTTTTTTTTTGCGTCTCACCTCTCCAGCAGTATGTCCTCTGGTTGCCTGCTCTGTGCTGTTATCTCCAGCTGGAAGCCCCAGCACGCACCACACCCCACCCCACCCAGGGCTTTTGTCAGTGCGGCACATCTCTCAAGCCAAATATTCTGTTTATTAGAAATCTCCAACTCAGTCTGACACTTGGCGGGCATCCCATTGCCTGGTGGGCGTCAGTCCTCTGGTGGGCAGCTCACTGTCAGAAGTATTCGGAAACTAATCAGAGGCCTGAAAATGGTTGCACACCGTGAAATGACCTTTAGACCTTGGAATGGTCGCGCACCATGACAGCACCTTCTTTGAACTTTAAGATGCATAGTGTTTTGTTTTTGGTCCGCAGCAGTTTTCTGTTTAGTAATGCGTAGCCTGTGAGTAATTTTTTTGCCGTGAGTAACATTATCCTCAGTGCCTCTATAAAGGCTCAAACATTGAGGCACAGAGACCCTATGAACGCGTTCAGCAGATTTATGGGGACAATATTGTGTAATTGGAATGTCCTGGGTCAATGACTTTTATGTTGTGAAACAATCAATGTAGCACACCAGGCACACCTATCAAACATCTATCACTTCCTCAAACAGGCTACTGTAAGTAGGCCAACAATTCTGAGTAGACAGTTCACTCCTGACCTGCCTCCTGATATGACTAACAATATCTCTCCTTCATATGACCTTGTCTCTCTCAACAGGAAGTATTTGACCGTTTGTACCTCATCTACACAGTGGGCTACTCCGTCTCTCTTAACATTTCTCCTTCATACGACCTTCTCTCTCAACAGGAAGTATTTGACCGTTTGTACCTCATCTACACAGTGGGCTACTCCATCTCTCTGGGATCACTTATGGTGGCTGTGATCATCCTGGGTTATTTCCGGTGAGTAGTACTTGTTGTCATTGGGAAAATTCCTTCCTCAGTCCATATTGTATCTCCCACCAAATCTCTCATCGAATGTTTTGTGTGGTGAAACAAAGAGACAAAGCCTGCAAAATGTGTTTGTATAATGTTTTACCTTTGCTTTTCCATGAGCGTTTGACTTTTAAAAGGATTAGAGGTGGCTGCCTTTTGAGGTTGTTGCCTTGGAGCCAGCGTGTAATTGTGAATCGTGCCTCATCTTGCTGGCATTTACTGTATATTCTTTGTTATTTTCATACTTATTCATCTCAGACCCCAGAGAAAGCCGTGGTTAGTGCGTATTGTTATTATATTTACTTGGTGGTATGTTTACATGAAGATATGGGCGGCAGGTAGCCTAGTGGTTGAGCCAGTAACCGAAAGGTTGCTGGATCGAATCCCTGGGCTGACAAGGTAGGAATCTGTCGTTCTACCCCTGAACACGGCTGTTAACCCACTGTTCCCCGGTAGGCCGTCATTGTAAATAATAATTTGTTCTTAACTGACTTGCCTACTTAAATAAACATTTATATCAGGTGTGGTGCGCAGTTTCAGCCTAATTAATATTCTGTCATGTCCAGGCAGAAGCCTTTAAGTCAGGCTGGAAGAGAAATGGATTGGCAAATTAATTCTGACAGTCAATTTGATATGTAGTGAATTTGGTTGGATTTTCTAGAGACAGTTACTTTGTTCTTATCATTGCCTTAGCCAAAACATTAATTATTCAAATTCAGCAGCATGAACACTAATCCTTGCACACAAGGTTGAATTTGTTTGACATTTTACATTGAATCGTTTCATTTTTCTTTTAGGTGATTAATGCAAGGAAACCTCCCCGTTATTTACAAATTTTTGTTTAGCGGCGGGAGAGTGTCAAGTCCAGGAATTGGTGTAAAGTTGTGTTTACAACGTGACTTAGAGCCTAAGCCAGGCTTCTCAGAAGGGAGTGAATGTTTTAAGAGAGAGAGAGAGACCCTAAACTGGCACCAGGAAATCTACAGGCCAAATTAGTTTAAACACACGTCTCGAGGGTCCCCGGGGGGTCTGGGCTGACGTCCCAGCAGCGCATTCAGGAGCACTCCAGCTCCGTCTCCCGCTTCCCTTTTAACATGTCAGACACAGGAGAGGCAGGTTCATAAATGTTTTCTGTGGAGAGACCGAGAGGGATGCATACTGCACATTAGCACGGGTGTTTATCCTTCTTCCTGTTCACAAATTAGTTTCCCTCACCACTTCACAAATCAAAGTTCCCCAAAGGAGAGCTTGTCCAATATCTTAATAGCCAGTTTAGAGGTAGCAAGTAGCTTAGTGGTTAAGAGCATTGGGCCAGTAATCCCTAAGCCAATTAGGGGAAAATCTGCCGGTGTACCCTTGAGCAAGGCACTTAACCCTAATTGCTCTTTTAAGTCGGTTTGGATAAGGGCGTCTGCTAAATTACTAAAATGCAGTAATGGGTTTGACTGCGGAGGTTAGACACAAGCAAATAATGATTAATGAGTTTTCTGCGGTTACTTGTTTTATATATATATATATATATACTCACTGCTTGCCACAGTAATACACTGATATAGGGCTGGGAATTGCCAGGGACCGCCCAGTATGATATTATCACGATACTTACGTGCTGATACAATGTATATTGCGATTCTCTCAATTTTTTATGACATGTTATTGCGATTTGATGTCCCAAAAATAATGCTCACTATCTGTCTGCTGCAGAGAGACGAGAGAACATGAGGAAATTCCATCAGTCATGGAAATATGAAAACATAATGGCTCGTTATTCAAAAGATATTGGAGAACAAGCTATGGAATGAAAAATACCAGAGTTTTGGTGCAGGTACAGCCGACTAGCGCCAAATAGCGCTATCTACCAATCGATACTTGGAGTCAAAGTATCAATAAAATATTGTCCAAAATAATATGTAACTGTATCGATTTTTTCCCCCATCACTACACTGATAAGGGTTTTTAGAATATTCTTAGCTAAATTGGCTTCATGCTCAATAATCATTTTATAGCGCTGGAGTATAACATTTGTTACCTACATTGGGTGTCTGAGAAATGCTTGGATTGACATGAAGGCAAATGTCAGAATATAGATAACCGTTTCTAGTTTGGTATAGTCTGTGTATTGACAACACAATACAAGCCAACGTAAACTTCATCAAATGCTCCCTTCAATGTTGGCAAGGGATGTTTTGAGGATAATGTGACAGATAAACTTTTGCTTGTCTGGGAGGAAATACGCATGCTCTTGGATCTGCTCAACACATGCTTGCAATTTTGTTTTTACAGCTCACTTTGAGCCCTGCAATTCAATATTTGTGCTTTTCAAGCCCCTAAATCGCAAGAATGTGTTATAGTCAGCGCGGAATTCAGCTGGCTCTAATTAGGATGAGTATTGTTCTGAAGAGTGTGAAAATACAAACACACGTGCACACACAAACACACACACACACATACGCACATGTACGTGCGCACACATACAGTACCAGTCAAAAGTTTGGACACACCTACTCATTCAAGGGTTTTTCTACATTGTAGAATAATAGTGAAGATATCAAAACTATGAAATAACACATGAAAAAGAGTTCAACAAATCAAAATATATTTTAGATTCATCAAAGTAGACACCCTTTGCCTTGATGACAGCTTAGCAAACGCTTGGCATTCTCTCAACCAGCTTTCCCTGGAATGCTTTTCCAACAGTATTGAAGGAGTTCCCACATATGCTGAGCACTTGTTGGCTGCTTTTCCTTCATTCTGCGGTCCAACTCATCCCAAACCATCTCAATTGGGTTGAGGTTGGGTTATTGTGGAGGCCAGGTCATCTGACACTCCATCACTCTCCTTCTTGGTCAAATAGCCCTTACACAGCCTGGCGGTGTGTTGGGTCATTGTCCTGTTGCAAAACAATTGATAGTCCCACTGAGCGCGAACCAGATGGGTTGGCATGTCGCTGCAGAATGCTGTGGTAGCCATGCTGGTTAAGTGTGCCTTGAAATCTAAATAAATAACAGGCACTGTCACCAGCAAAGCACCATCACACCTCTCAAATTTGGACTCATCAGACCAAAGGACAGATTTCCACTGGTCTAATGTCCATTCCTCATGTTTCTTAGCCGAAGGAAGTCTCTTCTTACTGGTGTCCTTTAGTAGTGTTTTTTTGTTGTTGCAGAAATTCAACCATGAAGGCTTGATTCACACAGTCTTCTCTGAACAGTTGATGTTGAGATGTGTCTGTTACTCATATTATTGGGGCTGCAATCTGAGATACAGTTAACTCTAATGAACTTATCCTCTGCAGCAGAGGTAACTCTGGGTCTTCCATTCCTGTGGCGGTCCTCATGAGAGCCAGTTTCATCATAGTTTGTGATGGTTTTTGTGACTGCACTTGAAGAAATGTTAAAAAATTCTTGACATTTTCTGTAGTGTACTGATGGATTGTCGTTTCTATTTGCTTATTTGAGCTGTACTTGCCGTATTATGGACTTTGTCTTTCACCAAATAGGGCTATCATCTGTATACCACCCCTACCTTGTCACAACGCAACTGATTGGCCCAAACGCATTAAGAAAGAAATTTCACAAATTAACTTTAAACAAGGCAGGTTAATTGAAATGCATTCCAGATGACTAACCCATGAAGCTGGTTGAGAGAATGCCAAGAGTGCTTTGATGACAGCTTTGCAGAAAGGGTGTCTACTTTGAAGAATCTCAAATATAAAATATATTTTGATTTGTTCAACACATTTTTTTGGTTTGGTTACTACATGACTCCATATGTGTTATTTCATAGTTTTGATGTCTTCACTATTATTATACAATGTAGAAAATGGTAAAAATAAAGAAAAACCCTGGAATGAGTATCTATGTCCAAATGTTTGACTGGTACTGTACATACAAACATGTGGAAAACTCTCCCCCCTCCCCCTCCACACACTTACCACCTTGATAAGATTTAAACCTGGGTTCCTAGTGTATTAACGGCTTAGTACTGTCAGTTTCTCAGAAGTTTTGCACGTGCATTTCTGTATTTTTCTCACTGATTTGCCTTTGGTTTGAGTAAGCCAATAGTATGACCTAGTATTACCACAGCACGACTATTGCTTGTCACTGTGAAGATTATATCTTTTTTTAAATGTTTATATAATTATCTCCTCCTCCTCCACTTATCCAGGCGGTTGCATTGTACCAGGAACTACATCCACATGCACCTGTTTGTGTCTTTCATGCTGCGAGGCATCAGCATCTTCATAAAGGATGTGGTGCTGTACTCTGGTTCTGCCCTAGAGGACATGGAGAGAGTCAGTGTGGAAGATCTCAAGTCCATCACTGAGGCTCCTCCAGCTAACAAAACCCAGTTTGTAAGTACCTAACATTATCCCCAGGCTATAGGAGGTTTAATACGTGAGAATAGTAAGTACCAGGCTAAGGGAGTGAAGTTATTGACCAAGGCACCTGTGTAATTATTTACGTACAACACATTTTCATAAATAGGGTTCTGACTGTTTTTGTGAAGCGTCTGTTCTACATGTGTTGGATCATTGTAAAAGGCCGTCCTCTAAGGGCATAGGGATCAATATTCGATATGAGTTGCTAAAGTCTTTCCAGCATTCAGTACATATGACTCTTGAGGCTTTTCATTTTAATTGTTTTATTACGGTCTCTCGCAGCATTTCTAAATAAGCTAAATCAATGCTATTTGTAAAGACTTGCCACAAAGAAAGTCTGATTTATAAAACTGGATAAGAAAGAGCAGGTGGTAGGAGAAAAAGCTAAGAGGATAAGTCTCTCTTGGCTCGCGCATATTATCAATAGTTAGTGTGCAAGCCAGGCTGAAGGAAGCAGCTACATACAGCACCAGTCAAAAGTGTGGGCACACCTACTCATTCCAGGGTTTTTCTTTATTTTTTATATTTTCTACATTGTATAATAGAATAATAGAAGCAAGCTGGTTGAGAGAGTGCCACGAGTGTGCAAAGCTGTCATCAAGGCATAAGGTGGCAAATTTAAGAATCTCAAATAAAACATATTTTGATTTGTTGAAAACGTTTTTGGTCACTACATGATTCCACATGTGTTATTTCATAGTTTTGATGTCTTCACTATTATTCTACAATGTAGAAAATAGTCAAAAAAATAAAGAAAAACCTTGAATGAGTAGGTGTGTCCAAACTTTTGACTGGTACTGTACATTAGGACCAGTAGTGGAGGTATACGCCTCATCAATTACTAAGCCTGATGGATCCGATCAGAATGTTTAGCTTAAAATGTTGATAAACGTTTAGTTCTTCACGTTTCAAGCGCAGCAATGTGCACACTGCGGTAGGCCTACGCGCAAATGTTCCAAAATGCAATTTGCGGGAAAATTGCACTCTGTCCTGAGATGGACATTTAGAGAGAGGGGAGATCTAACGATGCAACAACTATTATGGGTTGCTAATATGACAAGGATAATATCTTTAGCTGCCAGACAATGAAAGAACGTTTATTTGAAAAACAGTAGAACAGGAGAGCGGAAATGAGAAGTCTTTATAAAATAATTGCCTCCACGTTTCTATGGTGAGATTTTGGATTTAGGTTACTTTGAAACAAGGTAAGACATGCCTCATAATATGAAGTAAAACGTCAAGGTTTCATACAATTTAAGGAACCAGAAAAATATAGTGACGCTAATGATAGGCTTAAACATCTTCGGGTGGGCCGTTTGGGGGGGAAAATGGCAAAATTTGAGTATACCCACTTCTCCAGGGACCACTACACCACTGAGTAGGACAGACAGAGGCAGAGAGGTTGGCATCCCTTAGGGCGTACACAGGCTAAACTTCCAGGAATTCCCTGTTGTTTAATTCCCTGTGTATTTTATCAACCTCTCCAGGTTTGAGCAACACACAGTATTAATTGGATTAGAATACATCTTTCAATTTAAAAACCGTGCTTGGAACCTAGAAGTTTAATCATGGAGAGGCTTGAATGTTGGTTTACTCCCTGCAAAGTGACTATACATTTGTCAATGTACACACTACCCTTAGTGTTTCTGTATGTCACACAAGCCAAGCAGTATATAACAGTGCAAAGCAAGAGTGGAATCTACAGATTCAACATGTATGGCTTCAGGTCACTACACAAAGAACCTTGTGCTTGTGACCATGAAATAGCCATATTGTATTTAGTAAATTCAGTATATTAGATGTATTTGTCTGTTGTGTTTCCTTTAGATTGGCTGTAAATTAGCAGTGACCCTGTTCCTGTATTTCCTGGCCACCAACTACTACTGGATCCTAGTAGAGGGCTTGTACCTCCACAGCCTCATCTTCATGACCTTCTTCTCAGACAGGAAGTACCTCTGGGGATTCACTTTGATTGGATGGGGTATGTGATGTCATAGAAAACACATTTTTTTTACTGCAGATTCACTGCTACTAATGCAATATCTAAGCTTAAATGAACACCTTTAAAAAACACGCAGAGTTGAAGTCGGAAGTGTACATACACATTAGTCAATACATTTAAACTCAGTTTCTCACCATTCCTGACAATTAATCCTAGTAAAAATTCCCTGTCTTAGGTCAGTTAGGACCAACACCTTATTTTAAGAATGTGAAATGTCAGAATAATAGTAGAGAGAATGATTTATTTCATCACATTCCCAGTGGGTCAGAAGTTTACATACATTCAATTAGTATTTGGTAGCATTGCCTTTAAATTGTTTAACTTTGGTCACACATTTTGGGTAGCCTTCCACAAGTTTCCCACAATAGGTTGGGTGGATTGTGGCCCATTCCTCCTGACAGAGCTATTGTAACTGAGTCAGGTTTGTAGGCCTCCTTGCTAGCACACTCTTTTTCAGTTCTGCCCACAAATGTTCTATAGGATTGAGGTCAGGGCTTTGTGATGGCCACTCCAATACCACAACTTTGGAAGTATGCTTGGGGTCATTGTCCGTTTGGAAGCTTTAACTTCCTGACTGATGATGCTTTAACTTCTTGAATCTAGGGGGCACTATTTTCATTTTTGGAAAAAGAACGTTCCCAAAGTAAACAGGCTATTTTGTCAGGACAAGATGCTAGAATATGCATATAATTGACAGCTTAGGATAGAGAACACTCTAAAGTTTCCAAAACTGTAAAAACATTGTCTGTGAGTATAACAGAACTGATATTGCAGGCAGAAGCCTGAGAAAAATCCAATCCGGAAGCTCTGCGTTCCTATGCGTCCCTATTGAGCAGTGAATGAGATATCAACCAGATTCCTTTTTTCTATGGCTTCCCTAATGTGTCTAGTGTCACAATACATAGTTTCAGGCTTTTATTTTGAAAAATGAGCCTGAACGTCAACATTGAGAGACTCCAGCTGACCACTGACGCAGAGTGTTTTGTGCGTAAGGGACAAATGTGGCCATTGTTTCTCTTTCCTTCTAAGAAGCCATCTGTCCCGGTTGATATATTATCGAATAGATATTTTAAAAAACACCTTGAGGATTGATTATAAACAACGTTTGCCATGTTTCTGTCGTTATTATGGAGCTAATTTGGAATATTTTTTGGCGTTGTAGTGACCTTAATTTCCGGTCGAATTCTCAGCCAAATGTGAAGAACTAACGGAGTTATTTCGGCTACAAAAATAATATTTTGGGAAAAAAGGAACATTTGCTATCTAACTGGGAGTCTTGTGAGTGAGAACATCTGACGCTCATCAAAGGTAAACTATTTAATTTGATTGCTTTTCTGATTTTCGTGACCAGGTTGCCTGCTGCTAGCTAGGCATAATGCTATGCTAGGCTATCGATAAACTTACACAAATGCTTGTCTTGCTTTGGCTATAAAGCATATTTTCAAAATCTGAGATGACAGGGTGATTAACAAAAGGCTAAGCTGTGTTTCAATATATTTCACTTGTGATTTCATGAATATTAATATTTTCTAGTAATATTTATGTCCGTTGTGTTATGCTAATTGGTGTCAGTTGATGATTACGCTCCCGGCCGGGTCCGGGATGGGGAGTTCCAACATATCCACATCATTTTCCCTTCTCATGATGCAATCTATTTTGTGAAGTGCACCAGTCCCTCCTGCAGCAAAGCACGCCCACAATATGATGCCACCCCCGTACTTCACGGTTGGGATGGTGTTCTTTAGCTTGCAAGCCTCCCCCTTTTTTCTCCATACATAACGATGGTCATTATGGCCAAACAGTTCTATATTTGTTTCATCAAACCAGAGGACATTTCTCCAAAAAGTATGATCTTTGTCCCCATGTGCAGTTGCAAACCGTAGTCTGTTTCTTTTATGGCGGTTTTGGAGCAGTGGCTTCTTCCTTGCTGAGCGGCCTTTCAGGTTATGTCGATTTAGGACTCGTTTTTCTGTGGATATAGATACTTTTGTACCTGTTTCCTCCAGCATCTTCACAAGGTCCTTTGCTGTTGTTCTGAGATTGTTTTTGCACTTTTCGGACCACAGTACGTTCATCTCTAGGAGACAGAACGTGTCTCCTTCCTGAGTGGTATGACGGCTGCGTGGTCCCATGGTGTTTTATACTTGCATACTATTGTTTGTACAGATGAACATGGTACCTTCAAGTATTTGGAAATTGCTCCCAAGGATGAACCACACTTGTGGAGGTCTACAATTTTTTCTGAGGTCTTGGCTGATTTTCTTTTGATTTTCCCATGATGTCAAGCAAAGAGGCACTGAGTTTGAAGGTAGACCTTGAAATACATCCACAGGTACAGCTCCAATTGTCTCTAATTATGTCAATTAGCCTGTCAGAAGCTTCTAAAGCCATGACATAATTTTCTGGAATTTTCCAAGCAGTTTAACCTTTTGCGTCTACCAAACCCGGATTCGGGTTTCTATTTACAGACCTAAGCTCATTACCATAACGCAACGTTAACTATTCATGAAAATCGCAAATGAAATGAAATAAATATGCCATCTCTCAAGCTTAGCCTTTTGTAAACAACACTGTCATCTCAGATTTTCAAAATATGCTTCTCAACCATAGGAAAACAATAATTTGTGTAAAAGTGGCTAGCTAGCGTAGCATTTAGCGTTAGCATTAGCGTTAGCATCCAGCACGCAAGATTTCAACAAAAACATAAAAGCCTTCAAATAAAATCATTTACCTTTGAAGAACTTCGGATGTTTTCAATGAGGAGACTCTCAGTTAGATAGCAGATGCTCAGTTTTTCCAAAAAAGATTCTTTGTGAATTCGAAATAGCTCCGTTTTCTGCATCACATTTGGCTACCAAAAAAAAAAACGAAAATTCAGTCCTCAAAACGCAAACTTTTTTCCAAATTAACTCCATAATATCGACTGAAAACATGGCAAACGTTGTTTAGAATCAATCCTCAAGGTGTTTTTCACATATCTCTTCAATGATATATCGTTCGTGGAAGCATGTTTCTCCCCTCAATCAAATGGAAAAGTACAAGCAGCTGGCGTTTGCGCACCGAATTCCACGCAGGACACCAGGCGGACACTTGGAAAATGTAGTCTCTTATGGTCAATCTTCCAATGATATGCCTACAAATACGCCACAATGCTGCTAACACCTTGGGGGAACGACAGAAAGTGTAGGCTCATTCCTTGCGCAATCACAGCCATATAAGGAGACAATGGAAAACAGAGCTTCAGAGATTCTGCTAATTTCCTGCTTGACGCATCATCTTGGTTTCGCCTGTAGAATGAGTTCTGGGGCACTTACAGACAATATCTTTGCAGATTCTGAAACTTCAGAGTGTTTTCTTTCAAAAACTGTCAAGAATATGCATAGTCGAGCATCTTTTCGTGACAAAATATCGCGCTTAAAACGGGAACGTTTTTTATCCAAAAATGAAATAGCGCCCCTAGAGATCCAAGAGGTTAAAGGGACAGTCAACTTAGTGTATGTAAACTTCTGATCCACTGGAATTGTGATACAGTGAAATAATCTGTCTGTAAACAATTGTTGGAAAAATTACTTGTGTCATAAACAAAGTAGATGTCCTAACCAACTTGCCAAAACTATAGTTTGTTAACAAGAAATTTGAGGAGTGGTTGAAAAACTAGTTTTAATGACTCCAACCTAAGTGCATGTAAACTTCCGACTTCAATTGTATTAATCAATTCATTTGAAAAGCATTTCCTATGTCATAATGTTTCGTATAATATTTCACGGACAGCTGAATTTTGTTTGATCATTATTAACTATTCAATGTTTTGTGTGAATACTGTTATAAGCAGAACTCAAGAATAGTTCTGAGAGCTAGGCTGTACGGCTCCTGCATTGTACACACTGTGCGTAACGGTTATGTAAGCACAGCGCATACAATGTGGATGCTGTGTCGCCCAATTGCCTCGCCATATTAACAGTATATTACAAGGCAAATTTTGACTTGAACCCACTATAATAATTGGATGGAAATTGCTGTATTTTGTGTTTAATCATTATTTGTGTGATTTTATAGATCACTATAATCTGTTTTGCAGGGGTCTCAGCTGTTAACCTCTCTGGGATCGTTCGGGACGCTTGAGTCCCACCTCGCCAACAGCCAGTGAAAGTGCAGGGCGCCAAATTCAAAACAACAGAAATCTCATAATAAAAATTCCTGAACCATACAAGTATTTTACACCATTTTAAAGATACACTTCTCGTTAATCCAACCACGATTTCAAAAAGGCTTTTCGGCGAAGGCAGAACATGTCATTATGTTTGGTCAGCAACTAGTCACAGAAAGCATTCAGCCATTTTCCAGCCAAAGAGAAGTGTCACAAAAAGCAGAAATATAGATAAAATTAATCACTAACCTTTGACGATCTTCATCAGATGACACTCCCAGGACTCAATGTTACACAATACATGTATGTTTTGTTCGATCAAGTTTATATTTATATCCAAAAACCTCAGTTTACATTGGCGCCATGTTCAGAAATGCCTCCAAAACATCCGGAGAAATTGCAGAGAGCCACATCAAATAACAGAAATACTCATCTTACACTTTGATGAAGGATACATGTTTTACATAGAATTAAAGATAAACTTGTTCTTAATGCAACCGCTGTGTCAGATTTCAAAAAAGCTTCACGGCAAAAGCACAATATTAAATAATCTGAGAACAGCGTTCAGCCACAAAAGCAAGCCATACAGTTACCCGCCAAGTTGTTGAGTCAACAAAAGTCATAAATAGCATTATAAATCTTCACTTACCTTTGATCTTCGTCGGAATGCACTCCCAGGTCTCCCACTTCCACAATAAATGTTTGTTTTCTTCGATTACATCCATATTTATGTCCAAATACCTCCGTTTAGTTCACTATTCCAAAGGCACAATGCGCGAGCGCAAAATCCAGACGAAAAGTCAAGAGTTCCATTACAGTTTGTAGAAACATGTCAAACGATGTTTTCAATCAACCCTTAGGGTATTTTTATAATAAATCTTCAATAATATTCCAACCGGACAATAGCGTATTCATTACAGAGGAAAAAGAAGGAACGGCGCGCCCGCGTGACCGCGCTGTAAACAACTGATTGGCCTCAGCCTAGTCCACTTGTTGAAACAGCTTATTCGACACCCTTCCGCAATAGAAGCCTCAAACAACTTTCTAAAGACTGTTGACATCTGCTGGAAGCCTTGGGAAGTGCATTCTGGCCCCATAGACACAGCATATTGGATAGGCAGTCACTTAAATGAAACTACAAACCTCAGATTTCCCACTTCCTGGTTGGATTTGTCTCAGATTTTCGCCTGCCATATGAGTTCTGTTATACTCACAGACATCATTCAAACCGTTTTAGAAACGTCAGTGTTTTCTATCCAATACTACTAATAATATGCATATATTAGCATCTGGGACAGAGTAGCAGGCAGTTTACTCTGGGCACCTTATTCATCCAAGCTACTCAATACTGCCCCCCTGTCACCAAGAAGTTGTTGTTTTGAGATCCCATCTTGATGTTTGTTGTTGATTTGCAGGGGTCCCAGCTATGTTTGTGACAGTGTGGGCAAGTGTGAGAGCCACCTTGGCAGACACAGAGTAAGTATTGCGCTGTAATCTCAATTTGTCATCATTGATGTTGGCTCTGAACGCACAGTACTGTGCATTTGCCAGAATCGTTCATGGGAATGTGAGACAGAAACTTAGAACGTGTACGTCTTCAATTTAATCGAAACCCCATTGCAGTATTTACACGGTAGTAACTGTTTCCACATGGTTATATAAAATCACAGAATTACTTTTGAGTACTGTAGAAACATTCTACTATGAGCCTATCGCGTTGACTCCACTCAAAGGTCGATTCTGACCGTTTTCAGAATAAGAATTGTGTGTGTGCAGGCAGTAGCTTGTACACAAGGACCATGCGTAAAACATTGCTATGGCAGGTTGGATTGAATTCCAGCCAAGACTTTGGAGCCTAGGACCAGTCTGTAAGGGTTGCCAACTTCCCCATGTGTTGTTGTTACACTAGGATATACCGAAATAGATTAGTTCCTGAAAGCGATTAATTACACAATCATGCGTATCTACAGTGCCTTGCGAAAGTATTCGGCCCCCTTGAACTTTGCAACCTTTTGCCACATTTCAGGCTTCAAACATAAAGATATAAAACTGTATTTTTTTGTGAAGAATCAACAACAAGTGGGACACAATCATGAAGTGGAACGACATTTATTGGATATTTCAAACTTTTTTAACAAATCAAAAACTGAAAAATTGGGCGTGCAAAATTATTCAGCCCCTTTACTTTCATTGCAGCAAACTCTCTCCAGAAGTTCAGTGAGGATCTCTGAATGATCCAATGTTGACCTAAATGACTAATGATGATGAATACAATCCACCTGTGTGTAATCAAGTCTCCGTATAAATGCACCTGCACTGTGATAGTCTCAGAGGTCCGTTAAAAGCGCAGAGAGCATCATGAAGAACAAGGAACACACCAGGCAGGTCCGAGATACTGTTGTGAAGAAATTTAAAGCCGGATTTGGATACAAAAAGATTTCTCAAGCTTTAAGCATCCCAAGGAGCACTGTGCAAGCGATAATATTGAAATGGAAGGAGTATCAGACCACTGCAAATCTACCAAGACCTGGCCGTCCCTCTAAACTTTCAGCTCATACAAGGAGAAGACTGATCAGAGATGCAGCCAAGAGGCCCATGATCACTCTGGATGAACTGCAGAGGTCTACAGCTGAGGTGGGAGACTCTGTCCATAGGACAACAATCAGTCGTATTTTGCACAAATCTGGCCTTTATGGAAGAGTGGCAAGAAGAAAGCCATTTCTTAAAGATATCCATAAAAAGTGCCGTTTAAAGTTTGCCACAAGCCACCTGGGAGACACACCAAACATGTGGAAGAAGGTGCTCTGGTCAGATGAAACCAAAATTGAACTTTTTGGCAACAATGCAAAATGTTATGTTTGGCGTAAAAGCAACAAAGCTCATCACCCTGAACACACCATACCCACTGTCAAACATGGTGGTGGCAGCATCATGGTTTGGGCCTGCTTTTCTTCAGCAGGGACAGGGAAGATGGTTAAAATTGATGGGAAGATGGATGGAGCCAAATACAGGACCATTCTGGAAGAATACCTGATGGAGTCTGCAAAAGACCTGAGACTGCAAAAGACCTGAGACTGGGACGGAGATGTGTCTTCCAACAAGACAATGATCCAAAACATAAAGCAAAATCTACAATGGAATGGTTCAAAAATAAACATATCCAGGTGTTAGAATGGCCAAGTCAAAGTCCAGACCTGAATCCAATTGAGAATCTGTGGAAAGAACTGAAAACTGCTGTTCACAAATGCTCTCCATCCAACCTCACTGAGCTCGAGCTGTTTAGCAAGGAGGAATGGGAAAAAATGTCAGTCTCTCGATGTGCAAAACTGATAGAGACATACCCCAAGCGACTTACAGCTGTAATCGCAGCAAAAGGTGGCGCTACAAAGTATTAACTTAAGGGGGCTGAATAATTTTGCACGCCCAATTTTTCAGTTTTTGATTTGTTAAAAAAGTTTGAAATATCCAATAAATGTCATTCCACTTCATGATTGTGTCCCACTTGTTGTTGATTCTTCACAAAAAAATACAGTTTTATATCTTTATGTTTGAAGCCTGAAATGTGGCAAAAGGTCGCAAAGTTCAAGGGGGCCGAATACTTTAAGGCACTGTATATTTGTTTTCCATAAATTCCCTGTTTATCACTTACAGGTGCTGGGACCTAAGTGCAGGCAATCTGAAGTGGATTGTACAAGTGCCCATTCTAACAGCAATAGTGGTAAGTAAACATGTCAATTGAAAATGTTAATTGGCATAATGGCATTTAACATTTTCAATTGACAGGTTTAACTATCACAATTACTGACCACTATTACCACTATCGGCTTTCTGAGAGAGTTAGTAGTTGAAATATTGGGCTTTGGTGTGCTACATTGTGTCATTGTGTCTGTTATCAAAGGTGAATTTTATGCTGTTCCTGAATATAATCCGAGTTCTGGCCACTAAACTTCGAGAGACAAATGCTGGCAGATGTGACACAAGACAGCAGTACAGGTAAGAAGCCATGTTCCTTCCTGCTTTATCATGACATGTCTGCCCAAGCCCAGCTCAGTTAACCCCTACCATTGTGTTGCTGAGTTTTCATAATGCTTCAGCAAATGTACATTACCCCAGGGGCGTTGGTAGACACAATGTAAGTAACCTAATGTACAGTGCATTCGGAAAGTATTCAGACCCATTTTGTTACGTTACAGGCTTCTTTCAAAATGTATACAATCGTTTTTTTCCCTCATCAACCTACACACAATACCCATCATGACGACCTGAAAACAGGTTTCTCTAAGTTTTTGCAAATGTATTAAAAATATAAAACAAATGTAGCTCTAGGGGAATCCGGTTTCCGTTGATCATCCTTGAGATGTTTCTACAACTTGATTGGAGTCCACCTGTAGTAAATTCAATTGATTGAACATGATTTGGAAAGGCACATACCTGTTTATATAAGGTCCCACAGTTGTCAGAGCAGAAACCAAGCCATGAGGTTGAAGTAATTGTCCGTAGATGTCCGAGACAGGATTGTATCAAGGCACAGATCTGGGGAAGGGAATCAAAAAATGTCTGCAACATTGAAGGTCCCCAAGAACACTGTGGCCTCCATCATTCTTAAATGGAAGAAGTTTGGAACCACCAAGACACTGCCTAGAGCTGGCCGAACGGCCAAACTGAGCAATCTGGGCTGAAGGGCCTTGATCAGTGAGGTGACCAAGAACCCGATGGTCACTCTGATAGAGCTCCAAAGTTCCTCTATGGAGATGGGCTACACTTCCAGAAGGACAACCATTTCTGCAGCACTCTCCCAATCAGGCATTTTAGTTAGTGGCCAGGCGGAAGCCACTCCTCAGTAAAACACATGACACCTAAAGGACTCACAGACCATGAGAAACAAGATTCTCTGGTCTGATGAAACCTAGATTGAACTTTTTGGCCAGAATGCCAAGCGTCACGTCTGGAGGAAACCTGGCACCATCCTTATGGTGAAGCATGGTGGTGGGAGCATCATGCTGTGGGGATGTTTTTCAGAGACTAGTCAGGATCGAGGGAAAGATGAATGGAGCAAAGTACAGAGAGATCCTTGATGGAAACCTGCTCCAGAGTGCTCAGGACCTCAGACTGGGGTGAAGGTTCACTTTCCAACATGACAACAACCCTCAGGACACAGCCAAGACAACACAGGAGTTGCTTCATAACAAGTCTCTGAATGTCCTGGAGTGGCCCAGCCAGAGCACAGACTTGAACCCGACCAAACATCTCTGAGGAGACCTGAAAATAGCTGTGCAGCGACGCTCCCCATCCAACCTGATAAAGCTTGAGAGGATCTGCAGAGAATAATGAGAGAAACTCCCGAAATACAGGCATGCCAAGCTTGTAGTGTCAGCAAAGTACTGAGTAAAGGGTCTGAATACTTACTTAAATGTGATATTTCTGGGGGGGGTTTCATACATTTGAAAATAATTCTAAAAAACAGGTTTTGCTTTGACATTATGGGGTATTGTGTGTACATTGATAAATGTTTTTGTTTAATCATTTTAGAAAAAGGCTGTAACGTAACAAAATGTGGAAAAAGCCAAGGGGTCTGAATACTTTCCCGAATGCATTGTATATCCCTTTAACTGCCTTAAATTCCTACTGATCCTACAGCTATTGTACACAGCAATCATGTGCCTATGAACCAGTGCTATACTGTTAGCACTGTTAGCACTGCCTACAGGTTCATATGCCTCACCTAAAGCATATTCTTGTGGGAAGCTGATATAGACCACCAAGTGCTAACAGTCAGTATCTGGATAACGTGTGAAATGCTTGATAATGTATGTGATATTATCTGGGTGATTTAAATATTGACTGGCTTTCATCAAGCTGCCCACTCAAGAAAAAGCTTCTTATCAGTCAACCTACCAGGGTAGTTACAAACAGCACAGGAATTAAATTGTCAACGTGTATTGATCACATCTTTACTAATGCTGCAGAAATTTGCTTTAGAGCTGTATCCAAATCCATCGGCTGTAGGGATCACAATATAGTAGCCATATCTAGTTCCAAAGGCTGGGCCTAATATAGTGTATAAGAGGTTATACACAATGTTTTGTAATGATTCCTATGTTGTTGACATAAATAATACTTATTGGTCTGTAAAAAGGAGCAACCCAGACGCTGCACTTGACACATGTATGAAATAGTTTTATTCTAGTTACTAATAAGCATGATGAGGAATTGAAAAATTGTATGTTTGAGAAGGATGAGGCAAAAGGAATGGCAAATAAGTCTAGCTGCACAACTGATTGGCAAACATACTTCAAACTGAGAAATCATGTGACTAAACTGAATAAAAAGTAGAAACTACACTATGAACAAAATATAAATTATATCAAGAATGATAGTAACATTTTTTGGAGCTCCTTAAATTACATTTTGGGCAAAAAGGCAAACTCATCATTCAGTGAATCAGATGGCTCATTCATCACGAAACACACTGATATTGATTATTATTAATTAATTTGTTTTTCATTGGCATGATTCACATGGCATGCCAACATCAAACGCTGACACTAAACATCCAAGTATAACTGATCAAATTATGAAAGACAAGCATTGTAATTTTGAATTCTGTAAAATGAGTGTGGAAGAGGTGAAAGAAGTATTGTCTGTCAACAATGACAAGCCACTGGGGCCTGAGAATGAATGGAAAATTACTGAGGATAACAGTGGACGATATTGCCACTCCCATTTGCCATATCTTCAATCTAAGCCTACTAGAAAGTGTTTGCCCTTAGTCCTGGAGGGAAGCAAAATTGTATTCCGCTAGCCAAGAATAGTAAAGCTCCCTTTACTGGCTCAAATAGCCAACCAATCAGCCTGTTAACAACCCTTAGTAAACTTTTGGGAAAAATGTTGTTTGACCAGATAGAATGCTATTTTACTGTAAACAAATTGACACTTTCAGCATGCTTATAGGGAAGGACAGTCAACATTCAGCACGGCACTTACACAAATGACTGATGGCTGTGAGAAATTTATGATAAAAAGATTGTGGGAGCTGTGTTAGACTTCACTGCGGCTTTTGATATTATCAATCATGGAAAAACATGTGTTATGGCTTTACACCCCCTGCTATATTGTGGATAAAGAATTACCTATCTAACAGAACACAGAGGGTGTTATTTAATGGAAGCCTATCCAACATAATGCAGGTAGAATCAGGAATTCCCCAGGGCAGCTATCTAGGTCCCTTACTTTTTTCAATCTTTACTAATGACATGCCACTGGATTTGAGTAAAGCCAGTGTGTCTATGTATACGGATGACTCCACACTATACACATCAGCTACTAAATGGCTTGTCAAACCTGTATCATAATATGTAGGCAGGTTCTATAGGCCCTAGTTTTGTCAAACCTGGACTACTGTTCAGTCGTATGGTAAGGTGCCATGAAAGGGTACTTAGAAAAATTTAAATTGGCTCAGAACAGGGCAGCATGTAAATCTCTCATGACTCAAATTGGAGGAGAAATTTACTTCATCACTACTTGTTTTTGTAAGAAGTGTTGACATGATGAATGGACCAAGATGTCTGTTTAAACTACGAGCACACAGCCTCACAAGACATGCCACCGGAGGTCTCTTCACAATCCCCAAGTCAAGAACAGACTATGGGAGGTGCACAGTACTACATGGAGCCATGGCTACATGGAACTCTATTCCACATCAGGTAACTAATGCAAGCGGTAGAATCAGATTTAAAAAACGAATAAAAATACACTTTATGGAACAGCGGGAACTGTGAAAAGAGACACAGGCACAGACACGTATACACATAAGACACACACTCTACACACCCGTACACATGGATTTAGTATTGTAGATATGTGATAGTCACTGCCTGAGGGAACACACTTAATGTGTTGTGAAAAGTGTTATGAAGTGTAATGGCATGTAATATTTTAAATTGTATATAACTGCCTTGATGTTGCTGGACTATAGGAAGAGTAGCTGCTGCCTTGGCAGCATCTAATGGGGATCCTTAATAAATACAAATACAAATGTACTGTACAGATGTATTCTGTGTTATCTCCAGCATGCTGATAGAAGTATGTCATCTTTATCACACCAAAACATGCCACCAACCGTTGGGCACAAACTGGTTAAATCAACGTTGTTTCAGCGTAATTTGTCAACGTATTGTGACATGGAATTTACGAGGAAAATACATTGGGTTTGCAAAAAGTCATCAATGTTGTTTTGAAGATGACATTTCAACCACAGGATTATGTCATCATGGTTACCATTATTCAAGCTAGACAAACCGTATGTTGAATTTATACATTTGAAACAACTTCAGATTTTCAACGTTATATCCATTATCAGAAAAAAAACTACGTTTGGCAGCACCTCCTACTGGAGAGTTGATCTATCTACAGCTATCCCTTTGGTCTCCCATCCAGGACTTTAAAAAACTTAAAAAGATGAGAATGATTATTGAGAGATCATTTAATAACTAAATAGATTCGCTGTTGCTATCAAAGTCATTCCAACAGGTATGTTTAATAGAGCACATTAATGAAACTATTTCAATTTAACCCAGGGTTCAACTAAAAATAGAGCATACATATAGTCCTAGGGCTGGCGTTAAGGCGACACTAGTGTCAAACGCACACGTTGGCAATTTCAACTTGTAAAAGCCAGAACTCTGCTATTTTACAAACCTGGTGCCAGGGTTGGTAATTTACCTGTCTTATATCAGCTTGCTTGCGCTGAGGTGAGAGGGGTGGAAATATGAGATGTGTGTCCTTAAAAATGTGCCAATTTCAAGCAGCTCTACTAGTGATATTTAAGACTCACCAAAAACTGGTCTAAGCGGTAATGTGATTGGTTATGGCATCGATTTTACCAGTGGAGGCGCACAGCTTAATCAGTGGCCTATAGCCAATGTTTTATTAAAATATCATAAACAGAACAGTCAACTGACATTCCCGTTTTTTTTATTTTAATTGGACATAATTTTTGTCCATGCGAATTCTGTGAAAAGTTTGGACTCATTAGGCCTATGTTCAATGCCCATTCAATGAAAGGTGTCAGTGACTGTAGGAAGTCTGTTCAGGAAGATGAAGTTATTGCAATAGACTGCTTATTGTTTTTCCTTTATCATTTTGTTTTTAAAAAAGCATCTTGCACTTTTGTCTGTTTTCAACTGTCAACTCGCAGGATTTCTGATCGCTGTCCTTGGTGCTGAATCCGCTTGTATCCTAGACTATTTTCCAGTTTGTTTGTTTGTTTGTTTACCTTTGACGTGGCAAAGTCACTAACGGCGAGGGGAGGCTAATCTTATTCCAACGTTTGGGCAATGTCCAATTGTCTATGGCTCGAACATGCAGTGCATTTTCAAAATGCGAATGCAACGTGTGTAGATTAATATTTGCATGTTAAAACCAATAAAAACTTGATCGGCTAAATGTTTGTTATAACTAGGCCTATTGTAGGGTTACTGTATACTATTTAATGAACTATCTTGGATAGGACATCAATTCCGCCTGCCGAAGAGCCCTTAGGCCTACTTGTGCACACATTGCATTATGCTCATTGAATGAGAGATGCAATTTATTATATCATGCTTCTGACCCGATCCTATTTAGAAATATTGTTATTTGGCCTCCCGGGTGGCGCAGTGGTTAAGGGCGCTGTACTGCAGCGCCAGCTGTGCCATCAGAGTCCCTGGGTTCGCGCTCAGGCTCTGTCGTAACCGGCCGCGACCGGGAGGTCCGCACAATTGGCCTAGCGTCGTCCGGGTTAGGGAGGGCTTGGTCGGTAGGGATGTCCTTGTCTCATCGCGCACCAGCGACTCCTGTGGCGGACTGGGCGCAGTGCGCGCTAACCAAGGTTGCCAGGTGCACGGTGTTTCCTCCGACACATTGGGGCGGCTGGCTTCCGGGTTGGATGCGCGCTGTGTTAAGAAGCAGTGTGGCTTGGTTGGGTTGTGTATCGGAGGACGCATGACTTTCAACCTTCGAGCCCGTACAGGAGTTGTAGCGATGAGACAAGATAGTAGCTACTACAACAATTGGATACCACGAAATTGGGGAGAAAAAAGGGTAAAAAAATTATAATAAAAAAAAATCAGAAATATTGTTATTTAAAAAAATGGATGAATTATTTTTCGTTTTAATTTGGTTAAAGACAATTGTTTGTTTATGTTAAAGAACTCGAAGGCAATGCAATTGTCTATTTCTAGAGAAATGCAAACATTACATTTGGGAGCAGTATACTGGTGAGTGGGCATTCCCACTTTCTCTTTATATTGGATCTTTGTCCAGCTCCTGTGAAATGTTTGCATGTGTGTAAAACCATCCATATTCTAAGTTGCCTTGTTTTTTGTATATGCCCAGTATAAGCAATTATGATGCCTGTAACTGTATTTAGACATTGCCTATTTAAGACAGGTTGTTGTTTCATTATTATTAGGATTTTATTATAATTATATACTGTATTTTTAGGCATTATCAATAGCTTGTTGAATTGAATTTAGCTTATTAACTACGTTTGGCATGTCCAGACCGCAATTTACAGTAGGCCTAGCCCCTATATCAGTGTGAATGCTATAGTCTATGTTTAACAATGTATTCTAATATTGAAGCAATGCAATTAGAAGAATGTGGACTGCAAACATGTTCAACATATTTAGCAAATATGAGGCAGGCTATTTAACAAACTAGGCTATAGCAGACTAATATTCTATTGGAGTTAATGACGACACAATACATAAAAGACCGTAAATACACAAGTACACAAGCATCCACATATTAAGCCATGGACCACGTTCTGATTGGCTAGTGTGGTGTTAAGCCCCGACACAGCCACAACTTGTTTATTCATCAAATCCCAGCTCTTCCGCGCCACCGCCAGCTACTGCACCCCTAATTCCTGTTGTGAAATTAGCTAAAATATTTCTGACACACCCCTGAAGCTATAGCGCTACCGCCAGCGCGAAGATTCATCATTGTAAATCAAATCAAACTTTATTTAAAGTGCATTTTAAGTTTTCTTCGATTTAGTCCTATTCTTTAACTTTGATATTTGGTTGAGATGGAGAAGTGAATCCAACATATCAATTATTAATTTGAAGACGAACTGGATATTCAGAGTTCAGTGTGTCAAATCGGAGGGCATGTTGTCCGGTCCTCTGGCAGTCTCTATGGGAGTGCTACAGGGTTCAGTTCACGGGCCGACTCTTTTCTCAGTATATATTAATGATGTTGCTCTTGCTGCGGGCGATTCCCTGATCCACCTCTACGCAGACGACACCATTCTGTATACTTCTGGCCCTTCCTTGGACACTGTGCTATCTAACCTCCAAACAAGCTTCAATGCCATACAACACTCCTTCCGTGGCCTCCAACTGCTCTTAAACGCTAGTAAATCCAAATGCATGCTTTTCAACCGTTCGCTGCCTGCCCCCGCAAGCCCGACTAGTGTCACCACCCTGGATGGTTCCGACCTAGAATATGTGGACATCTATAAGTACCTAGGTGTCTGGCTAGACTGTAAACTCTCCTTCCAGACTCATATCAAACATCTAAAATCAAATATAGAGTTGGCTTTCTATTCCGCAACAAAGCCTCCTTCACTCACGCCGCCAAACTTACCCTAGTAAAACTGACCATCCTACCGATCCTCGACTTCGGCGACGTCATCTACAAAATAGCTTCCAATACTCTACTCAGCAAACTGGATGCAGTTTATCACAGTGCCATCCGTTTTGTTACTGAAGCACCTTATACCACCCACCACTGCGACCTGTATGCTCTAGTCGGCTGGCCCTCGCTACATATTCGTCGCCAGACCCACTGGCTCCAGGTCATCTACAAGTCCATGCTAGGTAAAGCTCCGCCTTATCTCAGTTCACTGGTCACGATGGCAACACCCACCCGTAGCACGCGCTCCAGCAGGTGTATCTCACTGATCATCCCTAAAGCCAACACCTCATTTGGCCGCCTTTCCTTCCAGTTCTCTGCTGCCTGCGACTAGAACGAATTGCAAAAATCGCTGAAGTTGGAGACTTATCTCCCTCACCAACTTAAAACATCTGCTATCTGAGCAGCTAACTGATCGCTGCAGCTGTACATAGTCCATCGGTAAATAGCCCACCCAATTTACCTACCTCATCCCCATACTGTTTTTATTTATTTAATTTTCTGCTCTTTTGCACACCAGTATCTCTACCTGCACATGACCATCGGATCATTTATCACTCCAGTGTTAATCTGCTAAATTGTAGTTATTCGCCTACCTCCTCATGCCTTTTGCACACAATGTATATAGACTCTTTTTTTTCTACTGTGTTATTGACTTGTTTATTGTTTACTCCATGTGTAACTCTGTGTTGTCTGTTCACACTGCTATGCTTTATCTTGGCCAGGTCACAGTTGTAAATGAGAACTTGTTCTCAACTAGCCTACCTGGTTAAATAAAGGTGAAATAAATACAAATAAAATATTGAATTTAGTTTGGTTGTCAATGCAACCAAATATCAACATTTGAAGGAAATGTACTGTGTCCTCTGCTTTTATAGTTCCATCTGTGCCACTGACTTAGTCTGACTTTAATTCCAGTTTGTCTACAAATTTAAAATGTCAGATTTACGTCTCCATCTCAACCAAATATCAAAGTTAATGAATTGGACTAAAAAATATAAAATCAAACTTTAAATTGACTTTAAATCAAGTTTAATTTGATTTTGTCATATACTTTACCTTAGATTTTTTGTTGATAGAAATGCATGGGGTCAATTTCACGCCATATGTATTGAATTCAAAATAAAATAAATTGTGAACATGAAAATAAAGATGAATGTAAACATATTTTTGAGGACGCCTGTCACCCATCCTAAAAAATACGTTTACATTCTCAACTTTATTGTCATGTTCACGATTTATTTTATTTTGAATTCAATACATATGGCGTGAAATTGACCCCATGGAGATATAAATAGCCTGTTAACGTGTCAACAATACAATTATATGTTGAATTCACATTTCCAACTTAACCACAAATAAAATATAAAGAACACGATTAAGCCAGTGGCTCAGATGAAACTAGCCAATCATTTAGATGCATCTCCTTTAAATGTTGATGTTTGGTTGAGTTGTCAACCAAACACAGTTCAATACTACTTTTGTAATACTGTTTAAAGTATTCTTAGAAACTAATAGAACACTATTTATTACATTTTAAAATGGCCATATTTTGAGGTTACTGTCACTATATAAGTCTTATGTAATCATAGAAAGTGTGTATGTTCAAGATAGCATGCAACGGTTGCAGGTCTGTGGAGATATTCACAATTGCTATAATAATCTGTGCAGAATCTCGAACAGCATTTATCACTGAGCCCTGTACTTTTAATGTTATCTCAGCTGCAATCCAGGTCATTTGGTTGTGCTATTAGAGGAAACACATTGATTCATTAAGTTGTATAAATACAACATATCTGAACTGTGTTGTGCTTTGAAATGGTTGAAATCTCAATGATAAAATATTTAGATGACAACTAAACCAAAAATCTTACATAGGTTTTTCCTTTGGAATTTGTTTATGCATTTAGAAGGTTGAAAACCATAGTGATAACATGGTAATTCAACAAACTGCTGGATGTCTTTTTGAGTGGGCGAATAAAGGTTGACTCATTTGATCAACGTCTCAACAAAATATTACCCAAATATCCACGTTGAAATGTCGTAGTGTGCCAAGTGGAGCAGTCATGTCGGTAAAAATGAATAATACAGTGAACATATCTATTATGATATAACATTTTATCTCCCCGTGACAACTGTCACACACAGTAAATGTCAAAATGAATCACTGCTATTATTCATTCTCTCCACAGGAAACTGTTGAAGTCTACTTTGGTCCTGATGCCACTGTTTGGCGTTCACTACATCGTGTTCATGGCCATGCCTTATACTGAGGTAACTGGAGTCCCCTGGCAGATACAGATGCACTACGAGATGCTCTTCAATTCATTCCAGGTACTGACTGGTCTTGAACCGCATGGATGAATGAACAAACAACCAAATTATGTTTTACTGCATGTGGGTTTAGTCACAGGCAGCCAGCAATGGATCTGAAATGATGAGCTGCTGCAGTACTGTAAAAAGGAGATATATCAATCGGCCAAAGTCCACTATGGGGCACTGCATATGCTGTAGTGGTGTGCTACACATAATTAAGTATTGAGTTGTGATGAAACTTTAATGAGTAAAATTAGAGAGAGCTGCGCAGCTCAGTGTTTTTCAGAGTAGGCAGCTGGTGTCAGTGACTTGAACTGTCAATTGAGATTGCATGACATTCGTCTAAAGTGCTCTGGATAGATGCTCAGGTCAACCTGTGTACTTTGAGTCATACGCAAACTTGTAATAATGGTTTATCTTCTTTCCAGGGATTCTTTGTGGCAATTATATATTGTTTCTGCAACGGGGAGGTAAGGACAACGTTGAACAATTTTATGAAGATTTATCTGTGAAAATGTCTTCAAGGAAATCCTAATAGATTATAGTATATTATTTAAGACACTATGTAATCCTGATATATAATATTGTGCTCGTAATTAATTGCAGTCACAGCATGCACACAGCATGCACACAGTATGCACACAAAAAAACCTCAGGCTCAATTATTGTATGCAGGGATGTGCACAGACCTTTCATGGGGCATGTTCTCAAAATGAAAAAGGTATATTTACTTATGCAACACATTTACTCATCACACATTGTAAGCAAGTTAGCGACAGTGCCTCTTGGAGGCATGATTGACATTGGGAATAGAGGGCGATCAGCTGATTATTGATGTAAATATGCTAAAAAAAAAAAGATGTATATCTTCAATGCTCTTAAATAATAACCTCATATTATAGCCTAATGTTCATTGTTATTTTAGTTTATGGTGGTTAACTAGAGTCTAGCCTACCTGTGTTCAGTGCTTCGTTTGTTAATTTGGGAGGAACAAAAAGTGAGCGAGAGAGGGGGGTCACCTAGGGAGCACTGAGGTACCGGAACGCCTTTAAAAAAAATACATTGCGGCTATAATAAAGAATTGCATGCATATCATCACATTTGCGTAGTGGCATAGAGAAGTAGCCCAGAGTAGAGGTGCACACAGAAGTTGCACATATGGGGAACATTTTTAGTAGCCTAGGGTCAGAAAACAGTTTGCCTTTTTTATAAACGCATTTTCTGCAATTCCACATCATTTTACATGACTGTGGAGACTTTATCAGAATGATGTTTAATACCGCACAAATGATCAAAATGACAAGCTACTTTGACAGTGACTGACTGAGAGGCCAAGGTGTGTGGAGACCCACATTATGGTACAATAGGAGGAGGAAATTAGTCTTAAGAAAGCTTTCCAGTTTCACTGACTCACCCTATGACGTCTCTTGTAAACAATGTTCACTCAATAGGCCCATTTGGAAGTTGAAAGATTGCTCTTCTCTTTTCAGCAGGGGCCATTTGCTTTCCAACCTGTGTTTTCCCACGACTGTATCTGAAATATTGTGAAAGGCCTGTTTTGACTGCATGCTGTTCACTGACAGATTTGCCGTGTGTTCCCGACTGCCTTGTTATAGGGTTACACACAATCCACAGCTAGGCACTTTTTTGTTCCTCTGTGGCTAACTTATAGGCCTACTCATGGTGAAGTAGGCTATTGAGAAGTATTTCATTAATTTCTGAACAGACAGCAGTAATTCTATAACTTTGGCAAATTTATTTCAATTTATCGGGGGTGCTGCAACACCAGCACCCTTCCCGCGGCTATGATTCTATAAGGAAATACATTGTGAAGGGCTGCTGCCAACCAACCAGACAGATATTGATGATGTAAATCAAGGGTTAATCAAATGTTATGCAGTACTGTTTATATTTAAACTAGGTAGCTTACGACACACACACACACTCAACCGGTGACCTGCATCACAAGCCATGCATGTTTGGATACCGGGCGCACGTGAGCTCCGTACAGGACAGGCCAACGGATGGGGGGTGGTGGGGTGCCGAGCTTGACGGCGTCTCGACGACAGTGGGTTCAGAACAACGACGACTAAAACTGTATTTAAAAAACGTTAGACCACCCAAAAGGGTACTTGACTAGTGGGAGAGCAAAGGGGAAAATGCTCGGCCACAGGTAGACACATATCTGTGCACGTGCCTGATTTAAATTCCACTGTCGGGTTTAGATTTACTTAGTGACAATCTTATTTCTATCCATCTTCCTTTAGGTCCAGGCAGAAATGAAGAAAACCTGGAGCAGGAGGACACTAGCTCTGGACTTTAAACGGAAAGCCCGTAGTGGCAGTAACACATATAGTTATGGACCTATGGTGTCTCACACCAGTGTAACCAACGTCACTGCCCGGGGGCCCCTGGCCCTCCATCTCACCACGCGCCTTGGGGCCCCAGTCACCGTCAACGGGCACCGGAACCTCCCGGGGTATGTGAAGAACGGTTCCGTCTCCGAGCACTCTATCCCTTCCTCGGGACAGGAGTTACACATTCCCGAGGAGGAGCAGCTATCCAATAACACGCCACCGCATTCTGTTGAGGAGGAGAAACCCTCGCCTGTGGTTGAGGAGGAGCGAGAGACCGTTATGTGACGTTCATGTGACCTCTAGTGAAAGACAGTCATGTCAATAGCCCCTCCGTTGTGAGGACGATCTCTGTAGGAATGAGTCATGGAACATAGCACCAGTCATTATTCTCAGGATGTTACACAGTAGGAGGATGGCTGCCTTTTGTCGACACTGCCAGTTTTTCTCCTGTGAATCGAGCCAGAATATTAGTGGGTGGATAAGGACTGGAGGACAAAGGCTCAAGGCTAAAAGGGTACCTCAGTGTTTGAGGTGAGCCACCAACACAGACAATCACCTTCTGTACTGTAGCAAACACCGCCGCTCTTTCTGAGACTATTTCCACCTGCCATACGGACAAGAATTCATATTTGTTTTGTTTTATTTCAATGAGTTGCAGCAGGTACTTTATATTTGATGAAAACCAACTTGCAGATTTTTAGCTTTTTCACATTCTAAAGCTATTATAAAACTTGTGGATCGTGAATGGTCTGTGGCTGGACAGTAGGCTAATGTGTCTGTCTGAAACCTACAGCGGTGATAGTGCACAGGTCCTGTGGTTGAAGGTGTCTAACAGCATATGTAGGTCCTCATTCTGGCAGGAGCATGTTAGCTGATGTTAGTGTAGCGGATGGATAAGTTAGCATACAGCCCACTAGCTTACATCTGTTACATTAGGAACTCCTAGTGATACGAGGAAATGCCTGGCTGCAGTTGCCTCTGCCCGCATGGTTGGGGAGATCTCACTACATTTCGATTGGTTTGAAAAATGGATGTCAATTCAGAAAACCTAACCCACTTTGATGTAAAAGGGAATCAAACTCAGGTACTCCAAACCCACCATTCTAGTGCATCACTTTGAGCTAGTGTGTACTGTAGTTTGAGGTGTGCTGGCTTCTAGTGTTGATTTATATGGAGGAAGGCCAATGGAAGGCTTTTCTCCATGATTATCAACTTTTTGTACAGTTTTTATTTTTGCTATTTAAAAGATACTATCCTGATATTCAACAGTGTAATGACTATGGAAGGTTATGTTGTTTCCATGATGTGCTGATGATTATATTCTTCAATGATAATATTCTGTTTCACAATATATAATGCCACAAAAGTAACCGAAACATATCAATGGAGTGGGAGAGAGGATTAAAAAAAATAAGCTTTTATATACTGTGCAGTGCCTTCTGAAAGTATTCATACCCCTTGACTTATTCCACATTTTGTTGTTACAGCCAAAATTTAAAATGGATTAGATAAATACAAAATCTTACCCATCTACACAATATACCCCTTATTGACAAATTGAAAACAAGTTTAGACATTTTTGCAGATTTATTGAAAATGAAATAATTTACAGCGATTACAGCTGTGAGTCTTTCTGGAGCTTTCTCTTAAGGGCTTTGCACACCTGGATTGTACAATATTTGCCAATTATTCTTTTAAAAATGATTCAATCTCTGTCAAATGTATTGTTGATCGTTGCAACACAACCATTTTCATGTCTTGCCATAGATTTTCAAGCAGATTTAAGTCAAAACTGTAACTCGGCCACCCAGGAACATTCATTGTCTTGGTAAGCAATTCCAGTTCAGATTTGGCCTTGTGTTTTAGGTTATTGTCCTGCTGAAAGGTGAATTAATCTCTGTGTCTGGTGGAAAGCAGACTGTACCAGGTTTACCCCTCAGACTTTGCCTGTGCTTAGCTCTATTCCATTTCTTTTATATCCTGAAAAACTCCCCAGTCCTTAACGATTACAAGCATACCCATAACATGATGCAGCCACCAGTATGCTTGAAAATATGGAGAGCGGTACTCAGTGATATGCTTGGGGCAAATCCAACACAACACAACACTTTGTATTTAGTACAGAAAGTGAATTTATTTTTTGCAGTATTACTTGATTGCCTTGTTGCAAACAGGAAAGCATGTTTTGGAATATTGTTTATTCTGTAAAGGCTTCCTTCTTTTCACTCTGTCAATTAGGTTAGTATTGTGGAGTAACTACAATGTTGTTGATCCATCCTCAGTTTTCTCCTATCACAGCCATTAATCTCTAATTGTTTTAAAGTCACCTTTGGCCTCAAGGTGAAATCCCTGAGCATTTTTCTTCTTATCTGGCAACTGAGTTAGGAAGGGCGCCTGTATCTTTGTAGTGACTGGGTGCATGGATACACCATATAAAGTGTAATTAATAACTTCACCCTACTCAAAGGGATATTCAATGTGTGCTTTTTTTTTTTTTTTTACACATCTACCAGTAATTTGTAAACATTTCTAAAAACAGAAATCCACTTTGATGTTATGGGGTATTATGTGTAGGCCAGTGACAAAATAAAAATCTACATTTAATCCATTTTTAAATTCAGGTTGTAACACAACAAAGTGTGGAAAAGGTCAAAGGGTATGAATACTTTCTGAAGGCACTGTAATTGCCGCAAACTACTTTTCTTAAAGTTTTCAAAGGGAGGCACCCTCTCCAAAACTCATTTTCGAAAATAAAATGTTATTTAAATGAGGAATTCTCCAATTTCACAGGAAAATTCCAAGGGAGACTTCCAAAGGAGACTCGTGAAGAGACGGTATGAAGGAACACCAGAACTAAATAGCACACAACGGTTATGTTTTATATGGTCAAGTGTTATGCTGCTCTTTTGTATATACAGTATGTATGCATTTGCATAAGAAGTCACAATGTTTACAATGATAATAAAAATCCATTCTAGTTGTGAGCTAAAATAGCATCACGGGTCATGGAAATGTATTCTCAATATAATTTGATGTTTGTACAGACTGTTCAAACATGTAAGGGACGTTTTGATGTTTGAAATATGTTATATTGTGTATATAGTCGTATATGTATAGAAACTGGAGGATATACTGTAGGTGAGGGACAATACTCTATGTATCAGGACTGTTAAAATGAGATTTCAGTAGAATGCCTAACAAAGGTATTGACAGAACATTAGACATAATTATTTGATTCAAGAACTAAATTGCACTTTGACCCTACAGTTTCCTCTCCCACCACTGTATATCCACATTTCTACACTCAAAACTTTTGTGAAAATATGTCTAGCTACACTTTATAAATATATATATATATATATACTGTATATTTATTATTTGTATTATTATTGTTTCTCTCTCTGCATTGTTATGAAGGGCCCGTAAGTAAGCATTTCACTGTTAGTCTAAACGTGTTGTTTACAAAGCATGTGACAAATCAAATTTGATTTTGATTTAAAATACCGCAGCTTTACAAGTTCAGTTCTATCACACAGCAATTTGTTTTCCAGACAATGTTCTCAGAGGGAATTGAAGGGTTAAAATAATTAGTTTGTTTGTTAGCTAGTTTGTCACAGAACCAGTATTTGTGTCTTTACACTCTGTAAAAGTAGCCTTGTCCTATACTGTAGCTATACTGTGCTGTAGCCAATGCTTCCGTCATTGTCATGCCTTATGTTTGGCATGAAAATAAACAAACACACACAGAGGAGTTTACTAAAGCACAAACAGACTGGAGCACCAGGCTATGTGTAAAGGTGTCACAGTTCCAATACTTTATGTGTCAACCTTATCTGTCCCAATAGTTAATGTACAGTATGTTTCATTCCTATCCATCCCAATATTTCAACGTTGTTTCAAGGGTTGACTTAACATAGTAAACGTACACTTGTGTTCCTCCATTTTAGTATGATATGTATTTATTAGGAGAACCCTTTTGGAAAACCTTTTTTGGTTCCAGGTAGAACCCTTTTCACAGAGGGTTCTACCACATGGAACTCAAAAGAGTTCTACCTGGAACCAAAAAGGGTTCTCCCATGGGGACAGCCGAAGAACCCTTTTTTTTTTTGTAGTTGCAAAGTTACTAATTAGCTAAAATGCGAAAGTTGTCTGTGATGTGATTGGAACACGCAACCTTTGGATCGCAAGATGTTTGCATTATACTCCCACATCTTTCCCTTTCATTTTTAGAGTAACACATTTACGTTTACTATGTTACTTCTAGTCTGAGCGGCCAGGCTATATGCGGCCAGGCATATAAGGTTCAAACCTTCCCTCCAAATGTACATTTCATTCCTAATCTTTGTGGTTTCCTATTTATTGTCATGGTCTTATATGGTTAAGGCACATTACCTTTTAAACCAGATAAATATAGAGCTAAATATAAGAACATAGTTCATTTTCTGCCTTACACAGTTCTGTTGCGTGATATACAGTTGAAGTCGGAAGTTTACATAAACCTCAGCCGAATACATTTATACTCAGTTTTTCACAATTCCTGACATTTAATCCTAGTAAAAATTCCCTGTCTTAGGTCAGTTAGGATCACCACTTTATTTTAATGTGAAATGTCAGAATAATAGTAGAGAGAATGATTTATTTCTTTCAGGTTTTATTTCTTTCATCACATTCCCAGTGAGTCAGAAGTTTACATACACTCAATTAGTATTTGGTAGCATTGCCTTTAAATTGTTTAACTTGGGTCAAACGTTTCGCCTGACAACGCTGGTGTAACTGAGTCAGGTTTGTATGCCTTCTTGCTTGTACATGCTTTTTCAGTTGCGACCAAGCTTTAACTTCCTGACTGATGTCTTGAGATGTTGCTTCAATATATCCACATAATTTTCCATCCTCATGATGCTATCTATTTTGTGAAGTGCACCAGTCCCTCCTGCAGCAAAGCACCCCCACAACATGATGCTGCCACCCCCGTGCTTCACGGTTGGGATGGTGTTCTTTGGCAAGCCTCCCCCTTTTTTCTCCAAACATAACGATGGTTATTATGGCCAAACAGTTCTATTTTTGTTTCATCAGACCAGAGGACATTTCTCCAAAAAGTACGATCTTTGTCCCCATGTGCAGTTGCAAACCGTTGTCTGTCTTTTTTTATCTCGGTTTTGGAGCAGTGGCTTCTTCCTTGATGAGCAGCCTTTCAGGTTATGTCAATATAGGACTCATTTTACTGTGGATATATATACTTTTGTACCTGTTTCCTCCAGCATCTTCACAAGGTTGATTTGCACTTTTCGCACCAAAGTACATTAATCTCTAGGAGACAGAACGCATCTCCTTCCTCAGCGGTATGACAGCTGCGTGGTCCCATGGTGTTTATACTTGCGTACTATTGTTTGTACAGATGAACGTGGTACCTTCGGGCGTTTGGAATTTGCTCCCAAGGATGAACCAGACTTGTGGAGGTCTACACATTTTTTTCTGAGGTCTTGGCTGATTTTCTTTTGATTTTCCCATGATGTCAAGCAAAGAGGCACTGAGTTTGAAGGTAGGCCTTGAAATACATCCACAATTGACTCAATGATGTCAATTAGCCTATCAGAAGCATCTAAAGCTATGACATCATTTTCTGGAATTTTCCAAGCTGTTTAAAGGCACAGTCAACTTAGTGTATGTAATCTTCTGACCCACTAGAATTGTGATACAGTGAAATAATATGTCTGTAAACATTTGTTGTAAAATTACTTGTGTCATGCACAAAGTAGATGTCCAAACTGACTTGCCAAAACTATAGTTTGTGAACAAGAAATGTGTGGAGTGGTTGAAAAATGAGTTACACTTACGTTGGAGTCATTGAATGTAAACTTCCGACTTCAACTGTACATGTAAGCGTGATATAAGGATACTATTAGAGAACGTGTTACCTAAAGATGCCATCTACGCCAACAAGGAAATTAAAAATAAAGTTGAATATCCACATTTTCTTATACAGTGGTTATCTTACACCCACCTACAGCCAACGAACATGCCACTAGTAAATAAGCTTGGTAGTATTGTGTATAGTAGATACGCTAGTCTGACCGTTAACTGTCCTTGTTTGATTAGGAGGGGGCGACACTAGAACCAGTGTTGATGGTAAAATATCATTTCAAACAAACATTTGTAGATTTATGCGCACTTTAATACCCTATTCCATTTCATATTGATTGTTTCATGTAAATTGATTGTGTTTTTGAATTCGATATGTAAAAAGGCCATTACTTTACAGAGATAATAGTGTACACTTTTTTTATTTTCTTTTTTACCTCTCATGGAAGTATATAAAATCACCTGATATTTTCGTAGTTTTTTTATTTATCTCATATTGCAAATGTATCTGTCCTCAGAGAGATAGGAGTTGGTATTTTGTGTTAATAGTCTACTGTATATGCCATGTGTGGAGAGGGTGTGACTGTTTTGTTTGAAATAGGACACCATACCTGGTTGATTTCGTGTCGGTTGTGTGAAGTCAATGTTGTAAACGTGGGTTTAAGAGGGAAATGTTTTTCAGTCTTGATGTTCATCATTGTATTGTGAATAAGACATTAAAATGTACAATTCTCTTTAAGTGTCCATTGAATTTGCACCATGAATCCAATCCCATACTAATTATGTCCTTGTTGATCATGAACAATGTAAGTAGATACAGTTTAACCCTTGTGTAGCCTTAACATTCTGTATACTCCCCTTGTCCTAAGGGTCAAAAATGACCTGCCTTCACTAAACCCCTAAAATAAAGCAGCTTCATTGAATTTTAAACCCCAAATCTATTATGCATGAAGAAACAACCTGCCATTCATCACAAACTTTGTGATGCAGAAAGACTGCATTTAATCAGTGGACACCACTCGTTTTTTTTTACAACACACCTTTTCATAATTGTATTCTTTAATAAAGTAAAGGTTTATTATTATTATTGCTAAATGTACTGCGTAGGAGTAAACATATTTTTTTTTGTAGCAAGAGATAGCACTTGTGTAGCCTAAGAAAGTAGAAGAAATGTGCAGAAAGTAGTTTTGAATGCATTTTATTGAAGGGAAACTAAGTAACATTTTTGGCAACATAGTGATATATTATTATATACTGTACAATGAGGAATTCAACTACAAAATGCTAGTCTTCTCCATTTTTTTAACCATTTCCCACAGCCACAAGGTGTATAAACAACAATAAATAAGAATAAAATAAGATAATAGATACATAACAAAAATGTGAATAACATAAATCAATCAACTCTAATTAGCACATGTAGGACAGCATGCAAGTGTGTGTGCATGGACTTTGCAGATGTATTTCTCACATGTGCCTTACATAGTATTTGTTTTGGGGGGCAGAATTGGCATCTCCTCTTCTTGCCTGTCCCAGCTGCAGCCTCAGGTGGGTCAGGACAAGATTCAGCTCCCTGAACAACTTCCACAAGCGCTGCAGAGGCTGCTGTGCGGGGGAGGCGCTCCCGTCTTTGAATGTTTGGGGTTACAAGTGCCTTTCCCAGCTGCTCCAGGAACACCCTCCTCTTGTTCTGCTTATCAGTCATCCAGGTATGGTTGATCTTGTTCCATATCACGAAGGCATTGTATGAGGACACATCAATGATGTTATGGAAGATGACCAGGGGCCAGCTGGCAGTCATCCTCCTGCAGCTGTAAGTTCCAATCACCTTGTCCAGGTTGTCCACGCCTCCTTTGTTGTGGTTGTAGTCCAGGATGATGGCTGGCTTCCTGACCTCACGATCACTGATATCAGCCGTTTTGTGCTGTGTTCAGAAGGACCACGTTCTTGTTCCTCTTTGGAAGGTAAGAAACTAGAGTGGTGGTGGGGGTGAAGGAAAACTTTAATGAGAATGCCTCTCTCCCCCTTGTTGTGAGGAGTGCAGGGGGGAGCTCAGGCTTGTTCTTTCTAACTGTGCCAACCATGGCAATATTCCTCTTCAGGAGCTGCTGGCTGAGTTCATAAGAGGTGAAGAAATTGTCACGTGACATTGTGCCCCCTCAGTCCATCTGTTACATCAAACACAACCAGTATCCCCTGGTTCTTCTCCGGGCCTCCACTGGTCGGCTTCCCTGTGTAGACTTGCATCTTTCAAGCGTAGCTGGATTGTGTGTCACAGACCACCCATATCTTGATGCCATACTTTGCTGGCTTGCTGGGCTTATACTGCCTGAAAGGACAGCGACCTTTTGACAAAAGAGATTACTATCAGTAATTAGTATCAGTGTCACAGAAAACAATCACATAAATCAATGATATTACAGCAGTACATAATAAAATGAACAGTGACAATCACTTACATTTCAGATGGATGGAACCAGTTGCTCATCCACTGTTACTTCAGGCCCTGGATTGTAGAGGTATGGTAGACGCTCCACCCACTTCTCCCAGACTTCTCTTACCAGTGAGCCAGTTTGTCTCACACGTCTTGCAGGTCTTGACTCATCAAATCGTAGCATTCTTGAGAAAGTGTGAAAGACTTTCAGTGGCATCGTGGCACTGAAAATCACCCTTCCACTCGCTGCATCCCAGAGACGACATGTGGCCTCGCCTCGGGACCTAAACACACTCCCTAAGATTAGCAGCCCTGTGTAGGCACGCAGGTCAATCTCATCCATCCTTTTACAGTTGTCTCCATATTTACGGAAACCCTCCAAATTTGTAATCTCCAGGATAATTTTTTCGATGGCTGGTGTGATGAACATGTAGAATGTTGAGGCGATTGCATGGGCAACTGCATGTCTTGTGTGCCCTGAGGTCATCCTTATGACATTTTGTGCTGCCATCCTTCCAAGGTTGTCATATGGTGACAAGGACCATGTTCTTTTGCTGTTCTTTGACAAAAATGTCTCACTTTCAGCTTGGGGGATTTCTTCTTCATCTGAAGATGATGCATCGTGCTCTGGGTTGTATTCTTCTCCATCTTCTTCTTCAGATACCTCCTCCTCTTCTAAATCATTGTTCTCTTGTTCCTCCTGGACATCTGAAAAAAATCTAATCTACGACCTGTTGGGCGCTGAAACGTGCACTCATGGCTTCAGCAAAGAGAGAACTGGGGGGACTGTCATCTGCAGCACCTTTATAGCCTCTGACTGCATTCCCCATTAGTAAAGAATGCTTTCAAGAAATTTTAATTTTGTCTGAAATGTTGTTAATTTTGTCTGAAATTGTTTTTATTTTGTCTGTGAACTTGAGTCGTGTGGGGACGTGGAGGGGAGATGCTGCACATGCACAAGAACGTTTTAGTTTTGTCTGAGTTCAATCAGTGGTACACAATCTCAATTTCTTGTGTGTGTGTGTGTGTGTGTGTGTGGTGCAGGGTCAAAATTGCCCCTAAGACAATCTTTGTACCCTGGTGGTGTACAGCTTTCATGGAAATATGAACAAAGACAATGTTTCACTTTTTATTAGGAAAAGTAATCAAATTTCAAGTTGAAAAAATATCATTTTGGGGCTTCTCTCTGCTGTTAATAGTGGCAGGTAATTTTTGTCCCTTAAGACAACACAAGGGTTAAAGATTGTTTTATAGTTAATATGTACTTTTTGTCATTATATACAATCATTAAAAAAATAATAATAATACAAAATTAACAACTAAAAAAATTACTTATGAAAAGTTGTTTAGCACAATTCGTGTTTCCGACCCAGTGTTTACTTTTTCGAAGGAGGTTTCTTGGCTCCCCCCTTAGCACCTCCTTTTGCACCTCCTCCTTTCTCCCCTTCTCTACTCTTCTTCCCTTTTTCTTCACTTGCTTCTCCTTTCTTTCCTCCCCCTTTTTCCCCCTTTTCTCCCTTTTCCCCTTTTTTGTTAGCAGATCCCTCCTTTTCATCATCCTTTCCCTCCTTGGCACCCTTTCCCTCTTTCTTCTCCTTGGTCTTCTTCCCCCCCTTTTCACCGTCCACTTTTCCCGAGACTGTTGTCACCTCTTCTTTTTTCTCCACAACTACAGCTGGAGGAAGGACAAAAAAGCACAAGGGGAAACAATCACTTGGAGGCCGCGACAACAACGCTTGTTATCATCAAGATCCCTTCCTGCAATAATATGTGGTGAGCAAAATATAGAATCCAGGCAAAGTGGGTCATAGTATTGTAATGAATGTGCATCTGTCTCTCTACATTCTAATGAACGCAGCCTATTTTTTTCTACTAATATGGTTTCATAAGTGTACTGGGCTGGTTGGGAAACAAATTATGGGGATTTGAAATCGACAAATATTTGATGAATGAAAATGTCAATCTACCAGAAGGCTGTGGAGGACTATAGGCAAGCTGCCCTCCATTGATAATGACAAACATCCCAATCCAGATGGCCTCTACTGCACAACACCAAAATAACCATGTTTGTTTTATGCAATGAGTTTTGTTTGCTCCACCTCTGAGAACGAACTGAAATGTAAGGTGAACACAAGTCAAGGAATGAGACTTTACTGCAAAGCAAATAGATCTATAAACATATGGAAATCATTGAGAAGGTAGATGGGTATATCCCTTCCACAATCCAGCATATCCATACACATGGGGCGGCAGGGTAGCCTAGTGGTTAGAGCGTTGGACCAGCAACCGGAAGGTTGCAAGTTCAAACCCCCGAGCTGAGGTACAAATCTGTCGTTCTGCCCCTGAACAGGCAGTTAACCCACTGTTCCTAGGCTGTCATTGAAAATAAGAATTTGTTCTTAACTGACTTGCCTAGTTAAATAAAGGTAAAAAAAAAAAAATTATGTGGATATCTTATTTTTTTTTTCTAAGGCAAACATCATTTGGAGATAGAGGTTTGTTTACATGCAATCAGTTACAACCAAGCATTTCAAACAGCATTAAGACCGAGACTGTGTGCGTGTCTTCCAACATCCCCTCCAGGCATGAGAGGACTTCTACAATGATAAATTCATTGTAGAAGCTCCCACTTGTCACAATCGAGAGCCGTGAGGATTTCTTCCCCATGCCTCCCTTCCACCCCTCCATGACACCCATGGTGAACCCCTCAGTGTGCTAGTTCCTGCTCTAGGGAGAACCACAGCTGAGAGGGAGATGGTACTACTGCTTTTTACCACACCTTCTTAGTACAGTAGCAGGGGCAGACATCTGTAGACACTAAACCAGGCGGGCAAGGGAACCGCTTCTAGGGAAGCAGGGGTGATTGTCTTTTATACATCACCACTAGAGCAGTGGTTCCCAACTCCCGTCCACCAGGACCCCCAACAGCACACATTTTTTGTTGTAGCCCCGGACAAGCTCGCCTGATTCAACTCGTTGAGGTGATTAGTTGTCTGGGGCCACAACAAAAAATGTGTGCTGTTGAGGGTAATGAAACACACACAAGAACAGGAATTGGGAAACATTGCACTAGAGAGTGTAGACATAACCCTTTTGGGGTAACGCTTCACATCAAGTGTCTCTATTGATAATGTGTTGATACTGTACCTTACATGGGTACAGGGTAGAGTAAGTACATTGTTCAATTCGGACTAGAAATGATTATCTGTAATACCCATCTGCGGAATGTGTAACACACGTCATTTTAGATTCATGAACACACTCAAACGAATTGCCAACCCTCCTCTCACCCAATAATTATTGCCTTAGATTTCAGATGAATGAACTACAAAATCGTTCAAATTGCGCAAACAGTCAAATGCAATCCACTGTGTGTACCCTGTACCCACATGTTCAGTTCCACTGTACCAGCCGATGTAATTACCGTGTAAAGAGAGTCAAGCCACTTGATGTCAATTGTGACCACTTTATCGTCCTCCATCCCGCTGTGACGTCCCAAGGCTACGACTCCTCTCGCTGATGGTGTTATTTTCTCAATCCGAGAAGACACACACTCACACAAAACACACTCTCTGGTGGTGATGTTCAGTCCGGCGGAGGCTGAGGTGCAACATGCACACGCTCACACTCCTGACCCCTCTTTGCATGAGGAGATCGTTTGGCAACCAGAATACCCCTCAGAATTAGTATTTTATTAGGCTCCCCCCCCCCCCCCCCCCCATTAGCTACTGCTAAAGCAGCAGCTACTCTTCCTGGGGTCCACAGAAAACAAAAAACATGACATAGTACAGAACATTAATAGACAAGTACATCACAAGGACGGAACAACATACATTTGAAGTACAGTAAGTATACACGCTTTCATACATGCGTGGCCTCATAATCATGTTGTTCATAGACGCTACTAAATCCAAGTGGAACACACAACAACTAAAATGGAAATGCAATAACAAGGAGATGCATTGAAAATAGGCTTGACACTTTTAGCTAAATTCCCCTGACATGAATATGGCAACTTTGTTTCTATAGATACGGCCGCCCGTAATGGGTATCCTGGAGTAAAGTAGATACTTTTTACACCTGCGTTGGGTTTCCTGGGGTAACATGTCATCTCTCCCAGATGACCCTACACCTCTGTGTGGCACTAAGAAGTGTAAGAAATGTGTGCGTGTGGATCTGTGATGATGCATGTGTGCCTGCGTGTGTTTGTCCTTGTGCACGTGTATGCGTGCGTGTCCGTCCTTCCTGCATCTCTCCTACTGTATAGGGAAAGGTGTGAGGAAGTGAGAAGGTTGCATCGGTGGACCCTGTCTGACAGCATGCCTCAGGAGGCTCTTGAGCCACCGGAGAACTGACACAACTCAGAGCAATGACAGATGATCGACGTGTGCTGGAACGATGTCTACTTTTCATTTTAATAGCTTTATCCATATGGCAAAGAATTGTGGGGTGGGGAGTTGCACTACGTCCCTAGTCCTCGCCCTCAGCGTCGCCTCCTGTCCGGTATTTGCTCTACCATCTCCTACGAATGTCAAATGTTCTCACAGACTTTCTCATGATCACTTCTATCCAGGCTGTCTGAAACAACGTTGGTTTTTAGGTCATGTAGGTAAAAGTGGTGAGTAAAACGTCTGCGGGTGACGTTATGTCAGTGCTCTCAGAGACACTTTGTTGTGGATGAATTATTCGGGTTAAACATTGTGGTCAATGCCCAGAATGGAATCTTATTGATAAGGAGATGCAATAACCACAAGTATATAGTAATAACTCATTCATATTATAGTAATAACTGTTTCTGTTTCTAACTGAATATATTCTCAATAATATGTTGGATTATATGGCCAGGAAATTCGCATACACTCTCTGCACAAATACTTGCACATAGCTATCGGGTCAGGCGTTACAGAGTTGCATATTTTAAATGGCATACTTCACTCATTACTTAATTAGTGGAAGGCGGCCCTGGAACACTTACTATTTGCTGGAGAACTCACTATCTCTTGTGGATGAATCCAGGGGTAAACAGCTGTGTGGGGTTCATGAGTCTCCACGATTATAAAACATATCTGTTCATCCTTTTCCTTTATAAATGCCAGACACTCTTTCTCGCTCTCTCCAGTCTCTCTCTCCCTTTCGCTCTCTCTCCCTTTCGCTCTCTCTCCCTTTCGCTTTCTCCCTTTCGCTCTCTCCAGTCTCTCTCTCCAGTCTCTCTCTCCCTTTCGCTCTCTCTCCACTCTCTCTCTCCCTTTCGCTCTCTCTCCCTTTCGCTCTCTCTCCCTTTCGCTCTCTCCAGTCTCTCTCTCCAGTCTCTCTCTCCAGTCTCTCTCTCCAGTCTCTCTCTCCAGTCTCTCTCTCCCTTTCGCTCTCTCTCCACTCTCTCTCTCCCTTTCGCTCTCTCTCCCTTTCGCTCTCTCTCCCTTTCGCTCTCTCCAGTCTCTCTCTCCCTTTCGCTCTCTCCCTTTCGCTCTCTCTCCCTTTCGCTCTCTCTCCCTTTCGCTCTCTCCCTTTCGCTCTCTCCAGTCTCTCTCTCCCTTTCGCTCTCTCCCTTTCGCTCTCTCTCCCTTTCGCTCTCTCCCTTTCGCTCTCTCTCCCTTTCGCTCTCTCTCTCTCAGCACATGGTTGATACTTCTAAGTTCACGGCAGATGTTTTGCTGCGGAAATAAATGCATATTAACGCCAGTATCCCCTGATGCTGCATTATAATATACAGCTGGATGTGAGATTATGTACTCTTTCACATAGGTTATGATTTCTCTAATGGATTAAGCTTGTCTCTGACTGACACGCTCATTATGGTAGTAATCCACAATACACAGTCAGTCCCAAAATACATTTTATCCATAATAATTGTAAAATAATAATACAGTCCCCTCCTGTACTCCCTGTTCACCCATGACTACATGGCCAGGCACGACTCCAACACCATCATTAAGTTTGCCAACGACACATCAGTGGTTACCGACAATGATGAAACAGCCTATACGGAGAAGGTCAGAGACCTGGCCTTGTGGTGCCAGAATAACAACCTCTCCCTCAACGTGATCAAGACAAAGGAGAGGATTGTGGACTACAGGGAAAAGGAGGACCGAGCACGCCCCCATTCTCACTGACTGGGCTGAAGTGGAGCAGGTTTAGAGCTTTAAGTTCCTTGGTGTCCACATCACCAACAAACTATTATGGTCTAAACACACCAAGACAGTCGTGAAAAGGGCACGACAAAGCCTATTCCCCCACAGGAGACTGAAAAGATTTGGCATGGGTCCTCAGATCCTCAAAATATTCTACAGCTGCACCATCGAGAGCATCCTGGCAAGTTGCATCACTGCTTGGTAAGGCAACTGCTCGGTCTCCGACCGCAAGGCACTGCAGAGGGTAGTGCGTATGGCCCAGTACATCACCGGGGCCAAGTTGCCTGCCATCCAGGACCTCTGAACCAGGAGGAAGGCCCTAAAAATGGTCAAAGACTCCATCCATTCTAGTCATAGACTGTTCTCTCTGCTATCGCACGGCAAGCGGTAGCTGAGCGCCAAGTCTAGGTCCAAAAGGCTTCTACCCCAAAGCCATAAGACTCCTGAACAGCTACCCAGACTATTTGCATTGCCCCCCCCTCCCCTATTTTACGCTGCTGCAACTCTCTGATTATTATCTATGCATAGTCATTTTAACTCTATCTACATGTTCATGTTACCTCAATTACCTTGACTAACCTGTACCCTTGCACATTGACGCTGTACCGGTACCCCCTGTATATAGCCTCACTACTGTTATTTTTACCGCTGCTCTTTAACTATTTATTTACATTTTTTACTTATCTATTTTTTTTTTTTACTTAACACTTGTTTTTCTTAAAACTGCATTGTTGATTAAGGGCTTGTATAAGTAAGCATTTTCACTGTAAGGGGTACACCTGTTGTATTCGGCGCATGTGACAAATCAAATTTGATTTGATTTGATATTCCAGACCTATGTATGTCCATGTAAGCCTGTGTGATACTTCAAGAGGACAGATGGGCATGGACAGAAACACACCCACCTGGATCAGACAGAAAGACAGAGATAAATGACAAGTAAATTATGTCAGTGACCCCTAACCTTAGACGTGGATGAACTTGACATGGTGTGCAGGCATTTCCCCCCCCCCCCCCCATACTAAAACATGCGATTCAACTAATAATTAAGACATTGTTGGTGCAAGGTTGAGAAAGAAAAGCCTGTGTACCTTGTAGCTCTCCAGGACCAGGGTTGGTTGTCATGGGTGTTACTGTATAAGCTTACATAAAAGATCATAGATGTGTTTATACAAAGCCAAGATTACAGATTGAGTCAGAGAAGGAGAAAGAGAGAAATGAATAAACAACGAGTGACAGCCATAGGCATGCAACATCAACGTCAGAAGCCTTAAGATTCATCTCTACTTTTTCATCATCCACATTTGCAGTTCTGTGTCCAATGTACAATCAATGTATTATCCACAAGGACGAGTATATCAACAAAGAGCATTTGAAGTATGTAACACATGCAACTATTACTCTTCAGCAGGCAAGATTCTCCACAATGTCAATGCCATTCTTTCTAGGAAGTAGCGATGAATGCTGATCTATTAAGTTAACTATTGTATTCAACTATTCAATGCTTTTCTGTGATTTACTGAATCCTGAGCTGCATGTTCCAATGTTCCCTCTAGTGGATAGCCCTCTTCGTCAGAATATAAATAGGAATGTGGAAAGAGGGAAGGTGAGAAGAGATAAGGAAGAGGAGAAGGAGAGAGGTAATCCAGTCTCAGGTTGAGTGAGGGGGGAAGGAGAGAGGAGAAGGAGGGAGGAATGTCATCCCGTCTCGGGCTGAGTGAGGGAGCCAGTGAGCTCCTCCTCCTCTCTCACCACTGGGAGCTGGCTGCTGCTGGCGCTGCGAGCCTGGACCTGCTCAGAGACCGTCGAGAGGGACACAGTGTCCGGGAGAGCTGGAGGGACAGGATGAAGAGGAAGAGAGGGCGGAGGGGGGGGTACAAAGAGGTCAGGGAGGAGAGAGAGGGGGAGGAAAATGGGGAGGATGAAGAGGGAGGTGGAAGAAGAGGAAGGAAAGGGAATAACTCAAGGAAGACAGGATCAAAGAAAGGGTTTGGAGAGGAAGGTACAGGTCAAAGGGAAGGGATAGGGTTGGAAGATGAAAGATTGAAGGAGGAAGAAGTCAAAGAGAAGGCATGAAAGTTAGAACCGTTGAAAAGGAAGAGACCGACACTGACATAGAGGCCCTATAATTAAAGCTATGCTGTAAAGCCAATGGAAGTTTAGATATCCTATATTCCCGTGGTCCGCTGTAGCTCAGTTGGTAGAGCATGGTGCTTGCAACATCAGTATAGTTGGATCAATTTCCGGGACCACCCATCTGTAAAATGTATGCACGCATGACTAACATGCTGACCACACCGCTAGCGTCGCGTGTGCGAGCGTTGCAAAATAAATGTACACATACATGTTATTCAATCATTGCACCCACACTGCTCGCGCGCGCCAACGAGCACTGAGTTGCTAAAAAAGAGTCAGTTCTATTTGTGACACTTAACGAGGTGCAAGTCCTGCCTCTCCCATCTTCTCATTGGTTTATAGAAGCAGATACAAAAGAAGAACAGGGTGGTTGTGGTAATTCACTTTATTATGAAAGTTAGATGCCAATAGCCATATAAAGTCCAAAGAAGAAAAAGGAGGAGAGATGACTAGAAACAATTCGGATGACCGTTTTATGTGTGGATTAATTGTCGGAGTAGAGGACCTTGTGCATTTCAGGTAAAATAACAACTCAACATTTATATCCCAGGACAAATTAACTAGCAACAGCAAGCTAGCTAAATAGGACAAATTAGCTAGCAACTGCAAGCTATCTAGCTAAATTGCCATAAATGTTTAATGCTTTTCGACCTGTACCCAAATTAATATAATTGGTTCAAAGTTTGTTTTGATATTTCAACCTGTGTGCCGTGATCACATTTGGTGTGTAGGGACAAAATCCATTTGCGCATGATGCCGCACGCGCACATCCGGTCTGGGCATGGTATAAGTCGCTTTAGACAAATGTGTGTGCTAAATGGCATATATTATTTATGCACAGTGTACAAAACATTAGGAACACCTTGGTAGTATTCCACTGGCCCATTTTGACTCCAATGCTTCCCACTGTTGTGTCAAGTTGGCAGAATGTCCTTTGGGTGGTGGACCATTCTTGATACACACAGGAAACCCAGCAGCATTGCATTTCTTGACACACTCAAACTGGTACAAACTGATCAATTATTTGTCTTGCCCATTCACCCTCTGAATGGCACACACAATAAACAATCCATATCTCAATTGTCTCAAGGTCTAAATATCCTTATTTAGCCTGTCTCCTCTCCTTCATCTACACTGATTGAAGTGGATTCAACATGTGACATCAATAAGGGCTCATAACTTTCACCTGGACTCGCCGTGTCAGTCTATGTCACGGAAAGAGAATGTGTTCCTAATGTTTTGTACACTCAGAGTATATTTTACTGTATTCATTCATCCAGAGAGGTTTTTTTTTATCACCCTGTGAGGACAAGACTATGTTGACTCAATCTACATCTTCAATCATATAAGACAGGGAAATATGCCACCTTAAACTAATTCAAAACACTGGTTGCATCCAGAGTGTCAGACAAAGATCTGTGTTATCCGTCGGAAATAAGAGAAAAATATATCTTAGCTCCGCATGGTTAGAGTGTGATGACTCATTAGCGTAATGTGATGAAATCTGAGAGAAACATTCAAACTAATGAATACAAAAGCTGTCAGGGGCCCATTCATGTTAAAACCCTGTCAAGCCACTATTGATCTCCTGCTTTATCAAAAGGCCTAGCAGGTGACATTTCATCAATAGCATATAAAACTCGCCCAGCAGTTCCCTGTCTACTCTCCTTTGAAAAACTCTCTGAAATCAAACACAGGGTAGTTCTTAAGAGTAGAGTAAGTAAATAAAAGGTGCACACATCTCTAGTTGAGGTGCTTACTAATGGAAGGTAAATGTTACAAATTAAAAAATAAGTCTCACACTTTAATCTAGCCTTGCTGTGGGACGTTGAGAGTAGGGACTTTTGTCATAGGGAGTAGGGATGTCCTAAAATGTACACCACACCTAGGTCCTAGGGACTTTTGTCATAGGGAGTAGGGATGTCCTAAAATGTGCATCGCACTGTTGTTGAGGTAGAGAGGGTCTGAGAAGTGCATCACTTACCTCCTGGGATCTCTGTGAGCTCGTTGAGAGGAGGCACAGTCTCCAGTGTGTTGGCGTAGTCCTTAGCTGCTACTCTCTGAGCATGTCGCGCCTCAATCTCCTTCTTCGTCCGGGGGATACGGCATTTGAAGATGCAGCATAGGGTGATGACTTGCAAATGGAGAAGGTGGGCGAGAAAGAGAGAGATAAAAGATAAATGTATTTCCCATGTGGAATATTATTTGCTTGTATCTGAAGTACAAATGGATATGTATTGAACTAGACACTACTGTCACATAACAGTTTTACTGCTATTAGCATTTACAGTGGGCTACAAAGTACTTGGACAGTGAACCATTTTTTTGTGTTGCTTTGGCTCTGTACTCCAGCACTTTGGATTTTAAATGATACATCCCTTCATTTGAAGGGGCCAAAAATATTGGGACAAATTCAATTACTTCACGTTTGACTATCTGGTCCCACGTTCTTAGCCCGCAATGACTACATCAAGGTTGTGTCTCTACAAACTTGTTGGATGCATTTGCTGTTTGTTTTGGTTGTGTTTCAGATTATTTTGTGCCCAATAGAAATGTAGAAATGTATTGTGCCATTTTGGAGTCACTTTTATTGTGAATAAGAATAGAATATGTTTCTAAACACTTCTACATTCATGTGGATGCTACCATGATTACGGATAATCCTGAATGAATTGTGAATAATGATGAGTGAGAAGGTTACAGCTGCACAAATATCATACCCCCCCCCCCCAAAAAAAAAAAATGCCAACCTCCCATATAACTGTAATGGTGAGAGGTTAGCATGTCTTCGGGGTATGATATTTGTGCGTCTAACTTTCTCACTCATCATTGTTCACGATTCATTTAGGACTATCATTTCAAATCCAAAGTTCTGGAGTACAGAGCCAAATCAACAATGAAAAAAATGGTCACTTTCCCAATACTTTTGGAATTAGCTGTATATTACTGTATAGTGACACTTCAATATCAGATATTATCAGACCACTTTCCTTTTTGTTGATTCGGTCTCTGTCATGACATGGTTGTGTTATTACTGTTTAGATGTCCGATGAGTTATGACTAAAATAGCATGTCATTTTTGTCTTGTGTACTGTTGGCCTCCTCCTGCCCTTATTGAACCATGCATCCACCATGTGGTCGATAAAACAAACATAAACCGACAATACCATGACCATTTGGAGCCCTCCCTCACAATAACCATCATGACAATTCAGCAAATTATATGCATTTCCATGTATCATGCGATCTATCTGTTCGGTATGCAAACTAGTTGGACTATGCAGACAAATAGCTGAGCCGAAGCATTGTTCCTTGACTGACGGACTAATTTGTACATAAATTTTTACTAATGTGATTTAAAGAAATAGAATTGGACGATGGAGGATTGATGTGAAAATCCTAGGTGTTTGTATATTTATGTAAATATTCATTTCATAAATAGTCTTGAATGTCTGGCAGATATACTACTATGACAGGTTTGGAGAAATACTTACTGACTGCTAGAATAAACATAGAGAAGATACCAATGACTTGCCATAACCGCAGTCCCCAGAATACGACTGTTTCTGAAGTGACTGGGTCTGGCTTCTTTGGGGGATCTGTCGGTAAAAGCTGTAGGAGGGAAAAAAAGAGACAATATTTGTGTCATTATCGTGTCATCTAGACAGGTACTCTTCAAATCACTCTGCTGTTTGATAGTCTTCACGACAGTTAGTTAAATGCTATTTGGACCAATACCGCAATTGATGCAAATATCAATCTGATTGAGAGAATAATATTCTTCTCCTCCGCTCAGTTTCTGAAGAGACACACGGTGGCAAGACAATTGGAGGAAAGGCAGAGGTGTAAAAGAAAAATTGATGTCACTGTAAGGATATGGAAAACCCTGAGACAGGGAAGAAGGGCTTGGCTTGGGATAAAACCCTGAAATAGAGGATTTCGTGGATCACGCAGAATGTGAAACATGCCAAGTCGGGTGTTATCACTCATGATGTCTTAGTCCTCTGAATATGTCAGTCAACCTGATGACACTAGTGGGGGAGTGCTACCACCTTAAGCCTAAAAAATGAACTTAAATCTGTCTCAAAAACCATCTCAACAATGGAGAACAATGGGTTGAAATGGAAAGATGACTGTCTGAAAAAGCTAAAGGGACAACAAAACAACAGCTTTTTAACTGAGCAAGAACATAAAAGCACAAAATAGACCAATCTCTTTGAACACTAGACACTGTCTCCTGTCTTGTTTCCAATTTGAATTGTTATGTCGACTCTTTCACCTTTTTCATAACTTTGGCTGAAAAGCTGGTAATACAGTGCTGGAAAGCCACGGGATGCTGCAAAATACCGCAAGAACATAATACAAACAAAATAATTGTCTCACTGAGTAAATGGCAATGATCTAGGAAAATGAATCACACATCATGGGCACAAAGAGTGAAGGTTAAAAAAAGGGGAAGACTTTAATGAATATTGTCTACCCCACACATATAGATGTTTGATCTTAATTTTACCAGTTTTGTTGCAGGAGTAAAATTATCTTGCAGAAGGAGGATTTGATTATTCAACGAACAAGTGAACATTTCCAACAAGGACATTTGTTTTGATAGGCTACAGATAGGCTATAGTTTAGGTGTGAGATTTAAGGGAGAGAAAGAGACTTGCAGTTTTTTTGTGAATTTATGTAGATTGTGAGGCTCATTTAAATTTCCTAGGGATGATTTAAATAATGCTGACTGGGGTTTCGTACTGTTGGTCAAACTACTCATACACAGTCGAAGACGCATTATGAAGAAGCTATAAATATTAAACAACAAGACATTAATCAAGAAAGATAAGATAGCAACGCTCTCAGATCTTCCTCAACGTTTGTAGCCCACATCCTTGACATCACAATTAGACTACAATCCGAGGTTTATGCTGTATTATTAAGAAACCTAATTTGGATGAATTCAAAGCCCTGGTGTCAAGCCTTAGAGACCCCATGAGGTCTTTTTATTTTATTTGTAAATCTTCACTAATACATTTCAAATAAATCACTGTGTGTGTATTTATTTCATAAAATCCAAAGTGATTTTTGATCATTTCATTGAGCCTGTAATTGCCGTTGAAATGCTCAGTCTGATTGTGTGGGCGTGTTGATACAAATGTAAATATATTTACATACACAGCCCTGATTGGCGGATATGATTGTCTAGACTCTAGAGCAGTGGTTCTAAAACTTTTTATAGTCCCATACCCTTCAAACATTCAACCTCCAGCTGCTTACCCCCTCTAGCACCAGGGTCAGCGGACTCTCAAATGTTTTTTTGCCATCATTATAAGCCTACCACACACACACACTATACGATACATTTAGTCAACATAAGAATGAGTGTGAGGTTTTGTCACAACCCGGCTTGTGGGAAGTGACAAAGAGCTCTTGTAGGACCAGGGCACAAATAATAATACAATAATAATCAACATTTTGCTCTTTATTTAGCAATCTTACATACAAAAATTGTGAATCACTCACCACAGGTCATTTCCCACACACAGTCTGTGCTTGTATTTTATTTTCATGCTAGTGCTGGCCGAGAATCCACTCTCAAATAGGTACGTGGTTGCAAAGGGCATCAGCGATTTAAGAGCGCGATTTGCCAATACTCTGAGCGCAGACCTATCCAGAAATCTGTCAGTGGCTTCTGATTAAATAACATTTTCACAGAATATCTTGTTGCTATTTCGATGAGGCTCCATTGTTGAGATATCAGTAAGTGGACTGGAGTCATGGCATGAAAGGGATAACGAATCCAGATCAAATCAAATTGTATTTGTCACATGCGCCAAATACAATAGGTATTTCACCTTACAGTGAAATGCTTTCTTGCAAGCCCTTAACCAACAATGAGGTTTAAAGAAAATACCTACAACAAACAAAAAAAAAATACAAAAAGTTAGAGATAAGAATAACAAATAATTAAAGAGCAGCAGTAAATAACAATAGCGAGACTCTACACAGGGGAGACTCTACACAGGGGGTACCTGTACAGAGTCGATGTGCGGGGCACCGGTGTCGAGGTAATTGAGGTAATATGTACATGTAGGTTGTCACGACTTCCGCTGAAGTTGGTCCCTCTCCTTGTTCGGGCGCGTTCGGCGGTCGACTTCGCTGGTTTTCTAGTTGACACCGATCCACGTTTCATTTTCCATGTGTTTTTGTCTTTATTGTACACACCTGGTTTCCATTCCGTAATTATTGTTCCCTATTTAACCCTCGGGTTCCCCCATGGTTTTGTGTGTGTTTGTTCATGTTTATTTGTCTATATTTTGTGAAATAGACTATTTGTCTCTTTCTTGGAATATTGTTTTGTTCTTGAGTAAAGTTACGGAATATACTCATCTCTGTGTCCTGCGCCTGACTCCGCATCACCTGCATCACCTAGACACTTGACAGAAACACGCAGCAAGAATGGAGTCAGCAGGTGCACCCAGCCCTCCTTTTCCTGTGGAGGAGCGCGTCCAGCAGCACAGGACCATGTTGCAAAGTCTCGGCACAGCCATGGATTGCGTGCTGTAAACCATGGAGCGATGGGAGACAGGGGTTATTCCAGCAACCCCATCATCACCACACCAACCCACAACACTGTCCGCCCCTCCTTCACCTGGACCCAGTGAGATTCGGCTTGCGCTCCCGAGGGAATATGATAGGACGACTGCCGGGTGCCAGGGCTTCTTACTGCAGCTGGAGCTCTACCTGGCGACTGTCCACCAGGCTCCTTTGGGACGCGAGTGTGTGTCCGCCCTCATCTCCTGTCTATTCGGGACAGCACTTGAGTGGGCCAACGCCATCTGGGGAAAGGACGACGCGGCGTCGGGCCACTATGAGGATTTCACCCTCCGCTTCCGGGCGGTCGTTGATCATCCACCTGAGGGTAGAGTGGCGGGGGAACGCTTGTTTCATCTCAGACAGGGGATGAGGAGCGCACAAGACTTTGCACTGGACTTCCGAACCCTGGCTGCCGGCGCGGTGCCGGCGCGGGATGGAATGACAGGGCCCTGATCGACCATTACCGGTGTAGGCTACGAGAGGATGTTCATTGGGAGCTGGCCTGCAGGGACACCACCCTTACATTCGACCAGTTGGTAGACCTATACATCCGGCTGGACAACCTGTTGGCCACCCGTGGACGTCCGGATCGGGGTCCATCAGTTCCATCCCCCAGCACCTCCGATCCGACACCTATGGAGCTAGGAGGTGCTGCGCTGAGGGGGACCGGAGGGGGGCCTTTCCCTGCACCACCTGTGGCCGCAGAGGGCACACTGCTGGTAGGTGCTGGGGAGGTTCCCAAGGGAGTCGAGGCAGCAGGCAGGGCACTGTCGGACCACCCCAGGTGAGTAGGCACCAAACTCACCAAGAGCTCCCTGTTGCTCACATGTTTGTGTTTATAGAATTTCCTGTTTATAGAGTTTTGCACGCATTCCCAGCATACAACTTTATTGACCGTTCATTTGCACAGGGGATCCCTATTGTTGGTGTTGATATGCCCTTCCCTGTGCACGCCTTAGATGGTCATCCATTAGGGTCAGGGCTGATTAGGGAGGCCACCACTCCACTATGTATGATAACGCAGTGGGGTCATGAGGAGAGAATTAGGATCTTCCTTATTGATTCTCCTGCATTTCTCATGGTGCTGGGCCTTCCCTGGTTGGCCTATCATGACCCCACTATTTCGTGGCAACAGAGGGCTCTCAAGAAATGGAGGGAGGAGTGTAGGTGTTTCCATCGGTGCGACTACAGAGGAGAGTCCAGACCAGGTCTCCACCGTGCACATCCTTTGGCTCAACTACCACCCCATCGACGGGGGGATTGTGCGATAAATCTCCTGGTAGACGCAGCACTTCCCAGGTGTCACGTGTATCCCATGTCACAGGAGGAGACGGCGGCTATGGAAACATGTGTCACGAATCTCTGGGCAGGGATACATTCAGCCTTCCACTTCACCTGCCTCCTTTTTGTGAAGAAGAAGGACGGAGGTTTATGCCCGTGTATTGACTACGAGGTATCAATCAGATCACTGTGAGGTGCAGTTACCCGCTGCCTCTCATAGCCGGTGCGATCGAGTCAATGCACGGGGCGTGCTTCTTCACAAAATTGGATCTCAGGAGCGCTTACAATCTGGTGCATATCCGGTAGGGGGATGAGTGGAAGACGACATTTAGTACCACCTCTGGGCACTATGAGTACCTCGTCATGCCGTACGGGTTGATGAATGCTCCATCAGTCTTCCTGGCCTTTGTAGACAATATTTTCCGGGACCTGCACGGGCAGGGTGTAGTGGTGTATATCGACGACATTGTCCCTGGTGCGCAGGGTGCTTGGTCGACTGTTGGAGCATGACCTGTACGTCAAGGCTGGGAAATGTCTGTTCTTCCAACAGTCCATCTCCTTCCTAGAGTACTGCCTTTCCACGTCAGGGTTGGATATGGAAAGTGACCTTATTTCAGCCGTGCGTAATTGACTGACTCCAACCACGGTAAAGGAGGTGCAGCGGTTCTTAGGGTTTGCCAACTACTACCGGAGGTTTATCGGGGCTTTGGCTCCCATTACCTCTGCTTAAGGGGGGACCGGTGCGACTGCAGTGGTCAGCTGAGGCGGACAGGGCTTTTGGGACCGGGAGCTGTTGGCTGCCGTAAAGTCTCTGAAGGCATGAAGGCATTGGCTTGAGGGGGCTAAACACCCTTTCCTCATCTGGACTGACCACCGCAATCTGGAGTACATCCGGGCGGCGAGGAGACTGAACCCTGATCCATTTTGTTTTCACCCTATCTTAGAGACCAGGTTCCCAGAACGCTAAGGCAGACACACTGTCCCGGGATGTATGACACAGAGGAGCGGCCCATGGATCCCACTCCCATACTTCTGGCTTCTTGCCTAGTGGCACCGGTGGTGTGGGAGCTGGACGTGGACATCGAGTGGGCGTTACGTACAGAGCCCACTCCTCCCCAGTGTCCAGTTGGGCGTCTGTACGTTCCGTCTGCTGTCCGTGACTGTTTGATCTATTGGGTCCACACGTCATCCTTCTCTGTTCATCCTGGCATCGGTCGGACAGTGCGCTGTCTTAGTGGGAAGTACTGGTGGTCTCCCTTGGCTAAGGACGTGAGAGTTAATGTTTCCTCCTGCTCGGTTGTGCGCCCAGTGCAAGGCACCTAGACACCTAACCAGAGAGAAATTACAACCCCTACCCATTCCACAACGGCCGTGGTCACGCCTATCGGTGGATTTCTTGACGGATCTTCCTCCGTCACAGGGAAACACCACGATCCTGGTCATTGTGGATCGGTTTTCTAAGTCCTGCCGTCTTCTTCCTTTGCTCGGTCTCCCTACGTCCCTCCAGACTGCGGAGGCCCTGTTCACCCACGTCTTCCGGCACTACGGGTGCCTGAGGATATAGTTTCTGATCGGGGTCCCCAGTTCATGTCCAGGGTCTGGAGGGCATTTATGGAACATCTGGGGTCTCAGTCAGCCTTACCTCAGGTTTTCACCCCGAGAGTAACGGGCAGGTGGAGAGAGTTAACCAGGTTTCTGCGGTCCTACTGCCAGGACCGGCTGGGGGAGTGGGTGGCTTTTATCCCCTGGGCAGAGATGGCCCAATACTCACTTTGCCACTCCTCCACTAACCTATCTCCTTTGCAGTGCGTACTAGGTTTTCAGCCGGTTCTGGCACCGTGGCATCAGAGCCAGATCGAGGCACCTGTGGTGGATGAGTGGTTTCGGCGCTCGGAGGAGATATGGGACACTACCCATGTGCACCTGCAACGGGCCATCAGGTGACAGAAGGCGAGCGCCGACCGCCACCGCAGTGAGGCGGGGGACGGGGTTCTGACTCTCGACCCGAAACCTGCCCCTCCGCCTGCCCTGCCGGAAGCTGGGTCCGCAGTTTGTGGGGCCATTTAAAGTCCTGAGGAGACTGAACAAGGTTTGTTATAGGTTACAGCTCCCCCTGATTACAGTATTAACCCCTCGTTCCATGTGTCTCTGCTCAGGCCGGTGGTGGCTGGTCTGCTCAAAGAATCTGAGGTGCGGGAGTGCGTACTGGGCCGTACTCACTACCCTCTGTAGTGCCTTGCGGTCGGAGGCCGAGCAGTTGCCATACCAAGCAGTGATGCAACCTGCCAGGATGCTCTCGATGGTGCAGCTTTAAACCTTTTGAGGATCTGAGGACCCATGACAAATATTTTCAGTCTCCTGTGAGGGAATAGGTTTTGTCTTTCCCTCTTCACGGCTGTCTTGATGTGCTTGGACCATGTTAGTTTGTTGGTGATGTGGACACCAAGGAACTTGAAGCTGTCAACCTGCTCCACTACAGGCCCGTCAATGAGAATGGGGGCATGCTGGTTCATCCTTTTCCTGTAGTCCACGATAATCTCCTTTGTTTTGATCCCGATGAGGGAGAGGTTGTTGTCCTTGTCTCTGACCAAGTCTCTGACCTCCTCCCTATATGCTGTCTCATCATTGTTGGTGATCAGGCCTACCACTGTTGTTTCATCAACAAACTTAATGATGGTGTTAAAGACGTGCCTGGCCATGCAGTCATGAGTGAACAGGGAGTACAGGAGGGGACTGAGCATGCACCCCTGAGGGTTTCCCGTGTTGAGGATCATTGTGGCGGATGTTTTGTTAGATGCCCTTACCACCTGGGTGTGGCCCGTCACGAAGTCCAGGATCCAGTTGCAGAGAGAGGTGTTTAGTCCGAGGGTCCTTAGCTCAGTGATGAGCTTTGAGGGCACTATGGTGTTGAACGCTGAGCTGTAGTCAATGAATAGCATTCTCACATAGGTGTTCAGTTACAGTTGAAGTCGAAAGTTTACATACACTTAAGATGGAGTCATTAAAACTCGTATTTCAACCACTCCACAAATATATTGTTAACCAACTATAGTTTTGGCAAGTCGGTTAGGACATCTACTTTGTGCATGACACAAGTCATTTTTCCAATAATTGTTTACAGATAGATTATTTCATTTATAATCCACTGTATCACAATTGCAGTGGGTCAGAAGTGTACATCCACTAAGTTGACTGTGCATTTAAGCAGCTTGGAAAATTCCAGAAAATTATGTCATGGCTTTAGAAGCTTCTCATAGGCTAATTGACATCATTTGAGTCAATTGGAGGTGTACCTGTGGATGTATTTCAAGGCCTACCTTCAAACTCAGTGTCTCTTTGCTTGACATCATGGGAAAATCAAAAGAAATCAGTCAAGACATCAGATTTTTTTTTTTAGACCCCCACAAGTCTGGTTCGTCCTTGGGAGCAATTTTCAAATGCCTAACGGTACCACATTCATCTGTACAAACAATGGTACGCAAGTATAATCACCATGGGACCACGCAGCTGTCATACCACTCAGGAAGGAGATGCGTTCTGTCTCCTAGAGGTGGTGTGAAAAGTGCAAATTAATCCCAGAACACCAGCAAAGGACACTGTGAAGATGCTGGAGGAAACAGGTACACAAGTATCTAAACCCACAGTAAAACGAGTCCTATATCGACATAACCTGAAAGGCCGCTCCAGCAAGGAAGAAGCCACTGGTCCAAAACCACAATAAAAAAAGCCAGACTACGGTTTGCAACTGCACATGGGGACAAGGATCGTACTTTTTGGAGAAATGTCCTCTGGTCTGATGAAACAAAAATAGAACTGTTTGGCCATAATGACCATCGTTATGTTTGGAGGAATAAGGGAGAGGCTTGGAAGCTGAAGAACACCATCCCAACTGTAAAGCACTGGGCTGGCAGCATCATGTTGTGGGGGTGTTTTGCTGCAGGAGGGACTGGTGCACTTCACAAAATAGATGGCTTCATGAGGATGGAAAATTATGTGGATATAATGAAGCAACATCTCAAGACATCAGTCAGGAAGTTAAAGCTTGGTCGCAAATGGGTTTCCAAATGGACAATGACCCCAACCATACTGCCAAAGTTTTATCCAAAGTTATGGCAAAATGGCTTAAGGACAACAAAGTCAAGATATTGGAGTGGCCATCACAAAGCCCTGACCTCAATCCTATAGAAAATTTGTGGGCAGAACTTAAAAAGCGGATGCGAGCAAGGAGGCCAAACAAACCTGACTCAGTTACACCAGCTCTGTCAGGAGGAATGGGCCAGAATTCACCCAACTTATTGTGGGAAGCGTGTGGAAGGCTACCCAAAATGTTTGACCAAAGTTAAACAATTAACAGGCAATGCTACCAAATATTAATTGAGTGTATGTAAACTTCTGAGCCACTGGGAATGTGATGAAAGAAATAAAAGCTGAAATAAATCATTCTCTCTACTATTATCCTGACATTTCACATTCTTAAAATAAAGTGTTGATCCTAACTGACCTAAGACAGGGAATTTTTACTAGGATTAAATGTCAGGAATTGTGAAAAACTGAGTTCAAATATATTTGGCTAAGGTGTATGTAAACTTCCGACTTCAACTGTTGTTGCTCCTCTTGTCCAGTTGTGAAAATGCAGTGTGGAGTGCAATAGAGATTGCATCATCTGTGGATATGCAAATTGGTGTTGGTCTAGGGTTTTTGGGATAGTGGTGTAGATGTAAGCCATGACCAGACTTTCAAAGAATTTCATGGCTACAGATGTGAGTGCTACGGGTCGGTTGTTATTTAGGCAGGTTACTTTAGTGTTCTTGGGCACAGGGACTATGGTGGTCTGCTTGAAACATGTTAGTATTACAAACTCAGACAGGGAGAGTTTGAAAATGTCAGTTAAGACACCTGCCAGTTGGTCAGTGCATGCTCGTAGTACACGTGCTTGGAGTACACCTGGTAATCCGTCTGGCCCTGCGGCCTTGTGAATGTTGACCTGTTTAAAGGTCTTACTCATATCGGCTGCAGAGAGCGTGATCACACAGTTGTCCTGAACAGCTGATGCTCTCATGCATGTGTCAGTGTTACTTGCCTCAAAGCGAGCAAAGAAGTTATTTAGCTTGTGTGGTAGGCTCGTGTCACTGGGCAGCTCTCGCGTGTGCCTGTGTAATTGTGCACCCAGCTCACTCAGGTGCTTTGTTGTCTGTAAGGTTGAGTTACTTTGCACACAAAAAAATCCTACAATGATGGAAAGACCAGTGTGTTGTCCTTGTTAATTCAGACAGAGAAGAGCTCCAACTTCTTAATCATAGCCTCAATTTTGTGCCGCACATTGAATATAGTTACGGAGAGTCCCTGTAATCCTAGATTAAGACCATCCAGGCGACAAAAAACATCACCCAGATAGCCCAGTCGTGTGAGAAACTCGTCATCATGCAAGCGGTCAAACAAGTGAAACTTATGGTCAGTAAAGAAAACTTTAAGCTTGTCTCTCAATTCAAAAAAATGTGTCAATACTTTGCCCCTTGATTACCAGCAAAAAAAGCGTTACATGGTCGCTGCCCATATCATTGTATAGTGCAGAAAATACACAAGAGTTCAGGGGCCTTGCTTTAACAAAGTTAACCATTTTCACTGTAGTGTCCAAAACGTCTTTCAAGCTGTCAGGCATTCCCTTGGCAGCAAGAGCCATTGATTTTATTAGTCACTCTCACTCATTTTAACATGGCAAAAGTCATGGCAAAATATGTAGAATTTCAGGAAATTTGCTTTACAACTGCAAACAAATTATCTCCACCCCATGGCAAAATGTGTAGAATTGTAGGTAATTAACTGTAAGACTGCATTTTCTTCACTCCACCATCAAGAGGGGCACCACTAAAACGTTTTGCCCGCGCGGTGGGTGGGCCCCCCAACAAAATCTCACCTAGGGCCCCCAAAAGGCTAGGGCCAGCCCTGGAGGTATCCTTCCTGGTGCTCCTCTATCACGCCTTGTTTTGAAGGAACAACAAGCAGGGGATTCATCTAGCAGCCCCATAGTTCATGCGTAAAGATCAATATATCATGGGTCAGGATACGGACACTTATTAAGTTTCCTGTCGTTGTAAACAATCCCACAGAACAATACATCTGGGAAGAGGGCCAAACAAAATGTGTGCATTAGTCAAGATGACTTTCAAGCAAATGGGGCTTTTATGTGAAATATTAGATAACTATTTATTTTTTGAAATTCAGAGTGCAATAATTGAAACATTCACAGAAGGATATCCTTTCAGCAAAAACAATTTCTATAGATTTTTTTTCAGTACAATTTGATTGAACTTGGCAAGGAGGATTCAAGTGTCTGTGCTTTTCCAATAACAATCAAAATGGAATATTACAGTAAACCATTTGACCAGTGCAATGTCATGTAAACGGTCATAAAAACCAGATGGGAACAATGTATAACTTCGACCTTATCAAAACGTTGATTGACTATCGTCCTGTGGCGTTAACTTCCGTCGGTGTGGTCTCACGTCTCAGGTCTCATGTGGATGGAGCCATTGGACACAATACAGTTTGTATACAGGAAGAACAGATTAGTCGACGATGCAGTACCGACGGTTTTGCGCAGTGCCGTGAAACACCTGGAGAGGCCTCATTCTTATGTGTGCATCCCTTTCCTTGACTTCTCTGCTTTTAAAACTGCATGCAGCCTCACCTTTTCTGTGACACTCTCCCACCTACAGGTGGACCCCAGTACTACCTTGTGGGCTCTGGACTTCCTGCTGAACAGGGTGCAGTATGTCAAGTTCAACAACACAACATCCCTTCTTCTTTGTACATCTACCGGTTCCCCCCAAGGAATTATCATCTCTCCAGTGCTATTCTTCATATTCACCAATGACCTGAGAGGCTCCGACAGGGACTGCTTGGCAGTGAAATATGCAGATGACACCTCCCTTGTCAACGGCTCAGATAACACACCGCGTTACCAAACAGAAGTAAACAGGGTTCATCACTGGTGCCATGACAACTACCTCACACTCGACATCAACAAAATAAAATAACTGGTCATTGATTTCTAGAGGACGGGAGACCCAGTGAGCCACCTAGTCCTGGGTGGTGAAGAAGTAGAGAGAATGGGGAGTTTGAAGTACCTGGGAACCATCATGAACAGCACATTCTCTTTCAATGGCAATGCTCAGAACATCAATAAAAATGGCAACAATGATTGTATCTCCTCTTGGTTTATCTATTTCTCTCTCCCCCTCTCTCTCTCTAGAGAATAGAGAACACTTGCTGAATGGTCAAATAAATTGTAGTCAAAGCTTTTCCTTTAGGCTTTTTATAGAAAAATAAGTTGTGGATGCTTTGTTAGCAACAGACAACAATAAATCCACAGGGGCCGATCAATTGGATCCTGGTCTGCTTAAGTGTGCATCGCCCATCATTGTTGGCTCAATAACCCACATTTTTTTATTTAACGTTGTTATCAGGAAATATTCCAAAAGTATGGAAATCAGCTCTTGTCCTGCCACTCCATAAGGGTGGGGATAGTAGTGATGTTAATAATTGTCACCCCATTAGAAGATTCTAGAATATTTGGTAAATGTACAACTTTGCTCTTTTTTATCTGAGAAATGTATTTTGAATGTAAACCAATCAGGGTTTAGGCCTGGGCATAGAAATAGTACAGCAACCACTTTAGTTGTTAATGATCTGGTCAATGCTTTAGACACTAAAATTAAATGTGCTGCTTTGTTTGTGGACCTTTCAAAAGCTTTTGATACTGTTGATCATGCTATTTTATTGAATAAGTTGTCCTCAATAGACCTGAGCTCTGACGCCTGTTCATGGTTTCATGACTATCTTAGTTACAGAACTCAGGCCATCGTGATTGATGGGGTTAAGTCTGAATTTCTTGAAGTGCTTAAAGGTGTACCACAGGGGTCGATTTTGGGACCTGTTCTCTTCACTATTTATAAAAACACCATTGGTCAATCTGTTAAAAAAATGTAAACTTTATCTGTATGCGGATGATGTTATTATGTCGGCTATTGCTCCGACTTTTGATCTGGCTGTCTTAAAACTACCGTCAGATTTTATAGCTGTGCAGGAATTCCTTGCTGATTTAAAACTTGTGTTTAACATGGGCAACACAAAATAGATGTTGTTTTTAAACTCTTGTAAGAATGTTCCAGATGAGCTACATGTTCACTCAATAAATGGTTCTCCAATTGAAGGTGTTTCCGCATATACAGTGGGGCAAAAAAGTATTTAGTCAGCCACCAATTGTGCAAGTTCTCCCACTTAAAAAGATGAGAGGCCTGTAATTTTCATCATAGGTACACTTCAACTATGACAGACAAAATGAGAAAAAACATCCAGAAAATCACATTGTAGGATTTTTATTGAATGTATTTGCAAATTATGGTGGAAAATAAGTATTTGGTCAATAACAAAAGTGTATCTCAATACTTTGTTATATACCCTTTGTTGGCAATGACAGAGGTCAAACGTTTTCTGTAAGTCTTCACAAGGTTCTCACACACTGTTGCTGGTATTTTGGCCCATTCCTCCATGCAGATCTCCTCTAGAGCAGTGATGTTTTGGGGCTGTTGCTGTGCAACACGGACTTTCAACTCCCTCCAAAGATTTTCTATGGGGTTGAGATCTGGAGACTGGCTAGGCCACTCCAGGACCTTGAAATGCTTCTTATGAAGCCACTCCTTCATTGCCCGGGCGGTGTGTTTGGGATCATTGTCATGCTGAAAGACCCAGCCACGTTTCATCTTCAATGCCCTTGCTGATGGTAGGCTTTGTTACTTTGGTCCCAGCTCTCTGCAGGTCATTCACTAGGTCCACCCGTGTGGTTCTGGGATTTTTGCTCACCGTTCTTGTGATCATTTTGGGTGAGATATTGCGTGGAGCCCCAGATCGAGGGAGATTATCAGTGGGTCTTGTATGTTTTCCATTTCCTAATAATTGCTCCCACAGTTGATTTCTTCAAATCAAGCTGCTTACCTATTGCAGATTCAGTCTTCCTAGCCTGGTGCAGGTCTACAATTTTGTTTCTGGTGTCCTTTGACAGCTCTTTGGTCTTGGCAATAGTGGAGTTTGGAGTGTGACTGTTTGAGGTTGTGGACAGGTGTCTTTTATACTGATAACAGGTTCAAACAGGTGCCATTAATACAGGTAACGAGTGGAGGACAGAGGAGCCTCTTAAAGAATAAGTTACAGGTCTGTGAGAGCCAGAAATCTTGCTTTTTTGCAGGTGACCAAATACTTATTTTCCACCATAATTTGCAAATAAATTCATTAAAAATCCTACAATGTGATTTACTGGATTTTTTTTCTCTCATTTTGCTCATTTTACAGGCCTCTCTCATCTTTTTAAGTGGGAGAACTTGCACAATTGGTGGCTGACTAAATACTTTTTTGCCCCACTGTACAGACGTAGGCATTTGGACTGAAATGGATTTGATGTTTAAAAAAACATATAGATGAGCTGGTTAAGAAGGTAAGATTAAATTTGGCTTTTTCTACAGAAACAAATTGTGCTTTTCTCTAAGCAGTAGGAAGCAGATCAGTCAACCATTTTATCTGTTCTTAATTATGGTGATATTATTTATCATTGTGCAGCTGATACTACTCTTAAACCTACCATAGTGCCCTTTGTTTTGTTACAGGTGACAGTTGGGATACTCATAACTGCATCTGATATCAAAATGCTGGCTGGACTTCGCTAAAGACCCGTAGATCTCAACATTACTCCCTTTTTTTTTTTACAAGGCCCTACTTCATAAACTTTCATGTTATCTAACTTTTCTGTTGAAGCATAGACACCTGAGTTGACTAACCCGTTCACAGGATTGGTTAACTCTTGATGTTCCTAGGGTCTCCACCGAGCTAGCTAAATCTACTTTTAGTTTTAATACACTGTATTGTTGGAACAAAATTCTAAGTAATATTCTGGTGGCGTTCAGGCAGATTAGAGTATTGATTGGCAAATTATTTGTAGAGGAATGTACAGTTTACATACACCTTAGTCAAATACATTTGAACTAAGTTTTTCACAAATCCTGACATTTAATCCTAGTAAAAATGCCCTGTCGTAGGTCAGTTAGGATCACCACTTTATTGCAAGAATGTGAAATGTCAGAGTAATAGTAGAGAGAATGATTTATTTCAGCTTTTATTTCTTTCATCACATTCCCAGTGGCTCAGAAGTTACATACACTCAATTAGTATTTGGTAGCATTGCCTTTAAATTGTTTAACTTGGGTCAAACATTTTGGATAGCCTTCCACACGCTTCCCACAATAAGTTGGGTGAATTTTGTCCCATTCCTCCTGACAGAGCTAGTGTAATGGCTGGAGTCAGGTTTGTAGGCCTCCTTGCTCACACACGCTTTTTCAGTTCTGCCCACATATTTTCTATAGGATTGAGGTCAGGGCTTTGGGATGGCCACTCCAATACCTTGACTTTGTTGTCCTTAAGCCATTTTGCCCCAACTTTGGAAGTATGCTTGGGGTCATTGTCCATTTGGAAGACCCATTTGCGACCAAGCTTTAACTTCCTGACTGATGTCTTGAGATGTTGCTTCAATATATCCACATAATTTTCCATCAACATGTCATCTATTTTGTGAAGTGCACCAGCAAAACACCCTCATAACATGATGCTGCCACCCCCATGCTTCACAGTTGAGATGGTGCTCTTCGGCTTGCAAGCCTCCCCCTTATTCCTCCAAACATAACAATGGTCATTATGGCCAAACAGTTCTATTTCTGTTTCATCAGACCAGAGGACATTTCTCCAAAAAAGTACGATCTTTGTCCCCATGTGCAGTTGCAATCCGTAGTCTGGCTTTTTTTATGGCGGTTTTGGAGCAGTGGCTTCTTCCTTGCTGAGAGGCCTTTCAGGTTATGTTGATATAGGACTCGTTTTACTGTGGACATAGATACTTTTGTACCTGTTTCCTCCAGTATCTTCACAAGGTCCTTTGCTGTTGTTCTGGGATTGATTTGTACTTTTCACACCAAAGTACATTCATCTCTAGGAGACAGACCGCGTCTCCTTCCTTTGCGGTATGACAGCTGCGTGGTCCCATGGTGTTTATACTTGCATACTATTGTTTGTACAGATGAACATGGTACCTTCAGGCATTGGGAAATTGCTCCAAATGATGAACCAGACTTATGGAAGTCTACAATTTATTTTCTGAGGTCTTCGCTGATTTCTTTGGATTTTCCCATGATGTCAAGCAAAGAGGCACTGAGTTTGAAGATAGGCCTTGAACTACATCCACAGGTACACCTTCAATTGACTCAAATGATGTCAATTAGCCTATCAGAAGCTTCTAATGTTCTGGAATTTTCCAAGATGTTTAAAGGCACAGTCAACTTAGTGTAGCTAAACTTCTGACCCACTGGAATTGTGATACAGTGAAATATAAGTGAAAAAATCTGTCTGTGTCATGTGTTAATTGTGCAGAGGTGAGAACGGAGTCAGGCGCAGAACACAGAACTGAGTAAAATAACGTAATAAAATAATATAAAATAATAAAATAATAAAATAAAATAATAAATATAAAATAATAAAATATAATAAAATAATCAGCAAAAATAAATCCACGCAGTGCACCAGCACCACCAGTGATGGTCTCAGGTGTCCCAAACCATGATAAGTAAAGTAAGGAAATGGTATGGGATTTTAAGGTACGTGGTATGCTGTTCAGCTAGAATTGTGTAAAAATCTTTAATAAATGACAATATAATTCCATTTGACACGATCACTATTGACCCCACCTGGGATTTAAACTCACAACCTCTTTCTACGCGCTACAAAGTCTGTAGAATTTCAGAAGTCCCCTACACATTCATTATACATTCACCTATAACATATCTCTGCATAGAGCAAAAGAGTGCCATCTGCACTTCTATTTAAGTTACAAGTTAATATGGCAAAAATCTATTTGATTTAATTGACTTATTTCAGCTATTTGAGTTTGGGTTTTCAGTATAGTTGTCTGTTGTTGGTGGGACATATTATTCTGTTTTAATGTTGCTCCTGAATCACTGCGATTAAATATACTTTTTTCTACAGTGTGTTTTTTACAGAGCTGAGATTTACTTTGAAGTCCAAAGTGTAGGAATAGATCTACAGGTGAAATCAGTCACTGATACAGACATGGTGGCGTAGCAGGAAGATCGGAATGCCATGAACCAAGAGGTTGAGAGTTCAAATCCCAGGTTACATAATAATTTATGCATGAATGAACAAACTGTAATCATGTCAAATGTGTAAGTTGAAAACACTTTGTTAAAAGCACTTGGTGTCGGTGTCCCTTGCATTGCCTAAAGACAAAGAGCTGTATCTGGATCAGTGGTTCACCAATCAGTACCATGACCCAACATCCCAAAAAATGTCAGTGGGACCAACTGGGAACTAGACAAAACCTCCAACGGACCATGAGATTATGTCTCTATACCAAGTCCCTCATGTGTAAACACCTATCCAATGAACTCACTGTCCCCATCCCACTTCTGACACCAATGTAGTGAATTTGGGTTAGCTTTGACTTGGACTAGAACCCAATGCCAGCGACGGTCAAGCTAACATCTTAATCGTTAAGCCAACAGGTTGCTAGGTGTTGGGTTAAGGTTGTTTCAATATGAATGAAATGGGTACTTTAATACAATTATTGTGAATACTCATGTTAATATAATAGTTTGATTAATTAAAATGTTGACATGCTTTGCAAGAAGAACGATTTTCCTTTAATTCCTGTTTACATGGACACATCTGAAATCAGGCTTCCCGATGGGACTTTGATAAATTCAGAAAATTGCCAATCAAAATAAATGTTCTACCACAGCAGCCATGTAGTCGGACATTATGTGAAAACTATTTCTAATATGCATACTGTCAGTTTTTCCAAACTTCACTTTTGCAAAAAAAAGGAGACTTGCGCTGCTGGTACAAGCACATGTGCAGATCAAATACACCGCTGGAGCTCCGATCAGGGGATTTATACATCCTTGCAATTTGAAAGATTGCTCAGAAATCCAGTTTTTTTAATTGGTGTATGCTTACCTCGATTATGACCTTCTGCCGATTACGATAAGCAGAGTACGGTCTTCACATGACTAAAGCCATAATCAGTTTAACCCTCAACTACTAATATATTTTACATACATGATTTATTTTTTTGGGGGGGGGGTCAAAATTATCACAGGAGGCCTCCCGGGTGGTGCAGTGGTCTAGGGCACTGCATCGCAGTGAAATAAAATGTTAGAAAACCGTGTGTTATTTTAGCAAAATGACAGTTAATGTTGATACCAGGTAAAACAAAATATAATTTCCCCCTCATATAATGTGCATCTTCTTTTCAAAGTACAATCCACGTTAGTACTAAAATCCAGATTTAATAACATCATTTGATTGTCATATTATCATATTGATGTGGTAAACACGACTGCCATTTAAAGGGGCAGTACACCAAAATGTTTAATATACTTCATTTTATTGACAAAAAGTGATTCATCCATTGATGAAGACAATGACCAAAAATATGGCTTAGTTTTCTTTATTTACTTACCCCACAGTGAGCATTAGCATCGCTGCTAGTGAAACAATGGGAGTGGTAGGGCCTAGGCAGGATGCTTAAAAAAGCATCAACAAGCATGCCCAAAATACCATAAGTTGCACATATATAATATAAGAGGGAGGGTATTATTCTTATTTTCCATAGAATAACTATTTTACGGAGAATGCACACCAATACAGCACTACAGTATGTGTACATTCAGAGGTTATGTCACGCCCTGACCTATTTTGGTTTGGTCATGGTGTGAGTTGGGGTGGGTATTATACATTCTATTATTTGTATTTCTATGTTTTTGGCCGGGTAGGGTTCTCAATCAGGGACAGCTGTCTATCGTTGTCTCTGATTGAGAACCATACTTAGGTAGCCCTTTTTCCCACCTGCCTTTGTGGGAGGTTAACTTTGTTTGTAGCACATAGCCTTAAGCGTCACGGTTGTTTTGTAGTGTTTATTGTTTTTTGTCGGTGTATTCACCTAAATAAAGGACTATGCACGCTAACCACGCTGCACCTTGGTCTACTTCTTTTGACGGTTAGTTCTTTTGACAGGTTAGCTGGTTTCTGTTTAACCAAGTAGTTATACCACTGACTGACATTTCTGAGCTGTTTTGACTGCAACTACGCATATATCTAAGGTCATTTTGAGTTCATACACGCTCATACCTGGTTATAACCAGTTAAAGACGAGTGCTCCATCTGTGCAGGTGATCTGTCTATCAGGTCGAGATCACTCCAATTGGTCCCCTTCCACCCACTGGATTGAAATAAATACTTACAAAAATATTTGCCCTAGAATAAATAATTTTTATAGAGTACACACCAATACAGCTCTCTGTGTAGATTCGAGAGCTTACCTGAGTTCTGTGCTGCAGTTCTATCAAGTAGTTATACCATTGGCAGACTTTGTATGCCATTGGCAGATTTCTATATGCACAAAAATAAGGTAATTAGATTTTCTTTTTTTACACAGTTACACATATGGTATAGAAAAATACAATCTTAGGCAAGTACATGAGCTGTATCTGTGCAGATGATCTGTCTATCTAGTGGAAATGACTGATACATGTCCCCCTCCACCCTCTGGTGGTATGGATAAGTTGTTATCATGTCTCCAGAGAGAACTAGATTCAAATAAAGGTCCAATATCAAATTACTATAGGCAGAATTAGGTGTTTTTGACTGGGGTCAACATGACCCCAAAGTCCATATTGATACAGTAACATTAAACAATGATTTTAATTTATTAAAAACAAGTGGATTGACAAAGTCATGAAAAATTTGAAGAATTTAATTAACCACTTTTGGTGGTTGGTAGTTTGAGGGTTAATATTGAATTATTAGTGTGCATGTAAACGTACTTAATGGGGCCCCGGTCAAACTCTCCTGGGCAGCGTACATGTTTTTTTTCTTGCCATGAGGTTTGTAGGTCAACTACTAAAAGACCATTGCCTTGATGTATTGTAAGAAAATTGTTATTCTTGGAATTGTAATGTTTCTCAGTGTTTCTTGGATCTTGGTATGCTGTCTCTCATTTACTGTGTGACAGACAGGGGTGGTCCCGAAAAGGCACAGAATTAATACAGGGCACTACTTTTGACAAAAGCTTGCCTACCCTGTATTCCATACATATTGTACTACTTTTAACTAGGGCCCTTGGGCTCTGTACAGAGAATAGGGTGCCATTTCTGACACAGCCAGGGCTGTTGGGAGCTGTGTGATTGGCTTTTGTGAGTCAGCATGTTAAAAAGATGCCATGGGCCTGACCTTGGCTGACTTCTCACCAAATCTCCAAATTTCAGTGTGCTGTATCAGTATGTCCTCCATCTGCCAAGGCCATCAGGGGCATAGGGTGTTGTTGCCAAAAAACAAAAACAAATCACACATTTTTGACTAAGATTGTTTGCAGCCTGATATGACTTTACTCTCAAGCGTAATGGCACTTTAGCAGGGGAGGGGAGGTAATAAGTTGGCCCAGGGGACAAGAGATTGTAACTCTGCTGCCGTTAATACAAAGTAGTGAATTCGTAGTAGTTCGCCATGATTATGTAACACTTAATGTCCTCACTCGCTCTCCTATTTTATGTGTTGGGATTAGTGGATAAGCCAGAACTTTGGTAAACATATTCAAACAACTCAGATCCAGTGAGGGAGTTGACTCTGGCTGAAGCTTGCTGTTGCTATGGTTGTTGAAGTTTCGAGACACATAGGCTTAGTTGAGATAATTCTGTCCTAATACAAATGTTCAAACCGAACCAGATGTCTTTCTTCAAGCAAGTACACGTCACAAAGGTCAAATAGGGGGATGATTATGTTTGTCCTGTTTCATTGCATGTACAAGTGGGAAACCTGTACATGTGTGAGATGGAATTGTTTGGTTTTTTGCATATCCCAACTCCCTCTGAGAGTGGGTTCACATCCAGGTGATCAGTCATTATTGATGGCAGCCCTGGAGAAATTAGGGTTAAGTGCCTTGCTCAAGGCCAGATCGACAGATTTTTCACCTTGTCGCCTCAGGGATTCAAACTAGCCATGTGCATGCCATTTCTCTTTCTCTGTAATTTCTCTAAATAAAAATAATATATATCCAAGATTTTCCATTACTTAACTCCCTCTCAGAAACATAATGAACTCTCCCTCCTAAGTCAAATGGAGATATTTTCAGATTGTTAAAAAGAATATAAGACAACCCAGAAACTATACTGTAACCCACAATTCCAGTAATTGCTTTCAAAGACAATTATTATAGATCTTGGTTCCAATTTCCAGTTTATTTACCTCAATCAATCCCCCCCCCCCCCCCCCCCCCATAATTCAGCTTATGACATTTATTTTATTGCAGTCCATAATTCAGCTTTTCCTACTGGATCTGTCACTCCTATATAAAACCCTCTGCTGAAATCTTCTCAAATCAACATCTGAATATTAGAGGCTGTGATAAGTTTTCTGAATTTATTTATCATTTGAAGCAAAGTCCGGGATATACTGTGCATCAATATCCAAGGTGCACTTTCTCACCTGAGGACTTCATCACTAAACGCCCACAAACTTTCAATGTTGCTGACCCTGCTGGTGCAGCATATTAACACAGAAACGATTCAGTCTCATCTTTCTCTCTTACTAATACTAACACTAATTTCTCTCTTACTAATTGTGAGTCTGGGTGTCCGTCAGAGAGAACAGTGCATGTGTTGTCACTATTTCCAGACAGATGTTTCTGAAACTTTCATGTCTATTCTCTGATCTAGCATGGAATACCGCTGCTTGTTTTGTACAACACCCTGTACGCAGTACAACATGAGGTCTCACATCTCAAAACAATGCATTAGCGCTCTTAAGAGGCTGCCACTGTATTTCATTTCTGACACCGGGGATTATGGCATTGCTCCTGGCATCCGAAAATACAAATGGCGGCACATGGTGATCATTACATCTGCACATGCTGTAACAACCCGTCCATGCTACTCTGGGAAGAACACTACACCATAAAATATTGAGCTACTACACATGACTATTGTCTATGGGGCTGCTCAACACCATAGCTCTATAGCGAATAAGCCCCATTTATTAATCACATGAAAACAAGCAACCATCCTTTAAACAGTGGAGGGAACGAGTGGGACAGACACCCACACCTCCGTAAGCAGGAACCCGATGATGAGCCTCTGTGGACAGAAACCTGTATGAACGAACGCGTTCTTACCTCTGGATCCGGGACCTGGGAGAGCACAGCGGAGATGCAGAAAGAGAGCAGAGCTGCCCCCAAGCCCAGCAATGCCGGCTGGGGAGAGGAACACGAAGAAGGCCGTTCCCCGACTGCCATTCTTTCCCCCTTACTTTCTCCCTGCAGGCTACAGCTCCCTGCCCCCTCTCTCCTCTCCTCTGCCTGACTGGCTGGGTGGCTGGGCTGGGTGGCTGTGCCGTAGGCTACCCCGGACAGGACCACAATGGCCCTGGGTGATTGATGGTCAGTGAGGGCTGCTGGCGGGGACAGGGGGCGTCCTCTCTCCTCTCATCTGGTGCACTGCCTCTGCCTCCTCTACCCTGTTGTCTTCCCTCCCAACACAGAGCACCGTACACCACTAAATACATCACACCATCTTCCTGTAGGCAGTTCCACTAGCCAGCCACTTCAGTCAGGGTCATTAATTAATTAATAGGACTGGTGTAGTTTACAGCCCATTCTGGAAAGGGAGGTAGGTAGGTTATGGCACTGCTCTGTGTGGGGGATGGGAGGGAGCTGCCTGCTTGTGAGGGCAGTGGCTTGTGTAGGACGGTCAAGGGAACATAGAGCGGTGAATGACAATCTTTCAGTTATATTGTCCTTGTCCTCTGTGTGGCAGGATGTAATACAGAAGCATAGGTGTCTGGCTACAGAATACAGTGTTCGAACGGACACTGTGTTTGCCAATGAGCTGATGACAGGTATGTTGTGCTGAAATTACAGAAGGATAAATATAATCAATCACTTGGGCAATATACTGACCTCAGTGACCAGATATGCACACAAACCATGTAGCTAAAAGTTATGTCAAATCAGTTCAAGCTACTGTATATGCTGTTATGGCCATGTGTTTACACCAACACCTCCACAGCAAGCAGACAAAAGTGGTTAGCTTGTTCTCATGGAACACACTGATGACTGCTTAGTTACACAAGGAAACTGAGGCAGAGTGACTGTTACTGAAGCAGCAGTATGAAGGAGGATCCCTTTCCCATAACTCCCAGGCTCACATCCACATCACAGGAAGATATCTTCTGGTTAATTTAGTTGACTTTATTAAGATATCCATTGGTCCAACAGGGATACAGTGGCTTGCAAAAGTATTCACCCCCCGTGGCATTTTTCCTATTTTGTTGCCTTACAACCTGGAATTAAAATGGGGTTTGTATAATTTCATTTACACAACATGCCTACCAATATGAAGATGAAAAATATGTTTTAATGTGAAACAAGAAATAAGACAAAAATAACTATTCCCTCCCAAAGTCAATACTTTGTAGAGCCACCTTTTGCAGCAATTACAGCTGCAACTCTCTTGGGGTATGTCCCTATAAGCTTGGCACATCAAGCCACTGGGATTGTTGCCCATTCTTCAAGGCAAAACTGCTCCAGCTCCTTCAAGTTGGACGGGTTCCGCTGGTGTACAGCAATCTTTAAGTCATACCACAGATTCTAAATTGGATTGAGGTCTGGGATTTGACTAGGCCATTCCAAGACATTTAAATGTTTCCCCTTAAACCACTTCAGTGTTGCTTTATCAGTATGCTTAGGGTCATTGTCCTGCTGGAAGGTGAACCTCCGGCCCAGTCTCAACTCTCTGGAAGACTGAAACAGGTTTCCTTCAAACATTTCTCTGTATTTAGTGCCATCCATCATTCCTTCAAATCTGACCAGTTTCCAAGTCCCTGCCGATGAAAAACATCCCCACAGCATGATGCTGCCACCATCATGCTTCACTGTGGGGATGCCACCATCATGCTTCACTGACGAGAGGTGTTGGGTTGGCGCCAGACATAGCGTTTTCCTTGGGGGTGGGGTGCTTTGCTGCAGGATGGAAGCATACTTCCAAAGTTCTGGCAAAATGGCTTAAGGACAACAAAGTCAAGCTATTGGAGTGGCCATCACAAAGCCCTGACCTCAATCCTATAGAACATTTGTGGGCAGAACTGAAAAAGCATGTGCGAGCAAGGAGGCCTACAAACCTGTCTCAGTTACACCAGCTCTGTAAGGAGGAATGGGCCAAAATTCACCCAACTTATTGTGGGAAGCTTGTGGAAGGCTACCCGAAATGTTTGACCGAAGTTAAACAATTTAAAGGCAATGCTACCAAATACTAATTGAGTGTATGTAAACTTCTGAGCCACTGGGAATGTGATGAAAGAACTAAAAACTGAAATAAATAATTCTCTCTACTATTATTCTGACATTTCACATTCTTAAAATAAAGTGGTGATCCTAACTGACATAAGACAGGGAATTCTTACTACGATTAAATGTGAGGAATTGTGAAAAACTGAGTTTAAATGTATTTGGCTAAGGTGTATGTAAACTTCCGATTTCATCTGTAGGTTGCATCTTGTCATGTAAGACAAACCACAATTAAAGATTTCATAAAGGTGTCTAACAGTTTCTTTTCTCAGTCTTTGTAATGATCCAATACCTCTCTCTGACATGCAATTAGCTTACAATGTGGTAAATAACTGCAATCCATGTTGAGTGTTTTGTGTCCTAGGACATACCGATAAGCTTATCTTAATGATCCCCTTGGTGTTTGTGAATGTCAAATGTCCCAACATCGCTGCCGTGTTAGCTCTGACACCAATGATTATCCATGCCTGTGACTGCATCAATACCTCTGGACAGCCACCTGGAACACAAAAAGAAAAGGATTTACAGATGTCCTCCAGCTATTAGTTAACATTTACTGTAGAAAAACTCATCTCCCAAGCATAAATACATTAAAGTACACACACCAAAGAGTACAAAAAATATGTTTTGAGGTAAAAAAAATAAATAAATACACAACTGCAAACTTCAAGGAGTAGGGCATTCAAGTTGGTCAGATGGGAATCCATGATGTCATCGGCCTCCCCTCTTGCTTGAGGAACAATAGAGGAGCGATAGAGAACAATAAATGAAAGGCCCACCTCCCACTTGTGTTATGTCATGACTTACCTGGACCAACTATTGAGATGTGACTTTTGTTAAAGAGCCACTGAACACCCCAATTGGCATGAGTTTTTTTTTGTTGCTCATTACAAAAAACGAGATTTCAGTCATGGAGGTGTGTTTCCTGACCGATTCCGTGTATGGTTAATTATGTTTGTCCCTGATGAGACACTGTAGATGCGGAAGCCAATTTCACTTCCTCAAAATAACCAGAATGAATCTAAGATAACTCAAGAAATCTGTAATACATTTTTACGTTTTTGCAGAGGTTGTTTTAGTTGCACAATTTTACATGTAACTAAGGTGTTTGGTGTAGTATTTCTTTAAGTTGAAAAATGTAACACGTGTCGTCTTACAGTATGTAAACAAAGTCAGAGCTACTGGGCAGGTCTGTCTCACTGTCTATGCTGTTGGATACAGAGCAATTACTGCAGCTGATCACCCCATCTTAGAGGGCAAATGGACACTGCAAAATCAAAACACAACCTTCATTTACCTGTTGTGACGCACAGGATGTTCCAAACTCCATTTTAGACATGACTGACTTTATGACCAAAATGATCTTATTTACACTTTGTAGTCAGTTTTGACACTAGAATAACTGTTTCTGACTTGAATCGATGCCACATAGGCCATTTTCAAGATATGTGAAATAACAGTCTAAAAATCACTTCAGGGCAAATCAATCTGATTTTACCATTCAGATACGTCACATGGACGGGAATCAGATTTCGATTTGGCTTCAAACCCCCTATGAAGGTAGTTTGAAATGTGGCTTGACATATCCGATTCCATGTGCTTTTTGGGTGTTCAGAATGCAGGAAAAATATCAAATTAGAATCGAATATGCGAAAAAATAGGATTTGAGTAATTTCCAACTGAAATGTGAACCAGGCTTTCGATGGGAGAATAATTTCATTCAAATAACCAAAATGACACGAGCAAATTGGTTGAAGGGTCATTACTGGTGATTTTCCCTTCTGGGAGGGGTAAAAAAAAACGCATCACTACTATAATTCAGTGAAATCTTCCCAACCCCATAACCCATTGTGTTCGATTCTGAAAACTGAAATAGATTTAATCAGATGAAACATGTAAAAGCATTACAGACACAAAACACTAGTCTATCTGCTATTGTGGGGCTGTTATAGGTGGATAAGCAAAAGCACAATGACAGCGAGTCCGCCTGCTTCTCTCCAATCACCTCCTACTAACACTTCCTGATAATAATTATATCTGCCGCTTGTCTGCCTCACTTAAACTCAGACAGCATGTCTCACAAAGGCTACACACAGGACATATACAAACATTTCACAATGATTAGTAGGCATACTGTAGCACAGCTGATTCGATGTGTTGTTCCCAGTAACGCCAGCACGCTGAAGACTCCTTCCATTAAATCAAATCAAATCAAATCACATTTTATTTGTCACGTGCTTTGTAAACAACTGGTGTAAACTAAGAGTGAAATGCTTACTTATGGGTCATTTTCCAACCATGCAGAGTTAAACTCAAATAGAAATACTGACACGAGGAATACATGCACAGTGAATAACAAATAACAATAATGAGTCTTTAATGAACCATGTGTTTAATGAGTTCGAAACCATTCCATTGACTCCGTTCCAGCCATTACTCTGACCCCGTCCTCCCAATTAAGGTGCCACCAACCTCCTGTTGTTTGTGTGTGTGTGTGTGTGTGTGTGTGTGTGTGTGTGTGTGTGTGTGTGTGTGTGTGTGTGTGTGTGTGTGTGTGTGTGTGTGTGTGTGTGTGTGTGTGTGTGTGTGTGTAGCATCAGTATGCATGTGTGAACACGTCATCTGTGTGTGTGTGTGTGTGTGTGTGTGTGTGTGTGTGTGTGTGTGCGTGTGCGTGTGCGTGTGTGTGCATGTTGGGGTGTCAGTGTAAGTATGTGTGAATATGTGGGTAGAGTCCAGTGTGTGCAAAAAAGGGTCAATGCAGGTAGTCCGGGTGGCCATTTGATGAGCTATTTAGCAGTCTTATGGCTTGGGGGGTAGAAGCTGTTCAGGGTCCTGTGGTTTATTAGTATCAGCAAGTTAGGTTCCGCATGCTACGGGGAGAGACTTGGGACACCTATAGAATATAATCAAATGTAACTTCATTAGTCACAGCTGTGATAATCAGAAACCTTTTCTTGAAGGTTAGAAATGGAACCTTTAGGACGCTATCAAGAACCCTTTTCCTACGGTCCTATAAAGAACCATTCATAAAATGTTCTATATAGCTCCAAAAAGGAAGAATGTTCTTTAAAGGACCTTTCTCAATCTCAAAGGTTCTAGAAATAACCCTTTTGAAGAACCATAAAGGGTCATTTTTTTCTGCGTAGCCATATCAAACAGTATTGTTAAAATTCTATAGGCTATATTGTTGTGTTAACTGACAAGTTGAATCAGGTGTGCTAGATCTGGAACTGCTAAAGTTCCCCGAGGAGAGATTTGAGAGCCACTGATTTAGACATCAGTTCTTAAACAACACAAGGCCATATATGTCTTACTCAAGACACTGACACTGGCCATAGTCATATTTTACATGTAACGGCATAACACAACAGATTACATTAACTGGAATTACATTCGCACGCACTGTTGAACAAATAGAGCTGTGCGCAAACCACACCCCAAAAAGTGCTAATGAGATGCCATCCCTACATTTTCATTATCACTAAAACAGCAAAGAACACTTTTGTGAACTGCAAAGAACCATTGAGAGGCCCAAAGTGTTCTTTGAGTCATTATTGTTCCACATAGAACCGTTCACCAATCCCAAAGGATACTGGAGGAACCCTATTTTCTTAGTGTGTAGGACACCTGATAGAGCTTAAGAAGCCAAAATTACCAAGGAAAATATGAAGAGAAACGTGCAAAAACAAAAAAAAATACCTCTAGCCTATATTCTTAAAATACAAATGAAAATAACTTTAGACCTTGTCAACCACTTTAAAAAAAAAGGTTGATGACATCCACCCCTCACACCCTCAGCCTACTGATTCCACAGGTCCCACACACACACCCTACGACTTGACCTTTTTCTCCTCTCTCTCTCCAGGTGAAATCCTGCTACTAGTGATGTCCAGCCACCCGACGACAACATGCCCTCTCGACCCCATCCCCTCTATCCTTCTCCAGACTACCTCTGGAGACCTCCCAATCATCACTTCCCTCATCAACTCATCACTGACCCTCTGACTTCTATATGGCCAGAGTTGCTCCACTCCTCAAGAAACCAACACTCTTCCACTCTGAAAACTACAGACCGGTATCCCTTCTTTCTATTCTTTTATATATATATATATTTATAGATATATTTTTTTTCTTCACATTTTCTTTTTGTTTAAATGTTACCCCGTTTTTCTCCCCAATTTCATGGTACCCAATTGTTTTAGTAGCTACTATCTTGTCTCGTCGCTACAACTCCTGTACGGGCTCAGGAGAGACGAAGGTTGAAAGCCATACGTCCTCCGATACACAACACAACCAAGCCGCACTGCTTCTTAACACAGCGCGCCTCCAACCCGGAAGCCAGCCGCACCAATGTGTCTGAGGAAACACCTTGCACCTGGCAACCTTGGTTAGCGCGCACTGCGCCCGGCCCGCCACAGGAGTCGCTGGTGCGCGATGAGACAAGGCTATCCCTACCGGCCAACCCCTCCCTAACCCGGACGACGCTAGGCCAATTGTGCGTCGCCCCACGGACGTCGCGGCCGGTTACGACAGAGCCTGGACGTGAACCCAGATTTTCTTCACATTTTCAAACAGTACATTTATATTTTCCAACTGGGCTATACATTTGGGTGAGGTTTTTTTCTTGCCTGAGTAGCCTCGTTTTACTGCCAAAAATAAAATTAAACCATCTAGTGTTCAGCCAAATAACAACACACTGTCAAATACAGGTAGCTGAGTCAAATAATTAACATCCAATCACATTAACCGTTACTCTCTCACGGCAAACCTTCACTCTTGCGCAGACATTTAGAAACGAAACATGACAATTAGAAAAATAAGCCACAGAGTTTTTTGAGCGAGAATAAAGACAACTTTCGAATAGTAAGACATGTATAAAAACAATAGGTACCATTAATAAGAAGGGACTAGAAGCGTTTTATATGGTATGCTACGGAGTGTCTTGGACAGGCAAGCCCCATACTATTGTGTAGGACTTAATTCTTCCTGCTGACGCGGATATGGCTGGGACAATACCGGGGGAAAAGGCCCAAAAAAACTATACAGACAATGCCTTCATAAACCAACACGGTTTCACGACGTATCAGTGACATGGCAAGAGATGTTTTGAAACAATTACTGTTTCGCATACAAGCCAGGGAATTATATGTGTTACATCTGGATGAGTCAACAGACGTGGCAGGCTGGCACAACTGCTAGAACATATCTGTTACGTTTATGGGGGGTCAATTAAGGACGACATCCTCTTCTTTTTTATTTATTTATATATCTGTTATTTTACCGGGTAAGTTGACTGAGAACACATTCTCATTTACAGCAACAACCTGGGGAATAGTTACAGGGGAGAGGAGGGGGATGAATGAGCCAATTGTAAACTGCAAGCCACTGGAAACCAGGACAACATGAGAGGATATTTTTTACAGTACTGGACAGCTTTATGACATCAAATGGACGTTGGTGGTCAAGATGTGTTGGTCTCTGCTCAAAAGCCATGACAGGGAAACATAGTGGAGTGGAAACGCATGTGCATGCAGTTGCTCCCGAAGCCACTTGGGTACACTGCAGCATCCACCGAGAGGCTCTTGCCGCCAAGGGAATGCCTGACAGCTTGAAAGACATTTTGGACCCGACAGCGAAAATGGTTAACCTTGTTAAAGCAAGGTCCCTGAACTCTCGTGTATTTTCTGCATTATGCAATGATATGGGTAGCGGCCATGTAACGCTATGACAACATACTGTGTGCTGGTAATCAAGGGGCATTGACACATTTTTTTGAATTGAGAGACGAGCTTAAAGTCTTCTTAGCTGACCATCATTTTCATTTGTCTGACCGCATGAATGATGAGTTTCTCACACAACTGGCCTCTCTGGGTGATGTTTTCTGTCGCCTGAATGGTCTTAATCTAAAATTACAGGGACTCTCCGCAACTATATTCAATGTGAGGGACAAAACTGAGACTATGATTAAGAAGTTGGAGCTCTTTTCTGTCTGTGTCAACAAGGACAACACACTGGTCTTTCCATCATTGTATGATTTTTTTGTGTGCAAATGAACTCAAGCTTACGGACAATGCCAAATGTGATATAGCAAAGCACCTGAGTGAGTTGGGTACGCAATTACGCAGATACATTCCCGAAACGGATGACAGAAACAACTGGATTCGCTATCCCTTTCATGCCATGTCTCCAGTCCACTTACCGATATCTGAACAACAGAGCCTCATCGAAATTGCAACAAGCAGTTCTGTGAAAATTGAATTTAATCAGAAGCCACTGCCAGATTTCTGGATAGTGCTGCGCTTAGAGGTTCTTGCCTTGGAAAATCGCGCTGTTAAGACACTGATGCCCTTTGCAACCAAGTACCTATGTGGGAGTGGATTCCCGGCCCTCACTAGCATGAAAACTAAATACAGGCACAGACTGTGTGTGGAAAATGATTTAAGACCGAGACTCTCTCTAATACAACCCAACATTGCAGAGTTATGTGCATCCTTTCAAGCACACCCTTCTCATTAACTCATGGTGAGTTATTCACTTCCCACGAGCCGGGTTGTGACAGAAATTTACACTCATTCTTATGTTTAATAAATGTATCGTATAGGGTGTGTGACAGGCTTTACAATGATGGCAAAAAAAAACATTTAAGAGTGTGCTGACCCTGGTGCTAAAGCAGCATCTGGAGGTTTAATGTTTGAAGGGGTTCGGGACTGTAAAAAGTTTGGAAACCACTGCTCCGGATAATATCTTCTGCTAAATGACTCAAATATAAACGTAAAAGAGAGTATTCCCTAAATGGTCCTCCTCCTGTCATAAACAATACCCCCTGTATCTGTTTTGCCATGGCACCGTGATATAACACAACACCGGTCATATCCGCCAGACATCTGTCAGTGTGGTGCCATGGAGCAGTGTACGTAGGAGTTGAGCGAAAATGGTCGCTAGGCCTGATTCCCATCTACCCTTCCTAACTTGATAAGAGATGACTCTTAGCTGCTTTCAGACATCAACTGGGGTAATAAAAAAAAAAGGACTTCTGCGTCAGTGGCTATGGCAATTCCTGTGGCAGACGCCTGCTTGATCATCCTTAAATCCTCAGCCATGAAAAGTACATGCCACTTTGACATGAGTGAGATTATTGGTAATAACATGTGTGGAGTCTGCTCAGTGAAAGGTGAAATAGGTTAAATGGTCACTTTCCATAAAGATGACTTTGATAGTAGCTTCTGTCACAGGCTACTATCATAGAGTTGTTGTGCTTCCATTCATTTTCAGAATAAATGTGTTCTTTTTGTTTGTAGGCTGGCACATTTGCCATTAGGTGAATGCTCAGAAAACATCTAATCTTTGATTACTTTTGAGAAATGTGTTCTTCCTGGAAATTAAAGCAGTGCATGCTGTACATGTTAAAAGATTAGTCTGGAACACAAAGCCCACTGGGCACACACTGGTTGAATCAATGTTGTTTCCACGTAATTTCAATGAAATTACATTGAACCAATGTGGAATAGTTGCTGAATTGACATCTTTCCCAGTGGGAGGCTATGAATAAAAAGTGACAACTGAAGGGATAATTGTTTTGTATAGAAGATAAAGCTGCACAAATTAATATATTTTGTGTGTAGTGAAATCAGATGAAATGTTAATTACATGAAATGAAATGATAATTCATTGTCAACCTCATTTCAAAATGGAAACAGAATTGACCATACTGCCATCTAGTGACATGCACTGAACGTAAATTAGGACCCTGCACACAGCTAGCCCATCTACACATTTTAAATTGAAGGGGCACTATAACCACAGGGGTTAAATTGGTACAGCATTCTCACTCACATGTGCAACAAATATATTATCTTACAAGGCACACCTTAGAATATATTAACAAGCCAGAATCAACAATATCATGCACCCACTAGTGGTCAAAATGTTTTTTTTTCCACTCCAAAGATAAGTTACAGTACTGTATTCTGTGTGATGGAATTGCAGTACCATTCGAAATACAACAATTTTCCCACAATGCACCATAATTTACAGCATGCTGCAGTAAAACGTTAGTTCTTTTCACTGTTGATAATTACCTAACATTACAGTATAAATGAGTTTTCTGTTACAGTGTAGCCTACACCTTTGTTGCAAAACCACGGCCTTGGCTTGCTTTCCTCCCTACTTACTGTAAACGAACAGATTAGGAGTCAGCTGAAGCAGCGTGTTTATTTTCTTTCCATTGCATGTAAATGAGAAAGTTGCTACAGTGGGAATGAATGGACTCATAGAGGGGCACACATACTGTCCGTTCGTTTTCAGGGCCTAGAGAAATGTTCACACACGCACACATACACAGTATCCCTCAAATACTGACGGCTAACTTTAACCTCTGCGTTCACAGCTTGGGTTGTTGACTTTAGTTTCTGGATGCAGTCAATGGTCTGGAGGTAGCACTGGTCCAGAACGAGGGGGAATACCTCTGAGGAGAAGGATGGAGAAAGGAGTCATTGAAACCTGGAATGACAAATAGGTCAGCCTGTTTATGTACTGCTGTGTTTACACAAGTTTGTTTGGCTTGGTGGGTTATTGGGCATTTTGGAATAAATCTACACCTTTCTGCGTAATCCAACTTTCATACAACAATATAAAAACTGTTTGGTTAAAATGTAATTTATTTGAAAGTGATGACACTCCTTTAATTTCTAAAGCCATCAGGAATAGGTATGTTAATACTAAGGCTACATAGGGGTTTGTTTATTCCTTGGTGACACAGGAGTGACTGACAGCTCATTTAAGTTGCATATGAATACAATTTAATATTATATATAATTGTATTCCTTAGCCACTTATATGAGCTGTCAGTCACTAACTGAAGTGAGCAATAACTTTAGAGGAAATGATGGTTTCATTTGTGCAGATTGACTTGAAAGGGGATTTCAATCAAGATCATGCATGTTTGGTACAGCACAAGTGTCAAATGTAAATTGGTAATTCAGGAACACTCAGAATGCACACATCATCCACTGAGTCGTCACATCGTTTGAGAGGATGTTTCCGTATTGTTGTGATGCATTTATTGGATGTAACAACTCTTCGCTCCATCAACAAAAGCTGTGAAGTGTATTTTATACAAAAGCAGCACCGTTGCAGTGAGAGCCAACAGTAGCAAGTAGAGCCCTTTGCTGTCTTACCTAGTCATGGTCACAGCTAACTAAAACGCTGGTAGTAGAACACTACACAGAGTGCCTCACCTTCAATCCTAGGAGGTGTGCATTGCAACACAAGCAGTTTTTTGTTTCTCGCAGTATAAAGGCTTTCTTCATCACGTCCCAAAGTCTGATATTTTTGTCTTGTGGCACTTTTTCTCTTTCGCTCAGTCCAGCCGGGACCCGCCAATCTCCCACAGGGTTCTGGGAGAAATAGTGTGGTATTTCAAGCAGCACACTAACTCAGCCATGGGTTTAAATTAAGCGTGATGTGGAGGGGTGGAGGGAGGGAGAGTAGAGGGGGAGCAGGGGGTTCTGCTGAAATCCTTTTGGCTAACATAGTAAGAAAATAACTCGGATGTTAGGTTAGGGGTAGGGGCCACTCCCACAAGGATACACAGTCCAGTAGACAGCTTTTTGGAATCCACTAGTGGAATGAGATGCACAGGTCATATATCATATATACAGTGAGCTCCAAAAGTATTGGGACGGTGACACATTTTTTGTTGTTTTGGCTCTGTACTCCAGCACTTTGGATTTGAAATGATACAATGACGATGAGGTTAAAGTGCAGACTGTTATGTTTAATTTGAGGGTATTTTCATTCATATCGGGTGAACTGTTTATCGGGTGAACTTTCTCACTCATTATTCACGATTCATTCAGGATTATCCGTAAACATGGTAGCATCCACATTAATGTAGAAGTGTTTAGAACCATATTCTATTCTTATTTACAATAAACGTGACTCCAAAATGACACAATACATTATTTACCAGTCATTTCTATTGGGCACAAAATAATCTGAAACACAACCAAAACAAACAGAAAATGCATCCAACAAGTTTGTAGAGTCACATGCTTGATGTAATCATTGCGAGCTAGGAATATGGAACCAAATACTAAACTTTTGACTACTTGAACACACATGTAATTGAATTTGTCCCAATACTTCTGGTCCCCTAAAATGGGGGGACTATGTACAAAAAGTGCTGTAATTTCCAATGGTTCACCTGATATGGATGAAAATACCCTAAAATTAAAGCTGACAGTCTGCACTTTAACCTCATAGTCACTGTATCATTTCAAATCCAAAGTGCTGGAGTGCAGAGCCAAAACAACAAAAAATGTGTCACTGCCCAATAGTTTTGGAGATCACTGTATATACAGTAAGCATTGGGAACATGCTCTAAGGAACCGACAGTATAGACTGGCAGAGCGGGGAGTTTGTGTAGCTTAATGTCTACATTCGTTTTCAACCACTATTCCCTCACATCTGGTTTTAAGTCAGAAGTGATTAGCCGCGATAGCTTTGAATAATGTTAAACTATTGAGGAACTTTACTTTCTTTACTATTTGGTTTAGGGCTGTCAAATATGTATGTGTGATACTGTAGCCTGGATTCAAGTATCTGGGAGGATCCATGTTGAAACTTAAAGGTCATTTCAGATTGAGCCGTCATTTAAAAAAAAAATAGTCATAGACTGTTCTCTCTGCTACCGCACGGCAAGCGGTACCGGAGCGCCAAGTCTAGGATCAAAAAGCTCCTTAATACTGAACAATTAATTAAATGGACACCAGGACTATTTACATTGACCCCCTTTGTTTTACACTGCTCCTACTTGCTGTTTATTATCTATGCAAAGTCAATTTACAAATTACCTCAACATGTACCCCCGCACATTGATTCGGTATCCCTGTATATAGCCTCGTTATTGTTATGTAATTTTCTTATGTTACTTTTTGATTTTATTTCATTTTTTTCACTTTAGTTTATTTACTAAATATTTTCTTAAATCTATTTATTGAATTGCATTGTTGGTTAAGGGCTTGTAAGTAAGCATTTCACGATAAGGTGTTGTATTTGGCCTATGTGACAAATAAAATGTGATTTGATATGCAGCGTTTACCGTGAGACAGCAGGGAACATTGCCTTTAATTGTCAATGTGTTCTAAAACAGATCTTCAGCGATATGGATTGAATAGAGCCCTAACTAAACATTAGCATCTTAACTGTGATGTGTGTTGCAAACACATGCAAACACACTGCGGCCCTCTGTACTATATCTTATAAACACACTGCGGCCCTCTATACCATATCTTACATCTTAACTGTGATGTGTGTTGCAAACACATGCAAACACACTGCGGCCCTCTGTACTATATCTTACAAACACACTGTGGCCCTCTGTACTATATCTTACAAACACACTGCGGCCCTCTATACCATATCTTACAAACACACTGCGGCCCTCTATACTATATCATACAAACACAGGTGCTAAGACGACGACACTATTTTGACATGACAGTGACTTTTAGAAAAGAAAAACACCTATGGACAAGTCCATGCATACACATCAAATAATGCAGACACATTCTATACACACTGACCAGTCATGCAATCAACAATAGGAACCACTGTGTAACATCTTCATGTCAAAATTGATAAATCTTTTGGTCCGCAGGTGCCAAGTTGGCTTTGATTGACTTACTCATATTCACTACATGGGGGCAATCAAAGCAGGTTTTTGTCTTTTCAGGAAGCAGTCAGGAAACCAGGAACCAGTAATTACATTGTATTGCTGAAGCAGACAGGCCTGCTCCATTCCTGTCTTTCCTCAGAGTTGATATGACTGGACAAGAGGAACTTAAGGTTTTTGGGGGACGTGGTTAAAGTCCAGCAGGTTAAGCAGCCAGGGCCTTTAATACAGCTAGCTAACTAATTATCCTGGTTTGTGTCTCTGTCCTGCTTGTGTTGTCGCAGCGCCTGCAGAAAGACGTGCTTGACTTGGTTCATCATGTCACTGCAGAGCTGCAGGTCCTCAGCCTTGGCCTGGAGAGTGCTCCTCAGCTCAGCCCTCAGAGCCTCGTTCTCCCCCTGCAGCACTGCCAGCCTTGGGGACAGAGGGAGAGAAACACACAACAACACGTCAACATGGTTGTGTGCTTCAGTCAAGAAGGAGTTTGTAATGTATGAATACCCTCTGTGTTTTTTGAGCTGTTATTCTTCATAGAAAGTAAAACTCCAATGTATACATGTACAATGTGTCTGACTCCCAATTGGGATGATACAGTACATGTACAGTATTTCTAGTATGTCATACTCAGTATTCTTGTGAGTTTCTAGTTTGTTATATTCTCTATTCTTGGGTGTAATCTCACTGAAGACGTTCAATCTTATTATAATTGAACACAGTCTGGAGATACAAACTGTCAATCTGTGACAGACAGGGTCACCCCCCCAGGAGTTTGAGGAGAGACAGAACAGAAGACAAAAAAAAAAAAAAACACTAAGTCAGACTCACTGGGTACTTAGTTCAATGACTTGGGCCTCCCTGGAAAGGTCAGGAGGGCTTCGAGGGGATGATGATTCCCTCTGTCTCCCACTAGACGAGGCTCCTGGGATGGTAGAAAAGAAAATAACAATAAAAATAAGACGGAAATAGCAGTTATGGATCAATATAAATCCCATTCTCAGTCTTGTCACTGTGCTACTGTTATAGATCAGTGTGCCTACCCTGAGACTTACCTGCAGTGCCCTTGTTGCTAGTTTTTCTGGGAGTCAATCCTTTGCCCAGATCCAGCTTTGCTTTTTCTAGCTGCTGCTCTAGGGCTACGGCCCTTCTGCGTTCTCCTTGGAATTTTTGCTCTGTCCCTAGGCACCTCTGCTTCCCTTCCTCCTCCCTGTCACATCAAACACACCAGCCCAGTCTCTTACTACTATATCCCAATCATACCAAGACAAAAACCTGCCCATTTTAAAATGCTGTGTTCTTTTTATATATCTGAAAGGTGTAGCCAGTAACAAAGCCTGTACTTTTATTTCTGCCAACCGAGGTAGTCATGATTGCGGTATTATGTTTAAAAATGCATGATCATCATGAAAATTCCCATCAGGTACTGTAATCTGGTCATTACAAAGTAAGGAGGCTTACATTTCCATGCCGGAAAGATGTAAAAACACAAAGGTTAACAGAGAGGTTGAGACAAAGCAGTAATAAATAAAAAAAATTACAAAAAGGCACACACCCAATATTAGCAATCTAAACACCCACCCATATGATTTAGTAAAGGACAGGAAAAGAAACTAAACTAATGTAATGCACACAATACACCCAGACATTTGTGTTGCAGAAATGAAATCCATTGGTAGTTGCTGTACGTAATACCTGGATTGCTGGAGCTTGACAAGCTCTAGGAGCCTATCTCTCTCCACACAGGCAGCCTCACAAAGGGTCCGAAACTCTGTACACTCTGCCTTCAGGTACCTCACCTCCTCTGAACAGTTCTGACAACCCGAAGGAGCTCCTGCATCTCTGAGATAGTAGTGGTAAATTGTATCAGTAGGTGTAGTCCACCACAAACAGGTTTTATTGTACATCGAATAACAGTTAAAAACATTGGATGATTTGTACCAGATTTTATGGAGGCTAAGACTTACCTGACCTCTAAACTGACCCCAGCTGCTGACTCCACTAGTTTATGTCCAAGTTTAGATACTGAACTATATGAGAGAAAAAAAACATAAATTTAGATAAATAATATATCAATATAATCATTGCACAATCAATGACACTATCAACTGATACTTGAATAATTTGTAGGCAAGGTAGATGAGTCATATATCCCTGAATGTACTATAATATTTGACATTTATGACACAAGATTATCTTATATTTATGACTCCCACTTGCACACATACCGGGCTGAGCTAATCCTCTTACTGCTGTCTCCCCCTGCTGTCAAAGGCCAGAAGCTGCCAGTGGTCATCTTGGGGCCTGATTGACCGCCTTCCTCTCTCTGCAACACATTTACAAAATCCATTCTGTTTAAATTCCAGTCCTGAATTCCATAGGTCAGTTGCATTTGAAAAAATGCTACCATAAAGCATCATTGCTACATTTTTCTATATTGGAAGCGACTGGAAATAAATGGAACTAGCCCAAAACGCTGAAGCCAAAACTCTTCAGTAAATAGCATTGACATCAATCACTAGAAGTCTTTTTATCTCCTTGCAGAATCACAGTCAGTTTACCTTTAAGGACAGTTGCTGTATCTCGTCCTCCAGCTCTTTCACTTTGGCCTCCCTCTCGAAGACCATGTGTTTGAGCTGCTGGATGAGGGATGTGTGTCTCTGGGCCTCGCTGCTCAGCTGCTGCCCTAGGTTCTGCTGGCTCTCCTTGGTCTGCGCGTCCTGCTGGCTCAGCCTGCCCAGCACCTCCTGCAGCTGGCTCTGCTGCTTCTACGGTGTTCACGACAGGACAGACAGGGGGACAGGGGCGGGAGAGGGGGCAGGGGACAGGTGGAGAGGGAGACAGGATTAGGGGGACAGGGGACAGGATTAGGGGAGGACATGTCAAGGGACACTTCACTCTAGAAACTTGTGTACTACTGTATGTGTTGATAAGTGAAGTGAAGCATCAGCATATTACTAACTAAGTTAGTAACTGATGCATCAAACTGATTATTCTGTGATGTGTATATGTATTTGATGTTTGCAAATGCAGTAGGTCTACAGCATTATTTATTTACCTATATTTAATCATCAGGGAGTGCCCATTGAGACCAGTGTCTCTTTTACAAGGGAGCCCTGTATATTTCATGAAATACATCAAAAATAAAATACAATATAAAACAGCACAACACATATTGCACAAACAAACATAAATCTACACAATATACATAAAACACAGTCAACTAAAACAAACACATTCTTCATTATAAAATCCTATGTCCCCTGCCTGAACTGCACTAGGACACTAACGCATCTATTTGAAATGTATTTTGGAGATCATTCCAAAATATGTGGAATATAGAAACCTAAAGGCTGACTTACCGAACTCTGCAGACACCAAAGGAGTCTCCAGACTTAACCAACCCTGTAAACGGGTTTGATAACTTGTCATTTTAAATCTTAATAGTGAAGTTAGTTGGAGAAGGGCTTAGTTAGGTGGAGAAGCTTGTGGAGAAGGGCTTTGTAAACAAAAAGAGAGTAATGATGTGATCTACGGGACTTCAAAGAGGTCCAGCCAAACTTTTAGTAAAGAATACAGTAAAGAGTAATAAAACGCTCCTGTGATAAAACGAAGGGTGCTATGAAAAAGGCAACTGCACTTTGATAAATAGAATCACCATAATCAAGAACAGGTAGAAAGGTTGACTGCTTCCTGCTGACTAGTGAGAGACGAGGTCTGTTTCTGTAAAAAAAAGTATATCTAACAAGGTCCTTCGTATGTTTTTCAAACAATAAATCATTGTCAATCCAAATACCAAGGTATTTGTATGCAGGGACTCGTTCAATTATAGATCAATCCGATTAGTGAAGATGTAATCCATCTGAGACAATGTTATGAGAACTTGAAAATATGGGCTCCTTTGGGATTCTGGCAAATATATATACTTCCCCAGTGTCAGATACCATAGACTTCTAGTCATTGTGCTAACGCCAGTTAGCAACTCCCTTCCAACTGCACACAGAGACATAAAAATGGTATCCACGAGTTCACCTGACTCTGGGGAAGTAGATGAAGAGAGAACGTTTCAGAATATAAGTGATCAATGAAAGAAAACCATGAAAATACATATCGCCTTTTTAGATGTAAAAATACAATATCAAAATTATAATGTATATTATTTAGGGTTAGGAAAGTACTTATGGGAAGAAAAAAAACAGGGTTGGAGCGCCTGTCACATTCGTCGTATTGATGAGACCAAGGCGCAGCGTGATATGAATACATTCTTCTTATTAAACGAAGAACACTAAACAAACAAACAAAATAACAAATGAACGTGAAGCTATAACACGAGTGCTGACATGCAACTACACATAGACAATAACCCACAAAACCAAAATGGCAACCTAAATTGGATCCCCAATCAAAGATAAACAGCTGCCTCTGATTGGGAACCAATTCAGGCCACCATAGACCTACATTTACCTAGACATACCAAAACCCCATAGATATTAAAAAACCCTAGACAAGTGAACAAATACACATACCCACCCTCGTCACACCCTGACCTAACCAAAATAATACTGAAAACATAGATAACTAAGGTCAGGGCGTGACAGAGCCTTTACTCACAAAATATGTTGGTGAATAAAAAAAAAAACAGTGGTTTGATTCACCCTGAAATTGCCATATTCAATTGATCAATCCATGAAATATTGGAAGGTGAGAAAAGTGTACAATAGGGGTTGAACAGTAGTCCTTTTAATCTACCATAATAATCCTCACTAATCAGAGAACTGTAATGACAATCATACAGTTGTGAACCATGCGCCAGGGTCCAGCTTTAAACTGCTACGCATGGTGTGCGTTCCATAATTATTCAAATAGGCTACATATCCCAAATGATTGCTTATATTTACAATCGCCTTAGCCAAACGGCTTACTCATTTGCCTACCTTTTATCAATTTGTAAACTACAACGCATGGAGGATGGTGTTATTTCTATCAGAAAAAAAGAAAGTAGATGTTGTGCCACTTGGAACCGACAGGTTGCGCGACATTATTCATTGTTTCATCGCACGTAAAGGTGGTGGACTTACGAGGGAATTAAGTCAAGGTCAGAATACCAGAATATCAGTAGACACACCTCAGCCACACCTTCATTTATTTGATCTCCACACCAAACAAATAGCGGGTGAATTTCATACTATTCTCATGTTTAAGTTCAAGATCAGAATATGCGTAGAGCAAAAGTGCATAAAAAGGCAATTATGTTCCATTTAGCGCTTAACTCAGGTTGAAATTCTTCCCATGATGCACTCAAAGTTCTAATATGATATACCAATATAACGTACATGGGTTCATACTAGTATTTGAAACTTATCTTTAGAATGGAAAAGTCACAAAAGTGCAAACCATGCCCATCTGGCACTTGAGACAGGCTCAATCAAACACTCAAAGCAGTTCAAAGAAAACTATTTGAACCCAGGTCTGCTAACATACCAGTAAGGCATCCACCAGCTCATCATCATGCTTTCCTTTGTCCAGCAGGGTGGAGATCTGGGTCTTCAGTGATTTCACCTCAGTGCCCAGGTTTTTGTTCCTGGCCTTGCAGCCCTCCAGCTTCTTCTTCACATCCTTGTGGTCCTTCATGAGGGAATCATAGTCCCCCGTCATCCTCTAACCACACATGCCAGGAGGAGAGAAGCAGAACTAAGGCTGGAGTTCAATTAAACCTCAAAATCTCAAAAGAGCTACTGTGTGAATACCACAATGCAGGTTTGATTGAACTGTCAATCAATTGTCAATCAAGTCTGGCTCTTCCTACCTCCAGAGTTTCTCTCTTCTCCCTCTCCATATTGCGGATGTAGCTGAGGTTCCTGTCCTGGGGGGGTGTCTTCTGCAAGGCCCCGCCCCACAGTAGATCCTCTTCAACGCTGACGAATGACGGCTGCTTCCTCTGAGCTGATTGGCTCAGCTGCTGCTCCAGGTCCCGAACCTGGGGACAAATAAACAACAGAGAAACATTAAAATGGCTACATTGCAGTCTACAAATCACCTTGTATGTATTTTAAGAGGTTATTGTGTGATCAATATTCTGTGCCTCGAAAGTTCTTCCAATGACCGCAGGCAGTCAGCTCACCCTAATCTGGAGAGCCAGTATCTGCTGGGAGCGACCTCTCCAGTTCCCTGGGCTGGTCAGTAGCTGCTGGATGCTGACTTCCTCTCCTATCTCACTGGATAACACCTACAGTAGGAACAAAAACATGCCTGGAATAGTATGCCATAACCTTTGAAATGTTTGAACTTTTAACAAACGGCTGTATACACACCTTCTGAGCTATTTTCAATTCCTGCTTGACAGCTTGAATCTGGTTTCGATATTCTGTCATCTTGAATTGTGCAGCAGATAGTTTTTCCTGTAGAGATTTTACCACTGGACTGATCTGTTGGTGAGAGGAATACAGTCATAGCTGTCATTGAAAAGTCACAATATTGACACAAATACAATTAGCCGGGTTTGCTTAGAATAAACATGTACAAAAGGTTTTTGCTAAAATGCAATTACAGCTACAACAACATAAGCATTTCTATGTGGCAGTGTTCTCTTGAGTATTGGCTCATATTTGTTCACGGCTTAAAAATGATGATTAGTCATTAAGACTAATTACCTCCTGGAAGTCCTGGGATGACCTCATGTCTTGTGGCTTTACATCCATCTTCTTCCCAGGAGGACTAAGCAACAAAGCACTCTGGAGCTAGAGGATTTAACAAAATTGCAATTATTTTAATTACTTACCCATCCAGTCAAGAGCTTACATCATCAGTATATAAAGCAATACCGCTGACAAATGGCTGATTGGGTCAAGAAGTGGAAAGTCTCGGGCATTTATGTATAAAATTGGGATTTTGCATCCAAATGTCATTGTCAATTGACAGACTGGACATGAGATGGAATTCGGGTTCGTTACAGTTGTTGATTCTTCGTTATAGCAATGTTAAATTATAAGTTCTTTAAACATCCCATTTACCTCTTTCTCAAGCTCTTTCACTCTGTTGCTAGTTTGTTTTGCTTTAACTTTTTCTCGTTCCAATTCAGAAGCAAACTCTCGATTCCTCTTAGAAAGCTCAACAATCTTGGTAGCTGCCGCATCTCCCGCCAAGCCAGATGTACCTTGGACAAGATAGTCATAAAATCACAAAAAAAGGACATATGCCACTTTAGACAACATTCCCAAAGTCAAATGGAGCTCTGAAAGTGAGAATAAAACAAAGACAAAAACATATATATCATAATTTTACTCTGAATGTAGCCAAATCCAATGCTTATCACCCAAAAGATAAATTGTTCATTCAAGTTTTTTCATATACTGTACAATACCTGCTAAAGCCAGCCTGTCTTCCTCCCTCTTCTTCTTCAGATGTTTAATCTCAAAGTCTTTCTCGCTCACTAGTTTGAATAGTCGGCCATTTTCATCCCTCAGCTCCCTCACCTGGTCCTGCAACTGTTCATTTTCATTCTGTAACAGCCTGTGGGGATTAAAAACCCATTAAAGTCAACATTTTAATATGGAGGATGATAAATTCCCTCCAATTACAAACGACAATAACAACACAGTCATATTTAGGTTTATGAAAGTTCTCCCCTAAAAGACCCACAACTTGCATTGTGCTACAATTGCTAATTCAAAGCTAATGAAAGCCTTAGTCCAAAACAATTGCTCCATACACTTATCCATTTGGGTAATAATGAGATAGGTACATATAATGAATTCATAATGCTACAATGCCTACAGTAAGCATAATGTTAGGCTGTATTGGGGGAGGAAACTTTGTCTAACTTTAATAATATAATCTAATAATATTTCATAGAGCTCACTTTTTACTACAATCATCCGTGTGATGAATGTCTAGCTGGGACAGGTCCAGATTGTCCTGGATCTCAGTGGCCTTCTGCTCCTTCTTCTGTTTCTCTAGTCTTCTCTGGAGACGCTTCTCTTGTTGCTCCTGCAGAGCCTGGAACTGTAGACGAAGGTTATCCTTTAGTCCATCATCTTCTTCCATGTTGTAAAGTAATGTCCAACCCAGAAATTCCAGTCCCTTGGTGTTGAAAATAAATGTTAACACTTAATTTGGCTGACAAAACAAAGAAAAGGGTAGCTAGCTAACTAACACTGTTAATTTGGGGTCCATTTAAATGATGTAATGCATTCTTAATGACATGCATTTACATGGTAGTTACATAGGAACGTACAATTGAGCTAGACCTGCATTTGAAATGCCAATGTGTACAGTTACGTGCTAATTTCCATGAAACACAAACAGGAGCTAGAACAGATCAAGGTAAAAATGTGTTTGATATTGGATCTCCGGTTTTCTCTCATCAATAGCTATTGAATCAAGCATGCTATGACTATGAAGATGGTAGATTCTGAATAAGGGGAAGATGGAGAAAACACCACAGCTTTGTTTTGGTTGAAATTCATTTTTATATTATTATTTGTAGCTTTCAATTTTCAATAGCTCTATGATATATTCAGAATGAGGGGAGGATGGACAAAGCTCCCTTGCTTTTTTCTCTCTAGAAATTGCATTTGTATTTTTTTTTTTTATGTTCAATAGCTCTTACACAAAGCGTTCCTATGACTAAGAAATTTATACATTGCATTCGGAAAGTATTCAGACCCCTTCCGTTTTTCAACATTTTGTTATGTTACAGCCTTATTCTGAAATGTATTAAATTAACGGTTTTCCTCATCAATTTACACACAATACCCCATAATGACAAAGCGAAAACAGGTTTTTAGAGTTTTTTGCAAAAATAAAAAAGAAATACACACGGCACATAGTAAGCCCTCCCTTTGTGTAAGAGCTATTGAAGATTGAAAGCTAAAAACAAAAAAAAGGAAGAAAAATAAATCGACCTAAATAAAGCTATTGAAGATTGAAATCCCGAAATCGTATTATTACAAAACTAATAATAAAGGTGTGGATATTTCTCCATCCAGACGATTCAGAATATACCATCTTTATAGCCATGGCATGCTTTGTTCAATAGTTATTGATGAGAGAAATTCTAATATTCAACGAATATCCTAAAACAAATTTTACCTCGGTCTACAACGGTTGTATAAACTGTAACTTGGTGGAGAGGAGGGGTGGGGTGGTTATGGTTACAAGACACTAGACCTACATCCAAACAAAATATGTTTTAGTAATTAACAATTCACTTCGTGTAAAGTATGCTTAGGCCTAGTCTCAGAGGTTTTAAACCTCACTAGCATCATATTTTAAGATAGCCCGGCGTTGGCTAAGGACGTTATTAAGGTCAGCTAACTAACGTTAGTTTAGCTAACTTAGCTAGCGAACGTTAGCTGTTATAACAGGCAGGATATTAAACTATTCATTTACAACTCACCTTTGTAACAACGTTCTGCGTCGAGCTACAACATAACAATACACAGGTTGCTGGACAATTGAAATATCTGTGGTTATAAGCTTGACATGTCACAGTTCACGAAACGTGTGTAGAGCTGTTTTGGTATTGGTACACTTCCTCGTCCGATCGAACGCTAGTGTATCCATGGCAACGGGTCCCTCCTTGGAGGCACGCACCGCGCAACAGGTGGGGGGAGCATGGAGGTGGGGAGATTGCAAGCGGTGGCACATGCAAGTGTACACCATAATGAGTAAGTGAAAACATGTTTTTAGAAATATTTGCACATTTATCGAAAATGAAATACAGAAACATCCAATTTACATAAATATTCACACCATTGAGTCAATGCTTTGTAGAAGCACCTATCTTGGTAAGTCTCTAAGAGCTTTCCACACTTGGATTGAGCAACATTTGCCCATCATGTCGTAACCAAAAACAAATACAAATATATTTTATAACCTTCAAAGTAGCCACCCTTTGCCTTGATGACAGCTCTGCACACATGTTCCTTACGCACAAAAAGCGTATTTCTCTAAAATGTTGTACACAAATTTTATTATATCGCTGTTAGTGAGCATTTCTCCTTTGCCAAGATTATTCATCCACCTGACAGGTGTGGCATATCAAAAAGCTGATTAAACAGCATGATCATTACACAGGTGCACCTTGTGCTGGGGACAATAAAAGATTTTGACACAAAACACAATGCCACAGATGTCTCAAGTGTTGAAGGAGCGTGCAATTGGCAAGCTGACTGCAGGAATGTACATGAGCTGTTGCCAGAGAATTGAATGTTTATTTCTCTACCATAAGCCACCAATGTCGTTTTAGAGAATTTGGCAGGATGTAAAACCGGCCTTCCAACCACAGACTACCACATCGGCTTCTTCACCTGCGGGATCGTTTGAACCAGCCACTCGGACAGCTGATGAAACTGAGGAGTATTTTTTTCTGTAATGAAGCCCTTTTGTGGGAAAAACTCATTCTGATTGGCTGGGCTTGGCTCCCAAGTGGGTGAGCCTATGCTCTCCCAGGCCCAACCATTGATGCACCCTTGCCCAGTCGGGAAATCCATAGATTAGAGCCTAATGATTGATTTCCTTATTTTTTTAAATGTAACCTTCATTTAAGTAGGCAAGTCATTTCAGAACAAATTCTTATTTACAATGACGGCCTACCCTAGCCAAACTCGGACGACGCTGGGCCAATTGTGCGCTGCCCTATGGGACTCCCAATCACGGCCGGATGTGATACAGTTGAAATCCAGGCTGTAACTCAGTGAAATCTTTGACATTTTTGCATATTGCGTTTATATTTTTCGTCATTGTCTAAATATACAGATTTAAATTTTAATACCATTGGGATGTTCCAGGAAGCAGGATCATCATGTTAGCCAGCTAACTTTGAAAACAATCAAGTATATCTCTTGATTTTGAGATTCATTTTGAGAGCTAAATTTGCAAATGCGTTGTTAGGATGTCGAGTCAATTATACCTCATCTCGGAAATCCAGAACTAAAATGTTGCGTAAATGCGTCAGGTGCTCGATTAAGTTCTGGGAGGAAACGTGTTAGAAAAGATACTAGAACAAGGAGCGGAAGCAAGGCGGTAGCTCCACCCTCCTCTCTTTCCAAGTTCTAGGCAAGTCTATGTGCCAAATGTGCCCTGTAAAATTGTGATTTGTCCAAATGATCAGTGGTGGAAAATTTGTGCACCAGAGCAAAGTTCGTCGTTAGTTGTCGTATCCCACCGTCTGTTGACAAATGTTTGGCAAATGCTTCAATTCCAGTTACATTTGTCTGTCCACAAGAGATAATTATATGCTAATTATATGCCAATTTCATGTCTATATTTCTTAAAAACATCAAGTTATCTCAGATTTTCCGGGACAGCTGGCTAACTCATTGATCTTGCTTCCTCAAACAACCCCCATGTGTCAACGGGGTCCAATGTCATGTAAAACTGTACATACCAATGGTCATAGCTCCCATCACAAATCCTTGAGCCATTACACCCATGTCTTTAAGGTGCACTGACATCGTCATGCATCCACAGATCTTCAACTTGAACAGTCTGTAGCCCACGGTGGTAAAGAATCCTGCCATTCCTTGAAATGCAAAAAACAACAACAGACAAAGTAGAGTACAGAATATAAAGGACAACTGGGCCTATAGGACAATGACACTTGAAGACATACAGTCAATATCAACATCAATACAACAGTACAAAATAACAACAAATGTTGACTGTGTATAGTGTACAACAGTATATTTAATACACTTCTGCTGCCTCAGAAGGAATTTTGTTTTTTTGTCACATTAAGTACACTTTAACATGGGGCACCATTTTAGGGTGTCTTTGGATAAATGTCAAAAGATTGTCTCTGCAAACCTTCATATTATGTGCAGGTTCATATCTTGCTTTCATTCGGTGATGTAATCATAGAGGTGCATGAGAACTAATCTATGATGGATATGTGTGTGTGTGTGTGTGTGTCTGTGTGTGTGTGCGTGTGTGTTGTATACTAATCACTAATTGCAACAAAAGGATTCTCCTTTGCCTTTCGCATACATTTTAACTCTCCTTTATCATATTCAACTGCAGACATCTTGGCTGAAATCAGAAAAATTTGGAGAATTACAGAGAGTTACTTTATAGCATAAATCTAGAAAGATGTTATTCACCATGAGTATAAGTTCAAATATCAGTGACATGGGGTTGTATTGGAAAGTACAGTGAAACCTTGACGTCATCTTTACATTAGAAAATATATTGGAGATTGTAGCAATTTAACAATTCTTATAAAATAAAATTATTTGTCACGTACACATGGTTAGCAGATGTTAATGCGCGTGTAGCGAAATGCTTGCGCTTCTAGTTCCGACCATATCTAACAAGTAATCTAACCTAACAATTGTAAAGGAATGAATAAGAATATGTACATAAAAATATATGAATGAGTGATGGCCGAACAGCATATGCAAGATGCAGTAGATGGTATAGAGTACAGTATATACATATGAGATGAGTAATGTAGGGTATGTAAACAGTATATAAAGTGGCATTATTTAAAGTGGCTAGTGATACATTTATTACATCAATTTTTCCATTATTAAAGTGGCTGGATTTGAGTCAGTATGTTTGCAGCAGCCACTCAATGTTAGTGATGGCTGTTTAACAGTCTGATGGCCTTGAGATAGAAGCTGTTTTTCAGTCTCTTGGTCCCCACTTTGATGCACCTGTACTGACCTCGCCTTCTGGATGATACCGGGGTGAACAGGCCGTGTCTGTTCACCCCGGGTGGTTGTTGTCCTTGATGATCTTTTTGGCCTTCCTGTGACATCGGGTGGTGTAGATGTCCTGGAGGGCAGGTGGTTTGCCCCCGGTGATGCATTGTGCAGACCTCACTAACCTCTGGAGAGCCTTGCGGTTGTGGGCGGAGCAGTTGCCGTACCAGGCGGGGATACAGCCCGACAGGATGCTCTCGATTGTGCATCTGTAAAAGTTGGTGAGTGTTCTTGGTGACAAGCCACATTTCTTCAGCCTCCTGAGGTTGAAGAGGCGCTGCTGTGCCTTCTTCACCACGCTGTCTGTGTGGGTGGAACATTTCAGTTTGTCCGTGATGTGTACGCCGAGGAACTTAAAACTTTCCACCTTCTCCACTACTGTCCCATCGATGTGGATAGGGGGCTGTTCCCTCTGCTGTTTCCTAAAGTCCACGATCATCTCCTTTGTTTTGTTGACATTGAGTGTGAGGTTATTTTCCTGACACCACACTCCGAGGGCCCTCACCTCCTTCCTGTAGGCCGTCTCGTTGTTGTTGGTAATCAAGCCTACCACTGTAGTGTCGTCTGCAAACTTGATGATTGAGTTGGAGGCGTGCATGGCCACGCAGTCATTGGTGAACTGGGAGTACAGGAGAGGGCTGAGAACGTACCCTTGTGGGGCCCCAGTGTTGAGGATCAGTGGGGTGGAGATGTTGTTACCTACCCTCACCACCTGGGGGCGGCCCATCAGGAAGTCCAGGACCCAGTTGCACAGGGCGGGGTCGAGACCCAGGGTCTCGAGCTTAATGACGAGTTTGGAGGGTACTATGGTGTTAAATGCTGAGCTGCAGTCAATGAACAGCATTCTTACATAGGTATTCCTCTTGTCCAGATGGGTTAGGGCAGTTTGCAGTGTGATTGGGATTGAGTCGTCCGTGGATGTATTGGGGCGGTAAGCAAATTGGAGTGGGTCTAGGGTGGAGGTGATATGGTCCTTGACTAATCTCTCAAAGCACTTCATGATTACGGAAGTGAGTGCAACGGGACGGTAGTCATTTAGCTCAGTTACCTTAGCTCTCTTGAAGCATGTGGGAGCAGCAGACTGGAATAAGGAGTGGCCAAAAGTCTGTTATACCAGGGGCAGACCCATTAAGGGCTTTCACCATGCTTCCACCATGTCGAAGTAGTCAAAGTCATCAATTGGGTGGGGATTCCTATGGATTCTAGACTCAATGGAGCTCCGCATGCTGTCACAGGTGCTATAATGGCACAGATATAAATATGAGTCTTCTAACTATCTCTATGGGCATGCACTGTTTGCTGGAACATAAATGGTTAGTGCTATAAGGGATCCTTGGGATGTCCATACCCTAAACTCTAACTTTAACCATGACCCTTAACTAACCTTAACCATTTTAAATGTCATCTTCAGTAATGTCAGAGTTGAATGTCCAAATGATATCTGCTAGCAAGGACCGAACGGAATGTACAGTCGATTCGGATCTCATGATATGAATGGATTTTCATGAATCTGATTATTTCATACAACTCACCTATCTATACTAGACCTATATATTCTACATAGATGGAACTGACTAACAGACAGACACACTTGGTTCATTAACAGTAAGCATTTCATTGTTAGTCTATACCTGTTGTCTATGAAGCATGTGACAAATAAAATTTGATTTGATTTCATGCTATAATTTTCTGAAATATCTATTTCTAGGCTGTTTCCTATCCCTAAATAATCTTTACGATTAGAGGTCTATATAGATAGGCTATAGCCTATGAATAGGTATATAGAGGTTAATTAAGTAACATTTCATGAGCCTCTATATGAGTGAAGTCTATTGAGTTCAAACCTAACTAAAATGTTAATTCAGATTAACTCAGATGTTTGCAAGAAGATTTAGAGTGGCTTTAAGGGATATAGGGCCAAAATTACAACCAGATATGAGATTGACACTAGGCCTGATGAAAAAGAGAGCCACCAACTGGCGGTGGACTCCGATAGAGGTGCTGGTTTAATATATAGGTACAACTGTCCCAACGCCTCTGTTAGAACGCGGATAATGACCATTTAGGAGACAGCTGTACCGACCGTGCTTTATTCCACACTCACGACAGACAGGCACACTCACACACAGTGATAGGAATTGGATTGATGGTAGTCGTCAAAGTGATAGTGTAAGTGGTCGCATGGTCAGTGACGCACTAACACACGTTGAGGAAGTCCAGGATGTAGGCTTTTCCTCAGCTTTTCCTTTTCCTTGGCTGACCAGCTCAGCTGACTTGAGTTCCCTGGCAACCTGGTGCGTAACACAGAGGTGTGACATGGCGTCAGCCTGATGCGGGTGGGATGGTAGTCTACCTCAGCAGTAAAAGGCTACAAAGTGTACAAGATGGCAAAAAAAACAACATCAGTTCAACATATGCTGTAATATCTGTGAGTTGCATGCTATAGTGTTTCCATTTAAATCTCAGTTATGATTTTACATAAATGATACTAATAGGCTACTTTGCTGCTTTAAACAGGGGAATAAGAATAGGAAAATATTATGACAAATACCAGGAAATGGAGGAATGCCTAAGAACTACAGACTAAATGCTGACTTTATCATAGTGCTTACTCAAAAGCAGGTTTGCTTTGCTAGAATAGCACATTTAATACTGGATTTTAGAATTTCAGAAACTTTTTTTTACCCCAGAATTAAGTCTACTCTAATGCATAATACATCATACAGGAAAGTTGTTTATTCTTCTTGACGATAACATATTCAGTGAGCTCCAAAAGTATTTGGACACCGACAATTGTGGGGAAAACTGAAATGATTAAAATGAATATGAGGTTAAAGTGCATATCATACATATCGGGTGAACCGTTTAGAAATTACAGCACTTTTTGTACATAGTCCCCCAATTTTAGGGGAACTAAAGTATTGGGACAAATTCACTTATGTGTATTAAAGTAAACATTTTAATTTGTTTCCCCATTAAACAGGAAACAACTTTGACCAATCAAACTTCCCACTCTAATTCCTGCCACGACAGGACACAATCATTGATAAGTCGACTCAGACAGATTGGACTACTTAAAAATACCCCCTAGAAGACTGCCAATAGGTAAACAACATGAACCATTTTACTGTGACCCCTTTGTCAAGAAGAATGTATGGTCAGTAGTGATGGGTCGTTTGCGAACGAACGGCTCTTTTTGGTGTGGGGAACTGAATCGCATCAGTGAAAGAGCCATTCATTTGGCTCCCTTATTTGCATACTGCTATTACTCACTTACAGTGAATCCACACTGCAGAAACAATAAATTGTGAGAAAAGCACATCAATCTAGTCCAATGTGTAAAAAAAAACCTGTCATCTAATAATTTGGTCAGGTAAAAATGTTTTTGAACGTGCGCTTCACGATCTGTCATAATGGTAGCCTACCTTTTGGGCTTTGCATTGGATATTTGAAAAAGATTCATGTTTCTAGACCAACTTTTAAGCATTTTGAAGGAAAGACTCGGAATGCCCACTGACTAAAGGTCAGTGGCGGTATATTAAACAAACTCATACCACTATTATTGGCCAGATGGGGGCGGCATGAGGCAAGAGAAGTTAACACCGTTATCCTGTAGTACACAGATAATTTAAAAAAAAATGTTTCTAGGCTCCTCAGTGACAAGATAAGGGATAGTATGTGCTTAGTACTGTAGTAGCTGCCCTACAGTAATCAAGCCCATGAACTTTCACACATCCAAATGAGCCCATAATATGTACACTGTAGTTACATGTAAACTTGAAGGGTGTGTTTTCAACATTTCCCAAATTACTGTTTTTAGATCCAAAATATTTAGACTCTTACTTTTCCTGTGTCTACATTTCAACGCCACATCAAATCCTCTGACATGGTGGTATTAGAGACGGTATTAACAAATATCCAGAACATCCATCAATGCATCATGAATTGTTTATTCTTGTGCACCAGCTGAAAGTTGATGTCGATGGCCTAGAGTTAGTTGCCCTTTAGAAGGATAGCAGACAGTATTTCACAATACTCGTATCTTTTAGATGAAACATAGTATAACTTAAAGCAGGGATGACAAACTAATTTCACGAAAGCAGGGATGTCAAACTCGTTCCACGGAGGGCAGTGTCTGCGGGGTCTTTGTTTTTTTCCTTTCAATTAAGACCTAGACAACCAGGTGAGGGGAGTTCCTTACTAATTAGTGGCCTTAATTCAGCAATCAAGTACAAGGGTGGCGCGAAAACCCGCAGAGACTCTGCCCTCCATGGAATGTGTTTGACACGTGCCTTAAAGAGTTTACCTTTACAGGCCAATTAAATGCTCAGATGAAATAGAACAGCTTATCATAAACACTATTCTAATCATTAGATCTTTATCACTGACATAAAATAATTTAAACTATATTTTTACTTTTATCACACCCAAAATAGAGATATTAATGTACTGTAAGGCCTAAGGGTGTGTATGTAAATTCAGTCTTGGGTGCCAGAGTGTGCTCAGTGTGCTCGTAAATTCAGAGCGTTGTCAGATTGACCATTAGTAAATTCATAGTGTTTCGCTAACGCTCTGGCCGAGGAGTAGGGTTGTTCAGAGAGTTCTGACCTCACAACGGCATTCAAGCACCCAATCTAACATTGGCTAGCTTGCTAGCTACTTCCAGACACAAATAAGAGAACACCTCCCATTTTACTCACCCTAGCAGAGCTGGTTAGGCTGTTTTCATGTTATCCAGAGCGTTGGTGACTGGAGTTGTGCTGCAGGCAACAATTTAATTATGCTTTTTTGCCAATGTTTACTGACACCGGCCATATTCAACAGGTGTTGAGTGTTCGTAAATTCAACAGTCATTCTGCGCTCTGGCACATTCAGATGAGAGTGCTCTGAAATCGGAGTAGATAGCCAAAGTGAATTTACGAACGCACCCTAGATTGATTCAGCGGATTTACGTTTACTATGTTACATCTACTTTATGAAACCAGGCTGTTGAATCCAGGGGGTGGAAGATCAGCACAATAGCGGGATTGAAATTTAAAGGCAAAATTCTGGCATTCCCGGAGACTGCATTCACCGGCAAACGATGCAAATGTCGGCTAAATCGTAAATAACCCTTTACATTTTAACACGGATCTTCCAGCACTACAGATTGAATCTAGCCCAAAAGCTACTTACTTATATCCCTTTCATACACAGACCAAAATCCCACTAATTGACCATGCCTGCATTTCAATAAAATATTTTTTGTATATCTGAAATGTGTAGAGGGTAAAAAAAAACTCATTTTTTTAAGCCACATATAACTAATTCATTGCGATATGTTGTGTGAAAGGCATTCAATTTTAATATCCCCATTGCTGGGATGGAACAAGATACATTCAACTTTGACCATGTTGTTATGATACTTGTCATGTTTTTTTATTTTTTATTATTCATAATACAAAAATCAACTTACATTGCTACATCAAACATGTTGTTACGGTTTTCTTTGGGTGAAGTAGAGTCGTCAGCCACCAATTGTGCAAGTTCTCCCACTTAAAAAGATGAGAGAGGCCTGTCATTTTAATCATAGGTACACTTCAACTATGACAGACAAAATGAGAAAAAAAATCCAGAAAATCACATTGTAGGATTTTTAATGAATTTATTTGCAAATTATGGTGGAAAATAAGTATTTGGTCAACTACAAACAAGCAAGATTTCTGGCTCTCACAGACCTGTAACTTCTTCTTTAAGAGGCTCCTCTGTCCACCACTCGTTACCTGTATTAATGGCACCTGTTTGAACTTGTTATCAGTATAAAAGACACCTGTCCACAACCTCAAACAGTCACACTCCAAACTCCACTATGGCCAAGACCAAAGAACTGTCAAAGGACACCAGAAACAAAATTGTAGACCTGCACCAGGCGGGAGCAATTATTAGGAAATGCAAGACCACTGCAAGACCACTGATAATCTCCCTCGATCTTGGGCTCCACGCAAGATCTCACCCCGTGGGGTCAAAATGATCACAAGAACAGTGAGCAAAAATCCCAGAACCACACGGGGGGACCTAGTGAATGACCTGCAGAGAGCTGGGACCAAAGTAACAAAGCCTACCATCAGTAACACCCTATGCCGCCAGGGACTCAAATCCTGCAGTGCCAGACGTGTCCCCCTGCTTAAGCCAGTACATGTCCAGGCCCGTCTGAAGTTTGCTAGAGAGCATTTGGATGATCCAGAAGAAGATTGGGAGAATGTCATATGGTCAGATGAAACCAAAATATAACTTTTTGGTAAAAACTCAACTCGTTGTGTTTGGAGGACAAAGAATGCTGAGTTGCATTCAAAGAACATCATACCTACTGTGAAGCATGGGGGTGGAAACATCATGCTTTGGGGCTGTTTTTCTGCAAAGAGACCAGGATGACTGATCCGTGTAAAGGAAAAAATGAATGGGGCCATGTATCGTAAGATTTTGAGTGGAAACCTCCTTCCATCAGCAAGGGCATTGAAGATGAAACGTGGCTGGGTCTTTCAGCATGACAATGATCCAAAAAAACACCGCCCCAAAGCTTCGTAAGAAGCATTTCAAGGTCCTGGAGTGGCCTAGCCAGTCTCCAGATCTCAACCCCATAGAAAATCTTTGGAGGGAGTTGAAAGTCCGTGTTGCCCAGAAACAGCCCCAAAACATCACTGCTCTAGAGGAGATCTGCATGGAGGAATGGGCAAAAATACCAGCAACAGTGTGTGAAAACCTTGTGAAGACTTACAGAAAACGTTTGACCTCTGTCATTGCCAACAAAGGGTATATAACAAAGTATTGAGATAAACTTTTGTTATTGACCAAATACTTCTTTTCCACCATCATTTGCAAATAAATTCATTAAAAATACTACAATGTGATTTTCTGGAATTTTTTTCTCATTTTGTCTGTCATAGTTGAAGTGTACCTATGATGAAAATTACAGGCCTTTCTCATCTTTTTAAGTGGGAGAACTTGCACAATTGGTGGCTGACTAAATACTTTTTTGCCCCACTGTACATTGTGTGCAAAAGGCATGAGGAGGTAGGCAAATAATTACAATTTAGCAGATTAACACTGGAGTGATAAATGATCAGATAGTCATGTGCAGGTAGAGATACTGGTGTGCAAAAGAGCAGAAAAGTAAAGAAATAAAAACATTATGGGGATGAGGTAGGTAAATTGGGTGGGCTATTTACCGATGGACTATGTACAGCTGCAGCGATCGGTTAGCTGCTCAGATAGTCTGAGAGTTGTCAGACAGAATTGAAAACCTTTTGGTTTCAGAGAAATTGGCATTTTACACAGAAAAGGGTGGTCTGCATGAAACTCTGAAAAGGTCATTTAATAATAACAATCCAGGGAAAAGGAAGGTTCATAGGGATCAGGGTCATTTCGAGGGAAGCAGGTACCATCATATCCATTAGTGTAAGTTGGATCCCCATTAAAGGGTGAAACAGTGGCAACACTCTGCCCCCCCATCCGCTAGGATAGCCAATCTATTTTGTAAGACCGTGGTATGTATAGCAAAAAGTCTGAATGGCACCAGACGGCAGGCAGGCTCAGGGTCAGGGTAGGCAGAGGTCAATAATCCAGAGGTGGTGCAAAGGTACAGGTCGGCAGGCGGGCTCAGGGTAAGCTCCATTTTGAGGGGTGTGCCTTTGTTTTCTGGTGCCGCCCTTATTATGCTACTGCTGGGAGAAGTCACTGGTCGTGTCCGAATACCCATACTTGCATCCTCATTTCTTTTGCTGTGTGTACATTGAAAATTCAGAACCGCTGGACATTAACGTAATAAACTAAAGCACTGAACATTGGGAACAAGAACAAAATGACTGCTATTTCTAGATCTATAAATTAAATAATGACATTTGTAGCCTAGCCTACAATATTAAATCAATCCATGTGTTCAACTCAAAACGCCTGTTTAACATGACATCAAAAACGCAGCCACATCCCGAGTTCCTGGCGCCGACACATTCAGAAGTCATACGATGGTGTAGTAAAAGCTCTTACGAAGGTCTACAGGACAAGAAACACTTTTCAGTGAGAAAACAGACATCTAATTTTAGATTAAAATACATTTAAAATACTTCTGTTTTCAAAAATGTGGCCTACGACCCAATACCGGTGCTAATTTTAAGAAGAACAAAAACGACTTAGCCTACATTTGAACAACACTGCAGAAACTTTGTGCATCTTCCCAATTAAGGAGCCTTAGTTTTGTTGTTTAGCTACTTCAAGAGATCTAGGGTCTGTCACTCGAAGTCCACATCTTCCAATGCATTGTGGAAAAGTGTGCCAAAATTAGTATGACATCTGGGCATTTAAGTATACTCGATTTTTGAAATGTTGCATATTATTAAACATAATGTTTTCGCATACTCAAATGGCCTACTATTTAAAACGCAGGTATGGGTATTCGGACAAGACCAGTGACTTCTCCCAGCAGTAGCATAACATGGGTGGCACCAGAAAACAAAGGCACAATCCTCAAAATTGAGCTTGACACAGGTTCTGCAGTGTCTATAACTGTCTACAATGAGCATTTCAAGGTTATCAAGCTGAAGAAAACAAATGTGTTGCTGAAGACATAGTCAAGAGAGAGATTGATCCCAAATGGTGGTTTTGCAGATCAGAGTGAGCTATGAAGAGCAAAAAGAGCAGCAGTATGTAGTGCCTGGAAATATTCCCCCATTATTTGTCAGGGAATGGCTGTCCAAAATAAAATGTAACTGGTGGGACTTGAAAATGCATAATTAACATTTCCCAGCTTAGAGAAAAAGGCACAGACCAAACACTGAAACACTTGCTGAAGAATTATGACAGTTTTCAATAATCAGATGGGAACGGCCAAAGGATTCACAACCAAGCTCATACTGTTCCATAATCCCTGAGACAAAAGGTGAAAGCAGACATTTCTTTCTTTGCTGAATTCCTGTTGATTTTAGGAGGAGGGGTGGGGGGGTTAGTTGCCCGAGAGGCTGTTGTGTTTTGTCAGTGACTCAAGTTACACATCGCTCAGAATGTCGGTGTGGTTTTCTTTTGAACGTTGTGTGGGAACAAGGTCGAAAGAGAATACAAAGGGAGAGTAAAACAACAACAGATGTGGAGAACTGTAGCCTACACAACAAGGTTTGAATGGTACGACAGTTGTAGGTTGAGAAACATGGTTCTGATTAGGTAGTGTACAACTAAGACCAGAAGTGACTTTTTTGTAGCAGGTTAGGAGATCTTACGCAGCAGGTTAGAATAATTAATGTAGCAGGTTAGGAAAACGTATATAGCAGGTTAGAATAATTCATGTAGCTGGTTAGGAGAATTAGGTTAAGGTTAGGAAAAGAGTTAGCTAAAATTCTCTCCAAACCTGCTACGAAAAGTCACTACTAGTCACACTGAACAAACATAGAAACAACAAAAGTCTATATGAATGATGGATGGTTTAAAGGAGCATGGCCATTATAGTTGTATGCCTCTATCCATAAAATCAGCATATTTCATCAAAGGCTTTAAATAGTTGCAAATAGATGGCATGACCATTTTGGGGTTATTGTTTTGTTTTTGCAAGCATGTCTTGTTAGGGATTCAGGAGGACTTGGGTATATCTTGGGTATGTACATGTATGTGCATGTCTTCTTCAATCTTACCTCTATTCACAATGATCTTGTTTTGGGGCTTTCTCCACCGCTCTTTATGGTATGAAACAGAATAAAGGCCCAAAATGCAACACTATTACAAATCTGAGAGAGGTTCTCTCTACACATGTGATCTATTAAGTTTTCCTATCACAAAATCTCTCTGTAGTCTCCTGACTGAAACCAGCTGAAACCTGCATGGTCCTGGCCCTGAGCCATCTAAATGCATATACTTGAGGCAGAGCTATGTATAAACAATGCTTTTCCTTGATATTAATATACTAGACACGTTTCATTTCATTGCGAGAACATTGCTGTGTCCTAGTGCTTAGAATACTAATGGCACTCTCACTGTGAAAGGAGGGGGAGGAGCATGAGTCATGGGTATCGAAAACACAAAATACACTTAAGCTGGGGCACAGATGTGCTCTGAAAGAACGAAGAGGAAAGGACAATGGGCTTTCTGCTGCCGATCCTTCTGGCTCTGCTAGCCTCTGTCTTAGGGGGACTCTACCTCCTGGGGGCCTTCAGGTGGTGTCGACCAGGGGAACCCCCCCTGGACCGGGGCCCCATTCCCTGGCTGGGCCACGTCCTTGAGTTCCGCAGGGACACAGCAAAGTTCCTGGAGAGGATGAAGAGGAAGCATGGGGATATTTTCACTGTGCAGCTGGGAGGATTCTACTTCACATTCCTTATGGACCCTCGGTCCTTCGGGACGATTGTGAAGGAGGCCCGCACCAAACTGGACTTCAGCAAGTTTGCACAAAAGCTGGTTCAGAAAGTGTTTGGTTACCACTCCGACCACAGGTTTCCTCAGATGTCCAGCAACAAGCACCTGATGGGGGACGGTTTAGTGGTCATGACACAGGCTATGATGAGCAACCTACAGAATCTGATGCTGCACAGTGTAGGGACGGGGATAATAACCATATGCCCTGGAATGAGGACGGTCTGTTCAACTACAGCTACAACATTGTCTTCAGGGCAGGTTACCTGGCTCTGTTCGGTAATGAGACACCAAAATCCACAAAGAGCATGGAGAAAGCCAGAGAGGTCGACAGAGTGGAGTCCCAGGAGCTCTTCCTTGAGTTCCGTAAGTATGACCAGCTCTTCCCCAATCTGGCCTATGGGGTCCTGCCTCCATGGGAGAAGAGAGAGGCGGAGAGGCTGAAGAGGCTGTTCTGGAAAATGCTCTCAGTGCAGAAGGTGAAGACCAAGGAGAACATCAGTGTCTGGGTGCGTGAGCAGCAGCAGGAGAGGGAGGAGCACGGCATGGAGGACTTCATGCAGGACAGGTACATGTTGCTTCTCCTCTGGGCCTCACAGGGCAACACAGGCCCTGCTGCCTTCTGGCTCCTTCTCTACCTCATGAAGCACCCAGATGCAATGGGGGCTGTGAAGAAGGAGGTGGAGGAGGTGCTGAAGGAGACAGGCCAGGAGGTGAAGCATGAAGGCCCCTTTATCGATCTAACCCGGGACATGCTGCAAAAGACGCCCATCCTGGACAGTGCCGTGGAGGAGACACTCCGCCTCACCACAGCCCCTGTCCTCACCAGGGCCGTGCTCCAGGACATGTCCCTCAAGATGGCCGACGGAAGCGAGTACCGCATCAGAGAAGGAGACAGAGTAGCCCTGTTTCCTTACACTGCTGTCCAGATGGACCCAGAGGTCCACCCGGACCCACTCACCTACAAGTATGATCGCTTCCTGACAGCAGAGGGGGGTAAAAAGACGGACTTTTACAAAGGTGGGAAAAAAATTAAATACTACAACATGCCGTGGGGTGCTGGGATCACTATGTGCCCAGGACGCTTCTTCGCCACCAATGAGCTGAAGCAGTTTGTCTTCCTCATGCTCACATACTTTGACTTTGAGCTCAAGAACCCAGATGAAAAGATACCTGATATTGACACCAAGCGCTGGGGGTTTGGGTCTATGCAGCCAACCAGAGACATCCAGTTTAGATACAGACTCAGGTTTTAAAAATGAGTGACTGACAAACCAGCCTTTGTCAACACTGAGTGTAAACTTCCATCTCATGAGCTGTTAATCTGATTTGGTTTATTATAAACTATCTTGTGCCTAAAAACAAAAGTGTCTAGAGTACCTAGTACCACAACAAGTTGTACAGTATTAAAATAACTGCTTATAATTGTTTTGTTTCATCTACTTTCATCTACTTTCACTGTCTTTGAAAATATCTGGAATGTTTATGCTTAGAGTCAGCTGGAAATATTACATTTTAAAATTGAAATCAGGTACTATATAATATTTTTGAGTGATGAGTCATGAGGAAATGGTTTGCAGATAGTATTAGAAACATGTAGGAGACGTGTAGGAGACGTATTCTACAAGAAACAATATCACTCCCTAAAAACACAATCCTTGGTAGCTTTTCTGAATTCACAGATAAATTGATCCACATGGAAAATTTCAGGCATTGAAACCGTAAATGACTTGATCATTTAAAAAAAATTATCATAAAATCTTACAAGAACAAAAAAAGAAACACACAGATGTTCAAAACCAATTCCATGTAGGAGATGAATTTACATGTAGTTAAAACTACTGTGTGTACTGTATTCTTGATTTTATTATCTTTTTAGTCTGGTTCACTCATATTCTGACCCTCAAGGACTGTCTATGATTGTGCCAAAAATGTGTACTATAATAATCATTGCTGTTTTTGTAACATTGTAATGTCAAGCATTTAATCTTTGTGTTTTTCCTCCTGCCAAATGTAATAAAATATCCTTATAAAGCCTTGGATGTGGTATAAGTGTTATACCCCTTTCATACACAGACAAAAATCCCACTTTTCTTTACCATCCCAACTTTTTTTAAATCTGTGTTTTTGTATATCTGAAAGGGGTAGGGGGTAAGAAAACATGGTATATTAAATCCCACCTTGAGTTCTAGAAATGAAGCCTGCATTTTTAGACCCTGTAAACAAAATACAGGTATCGGGTCTTATTCCAACCTCATAGTGTGGAAATATATATAAAACACAGGGAAATCATGTTTTTAACTGCACTGGGCCTTTAATATTTTTTTTTGCTTGTCTTTGGGCAGCCTCATGCATCTGGTTTTCAGGGGAAATAGAAAGAGAGCCTGTGATGCGACTCCCTTTTTTCAACATTAACATGGTGACACTCCATCTTAACTCCTCCTCCACATTTACTGGATTGGTTCAACAGTGCAGAAGAGAACCTCCCCCGACAGTATTTTTTTCTCGTCAGGACCAGAAAGAAAGAAATGCCGCTCAGGCGTCTTTTACGCCTGCTATGTTAGGTTGATCGATAGATAACAAGGTTGACATGTTAAGCTAGACCCACTTAGTTTCCACCACAAAACACCAGAAATTTGTCAAAAAGAGTAGAAACCAACTCAGCAGCTTTTACACTACTATTTGACAAAAAAAAATATTTAAAGAAATAATTTCACAATGTTAAACAGAGTTCAGTTCATGTAACAGGGTTGAACTTAAAATGAGCGAAAGACGTAAATTATTCACTAATCACATGAAATAAATAATAATATTCTGAAATGACTTTGTCAATACAACAAAATAACTAGGGATTTAAAATGATGATTACATAAAAAATAAAAATAAACGTTTTGCGGGTTAAGTGGGTCAAAATCTTCCTAGAAGTAACAGAGGGTGCACCGAGGAACATGTGGAAATTTGGCACTTTAGCAAGTCTATTCATATTAAAAAACAGATTTATTGAATTCTCAATGTGGTCTATATTAAAGGTACTTTATGTACTGTAACAGGCTTTTAAAATTCAATTTTGGTGCACAATTTCTACTTAACATATCAAAGGGACGCAAAAGGCACTCTTTTCGTGGAACAAGCCATGTAAAGTATCTTTAGAAAGTATTGACAACCCCTGACTTTTTCCACTTTTTGTTGAATTACAAAGTGGGGTTAAAATGGATATCATTGTCTTTTTTTCTCAACAATCTACACAACATACTCTGTAATGTCAAAATGGAAACGTTTTTAAAAACATTTTTTTTAAACTAATGAGAACATTAATTACAAAAAAATAATTTATAGACTGCAAGAAATCCAAACAGATGTAATATTTGACTAAATAAAACATAATTGTAAAGCCATAGTTATTTGGTTGCTTTGCCAAAGTAATTTCGGAAGATTATTATTTATTTAATGTGATTAATACATTTAAAAAATGCTTCAAGATCTGTCAAGTTGGTTGTTGATCATTGCTAGACAGACATGTTCAAGTCTTGCCATAGATTTTCAAGCAGATATACAGTGGGGAGAACAAGTATTTGATACACTGCCGATTTTGCAGGTTTTCCGTCTTACAAAGCATGTAGAGGTCTGTAATTTTTATCATAGGTACACTTCAACTGTGAGAGACGGAATCAAAAATCCAGAAAATCACATTGTATGATTTTTAAGTAATTAATTTGCATTTACATGCTTTGTAAGTAGGAAAACCTGCAAAATCGGCAGTGTATCAAATACTTGTTCTCCCCACTGTATCTCAAAACTGTAACTAGGCAACTGAGTTAGGAATGACGCCTGTATCTTTGTATACACCATCCAAAGCCTAATTAATAACTTCACCATACTCACTTTTTATTTGTTATGTTTGTTAGGCATTGGTAAACCTCTCTGGACTTTGTGGTTAAATCTGTGCTAGAAATTCACTTCTTGATTAAGGAGCCTTACAGATGTTTGGGGTACAGAGATGTGGTCGTCATTCAAAAATCACATACTATACCACATTTTCTGTCTGAAATAGGTATTATTGTCAATATAGTTAGTGTATCTCAACTGGGCACAGACGTCAATTCAATGCTTTCGTAGAGACTGTCTGTGGTTATTTGGGGTTGAAGCATGCCCAAGATTCAGCAGCTCCCCAAAAGCTAAACTAGTAAGCCAAATAGAAGGAAGCTTTGTGGTATGCAATGCTACTGTGCACATAAAAGGGTGATGTGTACTCCTACAAATGTCGTAGGCCATCTTGTGGACACAAAGGGGAAATGTTGAAATCGGTCTGAGGTTACTAAAGGTGCTTTCAAATGCACACTACATGGACTGCTCAGGGGGGGGGGGGGTAGCTAGAATTACATATTTTGGTGGCTATGTCTAATCCACACATAGCCACCAAATGATGTAATTCTAGGCCTAGCATTGTTGAGAGAAAAAAATAACATACTATACTTTTACATTCATCACACCCAAAATAGAGATCGGAATGTACTGTGAAGCTACTTTTCTACTTTGCTACTGTTTCTACTTTGGGAGTAAAGTCCATCAACGATTCCTCTCCATCGCACTCTGTTCTGGGTTGTTTTCTCCAGATTATGAAACATACAGACGGTAAATGACAAAATACGTTGCACTTCCTATAATATGCAATTCATTATATGAATTTGTCTGACCTTTATACGTATTAACCTTTGTTTAAATTGGAAACACCAGACTGTTCTGTACCATTTGTGGGTGGTTTCTGGTTATTGTGCAATCGAGTTAGTCATTAACTGCTGGCAGGGGTGTCATAGGTTCATCACGCCATAAAAATAAAAATACATTCTAGCCGGGGCTCAGATTGTCTGTGTGAGAACGAAGAAGAAAGGACCATGGGATTTCTGCTGCTGATCCTTCTGGCTCTGCTAGCCTCTGTCTTGGGGGGCTTCTACCTCCTGGGGGCTTTCAGGCAGCGTCGACCCGGGGAACCCCCCCTGGACCGGGGCCCCATCCCCTGGCTGGGCCATGTCCTTGAGTTCCGCAGGGACACAGCAAAGTTCCTGGAGAGGATGAAGGGGAAGCATGGGGATATTTTCACCGTGCAGCTGGGAGGATTCTACTTCACATTCCTTATGGACCCTCGGTCCTTCGGGACGATTGTGAAGGAGGCCCGCACCAAACTGGACTTCAGCAAGTTTGCAAAACATCTGGTGCAGAAAGTGTTTGGTTACCACTCCGACCACAGGTTTCCTCAGATGTCCAGCAACAAGCACCTGATGGGGGACGGTTTAGTGGTCATGACACAGGCTATGATGAGCAACCTACAGAATCTGATGCTGCACAGTGTAGGGACGGGGGATAATAACCATATGCCCTGGAATGAGGACGGTCTGTTCAACTACAGCTACAACATTGTCTTCAGGGCAGGTTACCTGGCTCTGTTCGGTAATGAGACACCAAAATCCACAGAAAGCATAGAGAAAGCCAGAGAGGTCGACAGAGTGGAGTCCCAGGAGCTCTTCCTTGAGTTCCGTAAGTATGACCAGCTCTTCCCCAATCTGGCCTATGGGGTCCTGCCTCCAGGGGAGAAGAGTGAGGCGGAGAGGCTGAAGAGGCTGTTCTGGAACATGCTGTCAGTGCAGAAGGTGAAGACCAAGGAGAACATCAGTGTCTGGGTGCGCGATCAGCAGCAGGAGAGGGAGGAGCACGGCATGGAAGACTTCATGCAGGACAGGTATATGTTTCTTCTCCTTTGGGCCTCACAGGGCAACACAGGCCCTGCTGCCTTCTGGCTGCTCTTCTACCTCATGAAGCACCCAGACGCCATGAGGGCCGTGCAGGGGGAAGTGGAGGAGGTGCTGAAGGAGACGGGCCAGGAGGTGAAACACGAAGGCCCTTTCATCAACCTGACCCAGGACATGCTGCAAAAGACGCCCATCCTGGACAGCGCCGTGGAGGAGACCCTCCGCCTCACCTCCGCCCCCGTCCTCACCAGGGCCGTGCTCCAGGACATGTCCCTCAAGATGGCAGATGGAAACGAGTACCGCATCAGAGAAGGAGACAGAGTAGCCCTGTTTCCTTACACTGCCGTCCAGATGGACCCAGAGGTCCACCCGGACCCACTCACCTACAAGTATGATCGCTTCCTGACAGCAGAGGGGGGTAAAAAGACGGACTTTTACAAAGGTGGGAAAAAAATTAAATACTACAACATGCCGTGGGGTGCTGGGATCACTATGTGCCCAGGACGCTTCTTCGCCACCAATGAGCTGAAGCAGTTTGTCTTCCTCATGCTCACATACTTTGACTTTGAGCTCAAGAACCCAGATGAAAAAATACCTGATATTGACACCAAGCGCTGGGGCTTTGGGTCCATGCATCCAACCAGAGACATCCAGTTTAGATACAGACTCAGATTTTAAAAATGGTTGACTGACACAAACCAGCCTTTGACAACGTTTTGACAACTGTTAATCTGATGATGATTATTATAAACGATGTGCCTAAACATTCATTTATCTAGAGTACATAGTACAGTAAAATGTGTTACAGTATTACAATAACTGGATATAATTGCTGTGTTAATTTCGATGAAAAATAATTTACCTGTTCTCTCTTTGAAAATGACTGGAAGAAATATTTTTGTTTATGCTTAGAGTCAATTGGAAAGTAGATATTGCAAAATTGAAAGCTGACATAGATAGAAAAGAATCTGTCCTGTAAAGCCAGTGAGTAATAGGAAAGGGTTACAGAAAGTATTAGAAATGCACATATGTTATCTGTAAGTGAACTACAACAAAATATATAAAGTTAACTTTATCCCATTACTCAACAATATGAAAGCAGACCTTATTAAATGGAACAGTCTTATCATACAGTACATCTAACAAGTACACTCTTGGAAAAAAGGGTTTCCAAAGGGTTCTTTGGCAGTCCCCATAGGAGAACTCTTTTTGATTCCAGGTAGAACCCTTTGGGGTCAATTTAGAACCATCTGTGGAAAGGGTTCTACATTGAACCCAAAAGGGTTTTTCCTGGAACCAAACAGGGTTCTTCAAAGGTTTCTCATATGGGGACAGCCAAAGTACCCTTTTAGGTTCTAGATAGACCTCTTCAGAATGGCATGGGTCCCAAAGATTTAGTATGTATTCTAGGTAATACCAATTACCCAGAAGGTATACTGGGTCACAACAGACTTTATATGGGTAAATAAGTCTCATAGAATATAAACAAAAGTCTTCCTTGATGGTGGTTTTAACCTTCCAGACTTGGAATTGTATCAACTCGCTGAGGCTTTTACTTGCCTTATATAGTTAAATGCGCTTAAGAGGAAGATGTGCCTGGTCATCCCCAGAATCTTTTCATGTATCTATTTTCAAAGGACAAAGCTAAGAACATTAACCTCTTCATAGTTAAGAAAAATAAACAACATGGGAGAAAATGTAGCATATTCTACAAGAAACAATATCACTCCCTAAAAAAACAATCCTTGGATAGCTTTTCAGAATTCACCAATAAATTGGTCCACATGGAAAAACTAAAAGGCATAGAAACCGTAAATGACTTTGTTATAGGAAATACATTTATTTCCATGACAGCATTAGAAAGCAATTTTGGTACATGAACATTTAAAAGTTTTATATATCACGGAATTTAAATTTGGAATCTTTTTTTTTTAAATCAGAGCAATCTTGAGGGAATCCTATTTGAGTCAGACAAGGATATTCATATGATAGGTAAGCTATATAAAACCTTGCAGAGAGCCTACCCAACTGACAATCATTTAGAAAAAAATTAACTATTGGAACCAAGACTTAAAAGGAACTGATGTTGGCACAAGATGGAGGGAATGTTGGAACATAGCTAACGAAATTACAGTAAATGAAAATGTACACTTAATCCAGTGTTAACTAATGGATATAATTAATTATACAAGAGACAAATTTGACAAATTCAACAGCATAATGGCAGTCATGTCGACGGCAAGAAGCAAAATAGTGCAGTTGGAGGCCATGTTGCCGGAGAGTGATGCTGAGGGTGATAACATGTTGGTCTGGGCAGGTGTGATGTAGTTGATGTTTGTATTGTTTCAAAACATTTGATAAAATCTTACCCCTCCAAAAAAGAAAGGCACAGGTGTTCAAAACCAACTCCATGTAGGAGATGAGATGACATTTATTTAAAGCTACTGCTGTGTGCTGTATTGTTGCTTTTATTATATTTTTAGTCTGGCTCACTTGGGAAGTTATTCATTACACTTTCTATAGTGTATAAATACACCCAGTCACTACAAAGATACAGGCGTCCTTCCTAACCCAGTTTCCGGAGAGGAAGGAAACCGCTCAAGGATTTCACCATGAGGCAGATGGTGACTTTAAAACAGTTAGACTTTAATGGCTGTGATAGGGGAAAACTGAACATGGATCAACAACATTGTAGTTACTCCACCATACTAAACTAATTGGCATTGTGAAAAGAAGGAAGCCTGTACAGAATACAAACATGCATCCTGTTTTCAACAAGGCTCTAAAGTAATACTGCAAAAAATGTGGCAAAGCAATTCCCTTTTTGTCCTGAATACAAAGTGTTATGTTTGGGGCAAATCCAATTCAACACATCCCTGAGTACCACTCACCATATTTTCAAGCATAGTGGTGGCTGCATCATGTTATGTTATGGCTATGCTTGTAATGCTTGTAATCGTTAAGGACTGGGGAGTTATACAGGATAATAAATAAACAGAATGGAGCTAAGCACAGGCAATTTTCCCCGAGGAATATATGGTTAATTTTTCTTTCCACCAGACACTGGGAGATGAATTCACCTTTCAGCAGGACAATAACCTAAACCACAAGGCCAAATCTACACTTGAGTTGCTTACCAAGAAGAAAGTGAATGTTCCTGAGTGGCTGAGTTACAGTTTTGACGTAAATCTAATTGAAAATACATGGCAGGACCTGAAAATGGTTGTCTAGCAATGATCAATAACCAATTTGACAGAGCTTGAAGAATTTTGAAAATAATAATGGGAAAATGTTGCTCAATCCAGGTGTAGAAAGCTCTTGGAGACTTACCAAGAAAGACTCACAGCTCTAATCGCTGCCAAAGGTGCTTATACAAAGTATTGACTCAGGGGTGTGAATACTTATATAAATGAGATATTTCAGTATTTCATTTTCAATAAATTAGCAAACATTTCTAAAAATCATAGTTTCACTTTGTGATAATGTGGTATAGTGTGTAGATGGGGGGAGAAAAATACATACTTAATATATTTAATTCAGGCTGTTACACAACAAAATGTGGAATAAGTCATGGGGTATGAATACTTTCTGAAGGCAACGTATGTCCTAGGCCACAGTGTGGACACAAAAGGCAGATGTCTAAATCAGTCTCATGTTACTAAAGTTTTCCCAAATCCACACTCTACATGGACTACTCAGAAAAAGTAGCTAGAATTATATAATGTGGGGGCAATCAGTTTAATCCACCCTGAACCACATAAAAAGCTACTAGGCCTATTCAGTGAGACCCTTAAAGAGACTGCCTTTAAAAAGAAACTTTTGAACAATGTCTATGTGGCATCCATATTAGTCAGAAGCAGTTATTCTAGTGTCAAAATTGACTACACAGTGTAAAGTCAGTCTCTTCTAAAATGGAATTTGGAACATCCTCTGCGTCACAACGGGTAAATGACCGTTGGGTTTTGATTTGTCCACTAACATGCGGTGAACAGCTGCGGTGATTGCTCTCTATCCAATAGCATATACAGTCCTGCCAAGCAGCTACGACTTTGTTTACATAAGATAACACGTTGTGCATTTTTTTTACTTGAGAAATACTGCACCAAACACCTTAGTTAGATGTAAAATTGCTCAACTAAAACATCCTCCGCAAAAATGTAAAAATAAATTGTCACGCCGACTCATGCTCCCTCCCGCAGGCGCTCGAAGTCGCGGTTCTACTAACCATCAGCCCTGGCAACAATTATTATGCACACCTGCTCCCAATCATTAAGCACACCTGGTCATCATTTACACTGTGATTACTCCCGCTTTATTTATCCCTCAGTTGACATCAGTCATTAGGTAATATTGTTCTCTCTCTTTCTGTACGCTGCTCATCAACATCGTGTCTTTATTAAACTCACCTACTGCATCATGACTCCGTGTATATTTTACATAAATACAGATTTCTTGAGTTATCTTAGATTCTTTCAGGGGATTTTGAGGAAGAAAATAGGCTTCCACGCGCGTCTACAGTTTCTCATGGGGGACAAACATCACTAACCAAACATGGAATCGGTCAGGGAACACACCACGAATACTGAAATATTGTAATCATTAAGGACTGGTGAGTTATACAGGATAATAAATAAGCAGAATGGAGCTAAGCACAGGCAAAGTCCCCGAGAAAATATGGTTCATTCTGCTTTCCACCAGACACTGGGAGATGAATTGGCGTGTTCAGTGGCCTTTTAAGAGCAAAGGCAAATTGGAGATTTGTCTCTACAACACCTGTATGTAAAACTGAAACACTCCATTTAGTATGATAGGTTACGTTTCATATAGTATATATTAATTTGTGGATGTTCAACACCCATTTCATATTATATGTTACGAATTTTGAAAACATATATGTTACGGATTTTGAAAACGTATGACATGTTATGAATTCTAGCTAGGTGGCTAACGTTAGCTAGCTGGCTAACGTTAGCTAGACTAGGGGTTAAGGTTAGGGTTAAGTTTAGGAGTTAGGTTTAAGTCTCGGGTTAAGGTTAGGGGAAGGGTTAGCTAACATGCTAAGTAGTTGCAAAGCAGCTAAAAAGTAGTTGAAAAGTTGCTAATTAGCTCAAATACTAAAGTTGTCTGTGATGAGATTCAAACTCGCAACCTTTGGGTTGCTAGATGTTCTCATTCTACGCCAACCCAACCAACCACCCTACTTACGTGTTTGCCTTAAGTAACAATCTGTCTTATTTAACCGTACCAAACGTAACATATCATACTAATTTTAGTGTCTTGGATTTCACACCAACTATGTTACCTCTAGTCTATGGGTCCAGGCTGTGAATCAACGTGTAAAACTGATTGGATTTGCAAAAAGTCAACAGAAGGGCATTTGTTCTTTTTTCCCACAACTTTTTACCTAAATTCAATGACCTGGTGAAATGTTTTGTTGATTTCACGTTGAATTCACGTTGGTTGACAACTCAACCAAATGTAAATCAAAACTAGATGTTGAAATGACATCTGCTCAGTGGCAAAGCTATGTGATTAAATCCGAACTTGCAAGTTCACATCATACTTCACATCATACATAGAGAACTTGTGAACGACAACCAAAAGTATATGGGTCTCTGTCTCACAGTCTGATACATCAACAAATGATTTGTAGAATAGGAATATTTTTGGTTGAGAAGGTGGCATGGTATATCCTTGCTTTAGTTCAACATTATAGCCTGTCATTCAAGGCTCAAATTCATATTTGTATTTGGTGAATATATAAATATGCAATTATGCAATTAAATGTCTTAAAATTACTTGCACACACTATTTGGCTATACCCAATGAAGAGGTTACATTCTCAATTGTATATTGAGAATTATTTGTGATTTATCATTATGGTCTGTTTGTATTACTTTAATGAATTAATTGTATTTTTTTCTTATATGGGATTTCCTGTGATACATCATTTGGGGAAAGAAATACAAAATTAGCCCACAACTGGCCAGTAATAGGGTTAGACTGAGCAGTCACCTTGCATTAGGCTTCTTCTTAATGCTGGGCAGCCCAAGATGACAGGGAAATATACAGCACTTCAGCTTCCATAGTGCGGCCTGCATTGTGTTCAACAATATGGGCCATGGTTACTGAAAACAGCACATACAGTGTGATTGTGCTGTGATGCCTGGGGAAAGATTATCATCTGTTCCAACGTGGAATATTTACTCCCATTTTCCATTGGTACCTTACAACTGAGCACTGGCAACTAGGCCAGGTACTGTAGAAGACATGTTTACAACAGTGAACAGCTTGGATTTGATTTACACTAGCAATAATAATGAACAGCATAACAATCTTGGATGCATGTTGTGCCATTTGAAAGACACTGCCATTTATTCCAGTTTTGATGCCCTTTGTTCTGGATAAATCCACATTGATTTTCTGATCTTTCTGACAGCCCTGTCTAAACCATAAGAGAAAAAGGTTCTGTTGGTTGGTACTTTTTCTTGGATAGGGCATACATTTCATACATTTTATTTTAATGGATTGTCTTATGGCCAAACATTTATGTATCTTATGTATGAAATGTATACATTCTAGAAACTGTTGAAACTATACCTTGGAGAGAGAGGTGAAAATACCACAGTATTCATTTGAATACAATTGAAATATAACCTAATTTGCATATGACAGATGACTATTCACCTTTTACGTTTCTCCACATTAATACGTAAAGGTTGTCTATTTTACTGTACATATTTAGAGAACTGTAGAGGTTATTCTTTCCGTCTGAGTTGCTTCTGTGAGACACACATACACACGCTGTTAAGTCACAAGGCTCTGTACTCGAGGTTCAGAGTAGCATCAGTAAAACCTTTCTGGGTGAATGAATGGCTGTGACAGAACAGAAGTCATCCTGGATGAAATAAACAAATAGTAGAGCTACAGTAGTAGAGCTAGAGCACCAGTCATGAAGGCGACTGACTGACCAAGCCAGGGAACAATGGAGCCATTGGTAGGAGTCCTGAGTGTCCTGCCTGTACTTGGTGGTGAGGAGTTTTAAAGAAAAATGAGCCATTGTCTCTCTGTCATCCTGCTTCCGAGCCTCGGGGAAGCTAAGCAATGTCTCTGGAAGCCATCCCAGAATGCTCCACTGTGAAGAATACTAGTCTGGTCAAACCTAGCCGGCCCCATGGAGAGGTAGGTGCTTTTTTCCATTATCCATTTGCGATGCTCTTGTTTTACCTCAGGGGGCTCTTGTGATGTATTTCTTTTAATGTAATGCTATGTACTGTAGTTTGATTCTCCTCCCATACACTTTAGTGGACTCATATCTATCTCCTTGTGGAGAATAGTTTTGTATTGTCCCTTCAGTCTATCATTGCATGTAGTACTTGTATGGCAATGTAGATTATAATAATCATATAGTTTTATAGTCAAACTTTCTTGGCTGGCAGTGTGCAAAATAATAATACTTTTTACTTTTATTTATTTTATTACAGAATATTTCATATATTTCCTTTATCATTATAGATATTTTATGTGATATAAAAATTATTGAATATATATTGAAATATATGAAAAATACAATATTATTTACTCTCCAGGCTGTTATTCCAGAAAAGGCACCAGGATGATAAGGCAGACACCCTCTACATGAAAAAACATGTGAATAACATGGAAAAACATGTTTCCAATAAAACTGGGTTCTCATAGACCAGACCAGGTCACTTACATTATTAAAGAGTGCCTTGGGTCATCAGCCAGTTAAATGGTACCTCAGGTTATCCTCCAGTTACCTGTTGGCACAATTCAAAGTGCATGCTGTATATTAGCCAAGCAACAAGGTCATTGACCTGACACTCTGGGTTATTAACCTGACACTGAAGCACATTTTAAATCAGACAGAAAGTTCCCAAAAAATGTTATCTTCTCTGAAAACACATGTATTGCCGGACATTGCTGCAATACAGTATTAGGGCATTTCAGTATTATTATGCACATGTTCAATGTCTTCATTGGTAGTCTGTATTTAAATCAACATTCTCAGTATGGTAAACCTCTAGACGTGCTGTGTGTTGAAAAAGTAATAGTTACTCAATGGCAATAAAACCTATTGAGATTCATATCTATTATTCTGCTGGCATTTCTACACTGGCGATTGCATGTCACTAGGCCTTCCTAGCTCATAGTATTGCATGCAGTGTCCTACTGTACATCTGAATATGCTCAGTGTAGGCTCACCTCAGGCCAACCACCTGATGCTTCCTGTGAGTCTGAACCAACAAGTCAGAAAATACTGATCCCTTATTTTAAGAATGATTATGCGTAAAATAAACAATATCTTCTATATTCTCAGTCTACAAATGGGAAAATAATTGGGCTTTTGCTATACAGGAACAAACCCACTGGGCACAAACTGGTTGAATAAAAAAAAATCAACATCCTTTGTCAATGAATTGACGTGGAATCTACGTCGAAAATACATTGGATTTGAAAAAGGTAATCAACGTAAATTATTGCTTTTTTCCGGGTGAAACTTCAACCACAGGATTATGTCACCATAGTAACCAACTTTCAATGAAGATGCACGTCTCTGCATCTCAACCAAATATCTAAGTTAAAGAATAGGACTGAATCAAATCAAATGTTATTTAAAGTGCATTTAAAGTTTGATTTGATGTAGTCCTATTCTTTAACTTAGACTTTTTGTTTGAGATTGAGACATTATTCCAACCTATCAATTATTAATTTCTAGACAAACTGAAATTAAAGCCAGACTAAGTCAGTGGCACAAATGGAACGATCCAAGCAGTAGACACATTTCCTTGCATTGACAACCAAACACAATTCAATATCACTTTTGAAATACAATAAATAGCCTATTGTCGATAAGTTATCAAATTATATGTTGGACTCACGTCACCAACTCAACCAAAAATAAAAGTTGAAGAATGGGGTTAAGCCAGTGCCTCAGATGGAACTATCCAAGCAGGCTCCTTTTAAATGTTGATATTTTGTTGCATTGCCAACCAAACACAATATGACCTTTACAATAAATAGCCTACAGTTAAGGCCATCTTACACACTAATGTAACATTCAAATCAAAATCAAATGAAATTGTATTGGTCACAAACATATTTAGCAGATGTTATTGTGTCTGTAGCGAAATGCTTGTGTTGAGGCCTAATACTGCTATGTAGTCTGTAAACTTGATGATTATGATGGGGGCGTGCGTGGCCACGCAGTCATGGGTGAACAGGGAGTGTAACGTCTGCTTCCAACTCAAACACGTAGATCCCCTGAATGCAGGTCACTTTCCAGCCCACACTGTCAAACACCTAGATCCCCTGAACGCAGCTCACTCTCCAGATCCCAATCACCTGAATTCTAATCACCTGTTCACACACCTGTATGTCATTTTCACACACTATTTAGTTCAGTTATTTTTCTTGTGATTTAATCCTTCAGTGTATGATAGTTTTTGCCTGCCTCACTAATGACGCATTTTGCCTATTCCCTCCCTGCCTGTACTTTAGCCTATCGGATTTCCTGTTCTCTACCTATTTCCTGATCTCTCAGACTACATTACTAGCCTTTTCCCTGCCTGTACTGTTGCCCTTTTGAACCCCCTGTGTATGACCTTCTGCCTGCCCCTGGAACTAGCTACCTGCCGCCTCCTGTGGTCCTTTGCAATAAACACCTGCTGCACTCAGCAATTGAAGCCAGCTCTCTGTCTCCCCTCGTGTTCATTACAGGGAGTACAGGAGGTGGCTGAGTATGTACCCTTGTGGGGCCCCTTGGTTGAGGATCAGCGAAGTGGAGATGTTGTTTCCTACTTTTACCACCTGGGGGCGGCCGGTCAGGAAGTCCAGGACCCAGTTGCACAGGGCGGGTTCAGACCCACGGCCCAAGCTCAATGATGAGCTTGGAGGGTACTATGGTGTTGAATGCTGAGCTATAGTCAGTGAACTGCATTCTTACATAGCTATTCCTATTGTCCAGATGGGATAGGGCAGTGTGCAGTGCGATGGCGATTGCATCGTCTGTGGATCTATTTGGGCGGTAAGCAAATTTAATTGCGTTTAGGGTGTCAGGTAAGGTGGAGGTGATATGATCCTTAACTAGCCTCTCAAACACTTCATGATGACAGAAGTGTGTGCTACAGGGTGTTTAGTCATTTAGTTCAGTGACCTTTGCTTTCTTGGCTACAGGAACAATGATGGACATCTTGAAGCACGTGGGAACTGCAGACTGGGATAGGGAGAGATTGAATATCTCCGCAAACACTCCAGCCAGCTGGTTTGCGCATGCTCTGAGGACGCGGCTAGGGATGCCGTCTGGGCCGGCAGCCTTGCGAGGGTTAACACGCTTAAATGTCTTACTTACGTCCGCCACGGAGAAGGAGTAACACATCCATGGTCATAATTTCTATATATGAAGTGTGCATGTTCAAGATAGAATTCATAGGCCCTCGCAGGTCTGTGAGATCTTCACAATTGCTGTAATAAACTGTGCAGAATCACGAACGGCATTGATCACTTGCACACTGCACACTGCAATCCAGGCCATTTGGCTGTGCTATTAGAGAGAATAGTGATAACACATTAATACTGTATGTTGTATAAATAAACAAAATATATGACATTGTATTCCCATTTGAACTTTGATATGCTTTTAAATGGTTGAATGAGCAGTGATAGACATTTCAGTGACAACTAAACCAAAAATCAGACACTGCATAGTGATAACGCATTGGAAATTCAACAAACTTTTGGCTCTCTTTTTGATTGGGTGAATATAGGTTGTAATCTCATTGATCCATGTTTCAACAAAAAATTACCCAATTATCAACATTGAAGTGACGTCATGTGCCCAGTGTCAAGGCTCTGACCGTGTGAAAGATGCACTATAGACTAAGCTATCAGATTCAACACATTATTTAAGCATAGCGAATGTGTTTCTATATGCATTTGCATAAATATCTGATGTAGATGTGTAATTAGTGACCAGATTTTAATAGCGTCCCATGAATCTTAACAACACGTACGTTTGAAACTCTACGGTGTAGCTACAGTCCAAGCAGAATAAAAGCTTGTTCATTCCCTTGCTAAGTAGGCTTGATATGATCGGACTGCCTAAGTCTGACCAAACATTTGCTGTAGCATTTGTTACAGGCTAGGCTAAGGGTTGTGTAATGATACAAGATAGCCTTTTGTCATATTGGTGCAGTAGACTACTAGCCTGAGACAGCAATGCATGCATGACCATTCAGATACATGGATGCCACCTAGTGTTTTAAAACCTCCAGTGGCGAAAACAGATGTGATGGGGGAAATTACATACTGTACCATTAACAATGAATATGACCTCTTGCAGTTAAGAATACGATTATATTATTTGCATATAGCACGTGGTGCATTCTCTCCCTACCTGTGAATACAATATATTTGATTGTTTGACCAATCAAAAAAATAAATAATGTAAAACATGCAACAATGCATTAGTAAGTGGATTTTAATGAGGTTATACACCACATCAATTCTTATAAATATGGTATTGTCATGTATTTTCTGGCCTCTTATCTGTATCAAAGTATTTTTTTATGAAATCAGCATCTTTTTATACTTTAGCATTATCTAACTATCAAACATACTCCACATAAAACCATAAACAGGCCCTAACGAGCTGACAGCAACACCTTGATCTCGTTACTGTACTAGTCATGTAATATAACTTAGACGGTGCCAGGAGCAAGAGTCATAGATATACGATTCTGCTGTCAGCTATTGTTGTGTAAGACAACATGACATGGACGAGCTAGCTGATGCTATCATATTAGGCCTGTGGGAGCGCTGCCAGTGGCTGAAGTTCACTGAGTTGGTGGTTCTGTCTCTTACACTGCAGTAAAAGGCTAGCTTACTAAGAGCTCTGGGGGTGGTGCTTTACTAAGTATTTCTCTGCTACTGAAATCCAAATGACCCTGAATAGGTCTGCTGCTCTTCGGGCCAGGCCTGGGTCCACCTCATGACATGGTCAGTTATGACAAGATAATGTCAAAGTTTAAGGACCTCCAGCACTCCAAGCAAGCTTTGTTGTTTGTTGCTTGGTTTGTTTTAAGGGGAAGTTGTGTGGAGGGATTCTTCTCTTGACCAGATATTCATGCAATGTATTTGAGAGCACATCGATATTAGAACATTACAGTATTTTGCTGTATAAATATGAATGTAATTTTTTTTTTATATATATTTGGATCGCATGGCAGAATCATGTTTGGATGTTTTTTAAATTCTGCATGGAGGGCATCATTATATAATCCAGAATGTGATTATTGCACATTTATAACAGAGAGTACTTAATTGGTAATCTTCTGAAATTAGGGTAAAGCAGGGGCTTGAAGACATTTTAAATTGAGTTTTATGTCTATGATAGGCAATGTAGAATATAATAATGGGATGTGTGAGAAATGTGTGTTAGAAGAGCAGGGGAGTGTGAAGTGACCAAAGGTTGTGATGTGAGTCGCATAAGGATAACATGAAGTCAGCTAGTAACTTCCCAAACATCTAATCATCTTGACAGACAACATCGTAATTGCGAGCTGTAGGATATAACACTTTCAAATCCATTTTTGTTCTCTTAAGAATCAACTTAAATATTAGCAATGCCTTTCTCTTGCTTGCTGCCTTATTGAAAGTTTATAACAATGCCTTGTGCTTTCACCTCAGAAACCAGGTGAACGGAAAATGTGGTGCTCTTCTGGCAATTTTCATGCATTTTTACATGAAGCGGCTTAGAGTGTCTTTGATATGAGCGAAAGACATGGTCCATGCCAAGTAGACAGTACTCGGCACTCTTTAGAGCATATATGGGTGAGGAAAGATACTGTATGTAAATGCTTTTTAGATATTCCCGAAACATTCCCACAACATTAGCTAAGCTTCCCATGAAGATATAAGTTAGGGTTTTACCTAACATTAGGAGGATAACCCAAAAACATTCAAAGATTGATAAAAAAAAAAAAATGTAATAAGATTTTCAGAAAATTTTAATTAAATATCCTTGGAATGTTCTACTAAAATTAACTAAAATGTTGTGCACAACAGCTGTAAAAACCACCACAAAACATTCCCCAAACGTTCTCATTACGTTTCCAGGTAACGTAATAACAGAATATACCAGTGATGTTTTTAGACATACTGTCGCAACAAAATGTGAGAGCAATAGAAATGTTTCTGAGAAAACATTACGGGATTGTTTTGCTAATGTTGATGGAGATTCTATTAAAAACACCCATAACAACAACCACCTTGCTCTCAAAAAGTTATAGCGTGACGTTGTGTTATGATTGTTCCAATAACGTTCCCTAAACATTCTTCAGCAATCATTTCGGGATTTAATTCAATTGGTTCTGAGAAAACATTACTGGAACATTCCGCTAACATTAATGGAGATGTCATCCGAGACACCTACACATGTATAGGCTCTTAATTTGACCAGTTTCTCACAGCAGGAAAATAATCCTAGTGATGTGAATTACTAGGTGGATTATATTTAATTGAAATGTTTGTATGGGTTAATACATTTTTTGTTAAGGCAAATCATGTCTGAAATGTTAAAGTGGTAATTAAAAACTTTAAGCATTTTTAAACCTTGAATGCACTACACATTTTTTTTTTTACTGCGGTGCAGGAAAATGTGTCCTGCAACAGGGTGGTCTAATTAAGATCCTGTACAGTGGTGGCCAAACATATTGGAATGACACAAATATACATTTTCACTTAGTCTGCTGCCTCAGTTTGTATGATGGCAATTTGCATATACTCCAGAATGTTATGAAGAGTGACCAGATGAATTGCAATTAATTGCAAAGTCCCTCTTTGCCATGCAAATGAACTGATTCCCCCAAAAACATTTCCACTGCTTTTCAGCCCTGCCACAAAAGGGCCAGCTGACATCATGTCAGTGATTCTTTCGTTAACACAGGTGTGAGTGTTGACGAGGACAAGGCTGGAGATCACTCTGCCATGCTGGTTGAGTTCGAATAACAGACTGGAAGCTTCAAAAGGAGGGTGATGCTTGGAATCATTGTGCTTCCTCTGTCAATCATGGTTACCTGCAAGGGAACACGTGTCGTCATCATTGCTTTGCAAAAAAGGGCTTCACAGTCAAGGATATTGCTGCCAGTAAGATTGCACCTAAATCAACCATTTATCGGATCATCAAGAACTTCAAGGAGAGCGGGTCAATTGTTGTGAAGAAGGCTTCAGGGCGCCCAAGAAAGTCCAGCAAGTGCCAGGACCGTCTCCTAAAGTTGATTCAGCTGTGGGATAGGGGCACCACCAGTACAGAGCTTGCTCAGGAATGGCAGCAGGCAGGTGTGAGTGCACCTGCACGCACAGTGAGGCAAAGACTTTTGGAGGATGGCCTGATGTCAAAAAGGGCAGCAAAGAAGCCACTTCTCTCCAGGAAAAACATCAGGGACAGACCGATATTCTGCAAAAGGTACAGGGATTGGACTACTGAGGACTGGGATAAAGTCATTTTCTCTAAAGAATCCTCTTTCCGATTGTTTGGGGCATCCGGAAAAAAGCTTGTCCGGAGAAGACAAGGTGAGCGCTACCATCAGTTCTGTGTCATGCCAACAGTAAAACATCCCGAGACCATTCATGTGTGGGGTTGCTTCTCAGCCAAGGGAGTGGGCTCACTCACAATTTTGCCTAAGAACACAGCCATGAATAAAGAATGGTACGAACACATCCTCCGAGAGCAACTTCTCCCAACCATCCAGGAACAGTTTGGTGATGAACAATGCCTTTTCCAGCACCTTGCCATAAGGCAAAAGTGATAACTAAGTGGCTCGAGGAACAAAACATCGATATTTTGGGTACATGGCCAGGAAACGCCCCAGACCTTAATAATCCCATTGAGAATTTGTGGTCAATCGTCAAGAGGCGGGTGGACAAACAAAACCCTACAAATTCTGACAAACTCCAAGCATTGATTATGCAAGAATGGGCTGCCATTAGTCAGGATGTGGCCCAGAAGTTAATTGACAGCATACCAGGGAGGATTACAGAGGTCTTGAAAAAGAAGGGTCAACACTGCAAATATTGACTCTTTGCATCAACTTCATGTAATTGTCAATAAAAGCCTTTGACACTTATGAAATGCTTGTAATTATACTTCAGTAATCCATAGTAACATCTGTCAAAAATATCTAAAGACACTGAAGCAGCAGACTTTGTGAAAATTAATATTTGTGTCATTCTCAAAACTTTTGTCCATGACTGTATAGGCCGAACAACCAATGATGGATATTGATAACAACAAACAGCCCAGAAATCCGGGAAAATTCCCAGAACATTAGCTAACATTCCAATTAAGTTCCAGTTAGGGATTGAGCTAACATTAGGATGATAACATCCCGCCAACATTCAAAGAATGTTTTTGATCACCAATATACATTTTTTAAAGAAAATGTTTTAAAGGAAATGTTCTCCTAACATTCATTAAAAAGTTGTTCACAAAATCTGTAAAAATTACTACAAAACAACATTCCCCTAAGGTTCTCATTAGGTTTCCAAGGAATGTAATAACACAATGTTCCGGTAATGTTCTTAGAACATACTGCCGCAACAAAATGTGGGAGCAATAAAAGTTGTTCTGAGGAAACATTGCAGGAACGTTCTGCCAATGTTGATTGATATGTTATTCAAAACACCCATAACAACAATCAGGGAATATTCCTAAAATGGTCTCATAAAGTTATAGTGACATGATGGTTCTAATAAAGTTTCCTGAACATACAGCGCCTTGCAAAAGTATTCATCCCCCTTTTTCCTATTTTGCTGCATTACAACTTGTCATTTAAATGACATTTTATTTGGATTTCATGTAATGGACATACACAAAATAGTCCAAATTGTTGAAGTGAAATTAAAAATATTACTTGAAAAAAAGTGGTGCTTGCATATGTATTCACCCCCTTTGTTATGAAGCTCTTAAAGAAGATCTGGTGCAACCAATTACCTTCAGAAGTCACATAATTAGTTAGATTGCACAGTGGTTCACTTTATTTATGTGTCACATGATCTCAGTGTATATATACATCTGTTCTGAAAGGCTCCAGAGTCTGCAACACCAGTAAGCAAGAGTCACCACCAAAGAAAGCGGCACCATGAAGACCAAGAAGCTCTACAAACACGTCAGGGACAAAGTTATGGAGAAGTATAGATCAGGTTCGGGTTAAAAAATATATACAGTATATGAAACATCCCACGGAGTACCATTAAATCCATTATTATTTTAATTTTTTAAGAATATGGCACCACAACAAACCTGCCAAGAGAGGGCAGCCCACCAAAACTCATGGACCAGGCAAGGAGGGCATTAATCAGAGAGGCAACAAAGAGACCAAAGATAGCCCTGAAGGAGCTGCAAAGCTCCACAGCGGAGATTGGAGTATCTGTCCATAGGACCAATTTAAGCCGTACGCTCCACAGAGTTGGGTTTTATGAAAGAGTGGCCAGAAAAAAAGCCAATGCTTAAAGAAAAAAATAAGCAAACATATTTGGTGTTCGCCAAAAGGCATGTGGGAGACTCCCCAACCATATGGAAGAAGGTACTCTGGTCAGATGAGACTAAAATTGAGCCTTTTGGCCATCAAGGAAAATGGATGGCGCTAAATACAGGGAAATTCTTGAGGGAAACCTGTTTCAGAGATTTGAGACTGGGACAGAGGTTCACCTTCCAGCAGGACAATGACCCTAAGCATACTGCTAAAGCAACACTTGAGTGGTTTAAGGGAAACTTGAAAAATTTGAATGTCTTGGAATGGCCTAGTCAAAGCCCAGACCGCAATCCAATTGAGAATCGGTGACATGACTTAAGGATTGATTTACACCAGCGGAACCCATCCAACTTGAAGGAGCTGGAGCAGTTTTTTGCCTTGAAGAATGGGAAAAAATCCCAGTGGCTAGATGTGCCAAGCTTATAGAGGCATACCCCAAGAGACTTGCAGCTGTAATTGCTGCAAAAGGTGGCTCTAACAAAGTATTGACTTTGGGGGGTGAATAGTTATGCACGCTCAAGTTTTCTGTTTCTTGTCTTAATACTTTCGCAAGCCACTGTACTTCCACAATAAAAGGTTGGAGTAATAGAATTTGTTTAAAAAAAACATTCCTGGAGTATTCAGCTAATGTTGATGGAGATAATTACTTGTAACACCTTTAACAGCAAACAAGACACATTCCTGCGAGTCTCTTGTAAATTTTATTCTGTAAGGTTATGGCATGATGATCCAGAATTGTTCTAAAAACATACTTCAATGATGGAAGTAGTTCTGAAAACATTGCTGCAATGTTCTGCTAATATTGATGTGTAATATAACATTATTATATGAAGTTACCAAACTTTTTTTTAAAAAGGGCACTTACTTCATTACATTTTATAAGGGTATAGTCATACATCGCTATAGCTTTTTTTAAGAATTATGATCAAGTAGATTTGAACCTGCGATCTACCATTTTCAAGCCCTGTAGGATACTTAGTCTGCTGCTGATGTTTCTATTGGTATTCCATTTGTACTGAAATCCTTAAATGATGATCCGATCCAAACTATGGCTACTGTATATGTCTTAGTACATATGCACATCTGTGTACACCTCACAACAATCTGTCAGGCAATAATTTAACATGATTTCTGAAATCAAGTTTGTCTGGAAAATAATAGTCAAAACTTCCCAACTTTACTATATATACCGTAAACAGGATTGGTAGAGTAAGAAACAATAGAGGATATACATTTTTCTAGATTTAGTTATCCTATCTTTTGCAAAGACAAAAACCACAACCTGGAAGTCAGAGTAAAGGTGAAAACAGCTTTATATTTATGTTAGGCCTATTCCAGTGGCACAATGGATGAATTTCAGGGATATCGCTCCCAGGTTCGATATATATATATACTATATATAAAATACGTCAAAACTATGTTTGTACAATATGTGAATCATGTGATTGCAAATAAATGCCATATGTGTTTCAACTTCACTGTTAGTCTACACCTTATGAATTATGTGACAAATTTGATTTGATTAACATGGATTATTGTAGAACTAACTTCCTCAACAATAAGATGAAACAAACCTCTGTGGACTGTTCAAAACTTAATTGTATCATTCTGGGAACATAGGAATAACATTCTAAGAACATTCAGGGAATGTTTTGTGCACCCTGATGTAAACATTGTACGAATGTCATCACAACTGGACAGATTTCGTGTTTTAGGAACCTCTCTCTTGTCATGTACCCACACTGTTCCCACAACCTAATTAAATGTTCTGGGAACCTTTAAAGACAATATAAACAAACAAAAAATCTGGGAACATGCTTGTAACATCAGGTGAATGTTTTTTTCACCCTAAATGAAACTTATAATCATCTGCACAACAGGACAGTTTTTGTGTTTTGGGAACATATCTTTTGTGATGTCCCCACCAACTAATGAAACATTCTTTGAACCTTTAAAGAACAGACTAAATGTGTTCTGGGAACGTTCTTGCAACGTTAAGCGAATGTTTTATACAAATATTGTGTAATCATCAGCACAACTGGACCCTTTTTGTTATGAGAACATTAGCTGCAACCTAACAAATGTTCTGGGAACTTTCACAGAACCAAATTTGGTTTACTGGGATATACCAAACCTGTAGAAACAAAGCTATACCAGAGGATTGATGGAGCTCAAGTAAGACTTATCCCATTTTTGGCATCATCCATTTAATGAACAAACAAATAACACTTAATCTGCATCAACAACATTTAAACCAGAGTCCTTATCCTTACATCCAGCTCACGCCAAGTGCAACATCTGCCTGAAAGCCAGAGTACTGATACATAACTTCCTACTGACAACAGAATAGACAAGGCAATATATGCTTTTCACTACATTGCTGCTATTTCTCTCAACTTACATAAAAATGAATGTGACATTAATGTCTGCTCATCACGTTCTACCTAAAGGCAATGTCAGTCTTGAGGCGAACAGTTCTGTCTCAGTATACTGTAGTACAGAATAGCTGCGTAGAGAAGACTTAATTCTGTGTGTTTATACTATCTGAACACAGTAAAACCAAAACCTCCAGTTAGATAGTTAGCAGGCCTAGTGTTCTCATGGAACATATTTTTTTTGGCTGTATGTAGAAATGCAGTCTTTGTTCATTTTTGTTAGAGGAAATGTTGTTACAGTGTATGCATAGTCCCTACGTAAGGATTAGCAAGGGTTTCCACTGCATTCTGAAATGGTTTAGGGCAGTCAAACGTTACAGGCAATTTACGATCTACATCAGATGTACATTCTTTTAAGTTGTATAAATATTTGAGTCCACCTATTTTTTATAGTTGGACCATGTCCACGTCCTTCACAGCTATACTGCAATGCCTTGTTGACTAACAGTAGACATCCAAGCTCAGCTGAAGGAAGTTTTTCTTGGATAATGTTGGCATCCACCTCTAGGCTCTTCACCCCAGTCGCTTCGGTGGACTTGAGCCTCTGTCAAACTGGCACGGGATGCACAGACCCAAGGGGTAGGATAGGATAGGCTTGGCTGAAAAACAGAGAGAAAAGTGAACAAATGAAAGAGGACTGCCACCACTCTCAGGCAGCCTACAGGATACACCCTACTCTGCTCTGCACTGCCTGGTAAGGGCAAGTTGGATGATGTGGGGGACAGGAGAACGGGGGAAAGCACCGGCCGAGTCGCATGCTTTGCTCTGGTGTCTTGTGTCACTCTTTTCTCTGGGGGGGGCCACGTTCAAGTCACATGGCTTTGCTTGATCTGTTACATAAACACAGACCTCCGTGGCCTCTAGTCGGCTCCCGTCAACTTAGTTCTGCAGAGAGGGAAAAACTCTACGGGAAAGTGACATTGGCAAGGGGCTGAGGAGAGGAGAGCTGTCGAGGTGTTCACTTCTCTTCTGTCCATGTGTCCTTGTTGTTGCACCATTCCAACTCCACTGCAGACAGACAGCGCAACTCTCACTGACCTCTTCGAGGTGACAACTGACCGACCACGAGCAAATGCTTGTGGAGCTGTCGTTTGAACAGAATGTGCCATTTTGTGCAGCAACAGATGACTATAAAAGGAATCTGCAGGTGGTTTATCAACTCAACAGATCATTGAATAAATATTAACTGAATGAACATAATTTATTATATAATGACTAACTTATTATAACCAGAAAATAACAAATAGATTAGGCAAGTTACTTGACTATCTGTGTCTTTTGGGTGGCAGCAAGATTTTAGAGCTGTGTATGTGATCCGACTAAGAGAAGAAGCCACGTGATGGTCTGACTGTGTTGCTCCCCCCTAGGGACAGCACAGCACATGGCTGTCTAGATGAACCCCAAATGCTCCAGTGATTCCAGCAGCATCCCATCTCCTTCTTCCCTTGACCCCAGCAGGGGTGCATGCAATGCCAGAACTCCTCAGTCAGATGCAGGGATGGGGGAAGAAAGGGATGCAAGGAGGAGGGGATGTTTGGAGGCAACGCCTCTGGAGGATGGGTGGGTCCTTCAGGTCCAGCTGGCTTGGTTTCAGAGCCAGCACCCACTCAGTCCGCTCACTCACACACCCTCCCGTCTCATCACTAAAATGGCCAAGATGCTCATCTTGCACACTCTCACAGAGCTCTCCACACTCTCTTCAGCCCGCTCAGTTTTCACGCGACTCTCATATCACACTCTCATGGGTTGAACTGTTTAGAGAAGTCTATATTTCACGAAGAAGTGTTAAATACGGACTCTTTTTGGAAAATACTGGTCTTTAGGTGAAAGAATGATAAGTATGACCAGTAAACCTTATTCCGTGTCAGAGGATTCCAGTGATGTCTGAGCAGAAATAAAATGTTGATCAATTGGCCAAGTCTGTGAGGTATTAGCAAGGGAATCATCCAAAAATACAGGTGATAAAAGTGACATTTGTTACCCACACTCCCCAGTTTGCTAATGAAAGTGATTGATATAAGGTGTGTACCTCCTTTGTATCCAGATATGTCATTTAATGATAATTCTTGACTTCTGAGTATCTTTCGGAGGAACCACAGTCATACGGTCATTGTAGCACTCTGGCATTAGCCAGATACTGGTCTCTTTACTGTTGTGCACCAATTTCAGTTTAGCTAAAGGTGTAACAGCTCTCATCGAAAGGAGTGGACCAAAGCGCAGCGTGGAAAGTGTTCACGATTTTCTATTTTTCAAAAAACACTCAAAACAAAAATAACAAACATGAAAACGAACGCGCAGAGTTCTGCCAAGTACAGACACGAAACAGAAAAGAAGATCCCACAAAACCCAAACGGAAAATGACAACTTACATATGATCCCCAATCAGAGACAACGATAGACAGCTGCCTCTGATTGGGAACCACACACACACACGGCCAAAAACAAAAAAATAGAAAACATAGACTTTCCCACCTGAGTCACACCCTGACCTAACCAAACATAGAGAATAATAAGGATCTCTAAGGTCAGGGCGTGACAGACGGTCACTTCCAGTGTTAAACAGTAGTACGATGGCTGGCTCACAATTAAAGTGATTGAGGAACAATTTTTTCAATTAGAAATTAAGTATATCAGCTCGGGTTTTCTTCATGGAGACAAATATTTATGGGCAAAGAACCATATGGTATGCATGAGGTACATGGTTTGCCTCTACTGTACTCATAGATGCATTTTAGTCATATGAAAAAAGCAGTCACATGCGCTAAGTAACATTGTGCTTCCAGTTCTACGGCCTGACAAAAAGCCTTGAGCGTAAACACCGTGTCGGAAAAGACGTGGAGCGTAGTGTGGAGTGGGACCTGTCCACCAGTCCCATCTCTGGCCATTCGCCTGGATGGAACATCTAAATATTTGGACACTTGATATGACTGAGTGTACCTGTTGGATACATTGAAGCGGATCTGCTCTAAGGCAATGTGTTTTTTATCTCTGTGTGGCACTTTGGAGAGTGGATATCCCAGCAGGCTAACCCTCTCTCTCTCTCCATTGTTGTTTGTTATAATTAAGGACATCTGTTGTACTGTATATAAATATACAATTCCAGTAGGTGTTGGTCTGTGTGAGTGTTTGTGTATTTAAATGACAGAGAGAAAGAGAGTGAGAGAGATGAGAGAGAGAGCACTCATACTTATATGCGCAACCATCCATATGCCAACTACTATGCAGATGCATCTACTTTCCACATTGTGTATTTTCAAGGCAAGCTATCACATCCACAACTAGCTTTACAGGTACCCTAGGCATGGGGAAGTGAGGAGAGGCAGTTGTGTGGTGCACCATGTCTTGCTGAGATCAGGGAAGAGGGCAGAGAGAGGAAGAGCTGTCATCATCTGTGTTAAGCTACAGAGGAGTGAGTGTTGAGCAGTGTTGAGCTACAGGGGGAGTGAGTGTTGAGCAGTGTTGAGCTACAGGGGGTGGGTGTTGAGCAGTGTTGAGTTACAGGGGAGTGAGCGTTGAGCAGTGTTGAGCTACAGGGGGGTGAGTGTTGAGCAGTGTTGAGTTACAGGGTGGTGAGCGTTTAACAGTGTTGAGCTATAGGAGGCTGAGTGTTGAGCAGTGTTGAGCTATGGGGGGGGGTGTTGAGCAGTGTTGCGCTATGGGGGTTGTTGAGCAGTGTTGAGCTACAGGGGGGGTGTTGAGCACTGTCGAGCTACAGGGGAGTGAGTGTTAAGCAGTGTTGAGCTACAGGGGGCTGAGTGCTGAGCAGTGTTGAGCTCTAGGGTGGTGAGTGTTTAACAGTGTTGAGCTATAGGAGGCTGAGTGTTGAGCAGTGTTGAGCTATGGGGGGGTGTTGAGCAGTGTTGCGCTATAGGGGGGGTGTTGAGCAGTGTTGAGCTACAGGGGAGTGAGTTTTGAGCAGTGTTGGGTTACAGGGGAGTGAGTGTTGAGCAATGTTGAGCTATAGGGGGTGAGTGTTGAGCAGTGTTGAGCTACAGGGGAGTGAGTGTTGAGCAGTGTTGAGTTATAGAGGGGTGGGTGTTGAGCAGTGTTGAGCTACAGGGGAGTGAGTGTTGAGCAGTGTTGAGCTATAGAGGGGTTTGGTGTTGAGCAGTGTTGAGCTACAGGGGAGTGAGTGTTGAGCAGTGTTGAGCTATAGAGGGGTTGGGTGGGAAGGGGAAGGCTGGAGGTGTTGCCACTAACAAGCCTCCCTCAGCTGGGTGGGTGTTAATTTCAATCTGCAGTCAGATGTCCTTAAATTTGACCCTCTGGTACAGGGTCACTTGCCAGGGTGGGGAGGGAGAGATTTTTTCCTTGTCTTTCTCCTTCTCTTTTTTATACTTCCTTCTTGGGCAAAAGGCTGGCGTAATAGAAAACAGACACGAGTCAGAATGTGAGGCATTCACAGGAGAAAAAGTTCAGTTCCGTCCTCACTGTGTGGATAAGTCAGGAGAGGATAAACAGAAAAGGCTAAGTAGTCTAATTATACAGTGTTTGTTGTTTTTACTATGTGGGGGAGATTATGTTGTTGTTAGCTAGTGTGTCACAGCGTCAGATCAGGATCAGGATGGACCCTCCATGCCATCGGCACGGACTTGGCACGGGATGGCTGTGAAAATGTGGACAAAGTTATGTCTGAACAGAGCGTGCAGTCCAACTTCTTCTCCAGGTGGGTTTTGTCCGTTCTCTCCCAAACCCTAGGATGCATAGCTCTTTCCTCTGTCATACTGTAGGTGTTGTCGACTGAACATTTTAAATGAGGTTACAATACTTTGATGCAGAATTCAGGTGTAGAATGTTACATTTGAATTGTGTGCCAAATGTAGCATGGTTTTTAAATCAACGGGGTAAAAGTATGGTGCAGAAATATGTATTGAGATGAGCCCAATGTGTCTCCTCAGGCACCAGTTTTATTTCAAAAACAGACACATATTTTAGTCCCACTATGTAAAGCTGGAAGGATATTATTTTGCAGCAGATAAAGAAAAGTAGTTCATCTTGACGTACACCCCTGACACCAGGTCATTTGTAATTCTTTATCATGTATATTCTCTCAGGCCGCTACAACCTAAACATGTGTTAAATTTCTCAAATTGGTTGATCTCAGTTGGCCATATATGGTGGGGATAGAGAGAAAATGTTGAGTTATGGACTGATATTAAGAGCACCGTTATGATATCATCAATAAACGTGGTCCTATGTGGGTTGGGGAGGGGGGATGGGTGGGTGGGTGTTTTTGTATTTTTTCTTTCATCCTTACTGTTGTGTTTTGGCTGTGTTACCATAAATAAATGAAACATGTCATAAAAAAATATATAAAATCCAGAGAAGAATTCCACACAATTACGGCAAGGTGTTCCTGCAACTTGTTTACACCAGGCTAATAAATAATTGTTCTATAAGATATAGAGATGCAGTTCTCATTATTGTTTTCTTGTTATACAGATTTGTACCATTTGAAATATATTTGACATGTGTTCAAAATATTGGGTTAGATTATGTTTAATGATGAATATAAGTGGTAAACTATAACTATACATTACTTATTCACATTAGGACACAGGTCAAAGGTCAAGATCATGAGGGCAAGTCAGGTTGGATCACCTTCAATGGGAGAACAAAGCTTATGTTGTAATACGGAAATGGAAAGATAGCCTACATAAAAACAATGCTTTTATTTTGTCATATCACACAGTCATTTTTTTTCCCCTTCAGCTAAGTGCGGATACTGAAATCAATATTTACACGGTTGATTGATATTAAGAATAGGGTTGCAAAGCTTGTACTTCAATAACTTAAAAAAATTGTATTCATATATAGTTTTCAGTTTTTATATCTGTGTCCATATTGTCCATACGTTTCAAGTAGATAGACCATATGATTTAAGTGAATAAAGCCTTATTTTAAATGAACTGCAACTATTGACTTTTCTTCACAACTGCCACCAGTTTGATGCCAAAACATTGACAACAAATACATATTGACATAGTGAAATAAATATATATGAAGTATATTTCATGCTGAAAGCCTCATATTTAACACCAATGATATTCACTGACTGAGTTCATGGTTTATATTTAGGGTAATGTTTAACAGATTTGTCATTCTATTATTTATTTTAAAACCCTCGAATTGAATTATTTCAAATATTGTACACGTGGGAAGGCCACACAGAGGGACACCTGTGATAATCTGAAGTACCCAAAAGGGTCTTGATAGACTACATAAAATCCTTCTAAAGTTCTAAAGTGTCCAGTAATATACCTCCCTTTGCAACCCTAATTAAGGGAATAAAAACAAAAACTGGTAGTAATACCTAGAATTAAAACTCATACACGCATATAGTAATTGCAATCATTAATACAACATTCTCTAATCAGTTTGTTCTATCAGAATTTTTCCAACATTATTGTTAAAACATGTTGTTAACAGAAATGAAATATTGATATTTACTAATCCCCAAAGGGTATGAGCATGAAACATCTTGCATGGGTAACCTCTGACGTCTAGCACGGAATTAACATGTAGAGATCCTAAAATAAAACACGGCAATATCACACAGCGAAAGAGGAACGCTAACAAGTTACACAAACATTTTCCTTTACCAGTTCCAGTTCAACCAACTGCATAAAATAATGTTGCAAACTACCCACACTGGATGGATGTACACAGCAGCCAATCACTTCCAAAGCATGCTCTCATGGGGCACCCTTCATTATAAAGCCTAGCCATAATCCTTACTGGGCTTCAGTTAAACAAACCTGCCTATCCTCAAGTTCTGGGCAGGGATGTATTGTAGTAAAATGTAAACTCAGTTTACCCACCTTTATTCATTTTATGAACAGTTTACTAACTTATAATACTAGATACGTGTTTCACATGAGGGCTCACCCACCTTATATTGCCCACGGTAGCTGCCGTCTGTGGCCTGGCCATGTGGTGGTAGCTGCCGTCTGTGGCCTGGCCATGTGGTGCTAGCTGCCCTTCGCTCCCCGGTGTGAGACAGCAGCAGCACAGGGTCTGGTGGGTCTGGAGGGCAGGCCTCGTGGCCTCGTGGTAGCTAGACAGACGAACAAGCCTCTCCTGTTCACTGTTTTCACTCAGATGGCAGCTAGCGGAGACAGTGCTGCTATACAGTCATGATACTATCAACTCACAAAGCAGGCAGTCTGCTCTGTGTGTGAGGGGAGTAGGGACACTAGTGGGAGAACATCCTGGGAGAAGCATAGATGGCCTACTTCTCTTCCTTTAAAATCAATCTGAGAGACCCAGTTCAACATTCAGGGGAACCTACAGTATAGGGATTTTCTCTCCGAATAAGAGTATAGCACACAGAGACACCTCCACATCTGCGTTCTCTCTCTCCTCCCCCATATGCCTCCTATCTTGATATAACCCAGGTGTGTCACTCACTACCTTCCTTTAGCTTGGAGAGAATTCATCTAAATATCCCTTCATTCAGTCATCGAGAAGCTGCATCATTAATCATTAAACAGTATGAGAATAGTAGAAGCTTTTGAGTAATCTATACACAAGGTCATGCACATATCCTCTCACTATTTATGCATATGCGTTACTTGTCTAAGGTAACGCTCCCAATACTTTTAATGCATTTTTCCACAAAAAGGTGGGTAAACTGTTGCGCAAAGTAAAAGTACCACTGTGTGTGATACAGTATGTCAGCAGTTTTTTTCAAGTCTTTTGCTAAATTGAATTGATTATTAGAATTATTTAAAAAATAATGCACTCCAATAGTTTTATTTGTGTTTTATAATTATAATGTTTAAGAAAAAAGATTCCAGAAATGCTAATTTAGAACCACATTTTTTGCACATGGAAGCGAGTGAGAACAATCTGTTTATTAATTTCAAATAGGTCCCAGGGATTATGTTCATAGTTGTTGCTTTTAATTAACATTAGTCTGTTGTGTTGCATTGTCATTATGTACTATTATAGCAAAAGTTGTGTGCAAACATACTATTTAAATCTATTTTGCCTACATGTTGGGATTAGAGTGGAATTGTTCATCTCAAATAAATATTTTAATGTTTGCAAAAAGTTCACAAACATATTTTATAGGAATATGAGGATCATAACTCTGTATCATTGCTCTGTATCATGTAATTTGGTAAATTAAAAGAAAGCAAAAGGTTTAATCAACTGATTTAGGTAAATCTGCAGTAACAAGTTGACTTTGAAAAAGGTAAAAGAAGAGACTTGACTACTAGGATCTGGTCGAAGTAAAAGTTTTAAAGTAACTGTCTAGTGTTTCCAATATGAGTGAACAAGTTTTCCTTCCAAAAACATGGAATTCAGTATGTTAAAAAGCAGCTTTTCTGTGTTGTAATGGTGTGGGCATACCCCAACAACAGAATGTTGAGGGAGACTGGGCATACACTTGTCATTAAAAATATTCATTCAAGTAGACTGCTGATTGGACAGCACAGCCAATGAGCCAACATGAGATCATGTTATTTGAGGAAATAGCAAAACAATTAAATGGTCTGTTTGAGGTGTGGATTTTTAAGTGTATTTTTCTCCAATTTATGCTTTGGCCACAAATATGAGAATAGGACAGCATTATTTGGGAATGAGTTAACAGAATATTAACTTTTAAAGGTGAGATTTTCACTGGACAGTTACCTTTAATACAGAGGTTAGGAGTTCAGGTGGTCGTGTGAAAATGCAAAGGCAAAAACCCTCTGGTTTGGGTTGTCCTCCGTCAACAATAGAGTGAGTGAGTGACATAATGAGTGGGACAGACATAACTATAGACAGTGTGTATATATCATTGATCTTGACTTCATAGTACAGTGTCTTCTTCTTTTTGTTGAGTTTAGTCACATAATATCTCAATTTGCAGTCAGTCAGCCAGTCAGATGTGCAGCCAGACTTATTACCTACTCCTTTTGCCCCATCTCTTTCAACCATAACGTTTTTAAATGCCTCCCCAATCCATGAAGCAAGGATCTGACCCTTTTTTATGCTTTATGTGTTTGCCTAAAATGACATACCAAAATCGAACTTCCTGTAGCTCAGGTCCTGAAGCAAGGATATGCGTATTCTTGATACCATTTGAAAGGAAACACTTTTCAGTTTGTGGAAATGTGAAATTAATGTAGGAGATAGGATAGGATATAACACATTAGATCTGGTAAAAGATAAAAGAGAAAGACCATACTTTCAGATAGGAGTCTGGGTGTAATTTAGATTTTGGCCACCAGAAGGCAGCGGTGTGTTTACAAAGTTTAAGACTGATGCAGTGGAGAATTACATTACTTCCAAATATTTTGTATCAAGTCTGCCAGAGGTTTGCCCAAATGTGCCGAATTGGTCAATTGATACATTTCAAGTACATAACTATAGAGAACATACACAAATGCTATGGTAATACAAAATTTAAGCTTACACACTCCCAGGAATGTCATACATGATGGACCATTAGCTTATACACTAACTTTCACATATCTAGATGTCTGGGCGGAGTGGGAGTGGAGCCAGAGACAGCAGTGGGGTCAAACTGTAGACCACAAATCCTACATTTGAACATAAAAAGGGATTTAATCAAACAAAAGTATGCTTCATTTTACCTCTGGGACCCTCAGGATGACAAATCAGAGCAAGGTTACTGAATGTAAGTATGTAATTTACCTTCAGAGGTGAATGTATCATACCAGTTGCCGTGATATATATATATATTTTTTTTTGTGCACTCCCCTCAAACAATAACATGGTCTTTTTTCCCCCTGTAATAGCTACTGCTAATTGGACACTGCAGTTAGATTAACAAGAATATAAGCTTTCTGCTCATATAAGACATGTCAATGTCCCGGAAGGTTGGCTGTTGTATACAACTTCATTCTAGTCACATTAGCGCACATTAGCAACAACAATCCTGGTTTAGGGACACCGATCCTGTAGAGGTCAACAGTTCTAAGAGTCAGTTTCTTAACAAGTGCATGTTTTTCAATAAGTATCAATTTCATAAATGTATCAAGTGCAGTGTCTGGATCCTCCTTTTTAATCACATCATACCCACACATAGTTTTTACATCATCCACATAAGAGTCACAGTAAAATCTTCTGTGTGATCTCTTATAGACTATTTTAGGCCCTATTTTAGGCCCTATTTTAGCCCTAATATTGTGATCACTGCATCCAATGGGTACGGATACAGCTTTAGAACAAAGTTCTACAGTATTAGTAAAAATGTGATCGATACATCTGGATGATCTTGTTCCTGTAGTGTTTGGAAACACCCTGGTAGGTTGATTAATAACCTGAACCAGATTACAGGCACAGGTTACAGTGAGAAGCTTCCTCTTGAGTGGACAGCTTGATGAAAACCAGTCAATATACAGGTCCCCAAGAAAGTAGACCTCTGTTTACATCACATACACAATCAAGCATTTCACACATATTATTTAGATACTGACTGTTTGCATTTGGTAGCCTATAGCAACAACCCAAAAGAAAAGGTTTAGATGTGCCAAGTGAACCTGCAACCACAACACTTCAAAACACAAGATCTTCTCTAAGCATTTCAGGGATATTGCATTGAATATATACAGAAAAACCTCCCACATAAGCATTTCTGTCTCTTCTATAGATGTTATATCCTTGTATTGCTACTACTGTATCATCAAATTAATTATCTAAGTGAGTCTCAGAAATGGCTAATATAAGAATGTTATCTGATGTTAGCAAGTTATTGATTTCATGAACCTCCTTAGGGCTAGCTGTCCCGCTAGCCTTAAACTGTTTTTATGTTTGATCCAAGTTAAACAATTTAAAGGCAATGCTACTAAATACTAAGAGTGTATGTAATTTTCTGAGCCACTGGGAATGTGATGTACAAAATAAAATCTGAAATAAATCATTCTCTCTATTATTCTGACATTTCACATTCTTAAAATAAAGCGGTGATCCTAACTGACGTAAGATAGGGACTTCTTACTAGTTAGTATTAAATGTCAGGAATTGTGAAAAACTGAGTTTAAATGTTTTTGGCTAAGGTGTATGTAAACTTCCAACTTCAACTGTATGTGTATGTGACCAATACAATTTGATTTGGTGTTGTGTATGAGCTGTGACTAGTTCTGTTGATGTTGTGTATGAGCTGTGACTAGTTCTGTTGATGTTGTGTATGAGTTGTGTCTAGTTCTGTTAGTTCTTGTCTCTCTTTTATTCAACTAAACCCTTAATTATACTTTTTATGTGTTTCCAGATTCTAGTTGAAAAGCCTCTATGACCACCATGAGCTGGAGCTTTCTCACGCGTCTTCTGGAAGAGATCCACAACCATTCCACCTTTGTGGGGAAAGTGTGGCTCACGGTGCTCATCATATTTCGCATTGTGCTGACCGCCGTGGGGGGCGAGTCCATCTACTCTGACGAGCAGACCAAGTTCACCTGTAACACCAAGCAGCCCGGTTGTGACAACGTGTGCTACGATGCCTTCGCCCCACTCTCACATGTCCGCTTCTGGGTTTTCCAGATCATCATGATCTCCACCCCCTCAGTAATGTACCTGGGCTACGCCATCCACAAGATAGCCCGCACCTCCGAGTTGGAGCGCCGGAAGTTCCACCGCCGGAAGAAGCTCATTCATGCTCAAAGGTGGACGGATAGCCACCCGCTTGAGGAGGTGCGGGAGGAGGATGAGGACAACGATGCAGAGCCTATGATCTACCAGGAGGAGGTGGTGGAAGCCCAAGAAGTCAAGCCTGAGCCGGCCAAGCCGCAGAAACATGACGGCCGCCGGCGGATCATGCAAGAGGGCCTGATGAGAATCTATGTCCTTCAGCTACTGTCCCGGGCCGTGTTTGAGATCGGCTTCCTGGCGGGCCAGTATCTTCTCTACGGCTTCCGTGTTAATTCATCATATGTGTGCAATAAGGTGCCCTGTCCCCACAATGTAGACTGCTTTATATCTCGGCCGACGGAGAAGACCATCTTCCTGCTCATCATGTATGTCGTCAGCTGCCTTTGCCTGCTCCTCAACGTGTGTGAGATGTTCCACTTGAGCATTGGAACATTCCGAGACACTCTCCGCAAGAGGAGGAATCAGGAGGGTCGACGGCCCTCGTACAGCTACCCATACTCCCATAACATCCCCGCCTCTCCCCCCGGGTACAACCTGGTCATGAAGTCAGACAGGCCGAACCGGATTATCCCCAACAGTCTAATTATGCACCATGAGCAGAACATGGCCAACGATGTCCAGGAACATAACCAAGAGTGCACCAGTCCAGATGACAACATCCCCTCGGACCTAGCCAGCCTGCACCGCCACCTACGGGTGGCCCAGGAGCAGCTCGAAATGGCCTTCCAGACCTACAACACCAACAAGAACCAGCCCACCTCGAGGACAAGTAGTCCTGGAAGCACCTTGGCAGAGCAAATCAGGGTCAACACAACCCAGGAGAAACAAGGAGCCAGGCCGAAATCAGCCACTACAGAGAAAGCTGGGACCGTTGTAAAAAATGGAAAGAGTTCTGTATGGATTTAGGAATTATTAACTTCATGTGGTACAGTAATCTTAGTGAAAAGTCATTTTCAATCTCCAGTTCCATATTCTGTGGATAATGGAAGATGTGAAATGAGACAAGATAGGTAAAAGCTTTGGAGCGTGAATCAATTGCACTGCCTGAATAGATTTTGCTTTGTCACAAGGAGAAACCAGCAGTGTGACATGTCAGATCAGGAGCACACAAAATAGGCACTATTTACAGGTGATATCAAAACAATTGTAAACAAAAAAAGGAAAAACAAACATGAAGATATCACTAAATACAGTAGTAGTGTATCCTATTATTAGGGTGTCTTTTTGTGCTTTAAATAACATAGTTTGAACATAATTAATATATGCATATGTTGCTTATTCAAACATTTCTTATTTTAGCTACTTTATAGGGAGATATAAAATGAACCATGATGGCAATATATTTAGAATTATTTTTACTGGGATTATTAATTAACCTTGCTTTTGAACTGGATTAATTTGACAGAATACATTTAGAATGTCTTTAAAACTATAACAATATGCAAGTGTGTCTTTTTTAAATTGTGGTCTAGTTAAAAGCAATACCGTGGTAAGCACATTTTAATGGCACTACGATTGAATCCTGATGATGTTTAAGAAAAGGACGGTGAACCAAATGTGAAAAGTAATCTAGAAATTCCTAACTGTTCAGATTTGCACTTGGAACCTTTTAACTAATTTTGAGTTGTATTAAGACATTTAGAAAAATATACATTCATAATTTATTTGAGGAAGAAATGCTGGATATGTATGGGTTATGTTGAAAGATAAGATGTGAAATGTTATAGGACAAATGGTGTTTCATCAGCAGAGGTTTGAGCAACACTGTTCTCCATAGAGTAAGATTTTATTTCACTCTAGTTTTCAAAGCGTTGTTGTAAGATTACATTTTTATTTAGCATTCTGCAGTGACAGAAAAAGGTAAGTAGGTGGTTGTTTTGAAAATTTGAACGACCAATTTCTGATATTTTCTGCTGTTTTTGTGGGGCAGATAATGAATGAATTGACTTTGCTACATTTTAACACATTGTACATATACAGTACAATGCACATAGTAGAAGATGTACACTGAGTGAACAAGACATTAAGGACACTTTCCTAATATTGAGTTGCACCCATTTGCTAAATGACTAAAATGTATAAATGTAAATGTGTCGAAAGTGTTTCACAGGGATGCTGGCCCATGTTGACCCCTATGCTTCCCACAGTCATATCAAGTTGGTCTTTGGGTGGTGGACCATTCTTTATACACACAGGAAACTGTTGAGCATGAAAAATCCAGCAGCGTTGCAGTTCTTGCCACAAACCGGTGCGCCTGGCCCCTACTACAGCACCCCATTCGAAGGCACTTAAATCTTTTGTCTGAGACACATACACAATAATGTCGCAATTGTCTCAAGACTTAAAAATACTTTTCCTCCCCTTCATCTACAGTGGCTTGCGAAAGTATTCACCCCTTGGCATTTTCTTATTTTGTGCCTTACAATCTGGAAAGAAAATTGATTTTATGGGGGTTTGTATCATTTGATTTACACAACAGGCCTACCACTTTGAAGATGCAAAATATGTTTTATTGTGAATCAAACAAGAAATAAGACAAAAAAACAGAACTTGAGCGTGCATAACTATTCACCCCCCCCCCCCCCCCCCCCCAATGTCAATACTTTGTAGAGACCCCTTTTGCAGCAATTACAGATGCAAGTCTCTTGGGGTATGTCTCTATAAGCTTGGCACATCTAGCCACTGGGATTTTTGCCCATTCTTCAAGGCAAAACTACTCAAGCTCCTTCAAGTTGGATGGGTTCCGCTGGTATACAGCAATCTTTAAGTCATACCACAGATTCTCAATTGGATTGAGGTCTGGGCTTTGATTAGGCCATTCCAAGACATTTAAATATTTCCCTTAAACCACTCAAGTGTTGCTTTAGCAGAATGCCTAGGGTTATTGTCCTGCTGGAAAGTGAACCTCCGTCCAAATGTCAAATCTCTGGAAGACTGAAACAGGTCTCAAGTATTTCCCTGTATTTAGCGCCATCCATCATTCCTTCAATTCTGACCAGTTTCCCAGTCCCTGCCGATGAAAAACATCCCCACAGGGATGGTGTTCTCGGGGTAATGAGAGGTGTTGGGTTTGTGCAAGACATAGCGTTTTTCTTGATGGCCAAAAAGCTCACTTTTAGTCTCATCTGACCACAGTACTTTTTTCCATATGTTTGGGGAGTCTCCCACATGCCTTTTGGCAAACACCAAATGCGTTTGCTTATTTATCTCTTTTAAGCAATTACTTTTTTCTGGACACTCTTCTGTAATGCTCTGTGGAGTGTATGGCTTAAAGTGGTCCTATGAACAGATACTCCAATCTCTGCTGTGGTGCTTTGCAGCTCCTTCTGGGTTTTATTTAATCTCTTTGTTGCCTCTCTGATTAATGCCCTCCTTGCCTGGTCTGTGAGTTTTGGTGGGCAGCCCTCTCTTGGCAGGTTTGTTGTGGTGCCATATTCTTTCAATTTTTTAATATATACTGAGATCATGTGACAGATCATGTGACACTTATACTGCACACAGGTGGACTTTATTCAAGTAATCATGTGACTTCTGAAGGTAATTGGTTGCACCAGATCTTATTCAGGGGCTTCATAGCAAAGGGGGTGAATACATATGCACATACCACTTTTCCATTTAAATTTGTATTTTAGAAACAAGCTATTTTTTTTCACTTCACTTCACCAATTTGGACTATTTGTGTATGTCAATTACATGACATCCAAATAAAAATCCAGTTAAATTACAGGTTGTAATGCAACAAAATAGGAAATACGCCAAAGGGGATGAATATTTTTGCAAGGCACTGTACACTGATTGAAGTGGATTTAACAAGTGACATCAATAAGGGATCATATCTTTCCCCTGGTTTCACCTAGTCAGTCTATGTCATGGAAAGAGCAGGTGTCCTTAATGTTTTGTACACTCAGTGTATATCCTCATACGTTTAAGTTTACATATTTTCTTATATTTAGGAATCTGTCTTGAAAAAGGAAAGCATTTTATAAAAACAATTCCCCCCTTTTCCCCAATTTCATGATTTAAAAAATTGTATATATATTTTATTATTAACCCACCTTCGGAGGACACATATCTTTTTCTATTTTTACAACTTTTCTGCTACATATACATACATTTTACATACACATTTTACATACATGGTACTTTTATATAAAGCAATCACATAACAATAATACATTACCAAACATAAATGATTTAATCCCACCCCTCAGCCACTCTCAGCCCATTCCACCTATCACAATAGAACCCTCTTGTTTGGTTTCGATCTTGTCTCATTGCTGCAACTCCCCAACGGGCTTGGGAGAGGCAAAGGTCAACTGATGCGTCCCCCGAAACATGACCTGCCAAGCCGCGCCTCAACACTTACTCACTTAACCCGGAAGCCAGCTGCATCAATGTGTCGCAGGAAACACTTTTAAACTGACAACAGAAGTGAGTCTGCAAGCGCCTGGCCCGCCGAAAGGAGTCGCTAGAGCGCGATGAGTCAAGTTAAGTCCCACTTTTATAGTCTTAAGTTTCATCAGCTGTGTTGTACAATATGATATAAAACACAGGAAATACGGAATTTTGACTGCACTGGGCCTTTAAAACTTTCAGAAGGCAGGTTTCCATTTACCCAGATTTATTAGACAAAAGCAATGTTGCAACAACAACAAAAACATTGCGACACATTTAATGGAAACGGCAGCCATGGGGGAAATGTTCGAAAGATCGACAACATTTTTATCGACAAGAGTGGATTTTTAAGTGGGTGTCATGACTCTCTTATCATAAGAGTAGGGGTGTTAACCAGCCATAAAATTATGCAATATATGTCACAACAGGCGTAAATATATTGGTCATGACAGTGTTATGACCATATTACGCCAGGTTATACGCTGTTATGACACATTATGACATGGTTATGACCGTGTCATAATGTGTTATGACACTGGCTGTTAAGTAAAGTGTTACCCAAGTATCACCATCCAATTTCTTTTCTACAAGATTGCAATTTCTACCATTGCAACGACTGTGGCGATACGTTGGCAAATCAGAATGATTAGAAATGGCAAATATTAGTCAATTCTTGCATACTATCCATGCTGGGTTTTGCAGGCTAACTGAGACATGAAACAGATAGGTGGGAGGGCATACAGGCAATTTATTAATGCGCAATTTGCCCAAATGGATAATGGAAACACTTCAACCATTTAATTTGTGTTTGACACTCGGTCAGGGGTACTCAACTCTTACCCTACGAGGTCCGGTGCCTGCTGGTTTTCAGACAATTGTTGCATTTATTTTCGATGCAAACTTTCTAAATGTCGACCCCAAAAAAATCTCTAGCCAAGTTGATGGAAACATAGCTAGTGTAAATGAATGAAGTTGTTTTCTGCGTTGTTTCTTGTAGATACATAATTCTGCCTTTAGCATTATGAGACTCCAAAGTGCCTCAAATGGTTAAGATTGTTCCTGTGTTTTATTTAAACAAAAATAATAAACCTAGATGAAAACGTTTGGTGTTTCTCTAATTACATGTCATTGCATAGAAATAACCACACGCACACACACACCCGCTATAAGTACGGAGTACAGAATAACATCATGTCCAATAACTGCAATCACATTTTTCGCTTACTTGACCAATTTTAGTAGGTATCATAATTGCAAAGGGTTTTCTAATGATCAATCAGCCTTTTAAAATGATAAACTTAGCTAACACAACGTGCCATTGGAACACAGGACTGATGGTTTCTGATAATGAGCCTCTGTACGCCTATGTAGCCGTTTCCAGCTACAATAGTAATTTACAACATTATCAATGTCTACACTGTATTTCATTTTCTTTCAAAAACAAGGACATTTCTAAGTAACCCCGAACTTTTGAACGGTAGTGTAAAGATAAGATTACATGGAAATGCACTCAACTAATGCCTTTTTATTACATGCTGTTACTGACATGTTTACACCAGAACCTCATTTATGGGTGTAGCTTGCTTATCTAGCCATTGAATTACACACTAAAGTTAGGGTGCAGCAGTGGACGCTCCTCAGAGGAGGAAGGGGAGGACCATCCTCTTCAGTGAAATTTCATAAAAATAAAATAGTGAAACATTTAAAAAGTTTAGATTAAACTATACTAAATATGTTCATATGTCACCAAATAATTGGTTAAAATATACTGTTTTGCAATGAAGGTCTACATTAACTTCAACAGCACTGTCGAGGCTAGCAGCATGGTGTAGCCGGAGGACGTGGTGTAGCCGGAGGTCAGCTAGCTTCTGTTCTCCTCTGGCTACATTGGCTTCAATACAAAACCTAGGAGGCTGGTAGGCTGAAGGACGTCCTCCAACCAGTCAAAGCTTTTGCAGTATGAATTGACAAGTTGCCTGTCATGTCTTTGGCATCATTAAAGTGAAGACTGTTATTTTATCAAATCAATTCTCTGTAATTATAATTACGTTTATTACGTGATTAAACGAATCATGTAAATGTAATTGACAAGGAAGTCGGGGCACCAAGGAAAATCTTCAGATTACAAAGTTATAATTTTCCTAATATAACTGTTCAGATATTTTAATATTTGATCAATTAGTCTTCTAATTAATGACTTATTCTTTATCTCACGTTTGTCTCATTCCAAACGTCATAAATTGTTGGTTATCTGCACGAACCCAGCCTTCACTATGAATCATCCATACATCAATTGTCTTAATCATTTATTTACTAACTAACTAAATAATCACAGAAATGCATAAACGAACAAACAAAGTAGATATGGTTACAAGGAAATGATAGGGGATGTTCCCTAGTGGGAACCAAAATGGCGGTTTGGTAGACAAAGGGACTGAGAAGGACGCAAAAGACACTACACAGTTGCTAATTATATTAATTGAAATGCTAATCCTTTGCACATGAACGCTCACTCATTCGGGAATAATTGCAATCAATATGTATATTTACGCTCAGTGTGTCATCGTGATCTCTGTTGGAATCATCAGTCTTTCTGTTGAAAAGTTAACATCTTAACTTCTCTTTGCGTCCCTGGAGTCTTTCGTGGTTAGAATGGTTACTTCAGAGTCCCATTCAGAAATGTTCTTGTAGAATAGATGTTTCGGTGGTTGTTGGTCTTCGCATTCCAGGTTGACATAAATTATAGCTGCAGACTAGTAGTATTAGTATTGAAGATTTGCTCTTATTCTATCAGTATCGATAGTCTCAGAGTTTAACCGTTTCCACCAATGTACAGTGCCTTGCGAAAGTATTCGGCCCCCTTGAACTTTGCGACCTTTTGACACATTTCAGGCTTCAAACATAAAGATATAAAACTGTATTTTTTTGTGAAGAATCAACAACAAGTGGGACACAATCATGAAGTGGAACGACATTTATTGGATATTTCAAACTTTTTTAACAAATCAAAAACTGAAAAATTGGGCGTGCAAAATTATTCAGCCCCCTTAAGTTAATACTTTGTAGCGCCACCTTTTGCTGTGATTACAGCTGTAAGTCGCTTGGGGTATGTCTCTATCAATTTTGCACATCGAGAGACTGACATTTTTTCCCATTCCTCCTTGCAAAACAGCTCGAGCTCAGTGAGGTTGGATGGAGAGCATTTGTGAACAGCAGTTTTCAGTTCTTTCCACAGATTCTCGATTGGATTCAGGTCTGGACTTTGACTTGGTCATTCTAACACCTGGATATGTTTATTTTTGAACCATTCCATTGTAGATTTTGCTTTATGTTTTGGATCATTGTCTTGTTGGAAGACAAATCTCCGTCCCAGTCTCAGGTCTTTTGCAGACTCCATCAAGTTTTCTTCCAGAATGGTCCTGTATTTGGCTCCATCCATCTTCCCATCAATTTTAACCATCTTCCCTGTACCTGCTGAAGAAAAGCAGGCACAAACCATGATGCTGCCACCACCATGTTTGACAGTGGGGATGGTGTGTTCAGCTGTGTTGCTTTTACGCCAAACATAACGTTTTGCATTGTTGCCAAAAAGTTCAATTTTGGTTTCATCTGACCAGAGCACCTTCTTCCACATGTTTGGAGTGTCTCCCAGGTGGCTTGTGGCAAACTTTAAACGACACTTTTTATGGATATCTTTAAGAAATTGTTTTCTTCTTGCCACTCTTCCATAAAGGCCAGATTTGTGCAATATACGACTGATTGTTGTCCTATGGACAGAGTCTCCCACCTCAGCTGTAGATCTCTGCAGTTCATCCAGAGTGATTCATGGGCCTCTTGGCTGCATCTCTGATCAGTCTTCTCCTTGTATGAGCTGAAAGTTTAGAGGGACGGCCAGGTCTTGGTAGATTTGCAGTGGTCTGATACTCCTTCCATTTCAATATTATCGCTTGCACAGTGCTCCTTGGGATGTTTAAAGCTTGGGAAATCTTTTTGTATCCAAATCCGGCTTTAAACTTCTTCACAACAGTATCTCGGACCTGCCTGGTGTGTTCCTTGTTCTTCATGATGCTCTCTGCGCTTTTAACGGACCTCTGAGACTATCACAGTGCAGGTGCATTTATACGGAGACTTGATTACACACAGGTGGATTGTATTTATCATCATTAGTCATTTAGGTCAACATTGGATCATTCAGAGATCCTCACTGAACTTCTGGAGAGAGTTTGCTGCACTGAAAGTAAAGGGGCTGAATAATTTTGCACGCCCAATTTTTCAGTTTTTGATTTGTTAATAAAGTTAGAAATATCCAATAAATGTCGTTCCACTTCATGATTGTGTCCCACTTGTTGTTGATTCTTCACAAAAAAATACAGTTTTATATCTTTATGTTTGAAGCCTGAAATGTGGCAAAAGGTCGCAAAGTTCAAGGGGGCCGAATACTTTCGCAAGGCACTGTAGCCAATGCTCCACGTGGTTTGGTTAGGAATTCAACAACCGTTACAACCTTAGCTCCCTCAGATGACCGAGGAATGCACGGTCTCTACTCAAACCTTAGTCCTATCAGTAATCGAGGTACCCATGGTCTGAAGTGGGCTTCTCCAGATGGAGGTTATCTTCGAAACAGCAGAAAAGGCTGTCCAATGACGCCAGATCAATGTCTGTGCTCATGGGGCGGGCCAATGACTTAGTTAAACTTTAAAGGGAATTATCTTTCATTAAACAGTTTAAAATCACATTACATAATTTCACAAATAGTTTCATCTTTATTCATTCATTTTATACAATAATTAGATGCAAATCTCCTAACGGAGACTCTTGTATAAACAGAGTTATGGTAATGTGGCTGTATTGTCTCTCATGAAGTCACAAACATTAAACCAAATGGACCGGTCGTAGCTGAATTCTCCACCGACCGTTTACACATTCTCCAAAATAGAGATATTGTTCAGTTCTCAAGTTCTGTGAGGTAGAAGAAGTTTGTTTGTTCTACTGTGAACCCTCTCTCCATACCGCATGTCCGGGGGGGAAGAGAGGCTCCTCATGGAATTTACGACCTGAGATAACAGAGCCTGGGTGTAGGAGGGAGAGAGGTGGTAAGAGAAAGAGGGAGGGTACTCGCTATACCCAAAGAGGGCCACGTCATGACATGTCCATCCAATCATAGAAGTAGGATCAGAGAATGAAACTAGTGTGTTGCATCGGGATTGTGCCACAGAGCATTATGGGTTCTGTGTGTTAAAGTGATGGTCGATTTCTGCCTGAGATTGATTTTATGAAGAAGGATGAAAAGGTTAGGGCGTTCAATATCAACTGGAATCAAATGTATAGCTGGTTAACTTAGAGGGAGCCTTTCACCAAGCCGCCTGTAACTGCACTTCACGATGCTTTACACACAGAACATATTTTCTGGGATGTCGAAAACATCCGTTAAAAGTTTGATTAAAGAGATTTTTTTTCACGTGAGCTCAAGTAGGCTTTGCACTTTCCTCTTGTATTTATTTAGCAAAGATGGAAAGAATCACTCCAGACAGACACAAGCAAAAACAAATTACATAAATGTTGCTGCAGCCTAGGCTACACCTAAACATTAGAAATCTGACATGCTGTATGGGATGAAAACAATAGCTTTTTTCTGTCTTATCAACTGTAGGTATACTAATATGAGAAGCTGCATAACAGCCTATGCGCCCTGTCCATCTGTATAGGACCAACTAATTGATCATGTATTTATAGTCCATTTGTTTGTCAGGAGAAATGTGAATGTGATCAAATCTAGATTACATTCAAAATTGGGCTGGCTAAAATGCCTATACAGTTTTAATCCAAAATGATTAACTGGAATTAATCAATCAACATAATAGTCGACAGGCCTAAACATGCATAAAGCAAGCTCATCCTTGTGAGTTCTATTGTCCTTCAGTTGATGTCTATGTGTCTGGGTAGAGGAAACATCCCTCCTAATCTAGTCTAAATATAATTTAAATGAACAAATATAAGGTAGCTGGAGTTTGACAGGGTTTTCATCCACCCTAGGGCCAGGAGTTTTGTAAAACCATGTGACTTAATTAGGAAGAAATGGTCCCATCATAGCCCATATCAAATCTTTTTACAACTGATTAATCACTGTCATACCATTTATAGGTTCCAGAATGTTCCTAGTTAGGTTAACGTATAAGGAAAAACTCCAGGCCCCAGGGGGTAAAAATTGCCCCACTGCTCTGGGACCTATGGTGCCACCAGTCTGCTTGCAGGTGTCAGTTATCGTCAGGTATGTAGATGATCAGGGCTTTATTCAGCAACATTTATTGGGCTACTTTGATATGTCAAGTGGGCGAGATGCGCAGTCTGTGTTTGACTTCGTGAATTTGGAGATGTCTGAGTTTAACTTCAGAGAAACTCGTGTTCCAAACCTACGATGGCGCAGCTGTAATGGAAGTCCCCTCATGTTCCCTGATTAAGAGGGGATGTCTACTCCACTCCACTACCATTGTCAACATTCTCCTGACATGAACTGAACCCATGACGTCTCATGTGCCTGCTCATCCACTCATCCAATTTTCTCTCATTCCTGTATGTAGAGTCAATCACATGCACAATCACATTACTACACATAAATGATTTTACTCCTTGCTTGGACTAACTCATTCTTAGCTCTTTTGTCTAACTGTGTAGTGTCTTGTGTTACTGCACTGGTCAAGCCTCTGAACACCTCAACTCATGCCTCATACCCTCAGTCAATCAATCACTGCTGTGATCCCTTTCCAACACTGTGTAAGTAGCCCTCTCATTCCCACTCCCCATAATATTGTACTATAAATGTCTTTATTAAATGCTTTAGGTTAAAATAATTTGTGTTTGCCGATTTTTGAAACACGCTTTGTGGTCTCCGTGCGTTCCACGCCTATACCGTGGGTCTCCAATTCTCCTCAATTTTTCAAGTCACCAGCCTCCACTGGTGTGCAGCAGTTAGATAATGTTTCAATTAAAGTTAGCTACGAGAAACCCAGGCATGATATTCATTTGAAGCACCCCCATGTGATGGTTCACATGTTCTTTCTCTTATTGTTATTTAGATTGAAAGAAGCAGAAGTGGGTTTTGGTGTTCTGGTCGAGTGTGACAACACCATAAAAGACAAAAATGTTGAACATTTGAAGGTTTATAAAATCTGCCGTCAGGTGAAGATCAGCCCGCACAGAGCTTTTTCTATGGGCTGTGTTGCCTCGGGGACAGTGATGCAAACTAGTCACCTTATGGCGAAATTCGGCGTTTTGATTCTAAAATAGGTGACCTACATGAATGGTGTAGATCCAATGACGATTTATTATGTTGGTTTGATCGCGGGGGAGGCACTAGTAATGTCTTCAGTTTTCAGTTTGGTTATTTGTTTTAATAAGTGTATTAGTCTATAAATAAATCTCTTCATATAATTCATCTTCTCTCCCATGTCTTATTCGACTAGTAGTTGCTTGCCTACATTTTACCCCTTCCTCTGTGTTTAATATAACACACATACATTTTGACACGGCATATGCATCCTAGGGTTAAGATGTTTTTTTCCCAAATGCAATATTTAGATGTGTGTGGTCACAGGCATTCTATTATAAAAGCTGTCATGGCTAACTGCAATATTAGTGTATTGTTTTTTTTCAAGACGAGTGTCATTTGCAGTAAAGCCTAGGCAACAAATGACATTGGATTGCTTTCCTTACAGTTTTAAGTCGTGTTAGGTTCACATTAACCACTTTATATTTTACACACAGAGACTGATCATGAAGATCATATTCTTTGTTGTTTTATTAGTTCAAACCTGCATTTCCCCCTCGCATGGATTTCTTTTGCATGTTTCAGTATCAAAAAGAAAAAGTATCACCTTTTTGGGCCCTCACCAGTTTGCATCCTTGCAGGAAACAGCCCCAAGCCAGGGGAGGCCCAAGCCAGATCTCAATTCCTCAGAAAATGCTCAGAAAAAGCTCTGATGTGGGAGGAAGATCCGAGAACTCTGGAAATTATTCCATCGTGTAGGCCAGTGGCTATTTTAGCATGTATATTTTGGTGGGACAAACTCTTTATGCACTATAACGGTGACAAACGGTGCCCACAAACTGTTAGGGCCTACAGAAAACTGTCCCAACAGAATAATACTTTTTTTAAATTCAGCACCGTGGAGTGAATCCTTACCACTACTACACCTGGCTATCAGCAGAGCCTTGTCTGGCAGCGAAATAGTTCATTCAGACTCAATTACTACCTGTAAACAAACCCATAGCTGATATGGCTGACTTGCTTTAACAAAATGTGGTTTCTACTGACAATTGAGATGTACAAACTCTAAAAGGCAATCCGTAATTTCGATTAAGACTTTAATGAGCAAGCTAGGACGGACATAGTCAATACAACTATTTGTTCAGCACTTTTGAAACGTACAACAACATAGTTCAGAACATGGGCCGTTCTTACAGTATTCTCCCTGTACACCAAGTCAGATTCGTAGGATAAATAAAGGGGGCATATAAGCTCTTACAATATTCGATGATGACATTTCTCTAAAACAGACTATGAATCAAATCAAATTGTATTGGTCACATACAGTTGAAGTCGGAAGTTTACATACACCTTAGCCAAATACATTTAAACTCAGTTTCACAAATCGTGACATTTAATCCTAGTAAATATTCCCTGTCTTAGGTCAGTTAAGATCACCACTTTATATTAAGAATGTGAAATGTCAGAATAATAGTAGAGAGAATTATTTATTTCAGCTTTTATTTCTTTCATCACAATCCCAGTGGGTCAGAAGTTTACATACACTCAATTAGTATTTGGTAGCATTGCCTTTAAAATGTTTAACTTGGGTCAAACGTTTCGGGTAGCCTTCCACAAGTTTCCCACAATAAGTTGGGTGAATTTAGGCCCATTCCTCCTGACAAAGCTGGTGTAATTGAATCAGGTTTGTAGGCCTCCTTGCTCTCACACACTTTTTCAGTTCTGCCCACACATTTTCTATAGGACTGAGGTCAGGGCTTTGTGATGGCCACTCCAATACCTTGACTTTGTTGTCCTTAAGCCATTTTATCAAACTCTGGAAGTATGCTTGGGGTCATTGTCCATTTGGAAGACCCATTTGCGACCAAGCTTTAACTTCCTGACTGATGTCTTGAGATGTTGCTTCAATATATCCACATGATTTTCCAGCCTCATGATGCCATCTATTTTGTGAAGTGCACCAGTACACCCTGCAGCAAAGCACCCCCACAACATGATGCTGCCACCCCCGTGCTTCACGGTTGGGATGGTGTCCTTCGGCTTGCAGACCTTTTTCCTCCAAACATAACGATTGTCATTATGGCCAAACAGTTCTATTTTTGTTTCATCAGACCAGAGGACATTTCTCCAAAAAGTACGATCTTTGTCTCCATGTGCAGTTGCAAACCGTAGTCTGGCTTTTTTATGGCGGTTTTGGAGCAGTGGCTTCTTCCTTGTTGAGCGGCCTTTCAGGTTATGTCGATATAGGACTTGTTTTACTGTGTATATAGATACTTTTGTACCTGTTTCCTCCAGCATCTTCACAAGGTCCTTTGCTGTTGTTCTGGGATTGATTTGCACTTTTCGCACCAAAGTACGTTCACCTCTAGGAGAAAAATAAACACATCTCCTTCCTTAGCGGTATGACGGCTGCGTGGTCCCATGGTGTTTATACTTGCGTACTACCGGCCATTATTTGGAAATTGCTCTCAAGGGTGAACCAGACTTGTGCAGGTCTACAATTGTTTTTCTGAGGTCTTGGCTGATTTCTTTTGATTTTCCCATGAGGCACTGAGTTTGAAGGTAGGCCTTGAAATACATCCACAGGTACACCTCCAATTGACTCAAATGATGTCAATTAGCCAGTGAATTATAAGTGAAATAATCTGTCTGTAAACAATTGTTGGAAAAATTACTTGTGTAATGCCCAAGTAGATGTCCTAACTGACTTGCCAAAACTATAGTTTGTTAACAAGAAATTTGTGCAGTGGTTGAAAAACAAGTTTGAAGGACTCCAATCTAAGTGTATGTAAACTTCCGACTTCAACTGTACACATGGTTAGCGATGTTAATGCGAGTGTAGAGAAATGCTTGTACTTCCAGTTCCGACAGTGCAGCAGTATCTAACATGTAATCTAACAATTCCACAACAACTGCCTAATACACACAAATCTAAAGGGATGGAAAAATAATATGTACATATACATTTATGGATGAACGATGACCGAGCGGCATAGGCAAGATTCAACAGATGGTATAAAATACATTATATACATATGAGATGAGTAATGAAATATATGTAAACATTATTAAAGTGGCATTATTTAAAGTGACTAGTGATCCATTTATTAAAGTGGCCAATGATTTGAGTACGTATGTAGGCAGCAGCCTCTCTGTGTTAGTAATTGCTGTTTAACAGTCTGATGCTCTTGAGATAGAAGCTGTTTTTCAGTCTCTCGGTCCCAGCTTTGATGTACAAGTACTGACCTCGCCTTCTGGATGGTTGTGGGGTGAACAGGAAGTGGCTCGGATGGTTGTTGTCCTTGATAATCTTTTTGGCCTTCCTGTGACATCGGGTGCTGTAGGTGTCCTGGAGGGCAGGTAGAATGCCCCCGGTGATGCGTTGTGCAGACAGCACCACCCTCTGGAGAGCCTTGAGGTTGAGGGCTGTGCAGTTGCCGTACCTGTTCTCGCTTGAACAGGAAGGTGGCAAAGCAGTCCTTGGGCAAATTTTGTCATCAAACTTTTTCATCAAAGTCTGGCTTTTTTTCCATTTAACCTTTATTTAACTAGGCAAGTCAGTTAAGAACAAATTCTTATTTACAATGACGGCCTACCCCGGCCAAACCAGGACGAAACTTGGCCAATTGTGAGCCGCCCTATGGGACTCCCAATGACGGCTGGATGTGATACAGCCTGGATTCGAACCAGGATTCGAACCAGGCACTGCAGTGAAGCTTCTTGTCTGAGATTTCCGAGTTTCCAACCTGTTGTGTAGTGTTTATGTCCAATGGCCGATGAGCACCGATACGTTTTATCGATAATTTCTCTTTATAATTTCTCTTCATATCACAAGGATTGAAAAATATTTGCCAGTAGATTGTCGACTTGATTCATGATGATGACTGCTAGCTTGCTAGCTAAGATTTTGAAAGTATGATGTTGACATGATCAATCAAAGCTACGGTAGATATAACGTGATTTGACGTAATTTTATATGTGGCCAATGACCTTCACCTTTCTTGGATGGGCACTTCCTATGTAACTCTATGGCAGCACCCAACGGGCTTGAATTTTTGAGCTCTCCCCGTATATTTTATGGTGACGTCGTGTCCCCATGAGTGACAGAACACTGAGCCAATCACAGTACAACTATAGAATATTACCAACTCCTACGGTCTGTATTTTCCTCTGGCTGCCCCACCACAGAAACCACTGAACTAGTCTGAAACACCTGCATTTTGGAGCTACCTTACTCAATAAAGCAAAAAATAGCATTTTTTTTTTACATTGTTTGCAAACTGATATGTAACATGTACTAATGCCAAAATAACATGCCAAACAGGCAACCTGCCCTGAATGACAGGTCACCACTGGTGTCAGCATGGCAACACAGTGGACTACCCCAGGCACCACTATACAATAGATAAATGGTGGAAATGGTTTGCTTACCTCGTCTCATACCGTGTGCTGTAGCTTATTGTCAACTACTGGGTTGTTGTCATGCCATATACAGTATGGACGAGATGGCTGCAGGATACGGTATGGGATATGGCTAGCATGGCTGTTGAATTCAAGTTATTCCTTGTAATAACCCTATAATATTTCTATAGTGGTTTCTCCTAGGACTTCCCGAGGGAGTGAAGGACCTTCCTCCCGGGGTGGCTCTTCCTCTGGAGGTCAACCTGGTCTACATGCAGGGCATCAGCTTTAGTGAGGGCTGTTCCATCGGCCAGGACTCATCACAATGGGGTGGTACGGAAACATCTGATGCCGTACGCATGTCGGCACTACCCGAAGGATTGGCACCTCAGACCCAGTCTGGCAAGTCAGCCGGGAAGCACAGGGCCTGGGTTGGAGATCTGGGCATTCGCCTGGCTCATGCCATAGAGCCATTAACACTCAAGGCTTCTGAGGACAGTCTCTGGAGGAATCCGTGCGATACTGGTGGCCCAAAGACTCTTAAAGCCAAATGAAGATAGAGGTATTTGACCCCAACAATATGAAACGCACACATGTTGAAATGAGCCAGATCATATTTAAATGGACATAAATTTAACATGTTCTTATTCCAAATCACCTAGTACAGTATTTCACTGGTAGCACTACCAACCATGTCTATGACGTCTATGAATAGTTTCCTTGTTTGTAGTATTGCGATTGCTTCAAATATTGAGTTCCTTGACACTATGCTGTTTGCCAGTTGTGCACTGCTTGCCAGTTGCTAGCTATTATCTTAAATATTACTTTATGTATCTCTGGCGTAATAAACATACGAGGACACAAAGTATGGACGTTTGTCATTTTATCAACATCTCATTCACAACATAAAAAAACACCCATAAACTCACACAGGATTACATTTTTTTTTTTGTGGGGGGGGGGGGGGGGGGTCAAGATAACATCAGGCTACCTCTGAAACCAAAGCCTTATCAACTAAATGTATTGATAAAGTTGCTCATAAAGGATACTGGGTGGCCTATTCCTGGTAAAGGGAGTGCTGCCCTCTAGTGGAGAGCATGGTCTCTCGAATCTGCTGCAGCAAACTTTCAGGTTGTGAGCTCAGAGTTGAATGATCAAGTCTCTTGAAGTCTTCATTGCAGAGCATGCATTCTAGAATGTGAGCCACCCTCTGTAGATCAAAGGCAGCATGGTGAAGCCCCAATGTGGCCAGGGTCTCTGAAAGATGACGTGGGTAATTTGAGGAGTTGTTCTCGGAGCAAGAACTCAAGAAGGACATGCGGTTGTCAGCGATAATCTTCAGGAAAGTGGCAAACTCCCCATAATCAATCCCAGAGCAAGACTTCATGATGACCTGTAAAACAAAATACCAACTCAGATTACACAGCTTTTTAAAATGCATCTGCTTTGTCAGACAGTGCCTTTGGAAAGTATTCAGACCCCTTGACTTCACCACATTTTGTTATGTTACAGCCTTATTCTAAAGTGGATCAAATAAAATCCTCAGCAATCTACACACAATACCCCATAATGACAGTGAAAACAGGCTTTTCTTCATGTTTTAAAATGTATTAAAAATAAAACCGATACCTTATTTACATTAGTATTCAGACCCTTTGCTATGAGACTCGAAATTGAGATCAGGAGCATTCGGTTTCCATTGCTCATCCTTGAGATGCTTCTACAACTTGACTGGAGTCCACCTGTGGTAAACCCAATTGATTGGACATGATTTGGAAAGGCACACACCTGTCTATATAAAAGGTCCCACAGTTGACAGTGCATGTCAGAGCAAAAACCAAGCCATGAGGTCGAAGGAATTGTCCGTAGAGCTCAGAGACAGGATTGTGTTAAGGCACAGGTCTGAGGAAGGGTAACAAAAAATGTCTGCAGCATTGAAGGTCCCCAAGAACACAGTAGCATTCATCATTCTTAAATGGAAGAAGTTTGGAACCACCAAGACTCTTTCTAGATCTGGCATCCCGGCCAAATTGAGCAATCAAGTGAGAAAGGCCTTGGTCAGGGAGGTGACCAAGAACCCGATGGTCACTCTGACAGAGCTCTAGAGTTCCTCTGGAGATGGGAGAAACTTCCGGAAGGACAATCATCTCTGCAGCACTCCACCAATCAGGCATTTATTGTAGTGGCCAGACAGAAGTCACTCCTCAGTAAAAGGCACATAACAGCCCGCTTGGAGTTTGCCAAAAGGCACCTAAAGACTTTTAGACCATGAGAAACAAGATTCTCTGGTCTGATGAAACCATGAATGAACTCTTTGGCCAGAATGCCAAGCGTCACATCTGGAGGAAACCTGGCACCATCCCTACTGTGAAGCTTGATGGCAGCATCATGCTGTGGGGAGGTTTTTCAGCAGCAGAGACTGGGAGACTAGTCAGGATCGAGGCAAAGATGAAGGGAGCAAAGTACAGAGAGACCCTTGATGAAAACCTGCTCCAGAGCGCTCAGGTCCTCAGACTGTGGCAAAGGTTCAGCTTCCAAGAGGACAACGACCCTAAGCACAGTCAAGACAACGCAGGAGTGGCTTCGGGATAAGTCTCTGAATGTCCTTAAGTGACCCTGCCAGAACCCGGATTTGAACCCAATCGAACACCTGAAAATAGCTGTGAAGCGACGCGCCCCATCCAACCTGACAGAGCTTGAGGATCTGCAGAGCAGAATGGAAGAAACTCCCCAAATACAGGTGTGCCAAGCTTGTAGCTTCATACCCAAGAAGACTTGATGCAGTAATCACTGCCAAAGGTGCTTCAACAAAGTACAGAGTAAATGGTCTGAATACTTATGTCATGGGATATTTTAATACATTTGTCTAAACCTGTTTTTGCTTTGTCATTATGGGGTATTGTGTGTAGATTAATGAGGGGGGGAGAAACTCATTTTAGAACAAGGCTGTAACGTAATAAAATGTGGAAAAAGTCAAGGGGTCTGAATACTTTCCGAAGGCACTGTATGTCTATTTCCAGGTGTCTTATATACCTGGCAGTGCTGATGCCATGAATCCATAGTGTTCCTCCATTCCTCTATTTCCCTCTGGACAGCAGACAGCTCATTCTGAAGGAACTGCCACATAATGTCCACATTGCAGCCATTCAGCCAGTTATGGTTGATGGAGATGGTGTCTTCCTGCAGGATAATGAGACAGAAGTCAGGATACTTAGTTCAAAATTAGCCATATGAACCATACAGGTGCTTAACTGATAATGATTTGTAAAAAACCTCTTGATCAAGTGTACCACTTAAATTTGTCCCACATCCAAACTGCAGTACTTACCAAATTATAAACCTGATGGTGCCAACCACTGGGCACAAATATGATCTCCCCTGCTTCCTGAATGATCTCTAGTGGTTGACAGGCCTCATCACAGTGTGGGAATTGCACCTTGTCTCGAATCTCAGGGGCAGTGACGTCATAAGCAAGGTTGCCATGGCTGTCTCGTAGAAACTCTTCTTGGCCTGGAGGATACAGGAGCCATTTCTTCCTGCCACAGATGTTCGCTGACCAGCTGTAGGAGCGGAACACATCAGCGTGGAATGGCGTCCTATAGCAAAAAGAGGAAAAAGCAATCACATGTTGTTAGAGGAGACAGAGATGTATGAGAATATCCATTATAGACTCTATAATGAATATGTTTTGTTATACCATGAGCCTTTGGGTCCCATGTAGACGAACCGGTAGTCATCCACCTCCAAAGTATCCCAATACTCATTAAGCCAGTCAGAGGAAAAGAAGACTGGGGTAGTGTAAACATTGTGTTCAGGAAAATCCCTGTGAAAGACAGAGGACGGAACCATTGAGCCATGTGTAGCTTATTCTTAATACAGCTACTTTCAGTATATACATTATTTACATACTGTAAAAAACGTTCCAATCATTTTTTATTTAATTTATTTCACCTTTATTTAACCAGGTAGGCTAGTTGAGAACAAGTTCTCATTTACAACTGCAACCTGGCCAAGATAAAGCAAAGCAGTGCGACACAAACAACAGAGTTACACATGGAATAAACAAACATACAGTCAATAACACAATAGAAAAAAAGTCTATATACAGTGTGCTCTTACTTCAGATGGCAACATACAGGTGAATTCAATACCTTGACATGTGCCAATCTTTCAGATAGAGACATCCTTTTGGTGATGAGTGTCCATTCTGTATGTACTCTCTCCAGTAGTGAATAAATTCCTTGAAAGGAATAATTTGTTTGGGGTTTGCATTGTATTCTTTCGCATTACAGTTTGCAACTGGAACCGGAGTCTCATCTGCAAGAGGAAAAAAGAGAAATACTTTGAAATCACAATTTACAAAATAGGTTATTGGTTCATCATAACTGCAACACATGTTTTATTACCAAATATATACATCAGATAATTACACAAAGCACGATAAATGATTGTCAAATCACAGGTCAGAACAACCCATCCATAGGTTAATCAAACTCATTCATTTGACATCAAAGTTACTGGACATTGTAATAGATATGTAGCTAACAACATTTATTCACCAAATTGCTGCAGCAGTTTCTGGAAGTTTGGCTTCCCCTCTTCAGTGACCCACTGTTTCCTACATTTCCAGTCTTCAGTAAATTTCCTCGAGAACATGCATGGGTGGTTAGGAAGTAAGTACTTTTTAAAGAATTTGGAATAGCTCAAATCCTTCTCTATGTAATCCACAAAGTGCGAAGACCAAAATTGTTCATAGGATTGCCTTGATATTTTAACGAGGCTGCAGCAGTTATGATAAGACTCCCTGTCCATGATACTGGATGATGTAAACAAGTCCTGGGTGTAACGTTAACTAGCTAACTAATTAGCAAGCAATCGAAACAAGCGACGGTACCTAAACTATAGTGACATGATATGTCATATTAATTGCTTTTCCACCATTATTATTGGATTTACATTGCAAAGATAAATCAAAAATGTGGAGAAGCTGGTTCGTTCATTCGAGCCTAAAAATAGCTTCCTATGGCTATGCTATTTTGCATTTTAGGGGACCACATTTATAGATGCACACGCCCAATATTTGCTTTAATTTGTTCGTTTTTTTTGTACATGATTGTTTCCGTAATGTTTGCTAATTCAACGTTGAATGTCTTTAGTAAATATACACTTTGAAATTAGACATTAATAATGCACATTCTACACATTTCAAATAGCAGGATCATTGTTTCTAGACGGACTGTAAACATGTCTGTACTAAGGAAGTGACGTCTCTTCACGTCCAAACAAATCACTCGCTTGGGAACCATTCTGCGAAAATATATTTTCTTAATTTTTTTTGTTTTTGTACAATTATTAAAGTGCCACCTTAAAATATATATTAACAGTTTCGCAGAGCAGCTGTACTCAAATAATGCACAATCGATAATATTATCGTCTTACGCAACATTACAAAACTGTAGCTTCTGATTTCCTGGAATAGTCATAACCCTGCAGGAGCTCAGGTGCCAGGTTTGTTTAAAAAGTAAACAAAGTTGAATGATCGCTAGTTACCTATTTTGTTTGTTTGAACACGAATGCAATTTACTCCAAATACACATTTTCTTATCTTTTATTTGAGAGGAACGCTTATGAAAAGGTCTGCTAGCTAGCTAGCTTCCTGACATGTTATGATTTTGCATGTTTTGCTAGTCAGCTAACGTTAGCAAGCTTAGCATAGACATAGTGGTACTCTAATAAGGTAGCTAGTACACAGTAACATATGTATCTAGCTAGCTGTACTGTCCATATAGTAGGTCTAAATAGCTAGTCCAAAATACCTTGATTACCATGACAGCTAGCTACTTACATAACATAGCTTTACTGCCGGGTTGATTGAAATTCCTAGCTAGCAGCTAGTTAGTCTCTAATCTTTTATCTCGATTAACATATTGACCTTGATTCAAATATTATTTACAATACAACATTTTAACATGTTCACCCTCTCTTCCTAGGTGAGCATCTGAAGCCAAGCCAAAATGACATGCCCAACCCGAGACATCCCCATCCACAGCTGGCCAGGCTCCTACTACATCAACAGTGAGAAGCGCTGGGATGCCGGCACCCTGTCCCTGACCCGCACCATGCTGCGCTTCACCTCAGACCAGAGCAAAGAGAACCTGGTTGGCTTCCGCCTCTCAAGGATCATGGAGATCAAGATGGAGTCGTCCAGCTTCATCTTCAGCACTCTGACCGTGTTGGAGCATGGGAATATCAAGCACTGGTTCGGCTCGCTGAGGCCCAACCGGGTGGTGGTCTACAATGTCCTGGAGCATTTCTGGAGGGAGAGGTTGTTGTCCCCATCTGCAGAGGTTCAGGGGGCTGAGGCACAGCCGACCAAGGGGAGGGAGCTGATTAACCTGGTTGCGGGGGCTCAGAGACGGCTAGAGGACACAGGGAATGTCCTCCACCACCAGGGAGAGCAGTTTGATAACGTCATGCATGGCCTAGGCAAGATTGACTCAGATCTGGGCGTGGCAGACAGGTAAGGTGGATATTGAATTCTACCTCTGGGCCCTGTCAGTCCATTGTTTTATTGTTTTCAAATATTGTAGCTAATCATGGAGATTTTCCGAAGTTTTGATGCCTTTCTATCCACATGATGATTAAATATACACTAATATATAGTAGTGGTTAATTATTTGAGATTGGATAGCTATTATCCAGAACATGTTTACCCTTCTTAATTTGTGTGAACCGTCACTGAATTAGATGCATTCCTCTAACTTCTGTCACCATTATCTCTGCAGGCTACTGTCTGAACTGGAGTCTCCCCCTTGGTGGCCTTTTGGCAAACTACCCTGGAAGAGTCAGCAGGATGTCAAGGCTGAGCATGCTGCCAGAGAGGCTGCTTGTAAGTTAACAGGAACAGGCAAGCACAGAGTGATCACCAGCGTACCAGCCATCGTCTCCAGAGGTGGAGACTCAGACCTGAAGCCTGGTTGCTTGATGGTGATGGTCTCCTCATTAGAAGTCCGAGACACAAACTATGTGCTGCTCCACCGCTTTCAGAGGGATGAGGTAGATGACATCCGGGTGCACAATCCGTATGAGATCAGTGTGAGGCAGAGGTTCATAGGGAAGCCAGACATATGCTTCCGACTCCTGTCGGCTAAGATGCCGGAGGCCATGTCAGTGCTAGAGATACAGTATAAGAAGAAGGTGGAGTACACAAGTGAGTACTCTGCCTTCCTGACGACCCCAGCTACGACCCCATGTGACCAGGATCAAGGTTCAATATGGAATGCAGGTAAGAAGTTTAGATTATCCTCTGTGGTCCTAGTCGGGGGTTCTTCTTTGTTTATTTTGCTCTGTACAATGGTTTGTGTTTGGCCACCAAGTGGCAGTAAAGATCTGTGGGTTTTAGCATGGCATATTGTTCAATACACATCTTTGAAATTACTTTAGGCTCTCTTGAGGCTGAAATCTCATTATACACTCTAGCTTATTGATTTATTACATAGCTTATTGATTTATTACATAGCTTATTGATTTGTTACACAATTCTGATGCATGCTGTGTTTTGTTGTTGTTACGAGCTTTCCCCATTACATTATCATAGGGTTACTGTTACGCTCATAAGAAGCTAATGTGTTTGTTTGAGGGGCCTATCACTATATCTCTGCCCCCTCCCATGGCAGCAGGCCTGCTGCAGTACCAGGAGACAGAGGTCCCCATGACAGTCCCAGCAGGAGAGCTGTCCCAGGTGCAGGTGCATGTCCTTAAGCCAGAGGTCACTCAGGCTGAGGCTCAGGAAATCCGACAGGTGAGATACAATATCGGAATCTGGCTTCTAATGCCTTTTCCTGTTTCCTCAAGCATTTTATCCTATGTATCACATGCTTTATAACAGTCTGAAGTTACACTGCCCTAACATTTTCTCTATTTTGCGTTCAGATAATGTTTATACCTGTCTTTATATCTGTTTTGAATTCAGAAGAAATGCATGATTGAATTTCCATGTTATGATGCATTAAATGTATGCCATTTCAATAGCAGGTTTTAAAGAACAAGTGTAACTTTTCTTATGTTCTATGAAAATCATGGGAAGATAAATGCTGTGTTTCCAGTCCAAACCAGAGATTCACTGTGATGATTTTTATTTTACATACTATGTATTTTATATATTAGTCGGTAAGACCACAAACCAAACTCCCATTGGGTTACAAGAGAGAGGAGAGAGGGAAAGAGACATGGCCAGTTATTTGGTTAGACTTCTCTGGTCAGACAGTGTATAAAGTATTTCCATTCAAAGTCTCATAATGTTGAACAGTGAGCTCCATGCATGGTCGATGGTTGCAAGACATAAACAGTGACGCAAATGCGTTTTCGTTTAACACATTATTATGGGTGGCTCAGAATGGTGTTTTCCATGTTAAACCTCTTCAAAACACAACATTTTGTCTATTTAATTGGTTGGTAATCCGTTACAGGTATGTTGTCATTTTCAGAATCCTCCTAAAACACAGGCTACAGTCTCTTGAGGCTTGGGTGTTTCTTACAGTCCCATAAGCAGTTCTATAAAGCTGATTGAAGCTGAGGTTGAATGAGGCTTTTGTGGAAAAGTGTACAGCAAAAAGCCCCTTTGGTCAAAAGATATTTGATACCTGCAGATTATCACGTCGTTTCTTTGTTCAAATCAGTTGAATATTTACAGTTTTTTTTTTTTACTGTCTTAAACACATTTCCTACAACTCACCTCACCTTTCATCAGTTTAATTATGTTATTAGCCTACTTTTTTAAATTTATTTTTAACTTGATTTGTATTTTACCTACATGTCTGACTCTGTATGTTGAAGGGAAGAGGATAAAAACGAACCAAAAGTTCAGAAGTGATGTGATAAAATTTACCTTCAACAGTAGAATTTAGTTAAAGGTCAATTTTACAGTATATGGTACCGAATCCCATAAATTACACTGCAGTATATTTTGAAGTAATGATATCAGTCTATTTATCACATTTTCCTCCCAAACTGAAGAAACCTTAGAAAGTGAATGCATGCAGTTGTCGTTAAGGAGTACGTTGAAATACTATTTGTCTGCTCGTTGCTGTCTGAAGCCGTTCCTGTGCACTGTTGCTGTGTCTGTGATTACTGGCCTCTGAAAACTGACATAACGTCAATTGGGTGTGTGTGTGTGTGTGTGTGTGTGTGAGAGCATGTGTAGGATAACATAATATTAGTTTAGAAACCACGTGTTGGGGTGTGGAGTGAGTGTCTATTAAGTTTTGCTTGGCACAACAAGGTTGATTTAAGTTGTTCCATTGACCATAACGTACACAGGTGTTGGAGCGTGGAGATGGAGTTGCAGAATTCCCTGAACACACAGAAAGTTGAAATAACAAAATGTCATTGACTTGTCTGTTATCGATGACCTCAGGAGACCAGAGACCTCTGTATAGCCACCATGGGCTTGAGTAATGTATACTAGTCACGTGAATATTGGGTCACACGGCGGTTGTGTCATGACCTAACGATGGAAGTACAGTTATTACAGATCGTTTTGGTTGTTGTCGGCAGTCCCTTCATTGTTTTTCATTTTACAGCTAACAGCCATTCGGTCTTCGTGGCTCCGACAAGCAGTGGAAGAATCATTATGGCTGAGAAAAAAAAGTGTTATTTCTCCTCTATGCTCATCTCTCCTGTCTTTTCCACTGACTGACTCACTCACTCCATGTCCTCTCGGGACATAACCCTAGACAAGACACTTTTCCCCACCACTACGAGAATCAAGAGATTTACTCCCACAGACCTGGGTCAAATATATATGTCAAATATTTGAGCTGAGCTTGATTTACTTTGCCCTGTACAATGGATCAGAGGAAATAGATTAAAAATGGCCAACCACAAGTTAATCCAAGCGTGTGTGTGTGTGTGTGTGTGTGCGCCTATATGGCTCTCTGCCTACTCTCTCAGATGCTGATGCAGCTGAAAAACCTGGCTCTGGAGGCTGAGACTGAGCTGGAGAGGCAAGACGAGGCCCTGGATATTCTGACCAGCTCTACGGACCGGGCCACTATGCACATAGACAAACACACCTGCCGCATGAAGAGGCTGCTGTAGTTCACACACCAGCAAACCGGCTCACCACAGCGCAATCCAGAAATGCGCTGTGAGTTGCTGTTCCCTGACGACAAATGCATGCTCTAAGAAAGTTTTTGTTCTGAACCTCTACATTTGTAGCAAATGTCTGAGTCTCCGGGGTAGTCATACACCCTTACGTCATTGTAATGTGTAAAATATAGAAATCAATGTCCCTCTCAATGTGGTAATTACCAACCAGTCCACTAGATGGCATTTACACCAAGGTAAGGAAGTGTTCACTCCCGCCAGCACTTTGTGGAGATATTGTCCTCGTAGCACTGTGAAGAACCATGAATAGATCCATACCTGGTTGTTGTTGTTGACGGATGATTGAATCCCTGGGTCTGTCACCATAAGTATAGAGTGTTTTCTGATGTTGTGCTTAAACCACTGTGAGGAACGATTGTCACACTGCTGCTAAATGTGTGTTTTTTCCCTTCTTTTTCAGTTGCAGGTGTCAGTAAAGCCATTCCCCTCCCTCCCTGCACATGGTTTCCCTCCAGCTCCAAGTGTTGCATGTTGCTGCAGAGTAAGTGATGCATCGAGTGGGATCGCTGAATTATAATCCAGTTTGCAGTGGGTCTGAAACTGTGTCCCTTGAAACTGTGTCCCTTGAAATTCACAGAATACTATTCGGTCACCACCTATTCTATAATGTACAGTACAAGAAAAAGCAGACGGCAACTCACAATCTTGCTAACATTGACACTGGATTTGGGGATATCTGTATAATCGTATTTGTATGAATGACTTGCATACTTCTATGCTGTACTCTATGTTGTACTGTAATTTATTTATCGTCTATTTATCGTTGATAAACTGTGATTTAAACCCAAAATATCTGGTAAATCATGTGTTTCTTCATACGTTTCATGCCTCAAGTTCCCCATGCCAATGTACTGTAGACAGTAGAGTAAGTATTTGAGTGGTGCCTAATTATCCAATAAAACACTTTTTACATAGAAGACAGATGCCTGGCTTAAATAGTACACTACAACCCGCCCAGGTCATAAAAGGCTATGTAGTTTCCTTTATTAATTAAAGAATAATAATGAATAGAAAACAAAAACAGACAACAGACATGTCTCAACACTCGGAGAAGTGCAAAGCAAGGCAACACCCAATAATAACAAGGTTCACATGTGACAAATTGACATGGAGAACGTCAAAACACTAGTGAGTGAAATGGAAGCGGAAGCTATTTACTATTGAAAGTAGTGCTGCATGCGAGTGGGTCCCTGGCCCGTTGAATGAAAGTGAGTGCAGAGTCCCTTTGTAAACAGGCCTGTTATTATAACATCCTGTTGGCAACAGGAGTTGGTTTGGCATCTGCTCACCACTCCTGTGGGGGCTCCAGGCAGGGGCCGCTAGCTTTCACGAGAGAGGGGGACCACCAGGAGCCAAGAGCCCAGATTCATTTGATTTGGCTGCAGGCGATGGGGTGGCAGAGCTCTCAATTATGACTCCGGACGAAGTTGAACTGCTAAACTGTTTTTTTAAAAAGAAGACTGACGACCTCTCAAATGTCTTGGCCCGGGTCAGTCACTGGGACTTGATCCTACAGTAAAGGTGTAATCGATTTAGAATGAACACTTGTCATAAGCGGTACATGACAAGGAAAATGTTGCCAGAGAAAAGGAGGGTTATACCAAATACTTCTTCAAGTCTGATCAAAGATGGTAAACTGTAGATTGTTTATTTCTTTGATGATTTGAGCGATAAACCGTTACATTCATTTCGGAGTCCTGGTGTCCCGAATACCAGAAGCATACCACATGGGAATGTGAATTTCTAGCCTCTGGAAAAAAAAAATGTGAGGAAGGGAGAGGGAATACATTCTGCCGCGGTTTTGAAGCAGCCTTGCAATAAAAAGGAAGTGGCGTTGGTCTCGTTTGACCACAGATACATGAGATCCGGCTTTGCCTTTCTAGCGGATGGTAATGGAGAGTGGAGACGCCATGCAGGCCTTGACATCCACGTCTGTTGACTAGATAGTCCCTGTGGTGAGGTTGTTCTTTCCAACAAGGAGCGTGTCTCACTTGATGGCCAATCAATCAAGTTTGTCTGGGAAAGAGCTGCGCAAAGGCTGTGGGATTCTGTCAGGGCACATGTGGGTTGTTCCATGCTCTCCAACTGTTAAAATAAGGAGCCTTGTGATTGTTATACAAAGTCAGAGTTGTCATTTCCCCTTCGGCTTTGAGGTGGATGTTTTTGCTTTTTGGAAAACGTCTATTTCAATTCAGAAATGCATAAGACATTGTAATGTGTCTAGCTGGGCAAATTTACCCCTTAATTTCACAACATAATAACAATGAATATATTCAACTGACACGTTTTCAGTTTATCACGCACATTAAACTCTGTCAATGTTGGTAAAGGTTTTTATGTTGATCTTCATTAATGTAATTCATGGGAATGGATTCCACGTTCCCTAATTGGAAATGAGAGAAATACACTATTATTTGATTCCTGTGTAGCAATACACTATTAGAGCATGTCTGTGTGTCTGTCTGTAACGGTTGGACTCTTGACTCACTTCCTGGCTGACCTCTTGCTGGTGCAGGTGTTGCTGCTGCTGCTGTGTTCGTTTCCACATGCAGAGGGCGGTTCCAGTTTCAGGAAATCAGGCCTGTTGGTTAATCTTGGAACTGTGAGGAAAAGTTACTGGAAGGTGGTTGAGTCCAACTGGGGGGCGGAATGGATTCACTCTCTATAAGAGAAAAGATATAACACTTGCTTCTTATAGAACGCTTTGGTTGAAAGTGGATTCTGGTGTTTTTAAACATTTGTATTTTTTTAATAAACATAAATAAATTAATAGGTCTACTGGGATTGATACGAACACTGGTGTACAAGTTCTACAATAAGTTGGGGTGTACTTCTATGAACACTTACAATACATAAATGACGTTTTATGTGTTTTCAATCCATTATTATAATATCCCTCTATAACCAATTTGACTTTGATTGTTAATGTGATAAGCATTGGCTAGAGCGTTGCTCTTTTTGTGTACATGTTGTTGAGGATTTGGCTCGGAATGAATTCCTCTTCCCCATTGGAAGATGCCCTCCGTTTGACTGTTATTGTGGTACTTTCCCAGATCCTGAGAGACAGAATGATATCACACGCCACTTGCATATGTTATTGTTGTCTTTTCTTTGGTCTTCGGACAGAGATGCACTCTGTTGGATTTCTGTTTCTCTTTATGCAGAGAGCAACTCCTCTCATCTCTGCTGGAGGGAGTTAACTGCGAGTCGCCTCGGCCAAAGTAAACTCCAGATCAACTCAGATGAGGGGTCAAGTCTATTACTCCATAAGCATGGGTGTGAACAGCACATGTCTACTGTATTGAGCAGCTGAAATAGTTGTGTGTCCACTGTCTTTCGTGTAGCTCACTATTTTTGAGATGAATATTAATCTCATTGACTTCAAATCAAATTGTATTTGTCACATGCGCCGAATACTACAGGTGTGGACCTTACAGTGAAATGCTTACTTACAAGCCCTTAACCAGCAATGCAGTTTTAAGAAAAATACCTAAAAAAAAAAAAGAAATAAAAGTAACAAATAATTAAAAAGCAGACTTGCACTGAATTTAGTGTCAGATAGTTTTTTTTTTTTTTTAGCTAAAAAGTGAAATCCAGTCTGGGATTGGTAAACCATGTTTAAATATTTACACAGTAAACATCTTACAGCGTACATGATTCTGATTTGTTCTCAAGGACCTGTGCCAATGTTCATGAATTAAAATAAGGACAGTTAATCATTCTTTTTGAAGTCTGATAACGGGTAGATGTCATTTGAGATAGGATCCCAATGACTCTCCCCACTGGGCACAGACGCCATTTCAAAGTCTAGTTTTGATTTACATTTGGTTGAGTTGTCAACTAACGTGAAAAAGTTGGATGAAAAAGACAAAATTCCTTTACGTTGATAACATTTTGTTAATCCAATCAGTTTTCCACGTTGATTCAACATCATCACATTGATTTTGGTTGTTGAAATTACGTGGAAACAATGTTGATTCAACCAGTTTTTACCCTAGTGGGTCTCCGTTGTATATGATCATGACACTTGTTGGCTGTGAAATGAGGGCATGCCCTCTGATATTCAGTAGAGGGCAGCAGTGAGTTTATTATTCAAGGTCATATTGGGCTGAAATTGTTAATTGATAGACAATTATTAGACCTACCGAAGTTTCAGTATTTGGGCCTGGTGTTCTAATGTAGTTTATATCAGTAAGGCTGGTCTGAATGTTCGATGCCAGCTGCCCCGCATAGGGATACCTGACATTAAAGCATCTGGCTCCGAGGATCTTCCTTCAGAGACGAGGCCATTCCTCAAACTATTTTAATAAACGTTTATATTGTGTTTTGCTGTATCTGAAGTCCTCATGATGAAGTTGTGATAGATTTTTGTAACCTCACAGAGTATATATGATAAAACCCCAACTTCACTCTGAACTCGATTTTCCAATTGGCCTCTCATTGAGAGACCCTTATTTGACCAGTTTCAGGAAGCTAGGCGTCACTACTTCACAGGAGAGGCATTTGAACGTCATTTTATACATTTTTAGCAAAATGCGTTTTTTGGGGGGCAGTAGTGTCTTCTCTGACATGTGCCTCAATAAATAACTTGTATGCCATCTGTAAATATGAATAAAATTGTGAAGTTATGAGCATAGGTGGTTTAGCCCCGGAAAACGACAGGAATCTTACCGCTATCCATGATTAGCTGAGATAATAGATGGTCAGGACTTCTCGAAGATGAGTTCGGGTTCGTCTGCCATGTAGCATGCTTCTGTCTATAACATGAGATGCTCAGTATGTGTAGATAATCCTTGCTACCACAGCTATATGAAAGATATAATGTTAGCCATGGAGAACTGCAAAAGTGTTGCTACTGCTCTCAACAACATTGCTGCCCTGAATTTAACAGGCGCTATCGACAAAGATCAGTGGGAAAAGTTGTGATGGACTACTTTCTGCACACGGTCAGTGTGAACCGGAGTGACTTGACACAACGGGCCAACCAAGCTGTACCAACCAATTCAACGGCTCAGACACAAGAGGCATGTGGCAGGGTCTACAGTCAATCACGGACTACAAGAAGAAATCCAGACTAAATAACTTTTTTGCCCGCTTTGAGGACAATACAGTGACACTGACACGGCCTGCAACGAAAACATGCGGACTCTCCTTCACTGCAGCCGAGGTGAGTAAGACATTTAAACGTGTTAACCCTCGCAAGGCTGCAGGCCCAGACGGCATCCCCAGCCGCGCCCTCAGAGCATGCGCAGACCAGCTGGCCGGTGTGTTTACGGACATATTCAATCAATCCCTATACCAGTCTGCTGTTCCCACATGCTTCAAGAGGGCCACCATTGTTCCTATTCCCAAGAAAGCTAAGGTAACTGAGCTAAACGACTACCGCCCCGTAGCACTCACTTCCGTCATCATGAAGTGCTTTGAGAGACTAGTCAAGGACCATATCACCTCCACCCTACCCGACACCCTAGACCCACTCCAATTTGCTTACCGCCCAAATAGGTCCACAGACGATGCAATCTCAACCACACTGCACACTGCCCTAACCCATCTGGACAAGAGGAATACCTATGTGAGAATGCTGTTCATCGACTACAGCTCGGCATTCAACACCATAGTACCCTCCAAGCTCGTCATCAAGCTCCAAACCCTGGGTCTCGACCCCGCCCTGTGCAACTGGGTACTGGACTTCCTGACGGGCCGCCCCCAGGTGGTGAGGGTAGGCAACAACATCTCCACCCCGCTGATCCTCAACACTGGGGCCCCACAAGGGTGCGTTCTGAGCCCTCTCCTGTACTCCCTGTTCACCCACGACTGCGTGGCCACGCACGCCTCCAACTCAATCATCAAGTTTGCGGACGACACAACAGTGGTAGGCTTGATTACCAACAACGACGAGACGGCCTACAGGGAGGAGGTGAGGGCCCTCGGAGTGTGGTGTCAGGAAAATAACCTCACACTCAACGTCAACAAAACTAAGGAGATGATTGTGGACTTCAGGAAACAGCAGAGGAAACACCCCCCTATCCACATCGATGGAACAGTAGTGGAGAGGTTAGCAAGTTTTAAGTTCCTCGGCATACACATCACAGACAAACTGAATTGGTCCACTCACACAGACAGCATCGTGAAGAAGGCGCAGCAGCGCCTCTTCAACCTCAGGAGGCTGAAGAAATTCGGTTTGTCACCAAAAGCACTCACAAACTTCTACAGATGCACAATCGAGAGCATCCTGGCGGGCTGTATCACCGCCTGGTACGGCAACTGCTCCGCCCACAACCGTAAGGCTCTCCAGAGGGTAGTGAGGTCTGCACAACGCATCACCGGGGGCAACCTACCTGCCCTCCAGGACACCTACACCACCCGATGTTACAGGAAGGCCACAAAGATCATCAAGGACATCAACCACCCGAGCCACTGCCTGTTCACCCCGCTATCATCCAGAAGGCGAGGTCAGTACAGGTGCATCAAAGCTGGGACCGAGAGACTGAAAAACAGCTTCTATCTCAAGGCCATCAGACTGTTAAACAGCCACCACTAACATTGAGTGGCTGCTGCCAACACACTGACACTGACACTGACACTGACTCAACTCCAGCCACTTTAACAATGGGAATTGATGGGAAATGATGTAAATATATCACTAGCCACTTTAAACAATGCTACCTTATATAATGTTACTTACCCTACATTATTCATCTCATATGCATACGTATATACTGTACTCTATATCATCGACTGCATCCTTATGTAATACATGTATCACTAGCCACTTTAACTATGCCACTTTGTTTACATACTCATCTCATGTATATACTGTACTCGATACCATCTACTGTATCCTGCCTATGCTGCTCTGTACCATCACTCATTCATATATCCTTATGTACATATTCTTTATCCCCTTACACTGTGTATAAGACAGTAGTTTTGGAATTGTTAGTTAGATTACTTGTTGGTTATTACTGCATTGTCGGAACTAGAAGCACAAGCATTTCGCTACACTCGCATTAACATCTGCTAACCACGTGTATGTAACAAATAAAATTTGATTTGATTTGATTTAGGTACAAATAAAACAGAAACGATACAGGATGTCTTACTTAGTTAAGCAGGTGTTCCAATCTGCCGTGAAGCATTCATCCATGGATACGGGTAAGGGTCTAGCTACAGTTGAAACCGGAAGTTTGCATACACCTTAACCAAATACATTTAAACTCCTGACATTTAATCCTAGTAAAAAAAATGCCCTGTCTTAGGTCAGTTAGGATCAACACTTTATTTTAAGAATGTGAAATGTCAGAAAAATAGTAGAGAGAATTATTTATTTCAGCTTTTGTTTCTTTCATCACACTCCCAGTGGGTCAGAAGTTTACATACACTCAATTATTATTTGGTAGCATTGCCTTTAAATTGTTTAAAAAAGCTGGTGTAACTGAGTCAGGTTTGTAGGCCTTCTTGCTCGCACACACTTTTTCAGTTATGCCCACACAATCTATAGGATTGAGGTTAGGGCTTTGTGATGGCCACTCCAATACCTTGACTTTGTTGCCCTTAAGACATTTTGCCACAATTTTGGAAGTGCTTGGGGTAATTGTCCATTTGGAAGACCCATTTGCGACCAAGCTTTAACTTCCTGACTGATGTCTTGATATATTGCTTCAATATATCCACATAATTGTCCTACCTCGTGATGACATCTATTTTGTGAAGTGCACCAGTTCATTCTGCAGCAAAGCACCCCCACAACATGATGCTGCCACCCCCGTGTTTCCCAGTTGGGATGAGGTTCTTCGGCTTGCAAGCCTCCCCCTTTTCCCTCCAAACATAACGATGGTCATAATGACCAAACATATCTTTTTTTTGTTTCATCAGACCAGAGGACATTTCTTCAAAAAGTACAATCTTTGTCCCCATGTGCAGTTGCAAACCGTAGTCTGGCTTTTTTATGGCGGTTTTGGAGCAATGGCATCTTCCTTGCTGAGCGGCCTTTCAGGTTATGTCAATATAGGACTTGTTTTACTGTGTATATAGATACGTTTGTACCTGTTTCCTCCAGCATCTTCACAAGGTCCTTTGCTGCTGTTCTGGGATTGATTTGCACTTTTCGCACCAAAGTATGTTCATCTCTAGGAGACAAAACGCGCCTCCTTCCTGAGCGGTATGACGGCTGAGTGTTTATTTTTCCCATGGTGTTTATACTTGCTTACTACCTTCACGCATTTGGAAATTGCTCCCAAGGGTGAACCAGACTTGTGGAGGTCTACAATTGTTTTTCTGAGGTCTTGGCTGATTTATTTAGATTTTCCCATGATGTCAAGCAAAGAGGCACTGAGTTTGAAGGTAGGCCTTGAAATACATCCACAGGTACACCTCCAATTGACTCAAATGATGTCAATTAGCCTGACAGAAGCTTCTAAAGCTGTGACATTTTCTGGAATTTTCCATGCTGTTTAAAGGCATAGTCAACTTAGTGTATGTAAAATTCTGACCTACTGGAATTGTGATACAGCGAATTATAAGTGAAATAATCAGTCTGTAAACAATTGTTGGAAAAATTACTTGTCATGCACAAGTAGATGTCCTAACCGACTTGCCAAAACTATTGTTTGTTAACAAGAAATTTGTAGAGCAGTTGAAAAACGAGTTTTAATGACTCCAACCTAAATGTATGTAAACTTCCGACTTCAACTGTACATTTTCAGATATTATACGTTTCTAATTTTGTCAGAAAGTCGTTTTCATTTCATGTTAAAGCATACAGTTCGCTAGCTAGCGAACATTAGCTTGCTGGCTCGCTAGCTAATGTTATGTGTATGATCTGTGTAGGAATAGTATTTGTAGTTAGCTTACATTGAACTAAAACTGAAGAAAAATATAATTGCAAAGATTTTACTGAGTTAAAGTTCATATAAGGAAATAAGTCAATTGAAATAAATTCATGACTTGGAATACAGATATGCATCTGTTAGTCACAGATACCTTAAAAAATGGTAGGGGCGTGGATCAGAAAAACCAGTCAGTATCTGGTGAGAACACCATTTGCCTCATGCAGCGTGACATCTCCTTCGCAACGAGTTGATCAGGCTGTTGATTGTGGCCTGTGTAATGTTGTCCCACTCCTCTTCGATGGCTGTGCAAAGTTGCTGGATATTGGTAGGAACTGGAACATGCTGTCGTTCATGTTAATCCAGAGCATCCCAAACATGCCCAATGGGTGACATGTCTGGTGGGTATGGGGGAGCTGAGACATTTTTAGCTTCTAGGAATTGTGTACAGATCCTTTCGATATGCTGAAACATGAGGTGATGGTAGCAGATGAATGGCACGACAATGGGCCTCAGGATCTCATCACGGTATCTCTGTGCATTCAAATTGCCATAGTTAGAATGCAATTGTGTTTGTTGTCCGTAGCTTATGCCAGCCTGTACCATAACCCACCGCCACCATGGGGCACTGTTCACAACGTTAACATAAGCAAACCACTTTCCCACACGACGCCATGCATGTGGTCTGCGGTTGTGAGGCTGGTTGGACGTACTGCCAAATTCTCTAAACCGACGTTGGAGGTGGCTTATGGTAGAGAAATTAACATTAAATTATCTGGCAACATCTCTGGTGGAAATTACTGAAGTCAGCATGCAAATTGCAATAACAGGGATGTAAACACATTTGTGCATGTGGAAAATTTCTGGGATATTTTATTTCAGCTCGTGAAACATGGGACCAACACTTTACATGTTGCATTTATATATTTTTTCAGTGTAGTTGGTTAGCTTTAGCTACCTACAGATTCATACTACTGCATTTCATGCATGGTTGGGATTATGGTTAATTGTTTTACCAAGCTAGCTACATGTCTAAACAAAATACTCCAATTTGCCAGATTGTTACATGACCCATCAAGTTAGCTAGGTGTGTCTGGGGGTGATTACAGCCATCTATTGTATTTAATGAACATGTGTACATGTCTAGACAATACTGACCCATCCACTTAGCTAGATGTGGCAGGGGGGTGGTTAAAGTATTTATTTCACAAGACCCATCAATTTAGACAAGCGTGTCTGTCTAAGCATTATCTAATAATTCTAAAATATTTATGCAATTTTTTTTATCTGGACACAATTTTAATATTACTACTATGCAAATATGCAAGTTACCATTTCACTGTACCTTTTACACCTTCTGTATATTTGAATATTTTTATTGTATTTGATGTGGTGTGGGTTTTCCAGTGACGGTAATGAGAAGAACAACATGTGAAAACCTTGTGAAGACTTACAGAAAACCTTTGACCTCTGTCATTTGCCAACAAAGGGTATATAACAAAGTATTGAGATAAACTTTTGTTATTGACCAAATACTTATTTTCCACCATCATTTGCAAATAAATTCATTAAAAATCCTACAATGGGATTTTCTGGATTTTTTTCTCTATAAATAAATTTGATTTGATTTGATTTCATTCTCTATCTGCACTGTGAAGCGCCGTCCAATGAGTTTTGAAGCATTTGCTTGAATCTGAGCAGATAATATAGCCCGAAACACTTCAGAATTCATCCTGCTACTTTTGTCAGCAGTCACATCATCAATAAATGCAAGTGAACCAGTTCCATTAGCACCCATACATGCCCACGCCATAACACCACCTCCACCATGCTTCACAGATGAGGTGGTATGCTTCGGGATCATGAGCAGTTCCTTCCCTTCTCCATACTCTTCTCTTCCCATCATTCTGGTACAAGTTAACCTTTGTCTCATCTGTGAATAGGATGTTGTTCCAGAACTGTACAGGCTTTTTTACATGTTTTTTTTGGCAAACTCGAATCTGGTCTTCCTGTTTTTGAGGCTTACGAATGGTTTACATCTTGTGGTAAACCCTCTGTATTTACTCTGGTGAAGTCTTCTCTTAATTGTTGACTTTGACACAGACACGCCTACCTCCTAGAGGGTGTTCTTGATCTGGCCAACTGTTGTGACTCAGGTTTTTCTTCACCAGGGAAAGAATTATTCTGTCATCCATCACAGTTGTTTTCCGTGGTCTTCTTGGACCTTTGGTGTTCCTGAGCTCACCAGTGCGTTCTTTCTTTTTAAGAATGTACCAAACAGTTGATTTGGCCACACCTAATGTTTTTGCTGTCTCTCTGATGGGTTTGTTTGGATTTTTCAGCCTAATGATGGCTTGATTTGCTGGACAGCCCTTTGGACTTCATATTGAGGGTTAACAGCAACAGATTCCAAATGCAAATGCCACACTTGAAATCAAGTCTAGACCTTTTATATGCTTACTTGTAAATTAACTAATGAGGGAATAACACACACACCTGGCCATGGAATAGCTGAGCAGCCAATTGTCCAATTACTTTTGTTCCCTTAAAAATGGGGGGACCACATACAGAAAGTGCTGTAATTCCTATACCGTTCACCTGATTTTGATGTAAATACCCTCAAATTAAATCTGAAAGTCTGCACTTTCAGCTCATATTCATTATTTAATTTCAACTCCAATATACTGTGGTAGACAGATCAAGTGTATTTTTACCTGGAGTTTTTCCTCATTGTAGGCTACTACTTTCACCACTTTTAGTCTTGAAATCTTTGGTTGTTTACTACACTACCTTACTCACTCTGTTTAGCACATGGCCTCACATGTGAATCCTTAAAGAGATAGGTAGGGTTTAGGCTTAAGAGGGTGTGAACGATGCTTAATAGGTGTAGAAATAGAAGAGCTCTCCAGTAGGTGTGCCAAAAATTCAAGGGCCATTTTCTCAAATAAGTTTATTAACTTTCAAAGCAGAAATACTTTCCAATTGTTCCTCAACTGCAGTGTATTACATACCATTTTGTAGCTCTGAGTCTCTATTTTTATCCAATGTAAAAAAAAACACAATTTCAAATTTTACAACATAAGACCGATTCGATGTGGTCGGTCACTTCTATTGTAAGATAAACAATCTACTACCAATTGGACAGTCAATCAATCAAATGTATTTATAAAGCCCTTTTTACATCAGCCGCTAGACTGAAACCAAGCCTAAAACCCCAAACAGCAAGCAATGCAGAAGCACGGCCCAGTCACTGTTCTTTCTATAAATTCTACTCTTTCATATTATGAAACATTTACAGTGAACAGGGTAATGGAAATTGGAAACCATTCCCCCCCCCCAAAAAAAATATCTAAACCGGTCTTGTTTTCTTTCTGAACCTTAAAATGTAACGTTATGACTATAACAACTGTTCCCTGAAGGAGGGAAACGAGGTACCACATGCAGTACTTTGGGGAGTCACACTCTCGTGACTTTGGTTGAAGGATCTACAATCACACCTGACAAGGTCAATGAACTCCCCTCTTCACTGGAAGCCACGCATACCACAGGTGATATGCTGTGGCCCGGATTCATTCCTTCAATTTAATACCACTCTTCATCGAGCGCAGGAATGGGCGGTGCGGGGCCAAGCAGGTGTTGTACCTCGTTTCCCTCCTCCAGGGAGCAGTAGTTATAGTCATAACGTTACGTTCCCTTTCAGTCATAGTACAACATACTATGTGGGGAAATATAATCACGCCCCAAGCCGACCCCATGGATACTAAATGAAACAGCCCATGGCAGACCAGACCTGACCCTGCCATATGGGGCAGTCTGGGTATTGCACACACTGGCTAGTAACTTTACCCTGTCCCAGCCATAAGCACACTGTGTACTATACTGGGAGCAGTGACATCCAAGCATTAAAACTTCACAAAAGTGTGTGGTGATGCCCAACTCGCCGCAGCACAAATATATCCTATAGTAAACCCTTTAAAAAAGTGGGCGCGTCCCCCGCTGGGTAACCCTTGCCCCAGGTAACCCTTGCTGCTGTATGCATCCACAATCCAGTGGGAGAGAGAACTGTCGCAAGCATTGTCCGTTCAATGTACTGCATGTACATAAAGCTCGTACCGGACACAGGGCATGTAATCTTATACCTTCTGTATATTTGAATATTTTTATTGTATTTGATGTGGTGTGGGTTTTCCAGTGACGGTAATGAGAAGAACAACATGTGAAAACCTTGTGAAGACTTACAGAAAACCTTTGACCTCTGTCATTTGCCAACAAAGGGTATATAACAAAGTATTGAGATAAACTTTTGTTATTGACCAAATACTTATTTTCCACCATCATTTGCAAATAAATTCATTAAAAATCCTACAATGGGATTTTCTGGATTTTTTTCTCTATAAATAAATTTGATTTGATTTGATTTCATTCTCTATCTGCACTGTGAAGCGCCGTCCAATGAGTTTTGAAGCATTTGCTTGAATCTGAGCAGATAATATAGCCCGAAACACTTCAGAATTCATCCTGCTACTTTTGTCAGCAGTCACATCATCAATAAATGCAAGTGAACCAGTTCCATTAGCACCCATACATGCCCACGCCATAACACCACCTCCACCATGCTTCACAGATGAGGTGGTATGCTTCGGGATCATGAGCAGTTCCTTCCCTTCTCCATACTCTTCTCTTCCCATCATTCTGGTACAAGTTAACCTTTGTCTCATCTGTGAATAGGATGTTGTTCCAGAACTGTACAGGCTTTTTTACATGTTTTTTTTGGCAAACTCGAATCTGGTCTTCCTGTTTTTGAGGCTTACGAATGGTTTACATCTTGTGGTAAACCCTCTGTATTTACTCTGGTGAAGTCTTCTCTTAATTGTTGACTTTGACACAGACACGCCTACCTCCTAGAGGGTGTTCTTGATCTGGCCAACTGTTGTGACTCAGGTTTTTCTTCACCAGGGAAAGAATTATTCTGTCATCCATCACAGTTGTTTTCCGTGGTCTTCTTGGACCTTTGGTGTTCCTGAGCTCACCAGTGCGTTCTTTCTTTTTAAGAATGTACCAAACAGTTGATTTGGCCACACCTAATGTTTTTGCTGTCTCTCTGATGGGTTTGTTTGGATTTTTCAGCCTAATGATGGCTTGATTTGCTGGACAGCCCTTTGGACTTCATATTGAGGGTTAACAGCAACAGATTCCAAATGCAAATGCCACACTTGAAATCAAGTCTAGACCTTTTATATGCTTACTTGTAAATTAACTAATGAGGGAATAACACACACACCTGGCCATGGAATAGCTGAGCAGCCAATTGTCCAATTACTTTTGTTCCCTTAAAAATGGGGGGACCACATACAGAAAGTGCTGTAATTCCTATACCGTTCACCTGATTTTGATGTAAATACCCTCAAATTAAATCTGAAAGTCTGCACTTTCAGCTCATATTCATTTTTTAATTTCAACTCCAATATACTGTGGTAGACAGATCAAGTGTATTTTTACCTGGAGTTTTTCCTCATTGTAGGCTACTACTTTCACCACTTTTAGTCTTGAAATCTTTGGTTGTTTACTACACTACCTTACTCACTCTGTTTAGCACATGGCCTCACATGTGAATCCTTAAAGAGATAGGTAGGGTTTAGGCTTAAGAGGGTGTGAACGATGCTTAATAGGTGTAGAAATAGAAGAGCTCTCCAGTAGGTGTGCCAAAAATTCAAGGGCCATTTTCTCAAATAAGTTTATTAACTTTCAAAGCAGAAATACTTTCCAATTGTTCCTCAACTGCAGTGTATTACATACCATTTTGTAGCTCTGAGTCTCTATTTTTATCCAATGTAAAAAAAAACACAATTTCAAATTTTACAACATAAGACCGATTCGATGTGGTCGGTCACTTCTATTGTAAGATAAACAATCTACTACCAATTGGACAGTCAATCAATCAAATGTATTTATAAAGCCCTTTTTACATCAGCCGCTAGACTGAAACCAAGCCTAAAACCCCAAACAGCAAGCAATGCAGAAGCACGGCCCAGTCACTGTTCTTTCTATAAATTCTACTCTTTCATATTATGAAACATTTACAGTGAACAGGGTAATGGAAATTGGAAACCATTCCCCCCCCCCAAAAAAAATATCTAAACCGGTCTTGTTTTCTTTCTGAACCTTAAAATGTAACGTTATGACTATAACAACTGTTCCCTGAAGGAGGGAAACGAGGTACCACATGCAGTACTTTGGGGAGTCACACTCTCGTGACTTTGGTTGAAGGATCTACAATCACACCTGACAAGGTCAATGAACTCCCCTCTTCACTGGAAGCCACGCATACCACAGGTGATATGCTGTGGCCCGGATTCATTCCTTCAATTTAATACCACTCTTCATCGAGCGCAGGAATGGGCGGTGCGGGGCCAAGCAGGTGTTGTACCTCGTTTCCCTCCTCCAGGGAGCAGTAGTTATAGTCATAACGTTACGTTCCCTTTCAGTCATAGTACAACATACTATGTGGGGAAATATAATCACGCCCCAAGCCGACCCCATGGATACTAAATGAAACAGCCCATGGCAGACCAGACCTGACCCTGCCATATGGGGCAGTCTGGGTATTGCACACACTGGCTAGTAACTTTACCCTGTCCCAGCCATAAGCACACTGTGTACTATACTGGGAGCAGTGACATCCAAGCATTAAAACTTCACAAAAGTGTGTGGTGATGCCCAACTCGCCGCAGCACAAATATATCCTATAGTAAACCCTTTAAAAAAGTGGGCGCGTCCCCCGCTGGGTAACCCTTGCCCCAGGTAACCCTTGCTGCTGTATGCATCCACAATCCAGTGGGAGAGAGAACTGTCGCAAGCATTGTCCGTTCAATGTACTGCATGTACATAAAGCTCGTACCGGACACAGGGCATGTAATCTTTGTTGCTCTTCAGAAGCAAAATGGGAGGAAAAGGTAAATAGCAACAAAAAAAAAGCTAAGGACCTGTAGGACATCACCATGACTTTCGGGGCGAAGGCCGCATTGGGACTCAACGTGACATTAGAGTCGTCCGGGACGAACTGAGTACAGGAAGGGTGTACTGATAACACATGGAGGTCCCCAACACGTTTAGCCGAGGCCAATACCATGAGCAGGCAGGTTTTGTAGGAGAGGATCTTCAGATCTTCAGTGGGGGCAGCACACAGTGCCTCCAAAACCAGCGCCAAGTCCCATGTGGGCGCAATAAGTTAGAGACCGGTCTGAGACTACGTACACCTTCGTACAGCGCACCCCACCATCGGGGGGATGTGTCTGTCGTGATCACCTTTGCGGGATTCAACTCAGCCCATGGGAGCCCCTGACAATAGCAAAGGGTCCCACCACTGGTCCATGGCCAGTAGGCCTGACCTGGAACCTGAAGCGACCATCCTAGACTGCGAGATGCATCCAGGTGAGTGGCTAGCACTCAGCGCCGGAAGGGCCATATCAACAATAGCCCCACGGGAATGATTTCCATCACAGAAGCCATCATCCCTAATAGGCATAGGCACTGGCGAAAACGCACTGTGTGAACCAGACTAAATTTGGCACAGCAGAACCAGAACCCGGACACCCTCCGTGGGGATTGAAAAGCGTGATACGTGAGTGAGTCTAGCTCGAGACCCGGGTATGGAATGTGCCGAGATGGAGTTTCTGGTTTCTTATGAAGCCTAGAGACTAAAATGGGACAGTAGCATGGATGTGTGTAACACTGCTTGCCCCCTCAACTCAGCCGCCACCAGCCAATCGCTGTAATAGCCGGCAGCGTTCTGATTTTGTCAAATATGAGGTGCTTGCTGAGGGCATGTAGGTCTAGAATGGGACCCAAAGTCCCGCCCTTTTCGTAACCAGGAATACTGTTTGCTCCAGCAGTCCCGGATCTTCGACATAGGAGCCACTCGGATTGCCAGCTTCTTGAGACAGGAGGATATTTCCGCCCTCAAAATGGCCACTGAGGCCTCGGAAACAGTCAACTTGATAACGCTACAGAAGCCTAGGGCACTCACAACAAATTGTAGTACCCTGTTGTCACTGTTGTCACCTGTTGTCACCCTGCATGATCCAGGGTGACACTGCGCATGTGCGGAGCAGACAGAGAGACTCCGGTGAAATGCCATCTGAAGGGGCAGGATGCCACCTTGTGGACTGGAAGAGGTTGGTTCTTCTTCCATGTACACCACTCTTGATTACCGTGTGTCTGAACATGGAGAAGGAACACTTTTAATCAAACTCACATATGGGAGACATCACTTTTAACACACAGTGATGTACCCCGATTGGCCGTGCGACTTGGGGGTACTGTTGTCACGACGAGCTTTCATTGGTTTAGATGGGAAAATGCATTTCGGTAACCGGCTGGCACCCAGCTCTGGACCGCATGGATTAAAAATAGACACAGGGAAAAAACTATATAACTTTATTACTCTACCGACCAGTCATAGGTACTGGCGACAAAGTGCCTTGTAACCTAGCTGGAAACGGGACAGACAGCTCTGAAAAACGGACCCCTTCTGTTCTAATTTGATTCCCATTAATGAAAATGGTTTGGGGGCTCATATGAGTCACAGAGACTATTTGTGGTCATGTCCAACCCTGCTCGTTCCTGCGACTCCGCTACCAACAACTAATCGCCTGTAGAGCCCATAACCTGTACCACTAGACACCTCATAGGGACTAATGAGCTACAAGCAGGAATCGGGAATGATACCAGCAATTAGCCACCTATGGGGGAGGGGCACTCCCTTGTGGTCAGTGACCCAACTTTTCACTCTCATCTTGGGGAGATTGATGTACCCCTTGAACTACGTGGAACGTGGGTAACATAGCGGTCAGCGTTAAACATGGACAAGCTTCCAACATACACTGTGCTTCCGTGAGACTGTATAGCCTGCATGGGGCCTTCAGCACACAAAGTCCAGGACATGAGCATGCTCTACCACTATGGGATGGTTTAGAAGGTGCGACTTCTCATTTTCCAATTGTTTGTTTTAGTAGGGTGAATCGAGGTGAAGAGCGGAATAATTGAAGGAATTAATCCGAGCCTCGCGCTCATCACCTGTGGAAGGCGGGGCTTACAGAGAGGTGCGGATTTCATTGGCCTTGTCAGGCGTGATTGTAGATCCTTTAACCGAAATCGTGAGAGTGCGACTCCCAATAATATGTTGTACTGAAGTTGTCTGACTGAAAGGGAACGCCTCATACTTTTCCTTGTGACTGCTGAAGGAAAACACAATGGTTGGGAGTGTAGCCTACCTTTGGCACAGTTTGAGAAGCTAGGGACAGGGTCTTTTTGTGATGACTGGATTATGTATTCATTAAAATCACATCTATACTGCTCCCCAAACAAGTTGTCAGGCTGGGAGCCAGCTTACACCGCATCAGTACTTTTACGAGTGGGCCCCCCAGAAACCTTCAGCGAGACTGTTTTTAGTGGCGCTTGCTGCAAATGGAAACACTTAGCTCTTACAATAAATTACCCTGCAGCCAATGATGGTGATGCCACACTGCACAGGCCCCCAGCCCTGCCACTCTGCCCGGTCAGAGAGACACGTACACATAGCAGCAGTGTTTGGATTGCGCAAAGCAATCATTATGGGTGATGGAATGATGATGTGCAACATTAGGTCTTCTCAGAGGCAGAGATGGACAGAGTGTAATGGTAACTGTGATACTAGAGTACAGTACATTTGCAAATGAGTTTTCAAATGCAACATGAGAATGGGGTTGTTGTACTAGGGTGTAGTGTCCTCTGGTGAAGTGTGATAAAGGCAAGAGATAACATAGTGCTCTCTCTGGCTTCCCCCCTGGGTTGAGATTGGGTTCGTGTCAGGATAAAGTTGAGTGTTTGGCTCTTGATTTTCTGGAGGAAAATAGACAAACAACCATTCGTGTTGGTGGAGGTCACTACTCTAGGGTTCTCAAAACGCAACTCTGGACCTCGAAGCCAGTCCCACTGTGTTTGTCCATTGTTTTCCTCTAATCTATGACTGATTTAGACCTGCGACACTAGGTGGGTGCAATTACTTTTCAGGTAGAACAGAAAATCAGCAGGCTCCGGAGCTCGAAGGGTAAGAGTTGAATATCCCTGCTCTAGGGCAATACCCATAACTCTCCAAAGTACTGCAATTCAGTATAGACACTACTATTCTGAATCTGCTTTGTATGATTAAAATATACATGATAAAACTTCTATACGCTATTGTCAAATTGAGTGGCCCTTTTTCAGCCAACCAATGCCACACCCTCTTTTTACCAGACTCCGATGGGGTCAAGTTCAAACATTATGACAACACACTTAAAGGTACTTTACTTTAAACTGCTGTATTAGATGTCCAGGTGCAAAAGGAAATAATAGTTACCAAATAAGTGTTGCCTTTGCCTAAGACCACATACCAAAATAAATAATCGTAATTATCATGCCTGCTGGTGTTAACTTGTTTGACCACCTAGGGATGTACACTGAACAAAAATATAAACGCAACATGGAAAGTGTTGGTCCCATGTTTCATGAGCTGAAATAAAAGATCCCAGAAATGTTCCATATGCACATAAAGCGTATTTCTCTCGAATTTTGTGCACACATTTGTTTACATCCCTTTTAGTGAGAATTTCTCATTTGCCAAGATGATCCTTCCACCTGACAGGTGTGGCATATCAATAATCTGATTAAACAGCATGATCATTACACATGTGCACCTTGTGCTGGGGACAATAAAAGACCACTCTGAAATGTGCAGTTTTGTCACACAACACAATGCCACAGATGTCTCAACTTTTGAAGAAGGGTGTAGTTGGCATGCTAACTTCTGTAATGTCCACCAGAGCTATTGCCAGATCATTGAATGTTAATTTCTCGACCATATAACGCCTCCAACGTCCTTTTAGAGAATTTGGCATTACCTCCAACCGGCCTCAACCACAGACCACGTGTATGGCGTCGTGGTGGTGGTGTTATGGTATGGGCAGGCAGGCATAAGCTACGGACAATTAACACAATTGCATTTTATCGATGACAATTTCAATGCACAAAAATACCGTGACGAGATCCTGAGGCCCATTGTGAGGCCCATTTTTTACAAGGTTTCTGTGACCAACAGATACATACAATGTATCTGTATTCCCAGTCATGTGAACTCCATAGATTAGGGCCTAACGAATTTATTTCAATTGACTGATTTCCTCATATTCATCATATGAACTGTAACGCAGTAAAATCAATGTGTAATGGCCTTGGTTATAGCTAAATAGAAGAGACTTTTATTTATGAACATTTGAACATCTTGGCCATGTTCTATTATAATCTCCACCTGGCACAGCCAGAAGAGGACTGGCCACCCCTCATAGCCTGGTTCTTCTCTAGGTTTCTTCCTAGGTTTTGGCCTTTCTAGGGAGTTTTTCCTAGCCACCGTGCTTCTACACCTGTATTGCTTGCTGTTCGGGGTTTTAGGCTGGGTTTCTGTACAGCACTTTGAGATATCAGCTGATGTACGAAGGGCTTTATAAATACATTTGATTTGATTTGATCTGTAGGTTCTTTTCAATGTGTTACCACATTTATGAACAAATGACATGTGGCTGTATACTAAGTAGCCATGTTCCCAACTGCCCTCATGCTCTAGCTCATGCTCACAAGTAACAATATGAATTAACACACAATGAAATTGTTGCATGTTGCGTTTATATTTTTGTTCAGTTTAATTGCAGCTGACCAAACAGATTGTTGTTGAAATATTGCCCCGCTGTTATAGCTGCGTTGTGTTTTCACCGAGAGGGCCGGCGGCGCAACCATAACAAACACAGCTGAATGTGGGGTTTACATTTCAGCTGGATGACGGTGCACGCAGCATCTGGGTGGGACTTGGGAAAAGGGAGCTCGACCATCCGCTGTGCTATGTCTGGCCACCGGCCAGCATGGTAAGCAGAGACCTGACAGTAAGCAGAGACCTGACAGTACGACTGACCTGTGAAGTCATTGTCCAGATGCACTTCAAAATGTCCAAATGCAAATAATACATAAAGAGACAGAATCATTTATAGGTTGTGCACAACATAATGAATGCAGGGACTACAGGAGCGTGTTTGACAAAGTAAAGCCATGCCAGACAAAGGGGTTTCAAATTAAATGAGGGTGTGGACCGACAAGGTCAGGTCAGAGAGACTGTGACGTGGCCCTTTAAGAACTTCCAGAAGGAAGCTGCCGGCCTGGGCCTCACACTGTTGGCTCCGAGGTGCAGGCCTGGGTTCAAATTGTATTTGATTTCATTCAAATACTGCCCGCATTTGATCGAGCCTTTCTGGAGCGCAAGATGGGGAGGATTTTGCACTTTGGAGACTTATCCATTGACTCCATTGTGCCAGGCAAACCCAATTAAGCGCAGTTAAAGTATTTGAAAGTAAACAAATACTATTTGATCCCAGGTCTGTGAGGTGTCAACGGTTGCATAGAGCCAGCCTTCAACAAGAAGCTACGGATAAACACCAATCACTGTTATACCAACAACAGGTTTAATTGAGGAAATGTAGTGACACTCCTGCTAAGATAGTTGTGGGATTTATTTGTTTAGTTGCACTTGGGCCTTGGCTCAGAATCTATTGGCACTCATTTTCCTTCGTCAGATTTTTACAAATGAGCTTGTTGTAATCTTTTGACCTTATTCCTCCCTCCCTGAGTGTTTCTTGCCATGGTTTTCAGAGTTTTCTTAGAAGCTCAGATGATGAAAATATTCCCATTACTGTAACTTGCCATTTATTTTGTGAAGAACTTTCAAGTTTTAACACACATTGTGACAGAGGACATCGTAAGGTGACCATTGACCAAGTTGCTCAATAAGGAGATAGCAGAACACATGGTACACAGATGGATTCCGTTTAAATCAGAAGATTTCCAAGATTGAATATACCACGCAGGTCTTTCTCTGTCCTTCTCTCCTTTTATAGGATTCATTTTATTAGAATCTCTTTTAGTCCTCATTTGGACTAATCTTCCAAGAATCGTTAAAAATTCAAACAAAATGTATAATTGCAATCACATTTTTACACATAACACACTGTTTCAAACAGACAAAAAAAAAACGGCATATTGACCAGATAAATACTCTTAACAGTCTGAAAAGATTGATTCCTTTATCTACCATGGTCCTGCACAACCTTCCATTTTTTTATACTTAAATGGTTCTAAAGTATGGTTTGAATTTATAAATTGAAAGGTTTCTGGTTTGCTCAGATAAATTATTCAATTTATTTATTGCTCTGAATCGAAATGTTGTTTTTCCTATTTCTCTTTTTTGTCTGGATGACACATAGATATTTACCGAATGCCTGTCTCTTAACATCTGAATACTTTCGTGAGTGGAGTTTAGCTGTTTTAAATAGTGTACATTGTAAAATAAAATAAGCATGTTCTTCTCAATTATCGTGTTGATTGGTGACCAACCAAGGCCATTGTGCATGACTAAAACATAAGAATCCTATTTCTGCCTAAAAACAATCCTTGCTGCTTTGTTCTGTACAATCTGCAGCCTCTTAATTTCATTTTGCTGATGCATTTCCCCATCTGATCATGCATGCAGTTGTAATATTTTTTTTTGCATAAATTAGTTATTTTAGACTACAATTATAAGCAGTTATCTAGACGCACCCCTGGTAGTTTGGTTTCTGCCACTTCCTCAATTTGTACTCCCCCATACTTCATTGCATCCCATGCTGTGTTGGCCTTTTCCTGGTGGAACAGACCAACATAACCTTGGTTTTCTTGGTGTTCAAAACAAGATTGTTCCGGCAAACCCACTCCCTGATATTTTCAAGATCTACTTGCAGAGCTTGCTGTACCTGTTGAACCGATTGTATAAATTGACGTATCATCTGCAAATATAGTTGCTAGAGTTTCAGATTAGGCATAAGGAAGGTTGTTGGTATATATGAAGTAAAGAAGTGGACCAGGGCACCTCCCCTGAGGTATTTCACAGTTTAAAGTATGAGGGGGAAGAAAACGACCCATTGATATACAGAACCAGTCAAAAGTTTCATCACCTCTACATTGTAGAATTATAATGAAGACATCAAAACAATGAAATAACACATATGGAATCATGTAGTAACCAAAAAAGTGTTAAACAAATCAAAATGTATTTTGTGTTATTTTATAGTGTTGTGACTTTACTTTCATTAATCTGATGACTGTTGAAAAACAAATGATAAGAGCAAGCCAGACGGGATGGCGTGTCGCTGCAGAATGCTGTGTTAGCCATGCTGGTTATGTGTGCCTTGAATTCTAAATAAATCACTGACAGTGTCACCAGCGAAGCACTCCCACGCCATCACACATCCTCCATGCTTCACGGTGGGAACTACAAATGCGGAGATCATCCGTTCACCTACTCCGCATCTCACAAAGACACAGCTGTTTGAATCAAAAATCTCACATTTGGACTCATCAGACCAAAGGACAGATTTCCACCAGTCCAATGTCCATTGCTCATGTTTCTTGGTCCAGGAAAGTTTATTTTTCTTATGGGTGTCCTTTAGCAGTGGTTTCTTTGCAGCAATTTGACCAGGAAGGCCTGGTTCTCGCAGTCTCCTCTGAACAGTTGATGCTGAGATGTGTCTGTGACTTGAACTCTGTGAAGCATTTATTTGCGCAGCAATTTCTGAGGCTGGTAACTCTTATGAATTTATCCTCTGTAGCAGAGGTAACTATGGGTCTACATTTCCTGTGGCGGTCCTCATGAGAGCCAGTTTCATCATAGCACTTGATGGTTTTTGAGACTGCCCTTGAAGAAACCTTCCGTATTGACTGACCTTCATGTCTTAAAGTAATGATGGACTGTTGTTTTACTCTTTGTTTATTTGAGCTGTTCTTGCCATAATATGGACTTGGTCTTTACCCGATAGGGCTATATTCTGTATACACCCCCTACCCTGTCACAACACAACTGATTGGCTCAAACGAATTAAGAAGGACAGAAATTCCACAAATGAACTTTTAACAAGGAATACCTGTTAATTTAAATGCATTTCAGGTGACAACCTCATTAAGCTGGTTGAGAGAATGCCAAGAGTGTGCAAAGCTATCATCAAGGCAAAGGGTGGCTAATTTGAAGAATCTCAAATATTTTTGGTTACAACATGATTCCATGTGTGTTATTTCATAGTTTTAATGTCTTCACTATTATTCTACAATGTGGAAAATAGTACAAATAAAGAAAAACCCTTGAATGAGTAGGTGTGTCCAAACCTTTGTCTGGTACTATAGGTGGACAGTTTTCTGACAGTTGGAATATCTGTACACAATTCAATGCTGACTCCTTAAACCCACAATGCAATCATTTTGTCAAAATTATTTAATGATCCACTAAATCAAATGCTGCACTAAAATGTAAAAATAGTACACCCACAAACCTGCCATTATCCATAGCATTGAGCCACTGGTCAGTCATGTCAACCAATGCAGTGGTAGTGGAATTGGTTTTGGGATAAGCGTGCTGATTGGCTGTGATCAGATCATTTCATATACTCCCATATTTGTCTACTCACAATACCCTCCAATTACTGAGTGAAGGGAGTAGACTAATTGGTCGACTATTGGCAGGAATAATGGGTTCTTTGCTGTTTTTCAGGATTGGAAACAGTTTAGCATGCTTCGACACATTTGGAAATGTCCCCTTTTCCAGTGACCAATGAAATATGTATTTCAGTGGAGCTGCAATCTGGGGAGCTGCATAGCGAAGTAAAACATTGTCCATAAGATCATAACCTGTAGATTTACCATCAGGTAATGACTTCAATAGGTTTAACACCTCTACAGACAGCATTTGTAGACTAAAAGAGAAGTTTTGTTTTGCTCATAACATGATCATCTATCCATTGGACAATAGCTTGTTTGGAAAAATGGGTGTTTACATTATTGCTCAGTAAATAAATTGTCTTTGTAAAAAAAATGTTTTTGTTATTGTTCTCCCGTCAACCTCCACACTAGTGTCGTGTCTGACTATGATTAAATGATATGCCATGCAATTTTATCATATCGATTACCTAACATTTAATTGATTATGTGATTGAATTAAACCATGCAACAATTAAACCATTAATAACCCGGGGCACCACGGAAGCATTCATTTATATAGAGTGGTTATCTCCCGAATCCACTATTAATAACTTCTTGATGCTACCAATCCCTGTAGCGGGATAATTTCCGTCTGCAACCGCTGAATAGCATAACGCAACAGTCAAATAATATTACTAGAAAATATTCATATTCATGAAATCACAAGTGCAATATTTTGAAACACAGCATAGCCTTTTATCAATCACCCTGTCGTCTCAGATTTTGAAATTATGCTTTACAGCGAAAGCAATCCAAGCGTTTGTGTAAGTTTATCGATAGCCTAGCATAGCATTATGTACACTTAGCATCAGGAAGCTTGGTCACGAAAATCAGAAAAGCAATCAAATTAACCGTTTACCTTTGATGATCTTCGGATGTTTTCACTCACGAGACTCCCAGTTACACAGCAAATGTTCCTTTTGTTCCATAAAGATTATTTTTATACCCAAAATACCAACGTTTGTTTGTCGCGTTATGTTCAGAAATCCACAGGAAAGAGCGGTCACGACAACGCAGACGGAAATTCCAAAAAGTCTTCATAATGTCCACAGAAACATGTCAAATGTTTTTTATAATCATTCCTCAGGTAGTTTTTAAAATATATATTCGATAATTTATCAACCGAGTGTGTAGCTTTTTCCATAACAGCGGGAGGAACAATGGCCGGTTTACTCAATTGCGCACCAACTCACTCTGAGAGCCCCCACCTCTCCACTTACGCAATGTGATCCTTCACGCTCATTCTTCAAAATAAAAGCCTGAAACTATGTCTAAAGACTGTTGACACCTTAGGGAAGCCACAGAAAAAGGAATCTGGTTGATATCCCTTTAAATGGAGAACAGGCACGCATAGGAACACACGTTTCAAAGTAAGAGGCTCTTCCTGATTGGATTATCCTTTCGCCTGCAATATCAGTTCTGTTATACCCACAGACAATATTTTTACAGTTTTGGAAACTTTAGAGTGTTTTCTATCGTAATCTGTCAATTATATGCATATTCTAGCATCTGGTCATGAGAAATAGGCCGTTTACTTTGGGAACGTTATTTTTCCAAACATAAAAACAGTGCCCCCTTGCTTCAAGAGGTTAAAGATCTAAAGATCTTTTTTTATCAATAGCAGTCAATTATTAATCGTCACCTCGATCGGTCTCATTCTGATTGTCATAAGTACTTGGTTATCTTCACGAACCCTAGCTAATAAGGAATCAGCAATACCCAAATTGGCTTAATTATTTATTTACTAAATACCTAAATAATCACACAGAATTACATGTATATACACAGGATAGATCACACATAGATTACTAATCATGTCATGAAAAGCCCCTAGTGGGCTAACTCGGTCTGATGGCTGGTTACACAAAGGAAGGGGGTTTGGTTTGAATGAAAGAGTGGGAAGACTGAGGGACAAGGGATTGGGTCTCTGTCGGACCTTGAGAAGCTACGCTACCGTAAATACAGAATCGTATGCATTCTAATAACCGCCCATTCGGAAAAGGAAAATGCAAGATATATATATTTACTCTGAGCAGCGCTTCGATAAATGGGTCGAAGATGAAAGACTGGTTTACCCAGCAGAGATCGCCATTGTCCTTTGAATAATATTTCTGGTTGTAGTGTTGTAGAGCGGATATGTTAAACTACCCTGTCATTCTTCGGAGATTGTCTGTCCTTTCCTGGGCCACGTACATTTACAGCTGCAGCTGATAACTCGATGTTTAGGATGTTTCACTTCTTTTGTGAGTTCATACCAAGTTGCCATAATCAGCTTGTACTGTATTCTGGCTGGTCGAGTCTAAATTCACCATTCCAGTGTGGTGATTGTCACCTCCACATTGAAATTCACACTTTTAAACATTAGGACAGCAGTCCTAACATTTCTGGAACTAAATGTTAATTCCGTTAGATTGTAGTTGAAATTAGCCCTTTTAAAAGTATGGACACCAGTCCTCATGTCATCGGGAACTAAGGTTGACTTCCGTCAATGGACTTTTGTACTGGCGGAGAGAAGGGCGTGTTTCATAGTTCTCAACCAATGTCTGTCCACTTGGGCGTGGCCACTGAGTGAGCATAGTTTACTTATGAAAACAATTCTCTTATTTAGAAGCTAAAATTACATTTAATCTTTTCACAAATAGTTTAATATTTAAATATTTCAATTGCACAACAATTCCATGTGAATCTGATAACTAGAATGTGTAGACTTTCCAAGATACAATTTATGTCGTCCTATCATCAGTTATAATGTCACAGACACCAACTGATCTGACATCAAATTCTTTAAGTACCAATGAACACTTTCAACTGGTTGAGAAAGGGAAACATTGTTCCATTCCCCAACCTTTTGATGTTACCATACTCTCTCTATGTTAACAAAGGGCTTTCCAAGAGTCCATTCTGTAGAGTGGAGAGAAAAGGGGGAAAGGTATTTATGGGGGGGTCATAAACCTCACCCTACAGGGCAATGTCATTACACTAGGCATGATGAGATAGATGTACCAAGTAAGCCCTTAACTGTATTCCATACCTTTTTAAAATAATTTTTACAATCAAAAAAGCATTTTTGTAAATGTAAGTTTTTTTCTTATGATTTAATTTAACTGCATAATTACATAGTGTTCTAGATTTCTGTTATCAAGTTCTAGTTTATATTTGGCTGCTAAGACTTTTGCCAAATTTCTTTGAGAAAATGCCTCACCCAGTTCATCAGTTCTTTCTTTATCTCCCATCTCTCTCCCTCGCTCTTTCCCGCTCTCTCTCTTTTCTCTCTCTCTCTCCCCCTCTCTGCACTTCCATCCATCTGTCTTTCTCTCTCTTTTTCTCTCTCAGTATCTCCACAATCCATATCCCTCTTCCTTTTTTCACTCTTTTCTCCTTCTGTGGGTTTATTTCCATAACTGCAAGGAATTTTTGGGCAACACCTATTTTGTGGAAACCCCTTACGCAATTCCAAACGGTTTGTCCACGTAACCTCAGGGGAGCAGCCAGTAACTATGTAATTGGAGAAGATTGAGTACACACACTAGACTAGCGAGCCGATTGAGGGGCTGAAATAAAGATGACCAGATGTTTACCCAGTCCAGTCCTACCATATGTGAGTGATGTGGAGGATACTGTGTGCAAATGGGGTAGAGAGTGGTAGCGAGAAAGAGCGGGAGAGAGAGAAGAGGGGCGTGAACCTTTGACCTGGAGTGTTCATTACAGATTGAAAAAAAGTAGAAAAAACCCTCAATGTCTATTGACCATAAAGCTAATGGAAAACAATGACGTGCTTCGTCATCTGTCGGTTGGTTGGTTTTCCTCCTGAGGAAATGTAGTGTTCCTCTCTGGATATCAGTCAGGAATCCCCTCCTTCACTGATGGAAACCATGGAGCCATCAAAACAGTTGCTCTGTAATTCCGCATGCGGCCTGGTTTCAATTAAAGCATTGAATTTCAAAGACAATCACTCCCATTTTAATGTGATTTTGTTATGTGTATCCAGTTTATTTTGATGGAAAATATGCGGGTGGAGCACTTGCTAATTGGTATGGAAAACTTGCACCTGTGGTAGACCAATGTTTTCAGAGTCAGAACCATTGAAATATGTGTGCTCTTCTGATCTCTTTTGAGGAGGAGTTTATCCCAAAACAGTTTCAGAAAGCAATCACATCTGACCATGTTAGGCAGTCAGACAGACTAGGGTGCTTCTGCTCCAGGTCAATTGTACCTGTCAGTTAACGTACTATATACACTAAGTATACCAAACATTAGGAACACCTTCAATTCATCGGGGCATGGACTCTACTCTAAAAAAAAAAAGAGAAAAGAGTAGAGTCCACTCTAAAAGAGTAGAGTCCACTCTAAAAGAGTAGAGTCCACTCTAAAAGAGTAGAGTCCATGCAAGCGCTCCACATGGATGCTGTCCTAATGTTGACTATAATTCTTCCCACAGTTTGTGTCAACAAGGTCTGGATGTCCTTTGTGTGGTGCACCATTCTTTATACACATAGAAAACTGTTGAGCATGAAAAACCCAGCAGCATTGCGTTCTTGACACAAACCGGTGTGCCTGGCACCTACTACCATACCCCGTACAAAGGTATGCATTTGCCTTGCACCAAGTTCTGGAACAAAACATGAAAACAAACATAGAAAAATATGGTACTCAGGGATGACTGCCACCTGCCATTAATAAGGGAAAACTGTGCTGTCAGTCTCCCATTATGGCCCCCTGTGCCCTGTGCCATAACCACATTTGTGGTACTAATTCATGAATGAAAATGCCAGGTTCTTCTTGATTAGATCATTTCGTGTCAGAGTTGAGTAGTAGCAGATTGAGGAAGGATATTAATGTCACTGTTTCCATAGCTCAAAACAACATTGCGAGCAAAACATTTTAACAGCGGCATTTTAAAGTAAGTTTACTGCAAAACTATGCATTTTTTCATCGGTGGAGAGAAGACTTCACAATTTTATCACATTTCATGCAATTCTACACATTTTGTCATGGGGCGCAGAGAAAAAATAGCAGTTTTGCAGCTAATTTCCTGCAATTCTACCAATTTTGCCATAGGGTGGAGAGAACTTTTTACAGTTTTGAATATGCTCTCTGAGTTTGAGTGACTAACAAAATGAAGTTGAGATAGCTGGCTAGATTAATTTACCAATCTTAAAATGATTTGCTGACATGGGCTAATTGAGTGACAGACAGTGACTGATTTAACAAGAGATGATTAACTGCTGATGGACAACCACATTTTGAAATGGCACCTTATGTAGTTCACTGGAACTAAGGGGCGTAGCCCGAACCATGAAAAACAGCCCCAGACCATTATTTCTCCTCAATCAACATTTACAGTTGGCACTATGCATTGGGGCAGGTAGAATTTTCCTGGCAACCACCAAACCCAGATTTGTCCGTCAGCCTGCCAGCCGACGCTTGGCATTGCGAAAGGTGATCTTAGGCTTGTAAGCGGCTGCTCAGCCTTGAAAACCCATTTACTGAAGCTCCTAACGGACAGTTATTGTGCTGACATCGCTTCCAGGGCAGTTTGGAACATAGTAATGAGTGTTGCAACCGAGGACAGACGATTGTTACGCACTACGCACTTCAGCACTCGGCGATCCCATTCTGTGAGCTTGTGTGGCCTACCACTTCGCCGCTGAGCCATTGTCGCTCCTAGACGTTTCCACTTTACAATAACAGCATTTACAGTTGACAGGTGCAGTTCTAGCAGGGTAGAATTTTTACAAACTGACTTGTAGGAAAGGTGGCATCCTATGACAGTGCAACGTTATAAGTCATTGAGTTCTTCAGTACCGTCCATTCTACGGCCAATGTTTTTCTATGGAAATTGCTTGGCTGTGTGCCTCGATTTTATAACACCTGTCAGCAACGGGTCTGGGCGAACAGCCGAATCAACTCATTTGAAGGGGTGTCCACATACTTTTGAATTCCCAGATAGTGTATTTACCGTAAGAATGTACAGTGCAGATGCAGAAAACATCACATCTTAGGTAAGAGAGATACTGAAATGAACCTTGCGTAGGTAGGACCTGTTATGATCTCCCCCTAAAGGTGTAATCTTTATTGGAGCAGTGGACAGCAGGTCTACCGGCCTGAGAGACCAGGGATTGAGACCTACGTTGCACTGTCACGTTTCCCAAAATTGCTGCAATACAGTACGAGAAGGATTTGGATCTCTTCTTGGATTGTTAGTCAGCTGATGCATCTGTCATCATCTTGAGTTGACTGTCATTTTAAACAGGCTTAATGTATCTGCATATTAGCCGTTTCATGTGAACAATGGGGATATAATGTGCTTGGATATTGTACTACATGACTCAAAGTTTGACCAATTACCACATTTCTAGACCTGACCTTTTCGCTATGCTTGGAAAGAGATCTGGCTGTTACAACATCTTAGTCTTGTCTGCATACTGAACATGATTTTAATGCTAAAATAACACTCAGTTAAGCCCTCCGTGAGTGAGACGTGATTTATATGAATAGTAATTTAACAGCATTAAAACAATGCTATTTGTATGCCATCAGCTGTTCCTTCAAGGAACCCCATCCAGTTAAAATACAGCCTGGAAAAATGTAAGTCAACAGTATTAGCATAGTGTTTCAACTGATAGAGCACTGGTCTGCTCAGCGCACTACAATAATGGAAGCCTGCTGTGGCCTAGGGATAGCGCCACATGTTTGAGGAAAACATGATATTACAGTACTATTAGCAATAGGACAAGTTGTCTCAAGAGTGTGCAAAGCTGTCACTTTGAAGAATCTACATTTTTTGGTTACTACGTGATTCCATATGTGTTATTTCATAGTGTTGTTGTCTTCACTAATATTCTATAATGTAGAAAATAGTACAAATAAATGAGTAGGTGTGCCCAAATGTTTGACTGGTACTGTACATAAAATGGCAGGAGTGTTGCTCGCTCCTACATTTAGTGAGCATATTAAAACGGTCTCAATTGATTCACATGTGAATAGGAAGGCTTGAACCTGCAGATGGAAGATGTCATAGAATGAAAGACTTTGTATTTTGTACTTTGTATTTCAGTCATCAGAACCAGGTTTCTTGACTAGCACCATTAATTCTCTCTTGCGAAAATTCTAATGTTATAACTTCTAATAGTAACTGTATCAACTGACGAACTGGGAGACAGTGAGGTGATTGCCATCTAAGATCCAACATCTTTTTTTTTGCGGCAGTACTGCCTGCCAACAGTAATTGTCTCTGATTGATTGAGAGATTCCAGGGGCTATCAACGTTAAGTAGCATAGTAGATGCAAATCGTTTCATATTTACATTCCGTCCGGGCTAAGGGTAGGCCACTCAAGGACATTCAGAGACTTGTCCTTGTCCTGAAGCCACTCCTGTGTTGTTTTGGCTGTGTTGCTTAGGGTTGTTGTCCTGGTGGAAGGTGAATCTTCACCCCAGTCAGAGGTCCTGAGCGCTCTGGATCAGTTTTTCATCAAGGATCTCTCTGTACTTTGCTGCCAGCTCTAGGAATAGTCTTAATGGTTCCAAACTTAATTGAAAGAATAATGGAGGACACTGAGTTCTTGAGGACCTTTAATGCTGCAGAATTGTTTTGGTACCCTTCCCCAGATCTGTGCCTCGACACAATCCTTTCTAGGAGATCTACGGACAATTCCTTCAACCTCATGGCTTAGTTTTTGCTCTGACATGCACTGTCAACTTTGGGACCTTAAATATACAGGTGTGTGCCTTTCCAAATCATGTCCAATCAATTGAATTTACCTCAGGTGGACTCCAAATAAGTTGTAAAAACATCAAGGATGATCAATGGAAACAGGACACATCTGGGCTCAATTTCGAGTCTCATAGCAAAGGGTCTGAATACTTATGTAAACAAGCAATTTCTGTTTTAAATCTTAATAAATTAGAAATGTTCATTATGCACAAAAAAAACGTATTTCTCTAAAATGATGTGCAGAAATGTGTTTACAGTATTCCTGTTAGTGAGTTATTTCTCCTTTACCAAGATTCACCTGACAGGTGTGGCATATCAAAAAGCTGATTAAACAGTATCATCATTACAGAGGTGCACTTGTGCTGGGTACAATAAAAGGGCACTCTAAACTGGGCAGTTTTGTCACAAAACACAATGCCACATATGTTTTGAGGGAGTGTCCGATTGGCATGCTGACTGTAGGAATGTCCACCAGAGCTATTTCCAGATAATTTTATGTTAATTCATCTACCATAAGCCACCTCCAAAGTCGTTTTAGAGGATTTGGATGTACATCAAATGGCCTCACAACCGCAAACCATGTGTAACCACGCCAGCCCAGGACCTCCACATAAGGCTTTCTCAACAGTGGGATCATCTGAGACCGGCCACCCGGACAGCTGATGAAACTGTGGGTTTGCACAACCGAATAATTTTTGCAACCGTCTCGGGGAAGCTCATCTGCATGCTCGTCGTCCTCATCAGGGTCTTACCCTGACTGCAGTTCGGCGTCGTAAATGACTTCAGTGGGCAAATTCTCACCTTCGATGGCCACTGGCACGCTGGAGAAGTGTGCTCTTCATGGATGAATCTCGGTTTCAATTAACGAGAGAATGGCAGACAGCGTGTATGGCTTCGTGTGGAAAAGCATTTTGCTGATGTTAACGTTATGAACAGAGTGCCCCATGGTGGGGTTATGGTATGGGCAGGCATAAGCAACGGACAACAAACACAATTGCATTTTATCGATAGCAATTTGATTGCACAGAGATACCGTCAAGAAATCCTGAGGCCCATTATGGTGCCATTCATCCGCCACAATCACCTCATGTTTCAGAATGATACGGCACGGCCCCATGTTGCAAGGATCTGTACACAATTCCTGGAAGATGAAAATGTCCCAGTTCTTCGAAGGCTTGCATACTCACCAGATAGGTCACCCATTAAGCATGTTTGAGATGCTCTGAATCAACGTGTACGACAGCGTGTTCCAGTTCCTGACAATATTCAGCAACTTTGCACAGACATTGAAGAGGAGTGGGACAACATTCCACAAGCCACAATCAACATATTGATCAATTCTATGGGAAGGAGATGTGTCGTGCTGCATGAGGCAAATTGTGGTCACACCTAGGGTCTATTTTTCTCCACTTCCTGTCTGACTGACGTGCCCAAAGTAAACTGCCTGTTACTCAGGCCCAGAAGCCAGGATTTCCATATAATTGGTACCATTGGATAGAAAACACTTTGAAGTTTGTATAAATGTTAAAATATGATATGAGACTATAACACAATTGATATGGTAGGAGAAAATCCAAAGAATAACCAACCAGAAAAAACCGGAAGGTATCAACAGGTGTCCCTCTGGCGGGCCCTAAGAGGTAATGTATCTGTGACCAACAGATACATATCTGTATTCCCAGTCATGTGAAATCCATATATTAAGGCCTAATTCATTTATTTAAATTTACCGATTTCGCTATGTGAACTGTAACTCAGTTAAATCTTTGAAATTGTTGCATGTTGTGTTTATATTTTTGTTCGGTGTATAAATCCCATCATTGGATAGTTATAGTAGTAACTTTGTTTTGAGCACATCACCAGGAAATAAGCACTATACTGTATCTAAAACACAGTTCTTCAATATACTCCAACATAACTCCAATAAGTGAAACAGCAGTCTTTCATGGGTCACTCAAGTCGCTCACACCCATTGTCACAAGTCTCTTAACGTGATTTATAGGGGTCTAGCATTTCACGATATATAAACTAGAATTTATTAGTTTGGTCCTCGTCAATTTGTTTTCCGCCAGAAAACTGACCTTTATGAGAATATGAAAAATAAATGTTGGGCTTGTTTAGATCAGTTACAAAACCATTAAGCAGCTTCCTCCCAATAGGGTCCATAGTCTTCGGAGCATACAAAGACGTTGCTCAATGATGGCATGAGAACATGACTGTATACTGAGGTGCTATCAAATCCAAATCCACCACATAGTCATGATTAGGCCTAGGTCTAGAGCACGTCTCTGGTACCATTGGGCCAAGAGAGATGTCATAAGCAGTTTTGAGTCAGCAAGCTCTTGATTATCCTGTAGAAAATGTATCCCTTTGTTCTCTTAGACTAGACATCTGAAGGCACCTGAACCTGTTGGAGGACCTTTCCAAAATATTTCTCTCACGTTCGTAGACCCCTATTACACCGTCCTTTTCATTTCATATACACACTGTGCTTTGTTATTATAATATCTTCCAGGTGTCGAATAAAGTTATTTAATCTCCTCAGTTTTGCTGTAAGCCATATTGCTGCGATTTAGGAATATTTTTTTATAATGTGTGCACACCTGCTCCAGATACATTGTCTGACTCTAGGTCTTTGGGGAGGTAATAACGACTGTCGATATTATGGGAATTCATGGGAAGGACAAATACTGCTTTTTACAATCCCATACAAGAAGTGCTCAGAGGCATAGATGCAGTTAATGAGTGATCTCAACTATGAAACTACTGCGTCTGGTTTTGTTATTACAAACGTAAGTCATAACCTTTAACATTTCCATTCACATTCAAGGCCTGTGAAATTTTGGGTGGGAGTATTTTAGATTACCTGGTGGAACTTTAATTAGCTTGTGTCCTCATAATCTTGATACCCCATCCCAATGGTATTTCTTGCCTTTTTGAAAGATGAGAAACCATTATTCATATATCTCTGATAAGTGCCAGGCATTAGTTTAGTGTCTTTCTCTTAAAACCACCCAGGGACATCATTCATTCCGATAAAATTAATTCAACACAGTACCGTTAGTTCTCCTGAGAATTGGGGGGGATTTTTGTAGAGTAACTTCCTTCTGGTTGACTCCTCAAACTAAAGGCACATCTGGGGCTGTTTCTCTGCAGTGAGCGTCACCCCAGGCCCGTAATTTAAGACCTGTGACTGACTGTTGGGGATGGTGACCTCCTGTGTGTGTGAGTACGCCTGTGCAGGCTGCTAGCACAAGGCTGACCAGGGCCAGAGAGAGGGGGACAGGACAGGGGTTTTAATAGGCCCACCCACTAGGAGAATGCAACTATTTGCTCTCCGTGAATCGAAATGGACACAGTCTGTCTTGGGGGATTCAATAAGAACAGACAAGAGAATGTCAATTTTCCTTCATAGCAGAGGTGTCAAACTCATTCCATGGAGGGCCTACTGTCTGCAGGTTTTTCCTTTCAATTATGCGCTAGACAACCAGGTGAAGGGAGTTACTTACTAATTAGTTACCTTAATTTGATAATCAAATACAAGGGATGATTGAAAAGAGAGTTTTCATCTACATTTTTAGTAGCTGTCTATTTACCACCACAAACCGATGCAGGCACTAACACCGCACTCAACGAGCTGTATAAGGCCATAAGCAAACAAGAGAATGCTCACCCAGAAGTGGTGCTCCTAGTGGCCGTTTTCCTTTAATGCAGGAAAACTTAAATCTGTTTTACCTGATTTCTACCCGCATGTCACATGCAACCAGAGGGGAAAAAAACTCTAGACCACCTTTACTCCACACACAGAGATGCGTACAAAACTCTAATCCGACCTCCATTTGGCAAATCTGATTATAATTGTATCCCACTGATTCCTGCTTACAAGCAAAAACTCAAGCAGGAAGTACCAGAGACTCTCTCAATACGGAAGTGGTCAGATGATGCAGATGCTAAACTACATGACTATTTTGCTAGCACAGACTGGAATATGTATACCAGTATACCATATCAGTCCACAGCTTCATCAATATGAGCTTCGTACGTACATAACCCAACCAGAAGCCATGGATTACAGGCAACATCTACATTTAGCTAAAGGCTAGAGCTGCCGCTTTCAAGGAGCGGGACCATAATCCGGAAGCTTATAAGAAATCCTGCTATGCCCTCCGACTAACAATCAAACAGGTAAGGTGTCAATTCCAGTGTCACGGACGTCGTCGGAAGGAGACCAAGGTGCAGAGTGGTGAGCGTACATTTTCTTTTTATTTGATAATGTCGCCAACAAAAACAATAAACAATACAAAACGACCGTGAAGCTTAACAGGGCATTGGTTCCACTAACAAAGATAACTACCCACACTGAAAGGATGGAAAAAGGGAAACCTAAGTATAATTCCCAATCAAAGACAACGATAGACAGCTGTCCCTGATTGAGAACCATACCCGGCCAAAACATAGAAATAAAGAAACTAGAATGCCCACCCTAGTCACACCCTGACCTAACCAAATAGAGAAATAAAACGTCTCTCTGAGGTCAGGGCGTGACAGCAGGACTAAGATTGAATCCTACAACATCGGCTCTGACGCTCGTCGGATGTGGCAGGAATGTGGCAAGCTTGCAAACTATTACGGATTACAAAGAGAAACGCAGCCGCGAGCTGCCAAGTGACGCGAGTCGACCAGATGAGCTAAATGCCTTCTATGTTCACGTCGAGGCAAGCAACACTGAACCATTTATAAGAGCACCTGCTTTCCCGGATGACTGTGTGATCACACTTTCCGTAGCTGATGTAAGACCTCACATCAATACCATCATCCCAGAAAGTCTAGACTGGCTACAATTTACATACCACCCTAACAGATCAACAGTTGATGCAATCTCTATTGTAGTCCACACTGCCCTTTCCCACCTGGACAAAAGGAGCACCTATGTGAGAATGTTGTTCATTGACTACAGCTCAGCATTCAACACAATAGTGCCCTCAAAGTTCATCACTAAGCTAAGGTCCCTAGAACTAAACACCTCCCTCTGCAATTGGAAACCCTGGACTTCCTGACGTGCCGCCCCAGGTGGTAAGGATCGGCAACAACACATCTGCCACACTGATCCTCAACTCGGGGGCCCCTCAGGGGTGCTTGCTAGCTAACAGTACGCTGTAACTTGAAATTAAAATGACTTACTGACTAAATTAGAAATGTATAATATCTGAAAATGCAGCAAGCTAGACCGTCTTATTTGTATACATAGATGGACGCTTCTCTTCCTCTCTGTCACGGACACCATGGTTGTCCTTAGTTTGAAGATGTAATCCGGAGACAGGTGTTTTATACAACAGCCTTCTGTGTGTTTGTGTGTGCTTTTTTTCAACTCCCTCTGCATACGCCAGAATCTTTTCCATCTGCTTAGTTATCATACTCTAATTCTACTGGGCATTATACTGATTTCAAAACCCGGTCCTCCAGAAAGTGAAGAGCAAGACTTTTTCAGTTCTTCTACGTGATATCTTTTATTTTTAAACCGCATTAGAAAGGATTACCTACAAAAACTGACCAGCTCATGTTATAGACAGAAGTGTGCTACATGGTAGCCCATCCATTATCTCAGCCAACCATGGTTAGCGGGACTGTTCCTGCCTTTTTCCGTGGCTAAACCAACTGGGCTCATAATTTAACAAATGTATTCGTATTTACAGATGGCATACAAGTTTGTTATTAAGGGACATGAAAGCTCACATGTTCCAGAAGGCATTTCTCTCAAAAAAACGCATTTTGATAAAAATAATGTTTGTGTTCAAATGTCTCTCCTGTGAAGTAGTGATCTGTGACGTATGCCTAGTTTCCTAACACAAGTCACATTCGGCATAGGTCCTCAAAAGTTCTACAGCTGCACCATCGACAGCATCCTGACTGGTTGCATCACCGCTTGGTATGGTCTAGGTCCAAGTCTAGGTCCAAAAGGCTTTTTAACAGCTTCTACCCCCATGCCATAAGACTCCTAAACAGTTATTCAAATGGCTACCCAAACTATTTGCATTGACTCCCTTTTTTACACTGCTGCTACTCGCTGTTTATTATCTATTCGTAGCACAGGAGGCTGCTGAGGGGAGGACGGCTCATAATAATGTCTGGAATGGAGCAAATGGAATGGAATCAAACACATGGAAACCATGTGTTTGATGTATTTGATATCATTCCACTTATTCGACTCCAGCCATTACCACAAGCCCACTCTCCCCATTTAAGGTGCCAGCAACCTCCTGTGATGCATCGTCACTTTACCCATACATTTCCAGCAGACGAGGGCCCCATAGCAGCATCATGTACAAAACCAAGTCACTCAAACCTTTGTCTGATTGATCTCACTGTTATTAATGACGCTTGATTTTGTAAAGTGAAAATGTCTTGGTTGGTTCCGCCAGTCCCTCCCACTGGTCGTGTTTGGTCATTAATATTACTTTACACAAGTGAAGAGGTCTTGTCATTTCCAACATGGAGTATGTTTGTCTTGACATATCAAAATGTCTCCTCCCGTCATAAAAACAAATTGATGAATTAAGTTCACAAATTAGTAAGGAACTTCCCTTTCCTGGTTGTTTAGGTCTTAATTGAAAGGAAAAAACAAAGACCCGCAGACACTGCCCTCCGTGGAATGAGTTTGAATCATTCCATCAAGGTGTGTGTGTGTGTGTGTGTGTGTGTGTGTGTGTTCGTGCGTGTGTGTGTGTGTAAACCAACTAGTAAATGTCACGCAAAACAAAAGTAAGGCAAAGACTGCAAAGCCACAATGCCAGTTTAAGTCAGACATAGAGCCGCTAAATTGGCATGTACAAAATCAATCTCAAACGCCCACCCTACCTTGTCTCCTTGCCTTCTTTTTGTAAGTATCGGTGGTAAAATGGAATAATTTCAGCCCTTGGCAGGCCGTATTTCCAATGTAAACCCACAGGAGGATGTGCTGGAACAATTCACCCTGCAAGGCGTCTGGCTGAGAATCCGCAGGGCTGTGTATGTGCGTGTGTAATTGGTCCAGCAGCAGAGGAATGACCTTAAGTTAAGATTCAGGCAGTTGGGAGACCTTGGAGACAGACAGCCTGGATTCCAGAGCCTGTCCCTTGGATCCCTTGCATGCTCTCATTCTGAGGCTCTAGTAGAGTAGTAATACTACACCGCTTGGGAACACACATGCACACGTAATAAGGCTGCCTGGCGTGCCTGCACAATTAAAACATCATCATATTCTGATATAATGTATTTAGATATTGTAAAACTTCAAATCTCCAAATCTCTGTGAGTGAATGAAATCTCTGTACGATACTATAAATGTCATGGAGTATCTGTAATAGTTATACTATCAATGTTATGGGATTTTTGTGTGTTTTCACAGAAACGGGCATTGAGGTTACATGGAAATTGAATATATTTGTGTATGCTTATGAAGTAGACAGTCAGGTGGGATGTGTTAGCGTGCGTATATTTACAGTGGGAAGAGGGCAGAGAAGGAGAGACGTCCAGACCATTACCATTGAAAGAGGAGGCAAGCAAGTAACGCCCTAGCACAGCGAATATGTCTGCAATGAGAAAACCATGTCTTCAGCCCGACCTTGGGTGTGAGGCCTTCAGACAAACGCACGGCACTTGCACCAGGTCCAAGTTTGTGCGGGACATCTGGCTGGCGCTCACTCAGAGCGTAGAGAGGGTTGTCGAAGCAGAAAACCTGACCCCCCCCACCCTCCCCAAAACACACACACTCACAGCTACACATACACATACCTGCCATTTTTATTTGTACAATATACATAACCGTGGAACAGAGGAGCTCCCCACTGATCAGGCCAGGAGAGGAGTGGGGCCGGTCCGGGGAGGGATCCAAGCAGCTGAGGCATTTATCTAGCTGGAGCTGGGGAAGCCTCTATGTTCTCCAGCGTGAGGTGAGGTAATGCTTCAGACATCTGCAGCACTTTCTAATTATGCCAGACGGTCGTACGCTGTGCACACTCTGTGTGTCTGCTGGCTGCACTTCGCCAACCGGTGGAGGAGCCAACACAAGCCATTTTAACTCTGTTGAATGGGTGAGACAGACACAAAGGGCCAAAGTGATGATCTCATCATGCCATCATGCTCTTGTTAGTTTGACAAATGGCAAAGTTGACACTCCTTATGCAGCATTTACTGTCTCGCAGCAGATAAACTGTTAGATTGCGTAGATAGTAAATCACAATCATCAACTTTGTCTTTCATGATACCTGTACAGCTATGATTTCAGACATTTGTCGAAGTGCATTATGATACATCTAGGTTTGTTATATTGTTTTGCATAATACTCATTCAGATTAGGACAATGGTGGCATACTGGGCCACCACTGTATTCTTCGCAACAAATCATTCAAAGTGTCACTCAAAGTAAAATAACATGCAGATGAACGTAACAAAACTCTGAATTATTGTCACAACACAAGGTGGTGCTGTACAGTCCTGTTGGCCGGCAGCATACCACCCTGCATCCCACTGCTGGCTTGCTTCTGATGCTAAGCAGGGATGGTCCTTGTCAGTCCAATGATTGGGGACTTTGCCCTGTGTAGGGTGCCGTCTTTCGGATGGGACGTTAAACTGATGTCCTGACTTTCTGTGGTCACTAAAAGATCCCATGGCACTTATTGTAAGAGTAGGAGTGTTAGCATTGGTGTCCTGGCTAAATTCCCAATCTGGCTCTTAGACCATCATGGTCACCTAATCATCCCCAATTTACAATTGGCTCATTCATCCCTCTAACTATTCCCCAGGTCGTTGTTGTAAATGTACATGTGTTCTCAGTCAACTTACCTGGTAAAATATGGGTTAAATGAAAACAAATAAATAATGCATAGAGGTCAGGACACCTCCTGGGGAAGGGCATGTGTTTAAGGTCAGCATTGCTTTATGACCTCACTAACAGTGCTGACCTCCTGTCAGGTGGGTAGCCGACAGCACAGTGTGATTCAGTAAGCCATAGGAGCCGACTCATATTCGAAAGCCCATGAAAATCAGCACATTGGCTCAATCTGGCTAAATCACACATGGCTCAATCTGGCTAATATACAGACATCGATTTACGTGCATTGTCCCTGTCAAAGTAACTCAAACGTCAGGTAAAGTCAAGCTACTTGTGCATCATCAGTATGTTGAAATCTTGAGATCTCTCAGTTGTTGTCCTTTTGTTGTCACCATTTGCTTTCCAGATTGCCTCACAAAATCAACATACAATTTTCTCCATGACAACATTGCGCGTTTGTCAACCGAGCTTGGTCTTAAATAAGGTGGCAATAAGACCAAAGCATTGCTTAGACTGAAACCGTTGATTTGAGTAAGCTGTAAACTGTAAGTTGACTGTGATTAACATAAACCATTTGCTGCTATAGTAACCTGTCTGGTATACATTAAAACAGAGATCAGTGTAGCAGGCTCTACTACAGAGATACAGTACCTGGTAATTAGGTTTAATCTGTCTTAATTATTCCACTGAAAGGGCTATAATTCTACTTTATTAAAGAGATGGAGATTTTCCGTCTGTCAGTTTGAGAATTAATGTGATCTGGGGGAACCGTATATCACTGAATTGTTGGAACTTTTGCTCCCCTTGAAACTTAATTCCTCCTGCCCCACCTTCCTCCCAATCCGACAAACACATAGAACTTCGCCACTGTTTGCAGCTCACTGACAGTTACAAATATCATTTTGAGCTTTGACTACAAACAAAATCTGGGTGAGTAATTTAACTCCAGAAATCTCATCACTACCTATGCTGCAGGCAAGGCTAGAGAGAAGGGGGAAAAAAACAAGTAGTCCCATCCCCGAAATAGTGGTGACAGTTTAATGGTCTCAGAGCTCTGAGCACCACACCCTTGCCACTCTATATAAAGGACCCCATTTCCAAGCCAGCACATCAAACGACTAATCTCATTGGTTCGAAGGGAAGGGGGAACTGGAGTTGGATCTGAGTTAGATATGGCTGCTGTGGTGTTGTGATGTCAGGTGCTTGAACCCCTGGGCTACTCTAGCTCCAGCCTCAGCTCTCCTCTCTTTTCTGTTTGTGGCCAGGGGGTGTAATTCCCTCAGAGCAATGACATTACTGTGCGTGACTGTGAATGGAACACCAACACCACTCCATCTATGTCAGGGCTCCCAATGCTACCATTTATTTCTCATTTGTTTATAATAATCAGTAATACATTAGATTTTTTTTGCCTCTTCATAGCTGCTGAGTGAGGTGAGGTGATGTTGCTGCTGAAATCATTAAAAACGGGAAGGAGACATTAGATTAATGCGTTTATCATGTTCCCAATGGATATTCTAGCTACTCTTGCAGGCACCTATTCAAAAAGGCTTGCTGAAACACATGATCTTTCTCTGTCCTCAGTTACTTGTCATATTAACAAACTATTCCTGAGGTGAAGCCCCAATTTACCCTTTGACTGTTTTCTAAGTTTTTCTTCTTTTGCTATCCGAATTCAAATGCACACAGATACTTAGAGATGGACGGAGATCCACATTCATAGACTCCTTGGCTCCCCCATGCCACATTCTATAACGTTGGAACTTTGGTTGAGTGGAACTGGTGAAAGTTTACTGGAGCCCAAGCAACCTCTGTGGCCTGTCAACGAAGGTTTTCAATGTGAGACACTCCAGATGGAATCCCACACGTTGAGCTGCCATAACGAACAGCATCACAAGAACACATAAGTGAAAACTGCTGATGTGGAGAGAGAGAGAGAGAGAAAGAGATAGAAAGAAAAGGAACATCATTAATAAAGATAATGAAGCAGATGGCTCTGTCTAATGGCTCTGTTGGGACACATTATGCTGAGAAGTCAGTGGGGGGTTCGGGGGTAGTGTGGGCCTCTAATGTAGAAACAGGCTGCTTACCACAGCATGTTTTTGACCTCAAATAGCCATAATAAACAAATACTTCTTGGGCCACAAGAAGGCCCTCCATTGCCAAATGAAGTGCAGAATAATATCAGTTGGGGCCTAGGAGTTCTAGGAGCCATGTGTAACGGATTTGGTGTCAATGTGGAGATTTGGATATAATTACGATGACAATCTGTTGACACATCTGTTGACACATTGACATTGCACATTCAAAGAAAGACCATTCTTCATAGTTCCCCCAGATGTTTGCAATACTTGATTTTTGGTCTTTGAAATGACATGGAATGGATCTTCTTGGGAGTTTGCTATTTGTCAAGATTTGTTTTTCCAAAGGTCACTTCAAAACCCACTAGAGTTAGCTCGAGTAATTAGCATAATAACGAAATTCCCATCAAACTAAGTCTGATTAAGTTAGAAATATATATTTAACCTGGAATGCATTTCAATTAACAGGTGTGCCTTGTTAAAAATGAATTTGTGGAATGCATTAATGCATTTGAGCCAATCAGTTGTGTTGTGACAAGGTAGGGGTGGTATACAGAAGATAGCCCTATTTGGTAAAAGACCAAGTCCATATTATGGCAAGAACAGCTCAAATACGCAAAAATAAATGACAGTCCATCATAACTTTAAGACATGAAGGTCAGTCAATGCGAAACATTTCAAGAACTTTGAAAGTTTCTTAAGTGCAGTGGAAAAAACCATCAAGCGCTATGATGAAACTGGCTCTCATGAGGACCACCACTGGAAAGGAAGACCCAGAGTTAGCTCCGCTGCAGAGGATGAGTTCCTTAGAGTTACCAGCATCAGAAATTGTAGCCCAAATAAATGCTTCACAGAGTTCAAGTAAGAGACACATCTCAACGTCAACTGTCGAACCACTACTAAAGGACACCAAGAAGAAGAGGTTTGCTTGGGCCAAGAAACACGAGCAATGGACATTAGACCGGTGGAAATTTGTCATTTGGTCTGATGAGTCCAAATTTGTGATTTTTGGTTCAAACCGCTGTGTTTTTGTGAGACGCAGCGTAAGTGAACGGATGATCTCCGCATGTATAGTTCCCACCATGAAGCATGGAGGAGGAGGTTGATGGTGTGGGGGTGCTTTGCTGGTGACACTGTCTGTGATTTATTTAGAATTCAAGGCACACTTAACCAGCATGGCTACCACAGCATTCTGCAGCAATATGCCATCTCATCTGGTTCACGCTAGGACTATCATTTGTTTTTCAACAGGAATATGACCAAGCACACCTCCAGATTGTGTAAGGGTGATTTGACCAAGAAGAAGAGTGATGGAGTGCTGCATCAGATGAGCTGGCCTTCACAATCACCTGACCTCAACCCAATTGAGATGGTGAAGCAGAGTGAAGGAAACGTGTCCAACAAGTGCTCGGCATATGCAGAACTCCTTCAAGACTGTTGGAAAAGCATTCCAGGTGAAGCTGGTTGAGAGAATGCGAAGAGTGTGCGAAGTTGTCACAAGGCAACAGGTATTTTGATTTGTTTAACACTTTTTGGGTTACTACATGATTCCTTGTGTGTTATTTCATAGTTTTGATGTCTTCACTATTATTCCACAATAAAGAAAATTGTAAAAATAAAGAAAAACTCTTGAATTAGTAGGTGTGTCCAAACTTTTGACTGGTACTAAAATTCCAAATCAAATAGCTAAATGTGTGTAGAACTAGTGCTTTGTTTAACTGGCTCGTGTCCTCATCTGCCCCCCATTGGTTGGGTTGTCTGGGTTGTCTTACTGCATGCATTGCACAAGAGAATATGTTGAACTAATATTGCCCCATGTACAGTCGTGGCCAAAAGTTTTGAGAATGACACAAATATTAATTTTCACAAAGTCTGCTGCCTCAGTTTGTGTGATGGCAATTTGCATATACTCCAGAATGTTATGAAGAGTGATCAGATGAATTGCAATTAATTGCGAAGTCCCCCTTTGCCATGCAAATGAACTGAATACCCCAAAAACATCTCCACTGCATTTCAGCCCTGCCACAAAAGGACCAGCTGACATCATGTCAGTGATTCTCTCATTAACACGTGTGAATGTTGACGAGGACATGGCTGGAGATCACTCTGTCATGCTGATTGAGTTCGAATAACAGCCAGGAACAGGAAGCTTCAAAAGGAGGGTGGTGCTTGGAATAATTGTTCTTCCTCTGTCAACCATGGTTACCTGCAAGGAAACACGTGCCGTCATCATTGCTTTGCACAAAAAGAGCTTCACTGACAAGGATATTGCTGCCAGTAAGATTGCACCTAAAGCAACCATTTATCGGATCATCAAGAACTTCAAGGAGAGCGGTTCAATTGTTGTGAAGAAGGCTTCAGGGCGCCCAAGAAAGTCCAGCAAGCGCCAGGATCGTCTCATATGGTTGATTCAGCAGCGGGATCGGGGCACCACCAGTAGAGAGCTTGCTCAGGAATGGCAGCAGGCAGGTGTGAGTGCATCTGCACGCACAGTGAGGCGAAGACTTTTGGAGGATGGCCTGATGTCAAGAAGGGCAGCAAAGAAGCCAGCCTTTGAGACTTATGAAATGCTTGTAATTATACTTCAGTAATCTATAGTAACGTCTGCCAAAAATATCTAAAGACACTGAAGCAGCAAACTTTGTGGAAATTAATATTTGTGTCATTCTCAAAACTTTTGGCCACGACTGTACAGCTGAGGAAGGAAAGACGGTCAGTCATTGAAACATGAGCAGTCTGCAGTTATGGAGCTTTTTTGTTGTTGATTGTCCATGATTCTGTGTGAATGACGATTCCAATATTTGTCCATTTAAAATATCACATGACGTATCGCTCCATATGATTTATTTTTGAATCGACCCACGCATTTTGTATGGGGGGCAAATCTGTCTCCCAGCACTGGTTCTATTGAAAGCTGAGGCATGCCTTGCCTGAAGAAAGATAGCCCTCTGAGAAGGGAAACTGGGTGTTGATACGCCCAGGGGCAGTGGAAAAAACTCACTGTGTGAACTGTCATCACCAGATAGCCACAAAGCCAGCTAATCTGCTCCCAGGCCGCCATCTACTGCCATGTGCCACTTGCACTCTCCCTGGCCAACTTCCTCAGTACGCAGGCAGGAACTCACAAGGAGGTGGAAGGAGAGGGCTGGTGTTGCGTGTACCCACAGTCGAGCTTGAAATCCTGACCAGGGATAGGACATATACAGTACGTATGGGATTCTAAAACAGCAAATATGATGTGATTGAACTGTAGGAGGGAGATACATTTCCTGCATAGAGATGAGGAGGGACAGAGAGCTCTTTTGGCACATCAGCATGAGTTTTCAGTAGGTTACATAGGCACATATTTGACTTGAACCCATATGGACATGTCTGTCTGAGGGGGACTGTATTATGTCATGCTGTAATGTCAGGGGAGGTGTTGACTTGAAGCCTGTAATTGAATATTCCATCTTCCAAACAATGGAAAGTAAATCATTGAATCAGCCTCTCCCTGCTAAATGAGAAGACAAATAGAGGAATTGTTTGCACAATGACGGAGTTGGGATGGATGGAAACGTCTCAATAAACGGCTAAGAAGGAGACCCTGCCCCATGATTTCATATCCTTCCATGAAACCCCTTGGTGGTTCCCCTTACTTTATTGCTGTGGAGAAGTGTTTGTCTTGTCATCAGGGTTGCATATGGAACCCATGACCAACCCTGTGTTCTCAATGAAGGAGTTTGTGTTTGACTGTGATTAGGACCTGTTGTTTTCGTTTGACTAATTTTGACCATTCTTTTAACCCATATATCACAAAGAAAAAAATCTCATCTAACTTTCATTTTTACAGATAAGAGATTTTTTGTTTTATTCAAATGTTAGATTTGAGATGAAAATGCCCAAGAGTTTGACTGGGCTTTTATATAGACAGGTGTTAGAATAAGGCATCCCCTTATAATCTCTTCAGGTGGCAGAGGGACCCTAGCCTCCGCACTGGTCCTGCTCCTGCCAGGATCAGTCAGGGTGTTGGTCGGTCCGTCCATTGGTCAGACAGATCAAAGTGGGAATCATGCCCCACCAACAGAGATAAATACACACTTCCTCTCTTCCCTTTCATACTGCTTTTTCCCACACCCCTCAAACCCCCGTTCTGTAGCACAGCCAGCTCAGAGGAAATGACAGACCACATCAAGAGGCTCTCTGTTGCTTCGACAGGAACACCCGCGCCAACTTTTAGGAGAGAGGGGAGATGCTTGGTTGTGTGCTATTTGTGTGCATTCCATGCCAACTTTCACAAGTTTTAACACAACACGGCCAAACGTAATGTGATTTATACACATTTTGACCCATCATTTTTATTGGTAATTCCCACACCTGCTACTCTGAAGGTAGCTTGTTCATTTTCTATATTTAAATAAAGTCTAATTGGCTTTGAATGTACTTACTCTACACTGTTAGCCCATTAACAAATGTCAAGTTAAGAACCCAGGTTAACACACACAAATACATTCAATAGACTTCCACAATAAAAATAGTAGGGGTTGTGATTTACTGTACATTGTTCCTTGTCATTTGACAAGTCAATGAACACGGACGCGAATAAGTCCAACATTCAGGATGACCTGCCTTTGACCTCAGTGAACTGCGCACACTGCTGGCAACGCTTGTAAACCACAATCTCTGTTCATCTTTAACCTACTTCCTCTGTCCATCTCAGTTCATCCTCTTTTTTGACCTCTCTTTTATAGACTTCCAGTCTCGTTTGATGAGTACTCCATGTGATGATGACTTTCAGTGGTGTTAAGGTGGCAAGACGTCAACATTAACACTAAGAATATTGGCTTCATACTATACTCCCTCTCCTGCTTTATTTCATGTGAAACCACAAAGTCTAGACCTGCCAAGGTGCATACTGTACCTTTTGACAGCCATGACCCACTCACCCGGGTTGGGGTCAACTCCATTTCAATTCAGGAAGTAAACTAAAATTATAATTAGAATTCCAATTTTCCTCATTAAAAAGTAAATGAGGAATTGAAGAAATGCCACTGCTTAATTTAAATGGAATTGACGCCAACCCTGCCACACACCTCTAGGGGACTAACTTGGACTGGCGATTCCTTCACACTGAATGGCACATCTGAGACAACTGCCCTTTAATTGCTCTGTTTTACATCATATTAGAGTGTTGGCTGCTCCTGTCGTGCAGTACAGTCGCATGCTAGAGTGCACTTAAAAGTCATGTAAATCTAATACTACTGATCTCACACCAGTGCTCAGTGGGATTAGCTAGAAATTGATAAAATGCACCAAACGCATACATTAAACAGTAGACAGGAAACTATAGTAAATATTGAAATTATGATATAACCAGTGATGTAGTGGTAAAAAAAAAATAGGTGGGTAAACTGATCGCCAGTCACAGTGAAGAAAGTAAAGCTCCCTATACTTTCAATGCATTTTCCCACAAAGGGTGGGTAAACTGTCGGGCAAAAAAAAACAAGTGCGTAAACTGTGTTTACTTGCATTTACCTTCCACTACACCACTGAACATAACAGCCCAAACAGCCCAAACTCGTAGCGCTGGTGACCCTAATCATTGTCCTCTCTCCCAAAACGTTCCACTGAGGACAGTAAGTTTAATATTTACAATGTTCTCCCAATCTCAGTTTACTATGTAGGCTATAACCTTGAAAAACAGGAGCTTACAAATAGTATTTAAAGTCGCTTTACTAGGTTTGTCCCTGACGTACACCTGTTTCCTCAATCTGTGACTAACACTAAAAAGCCCCTCTCATTTGGACAACCTGAAGGAGTAAATCAACTATGTTTTTCTGGCCAGGCCTTTCTTGCAGGCTCCCTTCTGAGACATGTTCCCGTCATGGCAAAAAAATGGCAGATGACTGAAAAATCTACCTGGGGCAATTAATTATATTCAGCCATTCCCTAAACACTGCCTGTTTTTATTTTAGGGGCGGGGGGGAGGGGGGGGGGGGGATACTCAAGGCCACCCAAATAATATTGTGTAACGTTAGATTATTCCACTCGCTTTTCTGCAAATAAGAGGAGAGCATTTCAGGCCAGGTGAGCCCAACTAATAGGACCCTATATTGCTTTTTCATTATTCTTCTGCACTATTTTATTTAATGCCTCTCCTCCATAGGAAATCCACTCAAGTCTCATAAGTTTCTCTACCTGTTTGGAAATGTATTTTAAACATTTTGGGTCCCTGTGAAATATCATGAACAAGAAACTTAATGAGCAAATAAAGTTTGTCCATAGGTCAGAAGCACTCCATTCTGGAGAATATGAGTCATCTTGTAGATTCATCTGTGGGTAACACATATTGTTTGCGATTCATGCAGATATGTCAGAGCCACAAAGAGACTCATTGGGAGGATGGTAGAATTGAGCCAAGCTCATTCCAGCTCGTTTACATCTCATTGTAGCCATCTCAAATGGGTCCACCCAATCATAAGCAACTTCACAGGGCTTAAGCCTCGGTCGATAACGGTGTGTGGTGAAATGCATGGAAACATACTGTGCTTCTCATGCAACAAAACTGTGCAATGATTCATCTTTTATCTGATCATATGTGTTACTGATCATATGTGTTATTGATATTCATAAGCAGGTAGACCATCAAACACAATATAGAACACAGTGTTCAAACATTATGGCATTGTCATCACATGCGGGTCAACTTAAAACCTGAAAACAATACTTGTTCACATTATCACAACAGGAGATACAGTATGTTTTCAATTGCAGGCTAGCCTATAGTGTTTACTCCTTGCAATACAAATTATGTAAACTAGATTGCTGTACTAGATAGCAGAGCATGAATTCCTTTTGGGTCCTGCAAAGTGTAAGAAAAATGCTGTTGAAAACCACCCGGAACTATACCTATGTCTGCCAACCCCAGTCCCAGTCGTACTATTAGAGCCTGCGTTAGCTAAGAGATGTGGAGGGATACCAGAAGTATGTCCAGCCAATGAGAAACAGGTGGCTGCCTGGCCAGAAGTGAATGAATTGTAAGAACAAGTGTAAATTGGTACTGGCAATAATTGAAGGAATTTGACACTGATGGAAGAAAGTGAATTTGGAGGAATGATGGCACGTGATAGGAACCAGCCTTGCAAGTGGGAGAGAAAGAGATACAGGATCTGCTAACCAAAGAGTATATTGTTGCTGTTAGCGGGTCCACTCCTTAGCTAGATAACAAACAAGAAGAACGAGGAGACAGTAGCACAAGTTGAACCAGCAAAGTAGGTTTTAATGCCCTCGAAGTAAAGGCTAACAGACGTTTAGGAGGGCTGCCCAAAACAATAAAAGCATCTGGTTAGTCTAATAACTTGTTGGAACTCAGAGGAGACGTTATTTTGTGGTCCATTCAGTCACCATCTGACTCGTTCATGCTCAGACACCCTCAACCCCCAAAACTAGTGGCCTATCAGCTATCTGACCTAGCGGCTACTCCTCCCCCCATACTTTTCCCATGAGCCCCCCACATGATAGAGCTAGTGAGTCGCTACAACATTATGACAGTCCAGCTCTCTGACAGTCCAGCTCTCTGACAGTCCAGCTCTCTGACATTCTCTCACGTCAAGCGACCACAAACCCAACCACTTTTGGTGTATTTTGTATTGTCACTGTTTCTCATCAACGAGATTCCAACACCACCACCACCACTGCCTCGGCTGCATTCCTGCCCAGGGGAAGTCACAAAAAATAAATTGCAGCACAGTGCGTTCGTTGCGTTCTAACTTCTAACCTGCCTTTTCAGTTTGGGCTATCTGTTTGTTTATTTTCTTTCAGTTCCCTTGTGGATCTTTGAAGCTCCTTGGCATGGGTCTGATTCCGCCTGGCAGCCCCTCTTCACCACACACCTTCCCTCTTGCCATCCATAACTACCACACTGGTTGAGTCCTGGCCCTGTCCAAAAGCCACTGCATGTCTGATTTTTGTTGGCTTGGCTCCCCTCTGACATGCCTGGGAAGGGCAAGGAAAGGAAATGGGTGGACCAGCACCTCTGCTCCCTCCCTCCTGTTTGTTCCCCCAGAGCTAGGCCTGGCTGGGCTGGGAGAAGCTAGCAGCCGAGGGTTTTTTGACTCCCTCCGCCGAGCCGAGCTTGTAAGGGAGCACAGCCCATCTGGTTTTAATAAATCCTCCATGCATGTGGCCAAGGCTGAGGCTGAGCTCTGAGCGGCTGAGCAACTGGATTTGCCTGCTGACCTGTTTGGCAGTGATGTAAAATATTTAAGTAAAACTACTTTTAGGTACTACTTAAGTAGCTTTTTGGGGTATCTGTACTTTACTTTACTATTTATATTTTTGACAACTTTTACTTTTACTTTACTACATTCTGACACCCAAAAGTACTCTTTACATTACGAATGCTTAGCAGGACAGGAAAATGGTCCAATTCATGCACTTATTAAGAGAAAATCCCTGGTCATCCCTACTGTCTCTAATTTGGCGGACTCATTAAACACACATCATTTGTAAATTATGTCTTGAGTGTTGAAGTGTGGCCTTGGCTATCCGTAAATTAAAAAAACAAGAAAATGGTGCCATCTGGTTTGCTTAATATAAGGAATTTGAAATTATTTTTACTTTTACTTTTGATACTTAAGTATAGTTTAGCACTTACATTTACTTTTGATACTTAGGTATATTTAAAACCAAATACTTTAAAACATTTTACTCAAGTAGAATTTTACAGGGTGACTTTCACTTTTTCTATTAAAGTATCTTTACTTGTACTCAAGTATGGGGTTTGTGTACTTTTTCCACCATTGCTGTTTGGGGCGTGATTGCCCGGCCCCCCGATGCAGTAATTTTTTTGGGGTGCGAAAACAACAGGGGGAAGAAGAATGTGAGAGTGTCGAGTCCCTAAACACTTTGTCATTTCAGGACACCAATGCTCACACAAAGCAGACCCCCTTGAACACCCTGTTGGGGCTTGGTGATGGATATGGGGTGTAATAGTAGTGGGGTATTGTAATGATACATTCTTACCAGTGGTGGGCAGTGTATCACTGTGTCTTCCATTGGGCCTGTCCAAAAGTCTGGGGAAAATAATATTGTTTTTTCACAGCTGATCAAGGCCAGACAATGCAGGGCTGAAAGGAAACATGGTCAAACCAATTTCCTAATTAAGGCTGTGGCATACAGAGTAGTTCAACGTGTCATTGTTATTTGTTATTTCATTTGCATTAGGTCAAGGATATTTGATGAAATTGAAGGAACAATGCTAGTCCCTTTAAGTACTGGTATAGAACATATTTCTCAACTAACAGTCCTCCAGACTTAACTAAGCGTCCTATCTTTTCAGTCAAATATCTTCGACAACACATCATGGGAATGCTTGCTGCCAAAATATTTTGACGAAGGGTTTGTTGGGGCATTGATGGGAAAATAATTGTGTTTGAGCTTACATGTGTGTTCATGTATAACACTTTACATTACTTATAATGTAATAATAATTACCTGTGTAATAAGTTATACACTTATACCTGTGCAATACACAATAGCACACCTGTCTGACTGTGTATTGAGCGATTAAATCAGCATAGCACACAGAGTTGCAGTTGCAGTGAGAAAACGAGCAGCGTGGGCATCGGGCACAACCAAAACAACACTCAACTGAGTCGACTGCCTATACCCAGCCTTGCCAGATTAGGTAATTCACTACTCAGTGGGTAATGTCTGTCTCTGAATCCCAGGCCTGTATTTATGACCTTGGCTGCTGGGTCCTGCTGACTCGTGCTTATGAGGTCAAAATCATCAAGGTGACCTCACCATGGGAGACAACATGACATCTGTTCTCCTCTTTCACACCTTTGCTGTGTGTTTCTTCCTTCGCTTAGTGCTCTCTCACTCACTCACTCACTCACTCACTCATTTCAATTTCAATTTTAGGGCTTTATTGGCATAGGAAACATATGTTTACATTGCCAAAGCAAGTGAAATAGATAATAAACAAAAGTGAAATAAACAATACAAAATTAACAGTAAACATTACACTCACAAAAGTTCCAAAAGAATGAAGACATGTCATTATGTCTAAATACAGTGTTGTAATTATCTGCAAATTGTTAAAGTACAAGGCAAGGAAAATAAATAAACATAAATGTATGTTGGATTTACAATAGTGTTTGTTCTTCCCTAGTTGCCCTTTTGTGGCAACAGGTCACAAATCTTGCTGCTGTGATTGCACACTGTGATATTTCACCCAATAGATATGGGAGTTTATCAAAATTGGATGTTTTAAATTTTTTTGTGGGTCTGTGTAATCTGAGGGAAATATGTCTCTAATATGGTCATACATTTGGCAGGAGGTTAGGAAGTGCAGCTCAGTTTCCACCTCATTTTGTGGGCAGTGTGCACATAGCCTGTCTTCTCTTGAGAGCCAGTTCTGCCTTCGGCGGCCTTTCTCAAAAGCAAGGCTATGCACACTGACTCTGTACATAGTCAATGATTTCCTTCATGTTGGGTCAGCCACAGTGTTCAGGTATTCTGCCACTGTCTACTCTTTGTTTATGGCCAAATTATCACGTTTCAGGAGAAGACCCAGATGCAGACAGTGTCGAAGTGACAAAAGTTTATTACTAGAACAGGGGGCAGAGGTCAGTAATCCATAAGGTACCGAACGGCAGGCATTCTCGGGGTCAGGGCAGGCAGAGATCAATAATCCAGGGTGGTGTGACAATGGTACAGAACGGCAGGAAGGCTCAAGGTCAGGGTAGGCAGAATGGTAAAAACCGGGAAAACTGGAAAACAGGAATTAGAGAAAGACAGCAGACAGGGGTAAAACGCTGGTAGGTTTGACGAATAAAACAAACTAGCAACAGAAACAGAGAACACAGGTGTAAATACACTGGGGATAAAGGGGAAGATGGGTGACAAATGGAGGGGGGTGGAGACAAGCACAAAGACAGGTGAAATAGATCAGGGTGTGGCAAAAATAGCATTCTAGTTTGCTCTGTTTTTTGTAAATTCTTTCCAATGTGTCGAGTAATTATCTTTCTGTTTTCTCATGATTTGGTTGGGTCTAATTGTGTTGCTGTCCTGGGGCTCTGTGGGGTCTGTTTGTGTTTGTGAACAGAGCCCCAGGACCAGCTTGCTTAGGGGGCTCTTCTCCAGGTTAATTTCTTGATAGGTGATGGCTTTGTTATGGAAGGTTGCTTCCTTTTAGGTGGATGTAGATTTTAACGGCTCTTTTCTGGATTTTGATAATTACCGGGTATCGGCCTAATTCTGCTTTGCATGCATTATTTGGTGTTTTACGTTGTACACAGAGGATATTTTTGCAAAATTCTCTATGCAGCATTGTGTTTTTCCCATTTTGTGAATTCTTGGTTGGTGAGCAGACCCCAGACCTCCATAAAGGGCAATGGGTTCTATAACTGATTCAAGTATTTTTAGCCAGATCCTAATTGGTATGTCGAATTTTATGTCATTTTTGATAGCGTAGAAGATCCGTCTCTCAGATCATTCAAAGCTTTGTGGATTAATGCCGAGGTATGCATAGTTTTTTATGTGCTCTAGGGCAACGGTGTCTAGATGGAATTTGTATTTGTGGTCCTGGCAACTGGAACTTTTTTTGAATATCATTATTTTTGTCTTACCGAGATTTACTGTCACTGCCCATGTCTGACAGAATCTGTGCAGAAGATCTAGTTGCTGATGTAGGCCGTCCTTGGTTGGGGACAGAAGCACCAGATCATCACTAAAGGTAGACATTTGACTTCAGATTGTAGTAGGATGAGGCCGGGTGTTGAAAACTGTTCTACTGCCCTCGCCAATTCATTGATATATATGTTGAAGAGGGTGGGGCTTAAGATGCATCCCTGTCACACCCCCCGGCCTTGTGGAAAGAAATGTGTTTTTTGCCAATTTTAACCGCATACTTGTTGTTTGTGTACATGGATTTTATAATGTTGTATGTTTTTCCCCCAACACCACTTTCCATCAATTTGTATAGCAGACCATCATGCCAAATTCAGTCTTCTCATGCTTTTTTGATATCAACAAAGCATGAGAAGACGGCCTTTCTTTTGGTTTGTTTGTGTGTGCAGGGTGTATACGTGGTCTGTCGTATGGTAATTTGGTAAAAAGCCAATTTGACATTTGCTCAGTACACTGTTTTCACTGAGGAGATGTAGAGTCTGCTGTTACTGATAATGCAGAGGATCTTCCCAAGGTTGCTGTTGATTCATATCCCCCGGTAGTTATTGGGGTCAAATTTGTCTCTACTTTTGTGGATTGGGGTGATCAGTCCTTGGTTCCAAATGTTGGGGAAGATGCCAGAAGAGCTGAGGATGATGTGAGTTTAAGAATAGCCAATTGGAATTTGGGGTCTGTATATTTCATAACTTTATTTAGGATACCATCAACCCCACAGGCCTTTTGTTTGTTTAGAGTTTTCCAATTTTCCCAGAAGTGGTTAGATTCTTCAATTACATTGAGCTGATTTCAGACGTGCTGTTCCTTCTATTTACGTATTGTATTTCTGTATCAAAATCAAATCAAATGTTATATGTCACATACAGATGGTTAGCAGATGTTAATGCGAGTGTAGCGAAATGCTTGTGCTTCTAGTTCCGACAGTGCAGTAATATCTAACAAGTAATCTAACAATTCCCAAAGAACTACCTAATACACACAAATCTAAAGGGGTGAATGAGAATATGTACATGTAAGTATATAGATGAGCGATGGCCAAGCGGCATAGGCAAGGTGCAATATATGGTATAAAATACAGTATATACATAAGATATGTAAACATTATTAACGTGGCATTATTTAGAGTGGCATTGCATAAAGTGACTAGTGATCCATTTATTAAAGTGGCCAGTGAATGGGTCTCAATGTAGGCAGCAGCCTCTCGGAGTTAGTGATTGCTGTTTAGCAGTCTGATGGATAAGCCTTGAAAGAGAAGCTGTTTTTCAGACTCTCTGTCCCAGCTTTGATGCAGCTGTACTGACCTCGCCTTCAGGATGGTAGTGGTGTGAACAAGAAGTGGCTCGGGTGGTTGATGTCCTTGATGATATTTTTGGCCTTCCTGTGACATCGGGTGCTGTAGGTGTCCTGAAGAGCAGGTAGTTTGCCCCCGGTGATGAGTTGTGTAGACCGCACCAGGAGAGCCTTGCGGTTGAGGGCGGTGCAGTTGCCATACCAGGCTGTGATACAGCCTGACAGGATGCTCTTGATTGCGCATCTGTAAACGTTTGTCAGGGTTTTTGGTGACAAGCCAAATTTCTTCAGCCTCCTGAAGTTGAAGAGGCGCTGTTGCGCCTTCACCCCACTGTCTGTGTCAATGAACCATTTCAGTTTGTGTGTAATGTGTACGCCGAGGAACTTAAAACGTTCCACCTTCTCCACTGCTGTCCCTTCGATGTGAAAAGAGGGGTGCTCTGCTGTTTCCGGAAGTCCACAGTCATTTCCTTTGTTTTGTTGACATTGAGTGAGAGGTTGTTTTCTTGGCACCACACTCCGAGTGCCCTCACCTTCTCACCTCCTCCCTGTAGCCTGTCTCGTCGATGTTGGTAATCAAGCTACTGTCTGCAAACTTGATGATTGAGTTGGAAGCATGCATGGCCAAGCAGTCATGGGTGAACAGAGAGTACGGGAGGGGGCTGGAGGTGATATGGAGGTGATATGATCCCCAGTGTTGAGGGTCAGTGAAGTGGAGTTTCCTACCTTCACCACCTGGGGGCGGCCCGTCAGAGTCCATGACCCAACTGCACAGTGCGGGGTTGAGACTCAGGGCCTCCAGCTTGATGATGAGCTTGGACGGTACTATGGTATTGAATGCTGAGCCGTAGTCAATGAACAGCATTCTTATATAGGTATTCCTTTTGTCCAGATGGGATAGGGCAGTGTACAGTGTGATGGTGATTGCGTCGTCTGTGGACCTGTTGGGGCGGTATGCAAACTGAAGTGGGTCTAGGGTGGCCAGTAAGGTGGAGGTGATATGATCCTTGACTAGTCTCTCAAAGCACTTCATGATGATGGAAGTGAGTGCTACAGGGCGATAGTCCTTTAGTTCAGTTTTCTTTGCCTTCTTGGGTACAGGAACAATGGTAGCCATCTTGAAACATGTGGAGACAACCGACTGGGATAGGGAGCGATTGAATATGTTCGTAAACACACCAGCCAGCTGGTCTGCGCATGCTCTGAGGACGTGGCTAGGGATGCCGTCTGGGCCAGCAGCCTTGCGAGGGTGAACACGTTTAAATGTTTTACTCATGTCAGCCACGGAGAAGAAGAGGGGGAGTGCAGTCCTTGTTAGCGGGCTGCAACGGTGGCACTGTATTATCCTCAAAGCGGTCAAAGAAGATGTTTAGTTTGTCTGGAAGCATGATGTCGGTCTTCGTGATGTGGCTGGTTTTCTTTTTGTAGTCCATGATTTCCTGTAGACCCTGACACATACGTCTCATGTCTGAGCCGTTGAGTTGCGACTCCACCTTGTCCCTGTACTGGCATTTCACTTGTTTGATTGCCCTGCGGATGGAACAACTACACTGTTTATATTCAGTCATATTCCCAGACCTCTTTCCATGTTTAAGTGTGGTTCACTGCACTTTCAGTTTTGCGCTAATGCCGCTATCCATCCACAGTTTCTGGTTAGGGTAGGTTTTAATAGTCACGGTGGGTACAACCATCCCCAATGCACTTCTTTATAATCGCACTCACCGAGTCAGCGTAAAGGTCGATGTTGTTCTCTGAGGTTGACCAGAACTTATTCCAGTCCATGTGATCAAAACAATCTTGAAGAGTGGCTTCTGATTGGTCAGACCAGCGTTGAATGGTTCTCGTCATTGGTACATCCTGTTTGATTCTGCCTATAAGACGGTAGGAGCCAGATGGCTTCGTGGTCGTATTTGCCGAAGGGAGGGCGGGGGAGGGCTTTGTATGCATCGCGGAAGTTACACGGAACCCAAACCGGCTGCGCGTGTGCGTCATCGTGCGCCATCGTGCATACATTTATTTTGTCCCCCTACACCAAACGCGATCACAACACACAGGTTAAAATAACAAAATAAACTCTGAACCAATTACATTAATTTGGGGACAAGTCGAAAAGCATTAAACATTTATGGCAATTTAGCTAGTTAGCCTGCACTGGCTAGCTATGTCACACCCTGGCCTTAGTTATCTTTGTTTTCTTTATTATTTTGGTTAGGCCAGGGTGTGACATGGGTGATTTATGTGTTTTGTCTTGTCTAGGGGTTTTTGTAGATTTATGGGGTTGTGTTCTTTTAGGTGTCTAGGTAAGTCTATGGTTGCCTGGATTGGTTCTCAATCAGAGGAAGGTGTTTATTGTTGTCTCTGATTGGGAGCCATATTTAGGCAGCCATATTCTTTGGGTATTTTGTGGGTGATTGTTTCCTGAGTCAGTGTTTGTGCCACACGGGACTGTTTTGGGTTTTCACATTTATTGTTTTGTATCCAGTTCATGTTAAGTGTATCTTATTAAAGAACATGAACTCTAACCACGCTGCGTTTTGGTCCGCCTCTCATTCCCAGGAAGAAAGCCGTTACAAGCTAATTTGTCCTGGGATATAAACATTAGGTTGTTATTTTACCTGAAATGCACAAGGTCCTCTTCTCCGACAATTAATCCACACATTAAAACGGTCAACCGAATCATTTCAAGTCATCTCTCCTCCTTCCAGGCCTTTTTATTGTTTAACTTATGTTGATGTGTTGATTAGCATCTAAACTTTCATAGTATTACCATGACAACCGGCAACAGTTCGTCTTTCAATCACCCACGTGGGTATAACCAATGAGGAGATGGTACGTGGGTACCTGCTTCTATAAACCAATGAGGAGATGGGAGAGGCAGGACTTGCAGCGCGATCTGCATCAGAAATAGGAAGGACTTCTATTTTAGCCCTTGGCAACTCAGACGCTTGTTGACGCGCGCAAGCAGTGTGGGTGCAATAATTGAATAACATAGATTCCTAAATTTATTTTTGGTCAGCCTATTAGAGTAGAAGTGGTACAGGGTATTGCCCATGCATGTAGTGCAATCAATATGCTGGCAGAATTTAGCCTTGTTCTCAAATTTGCTTTGTTGAAATCCCCAGCTACAATAAATGCAGCCTCAGGATGTATGGTTTCCAGTTTGCATATAGTCCAGTGATGTTCCTTAAAGGCCGTCTTGGTGTCTGCTTGAGGGAGAATGTACACAGCTGTGACTATAACTGATGAGAATTCTCTTGGTAGGTAAAATGGGCGGCATTTGATTGTAAGGAATTCTAGGTCGGGTGAGCAGAAGGACTTGAGCTCCTGTATGTTGTTATGATTACACCATGAGTCGTTAATCATGAAGCATACGCCCCCTTCCCTTCCTCTTCCTAGAGAGCTGTTTATCTCTGTTGGCGCGGTGCATGGAGAAGCCTGGTGGCTCAACCGATTCCGACAACATATCCCAAGAGAGCCATGTTTATGTGAAACAGAGAATGTTACCATCTCTGATGTCTCTCAGGAAGGCAACCCTTGCTTTAATTTCATCTACCTTTGTTCTTAACTGACTCAACTAGTTAAATAAAGGTTAAATATTATAATTTTTTTTAAATACCTTGTTGTCACGAGACTGGACATTGGCTAGTAGTATACTCGGGAGCGGTGGGGGCGATGTGCACGTCTACGGAGCCTGACCAGGTGGCCGCTTCTTCTGCAGCGCCGTTGTTTTGGGTCGACTACTGGAATTAGATCCATTGTCCCTGGTGGTGGTCCAAACAGAGGATCTGCTTCTTGAAAGTCGTATTCCTAGTGGTAATGTTGGTAAGTTGACATTGCTCTTATATGCAACTAGAGATACTGGGGTGCAAAGGAGCCAGATAAATAAATACAGTATGGGGATGAGGTAGTTTGATGGGCTATGTACAGGTGCAGTGATCTGTGAGCTGCTTTGACAGCTAGTGCTTACAGCTAGTGAGGGAGATATAAGTCTCCAGCTTCAGTGATTTTTGCAGTTCGTTCCAATCATTGGCAGCAGAGAACTGGAAGGAAAGGTGGCCAAAGGAAGAATTGGCTTTGGGGGTGGCCAGTGAGATATACCTGCTGGAGCGCGTGCTACGGGTGGGTGCTTCTATGGTGACCAATGAGCTGAGATAAGGCGGGGCTTTACCTAGCAAAGACTTGTAGATGACCTGGAGCCAGTGGGGTTGGCGACAAGTATGAAGCGAGGGCCAGCCAACGACAGCGTACAGGTCGCAGTGGTGGGTAGTATATGGGGCTTTGGTGACAAAACCGATGGCACTGTGATAGACTGCATCCAATTTGTTGAGTAGAGTGTTGGAGGCTATTTTGTAAATGATTGGTAGGATGGTCAGTTTTACGAGGGTATGTTTGGCAGCATGAGTGTAAGATGCTTTGTTGCGAAATAGGAAGCCGATTCTAGGTTTCATTTTGGATTGGAGATGCTTAATGTGAGTCTGGAAGGAGAGTTTACAGTCTAACCAGACACCTAGGTATTTGTAGATGTCCACAGAGTAATGATGCTGGACAGGCGAGTGCGGGCAGCGATCGGTTGAAGAGCATGCATTTAGTTTTACTTGCACTTAAGAGCAGTTTGAGGACACGGAAGGATAGTTGTATGGAATTGAAGCTCGTCTGGAGGTTAGTTAACACAGTGTCCAAAGAAGGGCCAGAGGTATACAGAATGGTGTCGTCTGCGTAGAGGTGGATCAGAGAATCACCAGCAGCAAGAGCGACATCATTGATGTTTACAGTGAAGAGTGTCGGCCCGAGAATTGAACCCTGTGGCACCCCCATAGAGACTGCCAGAGGTCCGGACAACAGGCCCTCCAATTTGACACACTGAACTCTATCAGAGGAGTAGTTGGTGAACCAGGCGAGGCAATCATTTGAGAAACCAAGGCTGTTGAGTCTGCCGATAAGAATGCGATGATTGACAGAGTCGAAAGCCTTGGCCAGGTCGATGGATACGGCTGCACAGTAATGTCTCTTATCGATGGTGGTTATGATATCGTTTAGAACCTTGAGCGTGGCTGTGGTGCACCCATGACAAGCTCTGAAACCAGATTGCATAGCGGAGAAGGTACAGTGGGATTCAAAATGGTCAGTAATCTGTTTGTTAACTTGGCTTTCGAAGACCTTGGAAAGGCAGGGTAGGATAGATATAGGTCTGTAGCAGTTTGGGTCTAGAGTGTCTCCCCCTTTGAAGAGGGGGATGACCGCGGCAGCTTTCCAATCTTTGGAAAATTGATGCCTCATGATTGATCATAGCTCTGTTCAAGTAGAGTGTGATTTTGCTGTGATCTGATAGGGGTGTCAGCAGACTGACTGTGAATGCTTTAAGAGTCTCTGGGTTGAGGTCAGTGATAAAGCAGTTTACAGTACTACTGCCAAGAGATGAGCTATAGGTATACCTACCATAGGAGTTCCCTCGAAGCCCACCATTGACTATGTACATACCCAGCGTCCGACAGAGTTGCAGGAGTTGTGACCCGTTTTTGTTGGTTATGTTGTTGTAGTTGTGTCTAGATGTGGCACATGGGGGAGGGAATTCATTCACCTCCAGGTAGGTCTTTGTCCCCCTGTGTGCTGAGGGTTCTTGTCCAGTTCTGGCATTTAGGTCGCCACAGACTAGTACATGTCCCTGAGCCTGGGAATTGTTGATCTCCCGCTCTAGGATGGAGAAGCTGTCATCGTTAAAGTATGGGGATTCTATTGGGGGCAGATAGGCAGCACACATGAGGACATTTTTCTCTGTTGAGATAATTTCCTTATTAGTTTCTAGCCAGATGTAAAATGTTCCTGTTTTGACTAATTTAATAGAGTGGGATAGGTGTGCTCTACACCAAATTAGCATGCCCGATCCGATGAGTCTCTTCCCTGTTTCACACCTGGTAGTTTGGTGGATAAGAAACAACCAGTGGGTCTGTCTCCTTTATACCATGTTTCTTGTAGGATGACAATGTCTGTATTTCCAATTTCTTTGACGAAGTCTGGATTCCTGCTCTTTAGGGCAAAGGCAGATGACCTCAGACCTTGCATATTTCAGAATGAGATAGTAAAAGCTTTGTGTTCCATAGTGTTGTTTTTGTATGGTTTAGGCCCGGACCATCACAGTAGGTGTGAGCAGAGTATGTTGAGCATCTGCTATATACCTCTTAGGTCGCAGGATGGGGCTTGGGCGGGTGTAATAGTGGGAGTTGGGCCTGTTGCACTGCTCATGGCCTGGGCATATTCTCTCTCTCTCTCTCTCTCTCGCTCTCTCTCTCTCTCTCTTTCTTTCTCTCTTTCTCTTCTCTCTCCAGTAGACACTGATTGACAGCCGAAAGCTTTTTTAAACCCTACAGTCCAAATGTAGGCCTTTTATTGTAGTATGGCCTACATGCCTGTAGCAGGCATTACCCAATGTTTTGCTTGGTGTAAAAGGCAGCACACATGCAAATCATGTGCCTCGGTCACTTGGATGTTATGATATTAATGTTACGATATCCCACAGGTATTATCCTGTAATCAAAATGTGGAATAATAGGATTTAATTTGGAGTTGGGGTAGGGAGACCACACAAGTGGGTAGTCTAAGCGTATATTGTAAATGCTGCTTAATCTGCTTAAATCTTTAAATGTGATTATGAAAGAGAATGACACAAACTTTCATCAAAGGAATTTAACATCTGCTGGTTCCAAAACTTGTTAGTGTCCCTCTCCAATCCAAGTGGGCAGAAACTATTCCACTATAATTCCATCATGTAGCCACAACTTTACGAGATACTCTTGCATTGCTTTGCGTGCTTTATACCCAATATGGCTGACATAAACAAGTACTGGCCACTGATATGCAGACTCACGCACATCTGTTAGATGATCAGTTGGATTCTGTCAAACATGCCATTGTGTAATGGTGTATGCACAGTAAGTACTGTACTTCAGGACAAGGGAGTCTACTTAAGACATCTAGTCTGGTGAGAATATATCATTGTTTTTGTTGATTCTGGGGTGAATCGTATTCGTTGGTGTTTAGCCTGCACCTACAATATGCCGTAAAATAGTCCAATAAAAAGTTACAAGGGCTTTTCCTGGCAACCCGATCAGGTTTTCTGAACACATTGTGTAATACAGTCCTGCACTTCAAACCAGACACTCTGGCAGCCTCTGATCTATAGGGACCCTGCTGGGATGAGAAATTATGTCTAAAAGGGAAAATTACATTTTCCCCATGTCACTCATACATGAGGTAAAACATGGTTGCTATGGCGGTATCGTTTTGATACATTGAAAACACCTAACACCACAAATCTCATTCTCACAGTTTCAATGCGTTCTTGTCGGAACAGACATCATATCAAAAAAATACTTCTCAAAAACAGAAAACATTCTGTATCAGTGCAGTGAGTGAAAAAAAAACACTTGCGTATCAACAATTGGAAGGTAAAGAAGTAGAAAGACCCAGCACATCTTCCTTGTAAGTATGAAAAACATACAGTTGAAGTCGGAAGCTTACATACTGTCACGTCCTGACCTTAGTTCCTTTTTTATGTCTCTGTTTTAGTGTGGTCAGGGCGTGAGTTGGGGTGGGCATTCTATGTTTTGTAGTCTAGGTTTTGTATTTCTGTGTTTGGCCTGGTATGGTTCCCAATCAGAGGCAGCTGTCGATCGTTGTCTCTGATTGAGAACCATACTTAGGCAGCCTGTTTTCCCACTATGATTTGTGGGTAGTTATTTTCTGTGTCTCTATTTCACCATACAGAGCTGTTTCGGTTTTCATTTATTTTCTCTTGTTTTCTGTGTTATATTTCATTAAAATATATTATGGACACTTACCGCGCTGCGTATTGGTCTGATCTTTCCTACTCCTCCTCAGTGGAAGAAGAAAACCGTTACACATACACCTTAGCCAAATACATGGAAACTCATTCCTGACATTTAATCCTAGTAAAAATTCCCTGTTTTAGGTCAGTTAGAATCACCACTTTATTTTAAGAATGTGAAATGTCAGAATAATAGGAGAGTGATTTATTTCAGCTTTTAATTCTTTCATCACACTCCCAGTGGGTCAGACGTTTACATACACTCAATTCGTATTTGGTAGCATTGCCTTTACATTGTTTAACATGCGTCAAACATTTCGGGTAGCCTTCCACAAGCTTCCCACAATAAGTTGGGTGAATTTTGGCCCATTCCTCCTGACAGAGCTGGTGTAACTGAGTCAGGTTTTTAGGCCTTCTTGCTCGCACACGCTTTTTCAGTTCTGCCAACAAATCTTCTATAGGATTGAAGTCAGGGCTTTGTGATGGCCACTCCAATACCTTGACTTTGTTGTCCTTAAGCCATTTTGCCACAACTTTGGAATTATGCTTGGGGTCATTGTCCATTTGGAAGACCCATTTGCGACCAAGCTTTAACTTCCTGATTGATGTCTTGAGATGTTGCTTCAATATATCCACATACTTTTCCTGTCTCCTAATCCCATCTATTTTGTGCACCAGTTCCTCCTGCAGCAAAGCAACCCCACAACATGATTTTGCCACCGCCGTGCTTCGCGGTTGGGATGGTGTTCTTCAGCTTGCAAGCCTCCCCCTTTTTCCTCCAAACATAACGAATGTCATTATGGTCAAAACAGTTCTATTTTTTGTTTCATCAGAGGACATTTCTCCAAAAAGTACGATCTTTGTCCCCATGTGCAGTTGCAAACCGTAGTCTGGCTTATTTATGGCGGTTTTGGAGCAGTGGCTTTTTCCTTGCTGAGCGGCCTTTCAGGTTATGTTGATATAGGACTCGTTTTACTGTGGATATAGATAATTTTGTACCGGTTTCCTCCAGCATCTTCACAGGGTCCTTTGCTGTTGTTCTGGGATTGATTTGCACTTTTCGCACCAAAGTACGTTCATCTCTAGGAGACAGAACACATCTCCTTCCTGAGCGGTATGATGGTTGCATGGTCCCATGGTGTTTATACTTGCGTACTATTGTTTGTATAGATGAACGTGGTACCTTCAGGTGTTTGGAAATTGCTCCCAAGAATGAACAGACTTGTGGAGGTCTACAATTTATTTTCTGAGGTCTTCGCTGATTTCTTTGGATTTTCCCATGATGTCAAGCAAAGAGGCACTGAGTTTGAAGGTAGGCCTTTAAATACATCCACAGGTACACCTACAATTGATTCAAATGATGACAATTAGCCTATCAAAAGCTTCTAAAGCCATGACATAATTTTCTGGAATTTTCCAAGCTGTTTATAAAGTCAGTCAACTTAGTGTATGTCAACTTTTGATCCACTGAAATTGTGATACAGTGAATCATAAGTGAAATTATCTGTCTGTAAACAATTGTTGGAAAAATGACTTGTGTCATGCACAAAGTAGATGTCCTAACCAACTTGCCAAAAACTATAGTTTGTTAACACGAAATTTGTTGAGTGGTTGAAAAACGAGTTTTAATGACTCCAACCTAAGTGAATGTAAACTTTCGACTTGTATTTAATAATACAAAAATAACGGACAGCCAGGGGCACACTTTACAAATGCAGTATTTGTGTTTGCTGAATCCGCAAGATCAGCTCATGGGAGTTTTACTTACTCAAAACATGTTCTCAGAGCCGAAAGGTTTATGATTGGTTGTATCAGGCAATCAATGAAAATGGAGGCAGGATTACCAAACAAAGCAGGCGGGGGAGTAGACGTATCACATGACAGGATTTTAAAATATTTGAGGGAAAAAAGTGAGGTAAGATGAGGAAAAATACAATTCTGCCGGAGCGAGCAGCAAGAAAGCTGAATTGAACATAGGTAGCAAGTTCTTCATTTTGCACATTCATGTCCTGTTTTCAGCTAGTCGAAATAATTAATTCATATTTAATTATATATTATTAATAATTAATGCTAAATGTGATGCAATCCAAAGTTAGTTACCTTGCCAACTGTTGGGCTAGCTAGCTAGTTTAACCTTAGTTTACTAGCTTTCTAGTATTTAAGCCTGTAGGCTAACTACTGTAGCTAGCCAACTAAATATGTTGCTGTTCTAGTAGCAGCATGAATGAAACAGGGAGCGCTGCTGCTCTTGGAACAGAATTGTGTCAACCACAATAGATACTGCTACTCTGCTGCTCTAAGATAAGAACTGTACTGTGTTATCTTCAGTAGTGGTGCATTGGTAAAATCACTGGGGAAGCCAAGCCAGAAGAAAAAGCCATATTACAACCTATGTGTTGTGATAATTGAGTTGTCTGCCTGTTAGTTCATATGCCTTACGACCGTGATATATAGGCCGAAAGGCCGAGACAATAAGAAGACACAGTGGCAGGATAAATTCAACCTTCATCACAAAACTGGAGCGCAACCTCTGCCAGGTGAATTACACAATGCATATTGCAAGTAAAAAAAACAGTCACATGACCTACAGTCCAGCATGGTCAAGCAACTTATGTTTCCGATATTTTCAGACTACTAAATAACTATTGATTTAGAACCACGGAGAGTTACCGCAAGTTGCAAAGAAAACAGGAGCTGCCTCCACTATTCCAGCACCATTTCAACTTCAACATTTCAACATCAAATCACCTATGCTTAGTCTAATACAGTGACAACTAAAAGATACCAAAAACAATTTAGTCCAATCAAAGTAAGCTAAATATGACGTGGATGTCCGTGGTTCTGATTTCTGTGTGTGTGTGTGTGTGTGTGTGTGTGTGTGTGTGTGTGTGTGTGTGTGTGTGTGTGTGTGTGTGTGTGTGTGTGTGTGTGTGTGTGCGTGTGTGTGTGTGTTTGCATCCATGTCTGTGTGTGTTTGCACTTACCTGAGTGCAGTATATTCTTCAGCCTCTCTCCAACCCGTGACTGTCCTCATTCACTCTCAGAGCCTGTTCATATAAGAGAAGCGCATCACTGTGCTTTTTCTTTCAGACACACCACACAAAAACACACGGTCAGACCAATGGCCAGACACAATATGTATGGAGAAACAGTCTGAATGTCCATTTGAAATCTAATTCGTCTGGGAAGTCGAATCAAACCATAGAAAGCTGTATGCTTTCCAGCAGTTCCCATCTTTCCCTATTATGCATGCAGTAAGATGGCACCGTACTGTACGGTTGCCGTCTTGTGAGCTTCGACCCAATTTAACTATTTTGTGATTATTTTGGCCTGTATCTTTTTTGTTGTTGCATGAAATGTATCTGCTATCATTTCTTATGATCGACAATAACTTTTGAACTTCACATCGGCAGTGTTTGTTTTGTTGATGATATTCCGACCCAATTTCCGGGCTATCCAAGAGGAAACGCAGGCGAAGAAGAGGCAGAAGAGGGGGAGCCCTGGTGAGATTAAGGAGAAGGGAAAACCGGCCACCTCTTCCCTCCATTTTATTGGCCAATCTCTTGATAATAAAATGAATGACCTCCGATCGCAGATTTGCTATCAACGGGACTCTTGTAAAATGTAGAGGGGGAGGGGTATGCCTCTTCATAAACAGAAAACGGTGTGTTGACTCTAGCGCAGTGGAAGTCTCAACCCATTGTTCACCCGTCTTGGAATACCTGATGGTCAAATGCCTACATTTCACTTCCCTAGAAAGTTTTCAGCTGTTATCATGACTGCTGTACATATTCCACCTCAGGACAAGAAAAACAACAAGATTGGCCATATACGAACTGTACGAGGCTATAAACAAGCAGGAAACAATGCACCCCAAGGCTGCTTCTTTTTTGCAGGTGATTTTAATTCTGCGTCAATTTCCAGCAACATGTCTCCTTCACCACTAGGGGTGATAAAGTCCTAGACCACTGTTACTTTACCCATAAGCACGCTATACTCCTGCTTCCCGTCTACAAGCAGAACCTCAAGCAGGAAGTACCCGTGATGCACTCTGTTGAAAATACATTTCATGAAGCTCCCGAACAGTTATTGTGCTGACGGTGCTTCCAGAGGCAGTTTGGAACTCGCTAGTGAGTGTTGCAACCGAGGACAGATGATTTTTACTCGCTACGCGCTTCAGCACCCAGCGGCCCCGTTTTGTGAGCTTATCGGGCCTACCACTTTGCGGCTGCTGTTGTTGCTCCTAGACGTTTCCACTTCACAATAACAGCACTTGACCGGGGCAGCTCTAGCAGGGCAGAAATTTGATGAACTGACTTGTTGGAAAGGTGGCATCCTATTACGATGCCACATTGAAAGTCACCTAGCTCCTCAGTATGGGCCATTCTACTGCCAATGTTTGTCTATGTGCTCAATTTTATACACCTGTCAGCAACAGGTGTGGCTGAAATAGCCGAATCCATTCATTTGAAGGGGTGTCCACATACACTACATGGTTAAAATAATGTTTCGGGACTCTTCCGATAGCATCGACGAGCTAACCACATCCATCCCCGGCTTCATTAGGAAATGCATCGTCGAAGGTTGTCCCTACAGTTAAAGTTTGCTGCTTCCCGAATCAAAAGCACCGAGGTTGGCGCTAAGCTAAAGGACAGGGCTATCGCACACAGGGCTATCGCAGCCAACCCTGAAGCTATGGCTAAGGACATAAACAAGAAGTCCCGCTACGACCTCAACAGAGCAATCAAACAAGCAAAATGACAATATAGGAACAAGGTGGAATCCTATTATACAGGCTCTGACGCCCGCTGCATGTTGCGGATTACAAAGAGAGACCCAGCCATGCTCTGCCCAACGATGCCTCTCTACCAGACAAACTCATTGCTTTTAATGCACGCTTTGACAAAAACAACACTAAGCCGTGAATGAGGGCCCCATAGACCCAGGGGACTGAGTGATCGCGCTCTCTTAGTTCGACATGGGTAAGTTAGTGGTGTTGGTCGAGAGCTTCAAGGTCCTAGGTGTCCAAATCACTAAGGACTTAAAATGGTCCACACACACGCAGTTGTGAAGGAGGCGCGACAGTGCCTCTTCCCCCTCAGGAGGTTGAAAAGATTTGTCATGTCAAATACTCAAACGGTTATACAGCTGCACCACTGAGAGCATCTTGACTGGCTGCATCACTACTTGGTATGCATTTGCACTGGCCTTGATCGCATTGCACACAGAGAGTGGTGTGGACAGCTCAGTACATCACTGGGGCCCAGCTCTATGTCATCCAGGACCTCTATATCAGGCAGCGTGAATGGAAGGCTCTGAAAATTGTTAAAAGACTCCAGCCACCAAACCATAGCGTGTTCTCTCTGCTTCCACATGGCAAGTGGTACCGGAGCAACAAGTCTGACAGCAACAGGCTCCTGAACAACTTATATCCCCAAGCCATAAGACTGCTAAATAGCTAACAGAATGGCTACACAGACTATGTGCATTGACCCGTCTATTTTATATTTGCACTGACTCTATGCACACTCACACACTCTATGCACACTCTACGCATTCACACTCACACTGACATTCCAACACACACACACACACACACACACACGCTTAATTTACTCTACACACACACACACACATTCACATACAATCATCATATACGCTGCTGCTACTCTGTTTATCATATATTCTGATGCCTAGTCACCTTACCCCTATACATATCTAACCTTACCACTCCAGTATCACATTGTAAATAATGGTATTGGCACTGACCCTGGAACTTACCCTGTATATAGCTTACTTACCGTCTTGTGTTCTTATTTCTCATGTGTTTTTGTTCTACTTGACTTTTTTTAAATAAATGTTTTATAGTACTACTGATATTCATTACTGCATTGTTGGGAAAGAGCAAGCAAGAAAGACATTTCACTGTACTTGTGCACGTGAGAATAACAACTATTTAAGCCTGCCTGTCTTAATAAATCAATACAAAAGTCCCCAAAAACTGCAAACCCCGCAGAGCTGGCACTCCCGGCAGAAAGGTGTTGTTCCCATCACCAGTTGGCATTAGAGTATAGCTAGGTTGACCAATGCTGTTGGCACACTGGGGTGTTTGGGTCCAAAACTCTTATCCCTGATGTCCAGAGCCAGCTCATACCGAGAAACAGCTTTCTCCAGCTCCCCCTGGACAACACACACACATCACACATGTACATCTCCTCTGTCAGCTTAACAAATCAGGATTATACACAAGCGAATCAAATCAAATTGTATTTGTCACATACACATGGTTAGCAGATGTTAATGCGAGCGTAGCGAAATGCTGGTGATTCTAGTTCCGACAATGCAGTAATAATGTAGTGTAGTATAGTATAGTGTAGTATCATCGAAAATAAGGAGACACGACGACGAGGTTCTAGCTTCAGCATGTTTACTAGCCTAGTCTGCACATGTCAGACATAGGTACAGATACCCAAAAGGGCCATCCTACTACATCGTCCCCTCTCCAATAAACAAGAATTCAACATGCATAACCACTGAAGCATAACTGAAAGGTGATTTGGAAACCAAAACTGTCTTATTTTCTTCAACATGCTACTTCACATCCGGAAACAGTATGAACGCATGAAATGACACAGTCTGAACCCCTGTGTAGTAACTTAGGTACAGTCTCTTTTTGCTGGGTATGGTCCCCAACTGTATGTATTCTATTCACGTAACATAGTCTTTCAGCCACTCTGGTGGCTTCCAATCCCTTTTTGGGCGAGCTTGTGGCTCTGTGAGAATGCTTTTAGGGCGAGCTTGTGTCTCGGTGTGCATTCTCTCTCCCCTTGTTTTGTACGTTGTCTATGGCTGGGAGATCTGGAAGAGCTCTGAGGTGTGTTCTGTTCCTCCGTGCCACCTCTGAGCCTGTGTCCACCACATAGGAGTGTGGGGCATCCGCTTTCCTCAGCGCTATTGCTGGTGTCTTTGAGTTTGTAATCCACACACATTGACCTGTCATCTCTGGCCTCTCCGTAGCACGGTGTCTCCGATTAAAGTCTCAAGTTTGTGTATGATTCAGCCATTGAGGTTTAAGCTGAGCTGTTGAGACAGGCAATGGGGAGAGCAGACTCCTGTTAATCAGGAGCTCGGCAGGCGACGGCCCATGATGCAGTGGTGTAACTTTTGTAATCTAACAGAGCCCATGTTCTTTTTCAGCAGTCCCTTGACTGTTTGTACAGCTCTGTGCATGGTAAGGGTTACTGGTCACATGTGTAAAGTCATATTCTGCGGCAAAAGCAGAAATGAGCTCGCAGAGAACTGGGGAGCGCTATCTGTAACCAAGACCTCAGCAACCCCTTTTATGGAAAACATTGACTTGAATACATTGATAACACCAGCTGATATGGCGATGGGTGTCTTTGCTATTTCAATGTATCTTGAATAGTAATCTACCACTAGCAGAAAAATGTCATTTTTCCAACATACACTCTTTAGATGAGGACTTGACCAAAGTATTTATTGCATTGTCTTTTTATTGTTTGTGTTTGATTTATCATGGGCGGGAGCATTGTGTGGTGTTCACTGTGTTTATTGGTACTGTTCTGTTTGTGTGTGTGTGTGTGTGTAATATCAATAGCAATGTAAAGAAATGTATACAAAACATATACACACACACACACACACACACACACACAAAAGTCATACTGCAGAGATAGAGTTAATACACATGCATCCACACATTTGATTTACTATCTTTGTGGGGACCAAACAATTGATTCCCATTCAAAATGCTATTTTCCCTAACTCCTTACCCAACCCTAAACCTTAACCTAACCATAACCCTAACCTCAACCCAAACCCCCTAACCCTAATTGTAATCCGAACCATAATTGTAACACCAACCCTAAATCTAACCCATAAGCTTAAAATAGCCTTTTTTTCCCTTGTGGGGACCAATGAAATGTCCCCACTTGTCTGAATGTTCCTTGTGTTACTATCCTTGTGAGGACTTTAAGTCCCCACAAGGATAGCAAAACCAAACACACACACTTATTTTGAGTAAGTAAAACTCAGATGAGACAAACTGGTCTGAAACCAACAATATGTAGATGACACAAGTCTGTTCTAAGAGCAGCAGCTGTCCCAGTTTACTTGTGGTGCTCCTATAACACAGTACAGTTCTGGTCTTAGAGCAGAAGAAGACCCAGTTGACTCAAACTGCTCTTAGAGCAGCAAAATCTAGGCCTAGTTGCACAGCGGCGCTGCTAGTTTATTTGAGCTGTTCCTAGAGCAGAAACATCAAGATAATGATAACAGTACAGTTCTGGTTTTAGAGCAGCATAAATCTCTCTTATAGCAGCAGAATATAGGCTTAGTTGAGCAACAGTGCTGCTAGTTTACCAGAGCTGCTCCTAGAGCTGCAACATCACGATTACACCACACTACAGTTCTGCTCTTAGAACAGCAGAAGATCCAGTGGACTCAAACTGGTCTTAAAGCAGCAATATGTAGTTGACACACTGTTCTTAGAGCAGCAGATACAGTTTACTCGTGCTGCTCCCAGAACAGCAACATAAAATAGTGCTGCTCCCAGAACAGCAACATAAAGTAGCACAATACCGTTCTGCTCTTGGAGAAGCAGAAGACCAAGTTGACTTAAACTGGTCTTAGATCAGCAATATCTACTGTAATTGACACAGTTCTGTTCCAAGAGCTGCAGCGCTCCTTATTCATTCTTGCTGCTAACGTTACTAGAAGAGCAACATATTTAGCTGGTTAGCTAGTTAGCCTGCAGGCTTAAATTGTTTACTGACAAGCTAGCTTGGTGACATAAAGCTAAAACTGTTGAGCTAGCTAGCTAAGGCTAAATTGTAACAGTTTATCCTTAGTTACCAAGCAGTTTAGCCTTAGTTACCACACTAGCTCGCTAGCTAGCCCAACAGTTGGCTACCTAACATTAGCTAGTAAAACACATTTTTAGCATGCTAACTTTAGCTTGCATCACCTTTATTATTGAATCAATTATTTACACTAGCTGGAAAGACATTAATGTGCAAAATTAAGAACTTGCTAGCTATGGTCAACTTACATTAGTTGGCTTTCTTGCTGCTCCCTCCTGCAGAATGTTGTTGTTCTTTCTCTTCCCTCACATTTCCCCCTAAAATATGTTCAAATTCCATCACTGCCCCACCTGCCCTGTTTAATATTCCTGCCTCCTGCTTCAGCAGCACCTCCTCTCCATTTTCATTGGTTGCCTGACACAACCAATCATTATCCTTTTTGCTCTGAGAACATGTTTGATTAAGTAAAACTCCCATGGGCACCGGATCAGAGGCCATATTGCTGTCCTGCCAGAGCAGTTGAAAAAAACAAAGTACATTTCTTTCTTTGGGAAGGAAAAGTTGTAAAAAAATAGAAATAGTAAAGTACAGATACCCCCAAAAACTATTGAAGTACAGTAGAACTTCAAAAGTGTTATTACTTAGTTACTTTACATCACTGCCTTAACACCTTTCTAATAACAGAAACATCTGATGAGCAGATGGGGTTGAACCGACCTTTGGAACAAATTCTTTAAAAAACATTTATTTGACATGACAGTACTTTCCATTTTTAAACAAGCCCTGTCACACTGTAGTACTTCAATATTTATTCTCCAAGACTGAATGTATTATTCATAGAGAGGGCACCATGAAAAGAGAAACACCTGGTACATATCATTGCAATTTCAAGGGAGGAGAGAGAAAACCATATACACAGTACCGATCTTCAAAAGACGTTAGAATGCATATCTAAATGCATTTGAAGATTCAGACAAGTCTGCAGTAAACGTATCAATGAGCTGAAATACCTCTTTACCCTTGACATTAGTAAACACTGGATAGTTTCAAGGCAATACTATTTTGACCAAGCATCTGCAGAATTTGACAGTTATTCTCCATGGCATGTGATGTGTGTTTGCACACCTTTTCAGTTGTGGTATAGGGATAATTGCTCTGTTTGATCCCAGCTAAAGAGACTAGAGTCATATCAGTAACCATCAGTAGCCACTGGAAAGACTGATGTGGGACCTTTGTCATATTGTTAAAGCAGGCATTTGCACTAAAATTACACATAAATATGAATATTATTTTATTATATTGGGTTTTTACATGTTGTCACAAATCACAAAGCGATTTAGTGTTATTAATAGAAAAATATATTTTGATAAAGTTAATGTGATAACTATGTATGTAGTTTTACCAAACAATTCTAATGGTAGTCCACTAACATGGATCATGATTTAATAGTGAAATTGAATCTGCAACAATACCGATGAGACAGTATTTTCTGTACTGTGAATCGAGTCAAACAGCGCAGTAGTTTCCTGGCCCTGCACACAAAGGTGTCATTTCATAACAAATAACATGTACAGTGGGTGGGATGATAAGTAGGGAGTATTCACTCTCCTTAGGACAAGGCAAAACACATGGAAGTTAGATAAACTTCAAACAAGGCCTAGACATCCTGAGTGGTAGATAGTGGTCTGGCATGTCTCTTTGGCCCAGAGGGGAAAGAGAAATTTGGCTGTGTTTAGAAAGGAGAAGTCCCTGCTGATAAGATGTATTTGTGATGTCTAAACAGGGATGGAGATATTTGTTGTGTTTCACTGCTTTTAATGAGCCAGTCGGCATTGTAATCTTTACAAAATCGTTGTTGCGGTTTAAATATTTATCATGGTGAATTTGCAGTCATTTGCAATACTTGGATTTCCCAGGCTTTTTTTTATAGCTGTGCCCAACAGCATGATTGGTTTACTGTCTTGAGATCCTCACTCTGCAGCACCTAATTTAAGGATGGTGTACTGTACTTTTGTCTTGGTAAAGATACATTTTTGACATTATGATTGAGTATGGCACTGTGTGTCTTGTTAAACTACTATAGGTGAAAGTGGGGTAAGTTGAGACATTTGTACATTAGGCATCACTCTGTCAAGGGAAATGTAGTATTCTTTCTCACAAAGATATATATTTCAGCATGTTGTCTTATTGCTGGAAATAATCAGAACTCATGTGAACATTACAGTTTTGAAAACATAGCTTGTGGACTCTTGGCACAACTTAAGTTGAGCCACAGGACGGGATAAGATGAACCACATACACATTTCTGTACTGAATTAAATATTACCACTACCTTTTTAAAAACATTGTGACGCACACAAATATTTGTCACAATTTGGTGTTTTGAGAAAGAGAGATGTTTTTTCTAAGCTATACTGAACAAAAATATAAACGCAACATGTAAAGTGTTGGTCCCATGTTTCACGAACTGAAATAAAAGATCCCAGAAATCGCACAAAAAGAAATCGCACAAAAAGCTTATTTCTCTCAAATGTTATGCGCAATTTGTTTACATCCCTTTTAGTGAGCATTTCTCCTTTGCCAAGATAATTCATCCACCTGACAGTGTAGCATATCAACACAGGTGCACCTTGTGCTGGGGGACAATAAAAGGCCACTCTAAAATGTGCAGTTTTGTCACACAACACAATGCCGCAGATGTCTCAAGTTTTGAGGGAGCGTGCAATTGGCATGCTGACTCCAGGAATGTCCACCAGAGCTGTTTCCAGGGAATTTAATGTTAATTTCTCTACTATAAGCCGCTTCCAACATCATTTTAGAGAATTTGGCAGTATGTCCAACTGGTCACACAACCGCAGACCATGTGTAACCATGCCAGCCCAAGACCTCCACATCCGGCTTCTTCACTTGCTGCATAGTCTGAAACCAGCCACCCGGACAGCTGATGAAACTGTGAGTTTGCACAATCGAAGACTTTCTACACAAACTGTCAGAGAAGCTCATCTGCGTGCTCGTCGTCCTCAACAGTGTCTTGACCTGACTGCAGTTTGGGGTCGTAACCGACTTCAGTGGATAAAAACTCACCTTCGATTGCCACTAGCACCCAAGTGAAGTGTGCTCTTCATGGATGAATCCCCGTTTCAACTGTACCAGGAAGATGGCAGGCAGCGTGTACGGTGTTGTGTGGTCAAGCGGTTTGCTGATGTCAACGTTGTGAACAGAGTGCCCCATGGTGGCGGTGGGGCTATGGTATAGGCAGGCATAAGATACGGACAACAAAAACAATTGCATTTTATCAATGGCAATTTGAATGCACAGAGATACAATGACGAGATCCTGAGGCCCATTGTCGTGCCATTCATCCGCCAACATCACCTCATGTTTCAACATGGTAATGCACAGGCCCAAGGATCTGTACACAATTCCTGGAAGCTGAAAATGTCCCAGTTCATCCATGGTCTGCATACTCACCAGACATATCACCCATTGATCATATTTGGGATGCTCTGGTTCAACATGTATGACAGCGTGTTCCAGTTCCCGCCAATATCCAGCAACTTCACACAGCCATTGAAGAGGAGTGGGACAACATTCCACAGGCCACAACCAACAGCCTGATCAACTCTATGCGGAGGAGATGTTCTGCGATGCATGAGGCAAATGGTGGTCACACCAGATACTAACTTGTTTTCTGATCCACGCCCTACCTTTTTTTAAGGTATCTGTGGCCAAGAGATGTATATCTGTATTCCTAGTCATGTGAAATCCATAGATTAAGGCCTAATGAATGTATTTAAATTGACTGATTTCCTTTTAAGAACTGTGGCTCAGTAGAATCTTGTTGCATGTAACGTTTATTTTTATTCAGTGTATTGTCTTTTTGTATTAGTTGTGTTTTGTTATTTGAGTTTTTCCCATATACCTCCTATGGGAATGATATTCTCCAGTGTTTACCACTAGGAGGAGCTGCAGGAGCGCTAGGGTACAAACAAAAAGAGGAAGAAACTTCCCCTTACTGAAAAACAAACTTATCTCCTTTTTCTTCTTTCTCCCTGTGTAAAACAGTTTAGTAATTTACACAAATACAAAATAGGAATTTAATTATTGAGATAACATGTTCATCTCACTAGCACTTTATTTTGGCGTCAATGTTTTGGGTATAAACATTTTTTTACATAGTGAAACTATGTTAGCATTTCCTCCATTGGTAACTAATGGGCCGGCGTTTTTCTAAGCAATGTCTGCTGAATGTGAAAGGTCAAATATGCTACAATAAATGTGTCTTTCATCGAAATGAGATGTTGCTCCTATTAAGTAATATTTACTATATATATGTTGCACTGACTTATTAAAGGTTACTGAAATTATACTACTGTATACTACTACTGTTTAAAAGTCAATTTGTACGTTTCATTTGCTAGGCGATGGAATAGTACTGTTCAGGGTTAGCATTAACTTTTGGTCAACAGGCGTCCTCACTCATTTGTTTTCATTGTTTGATTTATTTGTAATGAAACAGTTTCTGTTTAGAAATTGTATATATTTTGACAAACACTTTATACTGTTATATGTAACAGAACAGCCTAGTAGGTACGTGTAATGACTAGTTTATTATGTACTTGAAAGGGATACTATGTGGCAGATTGGATGTAGTGTTGATATGCTGGTTAATATGTTTGAACTTTTATTTTGTGACATTTGAAAAAAAAAATAGAACAATATGCATTATTGGAAAAGTAATATGACTTTATTCTCCTTTGTCTTCTTTCTCCCTATTGTAAAACAGGACTTTATTATCTGTAGTGAGATCTAATGTTCCCTGTCATTTTTTTCAGCATTGAGCAAATTTCAGGTCTGCTGAGCCCAACCTGGAATGTGGTGAAAATTCTGTGCAACTTCAGGTCGAGCGTTTATTGTGAATTCTGAGGCTGTACCCACTTTAAGTTACAGTTCTAAAAGTGGCCAAGTAGAGTAATGTGGATATTGTATCATAATGTAGGCCTACCAGAGTGGCCTACCATCAAAAAGAATGGAGAAAATGCATCCCATAACATTTTAACATGGACATAGCTGTTCTATAATCCAGCCTACAGTAGCAGCCAGTGTGGCGTGTTGAACGTAGGTATACATTCTGTGAGGCTTTTGGAAAAAATATGCAGGGCTTGAGATTAACCTGTTTATCCACTTGTCCTTCAGACAAGAAGGTGACTGAGAATGTGTTGTTTGATGCAAGAAAACACTTTACAAAATAAAGTAAATGCATTATTCCCATACTATTATTACAGAGAATCAGACAAATTATGCTACCCTCTGCCTATTGCTCATTAGATTATTCAAGCCGGTCTCAAAATACAACACTGCCCCTTTAAGACAGAAGAAATGCTCTTTACCTGACTTGCTTTTCGAATATGGCTAGAAATGCACACCTCTTGTGCTAATGTAGGAAGCAACCACTCCCCCATTGCTGAGTAGAAATGTAGCTATAACTGAGCAAATTCTTGACTTACTAACAAAGAATATGAACAAATGTGCACACGTAATTTTGTAATTTTGTACATTTGTATTAGGATGCCCATTAGCTTACGCCGTAACGCTAGCTAATCTTCCTGGGGTCCAACACCAATTAACAAGACATTACAAACAGCCACAATCAAGACTTCACAAACATTCAACAAGTAGACATTACAGATAATTAAAATAACTGACAGGAAACCCATTTAACATTCAGTTGATACTTTCTATTTGCTGTCCAGTCATCTGGTCTATTGCAGTAGATATTGTTTTATGGATTTAGGTGGATTTACTTTTTGCCTGAGAAATATGGATTGGTAAAGAGTTCCATTCAGCTACGGCTCTATAAAAACGGCTCTATAAACAACTGTAGATTTAAGGCTATTTGTCCTTGGCTTGGGTTGTTTTAGCTGCCCTGAATTTGCCTGTCTGGTTTGGTGGTTGCTAGTATGTACTAACTGGACCGAAAAATACATTTAATTTTTTTTTTTTTTAATATAACATTCCTAAAGAAAATCAGAAGACTAGATAGTAATTTGTTTTTAACGTGAAGCCATAAGAGATTCTGATGCATTTGGATAATATGCATACGGTTAGAGCAATGAAGAGATAATCTGGCAGCCCTGTTTTGAGCCATTTGAAGCTTTTTTATATCTTTCTTTGATGCAGATGACCATGTAACCGGACAATGCTCTAAGTGTGATAGGACCAGGGATTGACCATATAACCGGACAGTGCTCTAAGTGTGATAGGACCAGGGATTGAATCACCTGGAGGCTACATTCAGCTCTTGCTTTAATCTCAAAACAAGCGCATCTACTCGTGTCCCCTCATGCCCCTCATGCAGTCCAATTCAAAGTGAATGGCACAGATTCATATATGGCAATGATCTATTTGCAAATAGGGATACTGACAGGCTGAGTTGTGCCTGTCAATACAATAGAATCCTACTCCGGTGTGTTCTGCCTACAAGAAAATCTCTAACAGAGTTTGTTTTGTTTCAGTATGTTGCATTGAAAGTGGCTAATATTGGTAATTCCTACAGTAGAGGGAAATGTTGATAGTGTTAACTAAAGGTGAAAACTAGGAAATTGAGTGAAGTTCAATCTCGTGCTTCTCTGCACGGGCTGATATTTCTTCTGCTCGGCAGTCCCAGGGAAGCTGCAGGCGTGCATGCAGCTTAGAGGAAACATTGGGGGGATCTCATGCCCAGGGCCTGTTACAGATTCTTGGGGGCTCGACCGGGATCGGCTTCACCTGCTGAATGACGCTGATCCAGTGATTCAGACATCTGGAACGGTGTGCCCTGTATAGCCGTTTGATCTGCATTAGTGATACAGTGAGGCCATGTTGGACGGTGCAAGGAAGGGCCTGGTGTGGGACATCAGGAAGAGCCTGCACGTGCTGACAATGGAGGAAGTCTATCAGATGACGAAGAGGGTTGTTTTGAGCATATCCATCCTTTCATGTAGAGTAAGACCTTTTCTTTATTATAAGAATGGGGGAATGGTTGAACTGTTGGTTTTGAATAGGGGTGTGCCAAGTAGTCGGACAAAACTAGTATCTTAACAGAAATAGGCAAGTCGAATATGATCCAAGTATTTTTTGTAGTTATCCGTGATCAGAAAAAAAGTTATTTTCAAGTGCCAGCAAGCATCTTTCTCATGTCAGTCAGTCACAGAGTTTCAAAACCATACCGTACTGTCTTTGAGTCAGTCATGTTCTATTTGGTTGAAATACATCCACTGGCTAGTTTGCCTGTCTGTAAGGACAAGGGCGGGTTGTAAGTTAATCCTGCTGCTCTGATTGGATTGGGTGAAGTTGTATTTCTCCATCCACTTGCTTTATAATTTTACCCAATCACTTTTCAGTGCATGTTTTCGGTCTGATCATTTAGATTGCTGCTGCCTGCTAGTATGATAAATTACATGGTGAGGTTTTCTATGAATCTGTTAATGTGCTGACAAGCGGGGTAAGGGTATGGAAAAAATATGAAACGCTGATGGGCATTCTGACTGAGTGACAGTAAACTTGGCTTCCTGCTGCAAGTTGAGGACACTCACAAGGCTAGCTGGCCGCAGAAGATGATAAAGTAGCCCAGCTTATAGGAAAGAAATGCCTGCTCATATGTAATATGAATGGCTTGACAGCAAACGTCTGACTTGATACAGGAGCCCAAGTGAGCATCTTAGATCATGCCTGGAAGGAAAAATACTTAACTGGTCAAAATGTGAGGCCGCTCACTAAGCTCATGGGAGCCGACGGAGGTTTGATGTCTATGCTGTGAATGGAGATACTGTACCATACACTTCGATGGCTGGGGTGAAGTTACTGTCAACTTACCTAAGAATGACAACCCTGATCTATCCATTCATGATCCATTCCTAGTTAGTCAGCTGACAATTGAGAGGCTCTTGCTTGAGTTTAAAGTGATAGAGGATGTAATACATTTAAACTCTATATCTGACATGGTACAGGCATCTTCTTTTTTGTAAGTTGAAAGTTACCTTCCCTTAGAAGCCAGTTGATGTGGTTATGAGTACATCTTGGTTGTTGTTGTTGACAACTTCAAAAGGTTTGCTCAAGCTTACCCTATGAAGAACAAGTCTGTCAAGAAAGCAGCGGAACAAATATTCAATGATTTTATCCCTCAGTTTGGATACCCCTCGACACTACATCATGATCGGGGACACAAGTTTGAGAACCAGCTCTTCAAGACATTCCAGCAGCTTTCAGGAGTGGACAATACAAGAATGTCACTGTACCACCCCCAAGGAAATCCAGCTGAGAGGTTCAACAGGACTCTGTTGCAGATGCTAAGGACCCTCGAAGAGAAGGAGCAATACTAGTGGAAAGTCCATCTCCCACAAATCGTACATGCATACGATGTCAACAGACACGAAGCCACTGGGTTCTCATTTTTACCTACGTACTATATGGTCGCCATCCACGCCTGTCAGTGGACCTGTTGTTTGACTTGATGACAGAAGAGACAAGTTCATCCAGAGGCTATGCCGAGACATGGGCCAACAGAATGGCTGAGGAATACAAGATCATGTCAAGGAACAGTGAGCAATTCAGCTCAAGAAATAAGACGTACTATGATAAACAGATGAGAGATGTAGCCCTTCATCCAGGAGACAGAGTGCTTGTGCGATGATGTCCTGGGAAACTATGATCATACTGGGATATACATTGTGAAGGAACAAGTTGGAGACAATCCTGTGTACAAGGTACGTGTAACGATCTTCATCTTCTTCGAATGAGGAGTAGGAAGGATCGGACTAAAACGCAGCGTGTTAAGTGTCCATGATCATTTATTAACACAGAACACGAAAATACAAAATAACAAAGTGAATGTAAGAAATGAAAATCGAAACAGTCCTGAAAGGTGAAAACACAAAACAGGAAACAACTACCCACAAACACCAGGTGGGAAAAGGCTACCTAATTAAGTATGGTTCTCAATGAGAGACAACGATAGACAGCTGCCTCTGATTGGGAACCATACCAGGCCAAACACATAGAAAAGAAAACATAGAAAAACAGAATGCCCACCCCAACTCACGCCCCGACCAAACCAAAATAGAGACATAAAAAAGGAACTAAGGTCAGGGCGTGACAGTACGTCCAGAAACGAAGATGGATACTAATTTTCTCTCTTTATATGTTGCACTGACTTCCTAAGGGTTACTAAAATGTTATACTACTGTGGGTTACTAAAATGTTATACTACTTATTGCTAGGCTATGAAATAGCACTGTTCAGGGTTAGCGTTAATGTTTGGACATAGAGCAGGTATTCTCACTCATGGGCTCTCATTGTTCGATTTATTTGTAATGAAACAGTTTATATGTTTACAATAACTTTATACTGTTATATGTAACAGTACAGTCTAGTAGGTAATTACTAGTTTCTATGTATGATAATAATTTGTATTTTCTTTTGTATTGTGGACATACACGTCTATATGTTTGTACTTTTAAGGTATGACATTTTAAAATGGTCTGAAACTGAAAAAAAAGACAACCTGCATTTATTAAAGAGAAGAAAGAGGAAGAAACTACCTGTGTCTTTTTTCTCCCTGTGTAAAACGTAACTTTGTTATCTGTAGTTGGATCTCATGCCCCCAGGGCCTGTTACATATCTATCTTTTTTTACCCAAACACAGTGGTGTAAAGTACGTAAGTAAAAATACTTTAAAGTACTACTTAATTTGTTTTTTGGGGGTATCTGTACTTTACTATTCATATTTTTGAGTACTTTTACTATTATTTCACTACATTCCTAAAGAAAATAATGTACTTTTTACTCCATACATTTTCCCTGACACCCAGAAGTACTGTCCTGAATGCATTTTGAATGCTTAGCAGGACAGGAAAATGGTCCAATTCACATACTTATTAAGAGAACATCCCTGGTCATCTCAACTGCCTCTGATCTGACGGATTAACTAAATACAAATGCTTTGTTTGTAAATTATGTTTGCCTGTTGTAGTGTGCCCCTGGCTATCTGTAAATAAAAAGAAAATGGTGACGTCTGGCTGGCTTAATAGCAATTTGAAATGATTTATACCTTTACTTTGATATTTAAATATATGTTTGCAATTTACATTTACTTTTGATACTTAAGTACATTTAAAACCAAATACTGTTAGACTTTTACTCAAGTAGTATTTTACTGGGTGACTTTCACTTTTACTTTACTTTTCTATTAGGTATATTTACTTTTTCCACACAATCACTATTGCTTTTTTTGTCTTTTAATAATACTAAGCATGTTTTAAAACTGGCTTAACACCTGACAAACACTTTCTACTTAAAAATAAACTAACACTTTTAACCTAGGCCAGATCCTTTTGTTACCTCATATCCCAGCGATAATGCCTTGCATTATGCCTGAAAAGAAAACACTTCAATTTGCTCAACTTGCCATTCTCTCAACTTACTCCAAAGCGAACATTAAGACTATATTAGCCCATACAGCTACAATGATGCTAGGTTTAGGACCTCATATTGAAGCCTCTAGAGATCCCAACTGGTGGATATAACAATCTTAAAAGTATGCACTTTTGTTTAGATACACGCATCATGAAACCTCTAAAACAATACATTCATTTGACATGGTGAAAACCAGAGTCGCTCAACTTACCCCTCTCTCCCCTACTGTACTGTTTATATGGTCTATCACTAGAACTCTGCACATCTCAATTTCAATCAGTCTTGTTTATAACAGTGTCAAAGACGGTTGCTTGATTGCTATTCAATCTATTCACAGTGGAAATTAGTATAGGCCTCTCTTTAGGGCTAAGGTAAATGAAAGGTTCACAATAATAATCCTTTCACACAAGAGAGTAAATACGTGCAAAGATTGAATATAAACATCAATTTAAATATTGAGAAGGTGAATCGTGAGGCCAGTCAAAAGTCATGAATCAATCACAGCTATAAAAAAAATACCAAAAAATACCACCAATTTTAGACAATGATTATGAATATTAATTCAACATGAAAAGCAATATGGCAGGGTAAGGTATTCCTATTTTCCCAAAGTCAAAGTTTCCACTTTATGTTTTATTTGGCCTTGTGAGAAAGGGCGAGGACATGAAGCAATGGCTCCGTGTTGAGATGAAATGAGAAAGGTTTTTCCTCTCTGTTTTGCTCTCTGCTTCCCTAATCATGCCAAATGATTCAACAGCAAGCCTGTCCCAACTGCATGATTAATGCAAAACCAATGTCTACAGGCCTGTAATCATATTCCAGTATATTATACTGCACTGCAAGTGTTGTGTTGGTATCCATTACTTAGTGGCAAAACACATGACCTAAGTTTGTTTACTGATTTAGATTTTCAGAACTTCAAAACAAAGAGGTTGGGGAAAAAATACATTGGTTAAAGTGGCCAATCATTGCATGACCTATCCATATTTTAATTACAATTTTGGGCATAATGACTAAGGAATTACCCATAATGACAGACCATATTGTAGTTCCTTGGGTGGCTTAGTGGCCAATTCCCATTGAAACCATATGCCTGTCATTAAGTCAATGTTAAATGATCATGATTAAGGGTGTACATGCCACCATTTAGATGTAGGAGTGAGATGTGTTTCATAGCCGCTGTGTTTCACTAAGAAGCACTACTCATTGTAACCCAGGCAGCGGGTCCCCCCCAGGTGCCTAACCTTCTAACCTTCTTCATAACTGGATACACAACACTCATTCATTGAGGCTAGCTGGTGTCACGCCCTGGCCATAGAGAGGCTTTTATTCCCTATTTTGGTTAGGCCAGGGTGTGACTAGGGTGGGCATTCTAGTTTCTTTATTTCTATGTTTTGGCCAGGTATGGTTCTCAATCAGGGACAGCTGTCTATCGTTGTCTCTGATTGGGAATCATACTTAGGCAGCCTTTTTCCCACCTGTATTTTGTGGGTAGTTGTTTTCTGTTTCGTGTCATTACCTGCCAGAACTGTGCGCTTTTGTTTTTTTCTCTTTGTTATTTTGGTAAATAAATAATCATGAACACTTTCCACGCTGCACTTTGGTCCACTCCTTCCGACGAGAGCCGTGACAGCTAGCATGTTGTTTAGCCAGTTCAGCTTGAATTGGTGGCAATTGTTGCTATGCTTGCCATCTGAATTGCATTTCAGTGGATGGTTTGCTGTAGGACTCTTCCGGATTGGACACCCCATTCAGACTTCCCAAATATTTCTTGAATTAAGCAGGTACGATGCATCTTGAAAGAAGCTTGAAATTAACACTTAACTGGGTGTCTCAGATGTATGGCTATTGCTACCCGGAAGTTCATTAACAGTAGTCAGCCAGAAACTTCTACATTTGTCCATTTGCAAAGACTGTCTTTTTAACACGTCTACTGTTAATTAACCACTGAGTTCAACTTGACACCATTAAGTAAATAACTAAAAATGTTTCCCTTTTCTGGCAAGAACTCAATCGAGAGTCAGAGGCTAAGCAGAGAAATAAACAAATAATTTATTGGTCAAGCAAAAACATAAAGATGATAGACAGGCCTCACACACTCACTATTTTCATGTTTTGCTTTGCATCATGCTCACCCACTGCACTAGCGCAACCTCTCTCTCTGAGGCACATAGGCAGGGAAGGGCAGGCTAAAGTTCCTGCATAGCTTCCTCGACCCTCCACCCTAACAGAATCCATAGCCTGTCAAGCTTACACGAACAGATAGCATCATAGCAACTGGGACAGCAGCACAGACAGTGAGTTATGATTTCCTTTCCACTGGAGATGGTGTAGTGTTTGGCCCTGGAGAAATGGCAAGTGCTGCTTAACATGGAGAGAGAGGGGATTGTAGTGGACATTTTAGGACCCTGTGTGGGCTGAGGGTGTCTTAAAATGTGACCAGTTTCAGGAAACTAGGCATATGTCTCAAGTCACGACTTCACAGGAGAGCCATTTTAACATTTTTTTTTTTTTATGTATCAAAACACTTTTTTTTTTCTTCAGAAATGCCTTCTGGAACATATGAACTTTCATGTGCCTTAATAACATACTTGTCTACCATCTGTAAATATGAATACAATTGTTAAATTACAGGCCTTGTTGGTTAAGCCACTAGCCATGGTTGGCTGAGATACTGAGTGGGCTGGACATGCCGAGAGAGGAGTTAGGATTGGTCTGCCATATAGAAGGCTTCTGTCTATTTGAGCTGGTCCGTCTGTGTTGGTAATCCTGTTGAACGCGTCTTTAAAAAAAATATACTGTGTTGTGGAGCTGCGCAAGTGTTGCACTCCACTTTCTAGAGGATCTGTAACAGGGAGACATGTCCTTCATGCATGATGATGTTTACAGGTAAGATAGTCTAGCATTAGCTAGCTACATTTTCAGATATTACATGTTTCTAAATTTGACAGAAAGTGGTTTCATTTCAAGTTAAATTGTACTGTTAGCTGGCTAGTTAGCTAATGTTAGCTGACTGGCTCCCTAGCTGGCGTTACGTGTATCACGTTATTATTCGTATCCCAAAGCCGTTTGCTTTGCTAGTTAGATCCTAATGTTAGCTAGCTAACATTGAACCTGGTTGGTTAGCTCCCAGCAGATTCATGCAGGATAGTAATGATATGATTTTGCACTATGTTCATTGTTGTTTAACTAGCTAACGTTAACTGGCTGGCTCGTTAGCTAATGTTACCTGACGTGTGTGATCTTACATGTTGTTTACCTAGCTAGGTTCATTGTTTACCTAGCTAGCTAGCTACATGTTTTAAGCTAAAGTGTACAACACCCATTGAATATGGCTGGTATCAGTAAACGTTGGCATAAAATCGTAACGAAATTGTTGCCAGCAGGGCTGGTTAGGCTGTTTTCATGTTATCCAGAGGTAAATAAATAATTGGCCAGAGCGTCAAGTGTGCGCTCTGAATGCTCCGAGAGCAAAACGAGATGGGTGGGGCTAAAGCTTAAGAGGGTGTGAACAATGCTGAATGGGTGTAGACAAAGAAGGGCTCTTAACTAGATACCAAAACATTCAAAGGCGATTTTCTCAAAAGTGAGTTTAGAAGTTGATCAACTTTCAAAGCAGAATTAATTTCCCCTTGTTCCTCCAAAATTCAGTGTATGATATACCATTTTGTAGCTCTGAGTCTCTGCTTTTATCCAATGTAAAAAACACAATTTCAAATGTTGCGACATAAGACCAGATCCAGGTAGTGAGTCAGAAATGTACACCATAGGGGAGATCCCCCTGTTGACTTCAAGGGCTTGGAGACCCCTATAAAATACCCTGTTGTTTCTCTACACTCACATGGACATAAGGGAAAAGGTACTACATCCTGATTCTTATGACGTCACAGCCATCCCCTCAGAGCCGATTTGACCACAGAACACCCTCTTAGAAGAGTTTTCAAACATTAAGCTTAGTTTAGACTGTGGGTAACAAAATACGTTGAGTCATGATGTTCTCATATTTCATCCTTACATCCATCCATCGTGCATCAGCAACATGTATAGTAAAGTAAACAATTGGGATTGCTTGAAGAGCTGGGTGGGTTTTTGCTTTGGTTTCAAACCTTGGCTCCTCTCTCCTCAAAGGTTGGGGAAAAAACTGAGTCTGGGTAGGGACGGTCACGCCCGTGTAGTCAGTGTTAGGTGAGTCATTTTATGTGGTAGTTCAGGTTGCGGTCAGTCCGAACCAGATCTGGGTTCAAATAATATTTGAAATAATTTAAAAAACTTTACTTGGGCTTGATTGAGCTAGAACCAATATAATTACCACAAACCCCACCCATCTAGCACTACGGGCAGGCTAGAGAAAACGCTCAAAGTATTTGAAACATTTCAAATACTTTTTGAACCCAGGCCTGGTCTTAAGTGTCTGGCTCGTCTTGCAGCCGCAGGGGATAACGGAGGAGTAAAGCAAATGCCCAGTGTTACCTTGTGTTGATTTTTCAGTGTAACATTTCTAGTGTTGATACAAGTGTTAAATTAACACTCATTGGTGTAAAATAATCCCAGTGTTGGTGTTAATAAAGTGTTAAACCAAAACCAAGCCCATCATTATCATATTTCCCAGTATGTTCTATTGCAGGTAGATTTGTTTTATTGTTTGTTTCAATACACTAAGCAACGTGTTCATTTGACACTGAAAAACATGGAGACTGAACAAGTGTTGAAGTAACCCTACCTCTGCAGTAAGTCTTCTGAATGTTTAAATAATTCAGGCAACCTGTTGGAATGCTGTCATTTTATAAAACAGTACATACATTTTTTTTTAACGTATGGGTGGTCCTGGGAATCTAACCCACTAGTCTGGCATTGCAAAAGCCATGTTCTACCAACTATGCTTTTGAGGATATAATTAGGCTGATCACTGTGTAACGATTCATATTCATAATTCAGGGTCAGTGTTTACTTAGTTGCATACACAAAACAGTGCCTGTACACAATCAATCTCCAAAGAGTAACACGTGAATAATTCCTCAGTATCTGATTTTCCAACAGCTATTACACAAACCTGTAAGGTATCAGAGTGAACGGGGGATACCATTAGACAGGAATTTTCATGCAGATTATCAAGTGCTGCAAACCAAGAGGTGGCAGATGGAGGAGGAGGACGACGAGGAGAAGGAGGAGGAGAGGAAAAAGGAGGGGCAGATAGCAGGGATTGCATGGGATAATTTACAGCCATGTGTTTTTGTTTTAAAATACATTTACAAAACTCTTTGTTTTATTATCCAGGGGTTGACCTATGGTATACCTCCCTACTTCTCACCCTCTTCAATCTCGTTTAAGCCTTTAATCAAATGCACATCTGGATTGCATTGTGCGGCTGCAGAGAGAGAGGCCTGATTGCCGTTTAGCCACGAGATGATGTCACTTCTCAATAATAACAATGCTACCCGACGCAGTCGCATTTATCTTTCTGTCTGAAGATACAGGACCACATGCTGAGGACATGGCTGCAAGCTGGGTCACCCATTTGGTAAAACTCAGATGCTTGAGGAACGTGAAGTGAACCTGTGCTCATGTGCAGATACTGTACTGTGTGTGACAGTGTGAGAGCGAAGTGTTGCATCTCGCTCATCTCAATATCTCTTGTGCTGCTTGTGGCAACATCATTTTGCTGAGTCTACCTTTAATACACGTATGTGAATTTGTCAAAATACTTATGACACCTTCATATGGGGGGACTAGATACCATTCAGAAATTAAAACACTTTATGTAAAATAGATACAGTTGAAGTCGGAAGTTTACATACACCTTAGCCAAATACATTTAAACTTAGTTTTTCACAGTTCCTGACATTTAATCCTAGTAAAAATTCCCCCTCTTAGGTCAGTTAGGATCACCACTTCATTTTAAGAATGTGAAATGTCAGAATAATAGTAGAGAGAATGATTTATTTCAGCCTTTATTTCTTTCATCACATTCCCAGTGGGTCAGAAGTTTACATACACTCAATTAGTATTTGGTAGCATTGCCTTTAAACTGTTTAACTTAGGTCAAACATTTTGGGTAGCCTTCCACAAGCTTCCCACAATAGGTTGGGTGAATTTTGGCCCATTCCTCCTGACAGCGCTGGTGTAACTGAGTCAGGTTTATAGACCTCCTTGCTCACACACACTTTTTCAGTTCTGCCAACAAATTTTCTATAGGATTGAGGTCAGGGCTTTGTGATGGCCTCTCCAATACCTTCACTTTGTTGTTCTTAAGCCATTTTACCACAACTTTGGAAGTTTGCTTGGGGTCATTGTCGAATTGGAAGACCCATTGTTTCATCAGACCAGAGGACATTTCTCCAAAAGGTACAATCTTTGTCCCCATGTGCAGTTGCAAACCGTAGTCTGGATTATTTATGGCGGTTTTGGAGCAGTGGCTTCTTCCTTGCTGAGCAGCCTTTCAGGTTATGTTGATATAGGACTCGTTTTACTGTAGATACTTTTGTAAAGATGCTGGAGGAAACAGGTACAAGGTCCTTTGCTGCTGTTCTGAGATTGCGTTGCACTTTTTGCACCAAAGTACATTCATCTCTAGGAGACAGAACGCGTCTCCTTCCTGAGCGGATGACTCAAATTATGTCAATTAGCCTACCAGAAGCTTCTAAAGCCATGACATCTTTTTCTGGAATTTTCCAAGCTGTTTAAAGGCACACTCAACTTAGTGTATGTTAACTTCTGACCCACTGGAATTGTGATACAGAGAATTTCAAGTGAAATAATCTGTCTGTAAACCATTGTTGGAAAAATTACTTGTGTCATTCACAAAGTAGTTCTAACCAACTTGCCAAAACTATAGTTTGTTAACAAGAAATTGGTGGAGTGGTTGAAAAACAAGTTTTAATGACTCCAACCTAAGTGTATGTAAACTTCCGACTTCAACTGTATGTATGGATATACCCTGAATTAAAAAGTGATGTTCTGTACTAACACCTCATATGAAACATTCAGTGGCATTTATTCATGGATGTTAAGGGAAGCCAGGCTTCCTCCAATGTATCCTTCATCTCTCTGTGTTTCATACATTTCCTTTAATTCTCAAGAAGCTGAATGTATCTCACCGGAGAAAGCATCCAAGCAAACAAAACAGTGCCCCTCTGTCTCTGTGTGTGTAGCCCATCTATGCGGTCTGGTCAGAAAATGTATGACATTGTTGCTGCCCGTAGTGTTGAATGCAAGGCAAGACAGTGAGTATTTAGCTTCCCTTGATAAAAATAATAGCCAATCAGTATTGAGCTAAATTGAGTGAGCTCAGCTGTGAATGGTCCTGGCACACCCCCAAAAAGTGTCAAGAGAAACCAGTCTGGATTTGGCTTCACACCAATCAGATCATATTAGAAGCCAAACGTCAGTAACAGAAAACTTTAATTGTTGCATCTCGTTGTGTCATTGTCCTTCGGTGGCTAGCTAGCTAAAATCATCCCTTTCCTAAATTAGCCATGGAGGAGATAGGGATTTGGTCTTGTGGTTTAACTTAATTCTCCATACTGGCCAATGATTATACCGCTGATTCTGGTCCAGCCATACATTCATACATTGTGCCCCTGGCCTGAGAGGATGGAAGTTCAACATGTAGCTAAATGTAGTAATGTTAGGCTAACTTTAACTAGCTGACCTGGCGCATCGTTGCCCATGAAAGGAAGTTAGGCTAGCGAGCAAGCATTGTAGCCAGTCATAGACCATTTAGACAACTCGAAAGATGAGGATGGCATTGGCGTTTCTCTACAAGTAGTGTAAGTTGACATGGTTTTTTTCTCTACTTACACACACACACACACACACACACACAAATCACTACCCTGGACAGCATATTTATCTTAAGTTGATTGGACAAAATAGTTTTGTTATTTTTTTTATTTGTCACTGTACTAGACTAAGCATACAGTCGGTGATTAGATGATGTTGATATGGTGCTGGAATAATGGAGGCAGCACCTATTTTCTTTTCGACTTGCCGTAACTCTTCTAAAATCAACAGTTGTTTAGTAGTCCAAAAATGTCAGAAACGGTAACTTGCTTGGCCATGTAACTGTTCATTACATGCAATAGGTTTTATGGACTTCACCAGACAGATGTTGCTCTCCGGTTTTGTGATGAAACAAAGGAGTGGTTGAATTTATTCTTATTGTCTCGGCCTGAGGCCTAGATTTCACGGTGTCAAGGCACATGAACTAACAGGTTATAGAGCAAACACTGCAATTATCATATGAGTTGTAATATGGCATTGTTTTCCTGGCTTGGCTCACCCAGTGATTTACCCATGCACCGCTACTGAAAACATTTGATCTCCAATCCAAAATGATGGAGTCTAGAGCCAACTTAAACGTTTTAGCTTCACTGTCCAAATAAGTACATAGGGGAGTGTAACATTGTTCAGCAGACAACATGTATTCATGACTCTGCAAGTTGCTGAGGATCCAGGAATTTCTAGGATGACTAATGCCATTTTCTGTGTCAGAAAATATCCCACCAACCAACTCCTCCAGAGGAGGCTGGTGTGAGGAGGTATAGGAGTATGGGCTCATTTTAATGGCTGAAATGGATTAAATGGAACGGAATCAACTCTATTCCATTTAAATCTATTCCAGGCATTACAATGAACTCATCCACCTATAGCTCCTCACACCAGCCTCCTCAGAACTCATTAATAGCAACCTAGGCCCCCCACACAACACTGGCATTCCCCTTCCTCAATAGAGCTGAATTAGATATTCTCAATTTCTAAGGAACCCACGGAAGTCGAGAAGTTGTGGACAAAACACTGTGTGACTTTCAAAACCAAAGCCTACTCCAAGCAACAGGGCACCAGTCTCTGACAAAAGACAACTCATGCGGATTAAGACCACACAGCAGTGATGAGAGACAGGAAGTAATAATGCTGTGCTACACTTGCCTAGCATAACACACACAACTGGTTTAATGAAACTAAGTCTTAATAAATGGCTAAATGCATCAACACCAATGTTGTGAACATTTGCCGGATATTGAATGCAGTTTGAATCTATCTGGTATTGTGCATCAGCGATATAGCTAGCATAGTCTATTTGACATTTGCCCAACATTCAGTCCATAACTATTCCGAGCTTTGGTTATATTTTCATTTGTCTTAATGAGAAAGAGAGAGATCCTCAATTATTTATTGCCCATGGTCATGGTAATGTCAATAATTATTTCTTGTTTAAGTCCATGACTGATGATTAAAAGTAACAGGTTTAATTCCTCCGCACACTCTTCTTGCTGACATGGTCTTGAACATGAACTATTTGATGAGATATTTTTCAAATGACCCATCAAAACGCAAGCCAAGAGAGAACTTGGCGACACAATTAGTGAGTGACAAAAAAAAGTGACATTGGCATCCAGTTCTTTTCTTAGTTTGATTCCGTAAAAGTTTGTCATCCGTCTCTCGAGACATATGAGTTTGAGAGCCATGTTACGTGAAAACTTAACCCATTCAGACAAACATTCAAGCAAGGTGACCGATCCGAAGACATCGGACCTCAGATCCAACATCACTGATTGTTCGGGTATTTTCTGTGCATACTGTAATCATGATCTGAGAGCCTGTCATCATGCAAGTAACTGCAAACATTAACAACGTGCCTTTAACATTAACAACATTAGATGTCCATGATCACTCTGATGGTAATCAAGTGTACAATGTGTTTAGGGTTAGGGTTTCACTATTAGAGATTCCTGTGGTGTTATTACAATCCCCACAAGTACTCAGTAAAGAGTGAAAGAGTAGACTTCAGGCTTTTTATCTACATAGATTGAAATGTAGATATGTAAACTGTCCTACAAGTTAAACACAGGTCTGTCAAATGAATGACACAACAAAAGTGCCAAAAAGTGACCACCCCCCCGCAAAAAAAAAAAGAGTTAAATACACAACACTATTAAATAGACTGGATTCACATTACAATGTTAAAAGCACATACATTTAAAGTTGGTAGGCCATACCCTTCCCTGACCCAACAACCACAACACAGCGTCAAAGCCACTTCTCCTAAAACAGTTTTGAAAGTCGCTGCAACACAAATCAATGCTTTAGATGTTGTTTACTTGAGTAAAGCCTAAAGCATCAATTGAGAAAGAAACAGAAGTTAATAGACTTTTAGACAAACAAATCCAACGGCCTGAACAGGGAATGTGCGCTGTTCCCTGTCCTCTGGGACGGAACCAACACTGTTACCTGAGAGTTCCGCTTCAGGCTTAAAATTCTCACCTCATCTCCTCTCATGCCAGCCACTAGGAGCCACTGGATACAGATATAAAGCTGTTTTAATGAAGTACAACACGCTTTTGAATGTGTTGACATGCTTTATTGTCTGAAATGGCTGTAATCGAGAGAATAACCTGTTATAGCATGAAAGGAGATGCGAAAAATTGTCTGAAAAAAAATATTTGAAGTCCATTATATTATTGCCTGTGTGGAAACCAGTTATATGACCTACTCTTTAAAAGGACCTAAACAGGTATAGTTTAAATAAATAACTCAAGTATAGTCTGTTTTTCGAGCAGCAGTGATTTGAATGCAACCCTGTGTTTATTTGTTCAGCTACTCTGGACAACTGTATAGTTGAAGTCAGAAGTTTACATACACCATAGCCAAATACATTTAAACTCAATTTTTCACAATTCCTGACAATTAATCCTAGTAAACATTCCCTGTCTTAGGTCAGTTAGGATCACCACTTTATTTTAAAGTGTACGATCTTTGTCCCATTGTGCAGTTGCAAACTGTACTCTGGCTTATTTGTGGCGGTTTTGGAGCAGTGGCTTCTTCCTTGCTGAGCGACCTTTTAAGTGATGTCGATATAGGACTTGTTTCCTCCAGCATCTTCACAAGGTCCTTTGCTGTTGTTCTGGGATTGATTTGCACTTTTTGCACCAATGTACGTTAATCTCTAGGAGACAGAACACGTCTCCTTCCTGAGCGGTATGACGGCTGCGTGGTCCCATGGTGTTTATATATGCGTACTATTGTTTGTACAGATGAACATGGTACGTTCAGGCGTTTTGGAAATTGCTTCCAAGGATGAACCAGACTTGTGGAGGTCCACCATTTTTTTTCTCAGGTCTTGGCTGATTTCTTTTGATTTTCCCATGATGTCAAGCAAAGAGGCACTGAGTTTGAAGGTAGGCCTTGAAATACATCCACAGGTACACCTCCAATTGACTTTTCTGGAATTTTCCAAGCTGTTTAAAGGCACAGTCAACTTAATGTATGTAAACTTCTGACCCACTGGAATTGTGATACAGTGAGTTATAATTGTATCAATTGTAAACAATTGTTGGAAAATGTACTTGTATCATGCACAAAGTAGATGTCCTAACCAACTTGCCAAAACTATAGTTTGTTAACAAGAAATGTGTGGAGTGGTTGAAAAACGAGTTTTAATGACTCCAACCTAAGTGTATGTACACTTCCGACTTCATCTATATATTAAAAGGCCGTGGCTATGAATTTACGCACACTCTTTACTCACCCTCTACTGAATGAACCATGATGATGTAGCATCTCTGCCTCGTATTTCTGAACAGCTGAATTAAAAATCCTGCTGCGATTTGAACGAACATTGCCCAAAATATTTATTGAAGGCCATATAACCTACTACAGTACCAGTCAAACGTTTGGACACACCTACTAATTCAAAGATTTTTCTTTATTTTTACTATTTTCTGTCACGCCCTGATCTGTTTCACCTGTCCTTGTGCTTGTCTCCACCCCCTCCAGGTGTCGCTCATCATCCCCGGTGTATTTATCCCTGTGTTTTCTGTCTCTCTGTGCCAGTTCGTCTTGTTTGCCAAGTCAACCAGCGTTTATCTCCTAGTTCCTATTTTTCCCAGTCTCTGTTTTTCCTAGTCCTCCTGGTATTGACCCTTGTCTGTCCTGACACCATACCCGCCTGCCTGACCATTCTTCCTGCCTTGACCTTGAGCCTGCTTGGACTGGGACCTGGTTACTGAATCCCTGCCTATCCTGACCTCGAGACTGTCTAACGCCCTGTACTGTTTGGACTCTGTCCTGGTTTATGAACTCTCACCTTTTGCCTACCCCTTGTTTTATAATAAATATCGGAGCTCAAGCATCTGCTTCCTGTGTCTGCATATGGGTCTTGCCTTGTGCCTTTATAATTTCCTACATTGTAGAATAATAGTGAAGACATCAAAACTATGAAATAACACATATGGAATTATGTAGTAACCAAAAAAGTGTTAAACAAATCAAAATATATTTTCTATTTGCACACTCTTGGCATTCTCTCAACCAGTTTCACGGGGAATGCTTTTCCAACAGTCTTGAAGGAGTTCCCACATATGCTGAGCACTTGTTGGCTGCTTTTCTTTCACTCTGCGGTCCAACTCATCCCAAACCATCTCAATTGGGTTTAGGTCAGGTGATTGTGGAGGCCAGGTCATCTGATGCAGCACTCCATCACTCTCCTTGGTTAAATAGCCCTTACACAGCCTGGAGGTGTGTTTTGGGTCATTGTCCTGTTGAAAAAAAAATGATAGTCTCACTAAGCGAAAACCAGATGGGATGGTGTACCACTGCCGAATTTTGTGTTAGCCATGCTGGTTAAGTGTGCCTTGATTTCTAAATAAATCACTGACAGTGTCACCACCAAAGCACCCCCACACTATCACACCTCCTCCTCCATGCTTCACGGTGGGAACCACACATGCAGAGATCATCTGTTCACCTATTCTGTGTCTCACAAAGACACGGCGGTTGGAACCAAAAATCTAAAATTTGGACTCATCAGACCAAAGGACAGATACCCACCGGTCTAATGTCCATTGCTCGCGTTTGTTGGCCCCAGCCAACTTGAGTTTTGCGTTCTGACAAAAAAAAAATCTGCATTTAAACCACTCAATGATTATGCAAATACTACATGAGGAGGCTACCTAGCTGTTCCATCTCTGGGCAGCTGAAAGTTATAGACAGCTCGAGCACGCCATTATTGCTTGCATCGTTTGTCAGATACTGCTTTAAACGTTTGTCTGCCGCTGCCTCTTATTTGTGATCATTTTCATAGTTATGCTGCCATACTGTAGCAAGAGTTGCAGAAAAAAAGAACTCGTCATCGCTTTATGCCTGTATGTATTTTGATTGTGTTTGATATGCTTGCCTAAATATACTGTTATAACAGTATCTCCGTATGTCCGGCGCCGACAGAGATGGCCGCCTCGCTTCGCGTTCCTAGGAAACTATGCAGTTTTTTGTTTTTTTACGTGTTATTTCTTACATTAGTACCCCAGGTCATCTTAGGTTTCATTACATACAGTCGAGAAGAACTACTGAATATAAGATCAGCATCAACTCACCATCAGTACGACCAAGAATATGTTTTTCGCGACGCGGATCCTGTGTTCTGCCTTACAAACAGGACAACGGAGTGGATCCTATGCAGCGACCCAAAAAAACAACTCCGAAAGAGAGGGAAACGAGGCGGTCTTCTGGTCAGACTCCGGAGACGGGCACAGCGCGCACCACTCCCTAGCATTCTTCTTGCCAATGTCCAGTCTCTTGACAACAAGGTTGATGAAATCCGAGCAAGGGTAGCATTCCAGAGGGACATCAGAGACTGTAACGTTCTTTGCTTCACGGAAACGTGGCTTACTGGAGAGACGCAATCCGAAGCGGTGCAGCCAACAGGTTTCTCCACGCATCGCGCAGACAGGAAAAAACATCTTTCTGGTAAAAAGAGGGGCGGGGGCGTATGCCTTATGACTAACGTGACATGGTGCGATGAAAGAAACATACAGGAACTCAAATCCTTCTGTTCACCTGATTTAGAATTCCTCACAATCAAATGTAGACCGCATTATCTACCAAGAGAATTCTCTTCGATTATAATCACAGCCGTATATATCCCCCCCCAAGCAGACACATCGATGGCTCTGAACGAACTTTATTTAACTCTCTGCAAACTGGAAACAATTTATCCGGAGGCTGCATTCATTGTAGCTGGGGATTTTAACAAGGCTAATCTGAAAACAAGACTCCCCAAATTTTATCAGCATATCGATTGCGCAACCAGGGGAGGAAAGACCTTGGACCATTGTTACTCTAACTTCCGCGACGCATATAAGGCCCTGCCCCGCCCCCCTTTCGGAAAAGCTGACCACGACTCCATTTTGTTGATCCCTGCCTACAGACAGAAACTAAAACAAGAGGCTCCCACGCTGAGGTCTGTCCAACGCTGGTCCGACCAAGCTGACTCCACACTCCAAGACTGCTTCCATCACGTGGACTGGGAGATGTTTCGTATTGCGTCAGATAACAACATTGACGAATACGCTGATTCGGTGTGCGAGTTCATTAGAACGTGCGTTGAAGATGTCGTTCCCATAGCAACGATTAAAACATTCCCTAACCAGAAACCGTGGATTGATGGCAGCATTCGTGTGAAACTGAAAGCGCGAACCACTGCTTTTAATCAGGGCAAGGTGTCTGGTAACATGACCGAATACAAACAGTGCAGCTATTCCCTCCGCAAGGCTATCAAACAAGCTAAGCGCCAGTACAGAGACAAAGTAGAATCTCAATTCAACGGCTCAGACACAAGAGGCATGTGGCAGGGTCTACAGTCAATCACGGACTACAGGAAGAAACCCAGCCCAGTCACGGACCAGGATGTCTTGCTCCCAGGCAGACTAAATAACTTTTTTGCCCGCTTTGAGGACAATACAGTGCCACTGACACGGCCTGCAACGAAAACATGCGGTCTCTCCTTCACTGCAGCCGAGGTGAGTAAGACATTTAAACGTGTTAACCCTCGCAAGGCTGCAGGCCCAGATGGCATCCCCAGCCGCGCCCTCAGAGCATGCGCAGACCAGCTGGCCGGTGTGTTTACGGACATATTCAATCAATCCCTATACCAGTCTGCTGTTCCCACATGCTTCAAGAGGGCCACCATTGTTCCTGTTCCCAAGAAAGCTAAGGTAACTGAGCTAAATGACTACCGCCCCGTAGCACTCACATCCGTCATCATGAAGTGCTTTGAGAGACTAGTCAAGGACCATATCACCTCCACCCTACCTGACACCCTAGACCCACTCCAATTTGCTTACCGCCCAAATAGGTCCACAGACGATGCAATCTCAACCACACTGCACACTGCCCTAACCCATCTGGACAAGAGGAATACCTATGTGAGAATGCTGTTCATCGACTACAGCTCGGCATTCAACACCATAGTACCCTCCAAGCTCGTCATCAAGCTCGAGACCCTGGGTCTCGACCCCGCCCTGTGCAACTGGGTACTGGACTTCCTGACGGGCCGCCCCCAGGTGGTGAGGGTAGGCAACAACATCTCCTCCCCGCTGATCCTCAACACTGGGGCCCCACAAGGTTGCGTTCTGAGCCCTCTCCTGTACTCCCTGTTCACCCACGACTGCGTGGCCACGCACGCCTCCAACTCAATCATCAAGTTTGCGGACGACACAACAGTGGTAGGCTTGATTACCAACAACGATGAGACGGCCTACAGGGAGGAGGTGAGGGCCCTCGGAGTGTGGTGTCAGGAAAACAACCTCACACTCAACGTCAACAAAACTAAGGAGATGATTGTGGACTTCAGGAAACAGCAGAGGGAACACCCCCCTATCCACATCGATGGAACAGTAGTGGAGAGGGTAGCAAGTTTTAAGTTCCTCGGCATACACATCACAGACAAACTGAATTGGTCCACTCACACAGACAGCATCGTGAAGAAGGCGCAGCAGCGCCTCTTCAACCTCAGGAGGCTGAAGAAATTCGGCTTGTCACCAAAAGCACTCACAAACTTCTACAGATGCACAATCGAGAGCATCCTGGCAGGCTGTATCACCGCCTGGTATGGCAACTGCACCGCCCTCAACCGTAAGGCTCTCCAGAGGGTAGTGAGGTCTGCACAACGCATCACCGGGGGCAAACTACCTGCCCTCCAGGACACCTACACCACCCGATGCCACAGGAAGGCCATAAAGATCATCAAGGACATCAACCACCCGAGCCACTGCCTGTTCACCCCGCTATCATCCAGAAGGCGAGGTCAGTACAGGTGCATCAAAGCTGGGACCGAGAGACTGAAAAACAGCTTCTATCTCAAGGCCATCAGACTGTTAAACAGCCACCACTAACACTGAGTGGCTGCTGCCAACACACTGACACTGACTCAACTCCAGCCACTTTAATAATGGGAATTGATGGGAAATGATGTAAATATATCACTAGCCACTTTAAACAATGCTACCTTATATAAATGTTACTTACCCTACATTATTCATCTCATACGCATACGTATATACTGTACTCTATATCATCGACGGTATCCTTATGTAATACATGTATCACTAGCCACTTTATACTATACTATGCCACTTTGTTTACATACTCATCTCATTTGTACATACTGTACCCGATACCATCTACTGTATCTTGCCTATGCTGCTCTGTACCATCACTCATTCATATATCCTTATGTACATATTCTTTATCCCCTTACACTGTGTACAAGACAGTAGTTTTGGAATTGTTAGTTAGATTACTCGTTATTACTGCATTGTCGGAACTAGAAGCACAAGCATTTCGCTACACTCGCATTAACATCTGCTAACCATGTGTATGTGACAAATAAAATTTGATTTGATTTGATTTGATTTGAAGTTGTACGAACATATCGATGATGTATTTTGTGTAGGCTACAACGTGAAAAAATTATATGGAATCGAGCTTGAGGCATGGAATGCTCAGTTCAAACATGTAGACCATATCTTTTGTGTACAACATGGAATTTCCCCTGCATATCAAGCAGAAGCAGATACAAAGCAGAAGCTACATGGGCAGCAGCTATTTTGAAAAAAATCCTGCACATGCACAGGAATCTCCGTATCAATAGCCATGGCAAGTCGGGTTCCAGAAAATCCGGAAGTGCAGCCACTCCGATATTAAAAAACAGCAGGAGAGCTTACGTTTGGTGCTTTGTGATTTTGACACCACTTGATGATTTATTTTAGTGGAAAATCCTTATCCTCATTTAATTAAATATCTCAACGGAATGTGTGTTTTAATAACGTTTAACAATTGGCAACCGTGATTAAAAGGCAGCAGCGATGTATTATTATTACATTTTGTTAGAGGAATTTAGAGAGAAAATTAAACATCATAGATACAAACACCTATTTGTAAGTACAACATTAATAATACTGTATATATTATGCATCCACAGTGTAGTTAAACTGTATCTACTTGGGTTCATATTATGTAATAGCATAGGTCTATGGAAAGGGGGACCGTTTAAGTCTGCAACCATATGAACTCTGCTGAAAAAAATGTAGGAGATGAACATTGGTGTTAACACATGTTGCTTATTGGTCAAGGGAAGTAGCTATGCTAGCTCTAGAATTTCAGGATGTCTTTAACATTCTACGGCAGTGATACTCATTTAGCGGCCAAGAGGCATATCTCGCCACCACACACTTCTTTTTAATTTCCCCCTTGCTAATATAATTGCGTGTCAGGGTTATACTATAATAATTGGTGATGAAAAACCACAAGTGCCTATTCATTGTCTCATACCTTGCAAGTACTGGGCCTTCACGGATTTGTGAGGTCCTATTTTGCACAGACAAACCTTTTAAAGTGGATGTAAAGGCAATACATTACAGACGTTCAGTGAGAGTAAGAATACAGAGAATTTGATGTCTTTTAGCAATTTTAGGCATTCCTGTAACGGCTTTCTTCTGTGGACGAAGGATCGGACCAAAGCGCAGCGTGGTTAGTGTTCAACATGTTTAATAAAGACAATAAATGTGAACACTACAAAATACAAAACGTGAAAAACCGAAACAGTCCTATCTGGTGCATAGACACAAAGACAGAAGACAACCACCCACAAAGTACCCACAGAATATGGCTGCCTAAATATGGTTCCCAATCAGAGACAACGATAGACAGCTGCCTCTAATTGAGAACCAATCTAGGCAACCATAGACATACAAACTACCTAGAAAGGAAACAGCCCTATAAACATACAAAACCCCTAGACAAGATGAAGCACATACATCACCCATGTCACACCCTGACCTAACCAAAATAACAAGGAAAACAAAGAACACTAAGGTCAGGGTGTGACAATTTCATTAACATCTGCTTTTGATATTTAGAAAGTTCTGTATTCAGTCTCAATGAGGCCATGTCGTTTTTCCTCTGTCTGCTGCATGTCTTTGAAAAATGTGCACATCCCAAGCTGCACTAGATTGCATTTATTCCAAACATGCGAAACGTGCAGCTGTGGAGTTTCATTATAACCTTGACATAAAACATTATCCTAGTTACAAAACAGTGGTACTTTTAAGAGCAATCTTTTCTGGTTTTAGAGCTTTAGATTCAAGATTGTAATCAGACGGGGGAATAAAAGAACATTGGCTGTACATCTGAACCTGATTTTCTTCATCAAAGAAGTACACTGCCTTCAGAAAGTATTCATACCCCTTGACTTATTCCACATTTTGTTGTGTTACAACTTGAATTCAAAATTGATTAAATATATTGTTTTTCTCACCCATCTACACACAATACCCCATAATGACAGTGAAAATATGTTTTAGAAATGTTTGCACATTTATTGAAAATAAATACAGAAATATCTAATTTACAGTGCATTCTGAAAGTATTCAGACCCCTTGACTTTTCCCACATTTTGTTACGTTACAGCCGTATTCTAACATTGATTAAATAGTTTTTTCCATCATCAGTCTATACACAATACCACATAATGACAAAACAAATGGTGTCAGGTTTCCTCCAGACATGACGCTTGGCATTCAGGCCATAGAGTTCAAACTTGGTTTCATCAGACGAGATAATCTTGTTTCTCATGGTCTGAGAGTCCTTTAGGTGCCTTTTGGCAAACTCCAAGTGGGCTGTGATGTGCCTTTTACTGAGGAGTGGCTTTGGTGTGGCCCCCCTAACATAAAGACCTGATTGGTGGAGTGCTGCAGAGATGGATGTCCTTCTGGAAGTTTCTCCCATCTCCACAGAGGAACTCTGGAGTTCTGTCAGAGTGACCATTGGGTTATTAGTCACCTCCCTGACAACAGCCCTTCTCCCCCGATTGCTCAGTTTGGCCAGGCGGCCAGCTCTAGGAAGAGTCTTGGTGCTTCCAAACTTCTTCCCTTTTGGAATGATGGAGGCCACTGTGTTCTTGGGGAACTTCAATGCTGCAGAATCTTTCTGGTACCCTTCCCCAGATCTGTGACTCGACACAATCCTGTCTTGGAGCTCTACGGACAGTTCCTTCGACCTCATGGCTTGGTTTTTGCTCTGATATACACTGTCAACTGTGGGACCTTATATAGACAGGTGTGTGCCTTTCAAAATCATGTCAAATAAATTTAATTTACCACTGGTGGACTCCAATCAAGTTGTCGAAACAAGGATGATCAATGGAAAGAGGATGCATCTGAGCTCAATTTTCCTATGAGACTCAAAATTGAGCTCATGTGCATCCTCTTTCCATACTTATATAAATTAGATATTTCTTATTTGTAAAATTTGTCTTTATGGTATTGTGTGTAGATTGAGGATATTTTTTGATCCAATTTACAATAAGGCTGTAACGTAACAAAATGTGAAAAAGGACAAGGGGTATGAATACTTTCCATGCACTGTACATAAGTATTTACACCCCTGAGTCACCTTTGGTAAGGATTACAGCTGTGACTCTTTTTGGGTACGTCTCTAAGAACTTTGCACACCTGAATTGTACAATATTTGCACATTATTCTTTAAAAAAGTCTTCAACCTTCAACCAAGTTGGTTGATGATCATTGCTAGACGGCCATTTTCAAGTCTTACCATAGATTTTAAAGCCGATTTAGGTCAAAACTGTAATTTGGCCACTCAGCAACATTCAATGTCGTCTTGGTAAGCAACTCCAGTGTATATTTGGCCTTGTGTTTTAGGTTATTATCCTGCTGAAAGGTGAATTTGTACGCACACCTGCTAATATTGCTTTCCTAGTAAACATACTTCTTTCCGTATTAAATATTATAGTTTAATTACATTTTAGGGTACCTGAGGAGTAAATAGAAACGTATTTTGACATGTTGAATGAGTGGATTATTCAAATCGATGGCGCCAAATAAATTGACTTTTTGGGATATAAAGAAGGATTTTTTCTAACAAAACGAGACTACATGTTATAGCTGGGACCCTTTGGATGACAAATCAAAAGTAAGTGAATATTTAATCGCTATTTGTGATTCTATGAAACCTGTGCCGGTGGAAAAATATGTTGATAAGGCGCTGTCCTCAAACAATCGCATGGCATGCTTTCACTGTAAAGCCTACTGTAAATCGGAAAGTCCAGTTAGATTAACAAGAATTTAAGATTTCAACCGATATAAGAAACTTGTATGTACTGAAATGTTTAATATCTATCATTTTTACAATTATTTATTTGAATTGCGCGCCCTTCAGTTTCAGCGGAAGTTGTCCCGCCTAGCCTTTAAGCCCTTAACCTCTCTAGGGTATGTGGGACGCTAGCGTCCCATCTGGCCAACATCCAGTGAGGTTGGATAGCACCAAATTCAATTACAGAAATGCTCATTATAAAAATGCTCATTATAAACATATTTTACATAGGTTTAAAGATTAATTTCTTGTTAAACCAACCACAGTGTCATATTTATAAAATGCTTTTCGGCGAAAGCATACCTAGCCCAGAACACAGCCCAGTTGACAAAAGATTACAAACAGTAACCAGCCAAGCAGAAGCGTTACAAAACTCAGAAATAGAGATAAAATTAATCCCTTACCTTTGATGATCTTCATATGGTGGCAATCAGAAGACATTAATTTACTCAATAAAAGTTCCTTTTGTTCGATGAAGTCTCTTTATATCCAAAAACCTCTGTTTTGTTAGCGCGTTTTCTTCAGTAATCCACAGGCTCAAACCCAGTCAAAACAATCAGACAAAAAAATCAAATTGTATCCGTAAAGTTCATAGAAACATGTCAAACGATATTTATATTCAATTCTCAGGTTGTTTTTTAGCCTAAATGATCTATAATATTTCAACCGGACAATAATGTTGTCAATATAAAAGGTAAACAAGAATTGCACATGCGCCTGAAAAAACTCTGCGACACATTAGGGTCTACTCGTTCAGACTGGTCTTACTCCCTCATTTATAAGAATACAAGCCTGAAACGATTTCTAAAGATAGTTGACATCTAGTGGAAGGCATATGAACTGCAAATGGAGTCCTAAGTCAATGGATACTGTAATGGCATTGAATAGAAAACTACAAAAACAAAAACAAACTACTTCCTGAATGGATTTTTCTCAGGGTTTTGCCTGCTAAATCAGTACTGTTATACACACAGACACTATTTTAACAGTTTTGGAAACCTTAGAGTGTTTTCTATCCAAATCTACCAGTTATATGCATATCATATATTATGGGCCCGAGTAGTAGGCCGTTTAATTTGGGCATGCTTTTCATCCAAAATTCCGAATGCTGCCCCCTACCCTAGAGAGGTTAACCATCAATGCAGTTTTAAGAAAAATAAGTGATAAGAAAGTATTTACTAAAAATGATTAAATTGAAATAGTCCGGGTAGCCATTTGATTAGCTGTTCAGGAGTCTAATGGCTTGGGAGTAGAAGCTGTTAAGAAGCCTTTTGGGCCAAGACTTGGTGCTCCGGTACCGCTTGCCGTGCGGTAGCAGAGAGAGCAGTCTATAACTAGGGTGGCTGGAGTCTTAGGCCATTTTAATGACCTTCCTCTGACACCGCCTGGTATAGAGGTCCTGGATGGCAGGAAGCTTGGCCTCAGTGATGTACTGGCCTCAGTGATATGTGTGTTGTGGATTTGCCCCATAACACTTTGCATTCATGATACATTTCTTTGTCACATTTTCTGCAGTTTTACTTGCCCTATTGCAAACAGGATGCATGTTTTGGAAAATGTTTATATTTTAGCTGTCATTTAGGTTAGTATTGGGTAGTAACTACAATGTTACAATTTTGTTGATCCATCCTTAGTTTTCTCCTATTACAGCCATTAAACTCTGTAACTGTTTTAAAGTCATTGGCCTCATGGTGAAATCCCTGAGCGGTTTCCTTCCTCTCCAGCAACTGAGTTAGGAAGGACGCCTGTATCTTTGTAGTGACTGTGTGTATTGATACTCCACCCAAAATGTAATTAATAACTTCCCCATCTTAAAGGGATCTTTAATGTCTGCTTTTTTTTTAACCCACCTACCAATAGATGCCCTTCTTTGTGAGGCATTGGAAAACCTTCCTGTTCTTTGTGGTTGAATCTGTGTTTGAAATTCACTGCTCGACAGAGGGACCTTACAGATAATTGTATGTGTGGGGTACAGAGATGAGGTAGTCATTCAAAAATCATGTTAAACACTATTATTACACACAGAGTCCATGCAACATATTATGTAACTTTTACTCCTGAACTAATTTAGACTTGACGTAAGAAAGGGTTTGAATACTTATTGCCTAGCTAGCTATATGTTAGCTATATGCTAAAGTGTACTGTTAGCTAGCTAGCTAACGTTATCTGGCTGGCTCCCTAGCGGACGTTATTGTTAGTTTCCCAGAGCTGTTTACTTTTCTAATTAAAGTCTAATGTTAGTGATTGTTGGCACTTTGTTCATTGTTTTTTGACTAGCTAATGTTAGCTGCTGTCTCGTTAGCTAACATTACGTGACTTGTGTACAACACCCACTGAATACGGCCAGTGTCAGTAAACGTCTGCAAAAAAACATAATGAAATTGTTGCCAGAAGACCTGGTTAGGCTGTTTTGATGTTATCCAGAAGTAAACAAATCATCGGCCAGAGCGTCAAGTGTGAGCTCAGAGAGCGAAACGAGATGGGTGGGGCGGAAGCTTAAGAGGGTGTGAACGATGCTGAATGGGTGTAGACAAAGAAGAGAGTCTTCACTAGATACCAAAACATTCAAAGGAGTTTACAAGTGGATCAACTTTCAAAGCAGAATTATTTTCCCATTGTTCCTCAAATGCAATGTATGATATACCATTTTGTAGTTCCGAGTCTCTACTTTTATCCGATGTAAAAAACATCATTTCATATTTTGCTACATAAGACCGAATCCAGGTGGTGAGTCACATTTGCTGCCTGTTCTTAGTAAACTGATGGAAAGAATTGTGTTTGACCAAATACAAGATAACTACTGACTTTCAGCATGCATATAGAGAAGGACACCCAACTTGTACTGCACTGACTCAGATGACAGATGATTGGTTAAGCAGTTATGCATTCTTTAAATTTTTGGATAAAAAAACGTTCCCGTTTTAAACAAGATATTTTGTCACGAAAAGATGCTCGATTATGCATATAATTGACAGCTTTGGAAAGAAAACACTCGGACGTTTCCAAAACTGCAAAGACATTGTCTGTGAGTGCCACAGAACTAATGCTACAGGCGAAACCAAGATGAAATTTCATACAGGAAGTACCCGAGATTTTGAATGCGCTGTGTTCCAATGTCTCCTTATATGGCTGTGAATGCACCAGGAATGAGCCTACACATTCTGTCGTTTCCCCAAGGTGTCTGCAGCATTGTGACGTATTTGTAGGCATATCATTGGAAGATTGACCATAAGAGACTACCAGGTGCCCGCATGGTGTCCTCCGTCGAAATTATTGCGCAATCTCCAGCTGCGTGCATTTTTCCATTTGGTTCAGAGGAGAAACCAAACTGCCAGGAATGATTTATCATCGAATAGATATGTGAAAAACACCTTGAGGATTGATTCTAAACAACGTTTGCCATGTTTCTGTCGATATTATGGAGTTAATTTGGAAAAAAGTTTGGCGTTGTAATGACTGAATTTTCGGGGTTTTTTCTTAGCCAAACGTGATGAACAAAACGGAGCAATTTCTCCTACACAAATAACATTTTTGGAAAAACTGAACATTTGCTATCTAACTGAGAGTCTCCTCATTGAAAACATCCGAAGTTCTTCAAAGGTTAATGATTTTATTTGAATGCTTTTCTTGTTTTTGTGAAAATGTTTTGCCTGCTGAATGCTAAGCTTAATGCTATGCTAGCTATCAATACTCTTACACAAATGCTTGTGTAGCTATGGTTGAAAAGCATATTTTGAAAATCTGAGATGACAGTGTTGTTAACAAAAGGCTAAGCTTGTGAGCCAATATATTTATTTCATTTCATTTGTGATTTTCATGAATAGTTAACGTTGCGTTATGCTAATGAGCTTGAGGCTATGATTACGCTCCCGTATACGGGATTGCGCGAAGCTAGAGGTTAAAAGAAATTGATAATAAGATGATTGTTGGAGCTGTATTGTTAGATCTCACTGCAGCTTTGATGTTATTGATCATATAAATTGTTATTGGAAATAATCACTTGTTATGGCTTTACATCATCTGACATCACATGGTTGGAGAGTTATTTATCCAAAATAACCCAGAGAGTGTTCTTCGATGGAAGCTTCTCTAACGTCAGATATGTACCGTGTGGTGTCCCTCAAGGCAGTAGCCTTGGGCTGTTACTCTTCTCTATTTATTTATTTATTTATTTTAAATTATTTGCCATTGGTTTGACAAGAAACTAGAATGACTATGTATGAGGATGATTCCACACTGTACATGTCAGCAACCAAAGCCTGTGAGCTCAGTGAAATTCTAAATAAGGAGTTACAGTCATTATCAGTGGATGATTAATAATAGACTGGTCTTAAATACATTAACACTAAAAGCATTGTATTTGATTAAAAACATTCTCGAATACCTAAATCTCAAATGGAGTTGATCATAAAGGGTGTGACTGAGTTGCCAGCAGCAACCAGTGCTGACTTGCATCCCACTGCTGACTTGCTTCTGAAGCTAAGCAGGGTCGGTCCTGGTTGGTCCCTGGATTGGAGACCAGATGCTGTTGGAAGTGGTGTTGGAGGGTCAGTAGGAGGCACTCTTTCCTCTGGTCTACAAAATATTCCAATTCCCAGGGCAGTGATTGGGGACACTGCTCTGTGTAGGGTGCCGTCTTTCGGATGGGACGTTAAACGGGTGTCCTGACTCTCAGGTCATTAAAGATCCCATGGCACTTATCGTAAGAGTAGGGGTGTTAACCCTGGTGTCCTGGCTAAATTCCCAATCTGGACCCTCAAACCATCATGGCCACCTAATCATCCCTAGCTTACAATTGGCTCATTCATCCCCCTCTCCCCTGTAACTATTCCCCAGGTTGTTGCTGTAAATGAGAATGTGTTCTCAGTCAACTTACCTGGTAAACTAAATACAAATAAATAAAAGGTGTAACATTGTATTGTCAATTATCATGGTCAAGTCATATTGACAAAGTTGTTGTGACGATTGGGAGGGGTATGCCTCTTTGATGACAACAGATACTGAACATGCAATCAATGATCGGTGGACAGGGGAAAAGAGAATGAATGTACGTTGTGGATGTGTGACTGTCCTAATATGGACACCGTATCAATGGTCCTTGCACACAAAGGTGATGTTGGTTTAGCATGGACTGTGTCCACACTGACCTTGGAGGCATAGAAAAGCGGTCCTCCTTGGAAGAGCAGACCTAGCATTGAGGGAAATGGGTTTAAAAGAAAAGTGTTTTCTGATTACGCTGCTCATCTAATGAGGAGTATAGGACATTTCAAAAGAGGAAGTCACTTATCTGTGCAGGGACAGCAGAACTGGTCTGGAGAGCCTCACTCTTCTAGCTTTTATCACCAAAAGCCTGAGGAGAATCAATGCATAATGGCACTCATTTGATCTCCAAAGACGCATTAGACTGTCTACTGTCAACTACTGACCTCGGCTGCTTTATATATCCACTCACCCAAATGTACATATAGTCAGAGAGTTTCACTATTCTAAATATTAGATACATTATACAACTACTATTTTGCAACAGCTCTCACACAGGGGTTGGCTGTAAAGAACCACACGCAGATTTGACTTGGACAGGACAGTTGACCTGCGTGAGAGAATTTGTCAATAACACTATGAGTTGTTTCACCCCAGAAACCAGTGGAAAATACTTCCATGAAATACCTTCTAGATTTGGGGGGGGAATAACACACGTCTCTATCCCTGGGCTTACAGCCATGCTCTGATCATACACAGACCTTCTGTCAGTACAGAAATCATTAGAGAAAATGTGCTTCTAAAAAGAGATGATAGCATTGCAGCTGGAGCAGCGAGGTGGCCTTAAGAAGGTCTGCAGTGCTGTTTTGTGCTATCTGCTTCCTCTCTGGACACCTGGAGGTATAGAGGATGAACAGAAAGACATGTGACCTGCAGGACTGATTTCTCACAATCCATCTTCCTCTGTGTTTGAAGATGTGAATGTAACGTATTCTTTGAACTGTTGGGGGCCAGAAGCCCACATAACACTGTCATAAACATAACATTACGCATCTTCAAAGTGGTAGGCATGTTGTGTAAATCAAATGATACAAACCCGCAAAAATCCATTTTAATTCCAGGTTGTAAGGCAACAACATAAGAAAAATGCCAAGGGGGGTGAATACTTTCGCAAGCCACTGTAATGCAGAGAATGTAATAAAGTCAGGGTTATGTGGCATTTTCACTAAGAATGGTAAGTCCATTTGCATAGTCACATTTACCTCCATGGGAACTCCCACAAGTGGTAAACCTGCTCCTACCTTAACTGGCCCCAAACCACACACCCAACACTTTTTTGTCCAGATGTAAGATTAGCAACCATATCTGCTCTAGCTAAGAGCAAATTGTCCTCATTGTTGTGAGGGCCCAGCAGGGCTCTTTCAACAATGACCATCTACTTCTGGGCCTCTACTCCAGCTTGCGTTGGCCCCTTTCGCTCAGGGCTCCTTCTACCCTCTGGCAGGTTTCCCACAAGGGGACAACCTACTGTTCTCATTAGCACTTCTTTGCTAATGCAGAGGATGGCCACTCTGCACCACTGGAACTGGCGAGGACCCATCTTCTTCTGGATCAGGAACTCATCTGCAGTGCTGCACGTGGATCCAGCTATCTCTTTCAGCAACCATCACTGCAGTGGCGGTGGTCAGAAGGACTTGGTACGGGCCTCTCCAAAGGGGGTCCTTCCAACTATTTCTCCTGAAGTCTTTCACCACCACGAAATCACCTGGGTTCAAACAGTGTTCAGCTCCACCTGCTAGATTTGGCAAAGAAGCCTTCACCCGGGGAAAATAGTCTTAAGAACACTGCTAAGGGTGACACAACACTCAAACATGTCTTCCTCCATTTTTTGCAGGGACAACCTTTTCTGGGGAAAGGGTGTATTTGTCATCCTCATGGGACTGCCAGTCAGCACTTCATGTGGAGAGAGACCAGTAACTGTATGGGTTCTGCCTCTCATCAGTGCCAATGGAAGCCCTTCCACCCACGTCAGGCTTGTTTCACCAATCAGTTTGACTAATTCCATTTTCAGAAATTGAGTCGCCCTTTCCACCGCAGCCACAGATCGGGAATGATTGGCACAATGAGTTCTCAAATGATTCTGCAAAGCCTCAGACAGAGATTGAACAATCTCATTTTCCAAATGTCGACCATTGTCAGAAGATATTTTTGACGGTAGACCCCACCTGGGTATGATCTCTCTCACAAGTGCATTTGCCACGGCTGCTGTGGCTCTCCTGCAAGGGACAGCTTCAATGCATTTAGAAAACATGTCAACAATCCCCATACTTATTCCCCTCACAAGGGGTCAACTCAGCCTGAGTGTTGGAGGAAGACTGTCTCTACTCTTTCCATGTAGTAACTATATTTTTCATCAGTTCCCTGTTTGGTAGAACCCTTTTAGAACCCCCCCCCCCCCCCCCTTTTTAGTTGCCATGCACGAGACGCTCCTGAAGCTGATGCCTAGGCTTTAGCTTAGAAGGTTAATGCACTTTTGAGTTGTGTAGATAACCCTGATTCAAAACCTAGTTTGGTATATCAATACTATTAGTGGTATGAGGGTCGTTCCCAAAATGAGTGACATTATCCCTTTGATATTTCAAGTAGAAATTGTGCACCATCATTGAATGTTATATTCACTGAAGTACCCTGTAATATAGACTTATATAGATATAATATACTTTTGTACATTAATAAAGTTTTAATATGAATAAAGACCAGTGCTATGTTTCCACCAAACTGACTTGTTGCGGTTAAAAATCAGTGGGTGATTACGTAGTGCATACAAAATGTACTTTTTCACTAAAGTTTTCATGAACCAAATAAACATTTTAATGTTCAATGTGTTTCCATCGCATTTTCAACTCTACCGATACATTTGTCACAAAAACTGTTGTGTTAAATAGAAATGTGCCTAGTCTGGCCTTGGCACATGCGCCCTAGCCAACAGCTTGCACAAACAGCGCGGGTGGACACTGCTGGTAGATTAGTCTACATGGTGAGATTATTATGGAAAAGAGCGAGAATATTTTTTACTTGTCAAACGTTAGACAAGCATCGATCATCATGTCACCAGAATAAGACCCTCAACATTTATTGTAAAGGAGCATCAAGCTCATACTGTGCACTTTCACAATCTTGTGAAGTTCATCATCATTCATTTAATCTGTAGGCTAATAAACTGAGTGGTTTCCTGAGTTGTAGTTGGAGGAGCACACACCCTATCATCACATGACTCCAAGTTTACTTCGGTATGATGGTTATTATATCAATATTTGAGCATAAAGGCGTTTCCACTTGCATTTCCTGCATAATGAATTTTACGCACACAAAAAGATTTCACCATGTCGAACGAACAAATGGCTTATAAAATTGTACCAAAACTTCCTGTTTCCATCACAGCTGTCGTGAGTTTGTTTTTATAGAGTACCAGAGTATGAGTCATAGTACCCATAAAACCTAAAGGTCAAACAGGGAAATGGTTCCAATCATTTTTCCACCATAATTTTTTACCATAAGGGATTTTACAAACCTTAAAATAATGACTGTGTAAATCACTTTAGGATAAGGTGACTTTTATCAATAAATTCACCTGTATTTACCCAACCAAAATGAAATGCTAATTAGCTGCTAATATTTCTATCATAACGAACTCCAAACGCCATGATGATCTAGACGAGACTGCCGAATCAAGGCAAAGCTAAGAATCTCTCTGGATTAACCATCTAATGTTAGTTAAATGTAATATTGAATAAATTGGCAAAATGTATTTAAACTGACAATTTCTGTGCAAGTTTAAAATACCTGTCAGCAAAGGTGTCAGCTAGAGATGTGTAGATTTGCATGATGTCTACTTTGATGCTAATTAGCATTTTTGAATCTGAGTGTAAATACAGCTGAATATATTGATAAATGTCACGTTGTCTGAGAGAAAGTTACATGGTTATCAAAACTTTATGCCAGAGTAAGCCTACACAAAATACAGACCTTATTTTAAGTGTTTCTAAATTCCCCTATGGGAAAAATGAATGGTGGAAAAATGAACCATTTCCCTGTTTGACAGGCTATATGGGTATTATGACACCTCCACTGTGGGGCTCTATATGGTAAGACCTTACTCTAATAAAAACTGTGGATGGAAACGTGGCTATTGTAAAGCCCTAGTTGTTTTGTTGCTTTGACAAAGTAATTTCTGAAGATTATTATTTGTTTAATCTGATGAGTGATTCATTTAAAGGATTTTTTTTTAACCTGTCCCTCATTTTAAGGTCAACCCTGTTATGTGAACCGAACTCTCGTTTTGATGTGTTAAAGCTATTTCAATCTAAAAATCGAAATAAACAATGAACATCTAAAAGTGAAATCATACCGTAAAAGCAGGTGAGCTGGTTGTACTCTTTTGGCAATTTTCTGGTGTTTTGTGGTGGAAAGCTGCATGAAACGTCAACCCTGTTACCCGTAGATAGACAGGCTAGAATTGTTTTAACAATTACTTTTTTTTGTGAAGCTTGGATTCCATTGTCCCTCCACGTTGCACACAACAAGCTTCCATTTCCCCTGTCACAAGAAGATTTATGGCTGATTTATGATGAAATCGTCAACACTGTTACGGTCAACCCTGTTACGGTCAACCCTGTTACTTTATTTGGCAGTTAATAGGGACTGCTATAGTAATTATTTTATTTCACCTCTTTAAATGGGAAAACATGTGTTTTATTAAGTTGAACATGTGCTCTTTATGACAGAATGTTAAGATTAGTTGAAACCGAAAGTTACACATCTCTAAAGGCACAGATTTGGTGGAACGACCCATGACATTTCCAATCCATTTTGTCATTGTTTCCAAATTATGTAATCATTTTAGAGGGCAATTTTCACTACATTGTATGATTCATGAGAAAATAACTGCCAAGTTTGTTATTAACAACTTCCCTCCCACAAATGCAATCCTCATAATCACACAGTTTATCTGGCATTCCACCAGGGCTGTAGTAAATAAGCCTGGTGGGTGAGAAATCACACTTTTCATGACCTGCTAAGACTACTTATGATGAGGTAAATTAGGTTTCGTTTTGGCCATAGAAAACATAATATACATTTAAATCAAATCAGAGCTCAATTTCCTCTGTTGGAGGCTCTTGGTACAACTTTCACCCTACACCATGAATCCTACTCAATCACTTAGTAAAAGACACAAACCTGACTAACAAGGCACCATGTACACATACATTACAATTAGTCATTGATCTGTTACTGACATGAAACAAGAAACAGTATCCAACATCCTTCCCAATAACGTGAGCATTTTAATAAGCGCAAAGGAGAAAAAAGAAGGAACCCGCACCCTGCTCTTTGATAAGCTTTACGTGAAGCTTATTAAAGAGCAGTGATACTATCAAGAGCAGTGTGCGTGCGGGTTCCTTATTTTTTTCTCATTTTATTCAACTGTTACCATTCACCTGCAAAAAAAGATGGCTCAGACGTGCGAGTGCCTTTTGATTTTTGAGTAAACATAAAGGAGAAAGCAGCAGGGTCTCCTCTGAACCACATTTTTGTAATTCTGACACGGACATGCTCACTCTTTCCTATTACCACCAGCATGGTACAGGTGTCTCCCATCAGGGAAAATGAAAGCCAATGTCGTGATTTCAACCGGGCTCTCCCAAGGTCTGTCTGCCACCACCTCTCTCAATACTCCTTGGCATCTTCTCTTTTCAGTCACTCCTTTGGCTTTACCCGTTTCCCCCACCAAACCTACAGTATGTAACACTGTTATCTCCCTGGAGACCTTTCCTGAATCCCGGCAGGTTGGCAGAAGAGAGTATTTAGTAACTGGTTAATAATTGGTTCCCATTAAGTAAACAAGCAGGTCCCGGGGCTAACAGAGGCCTGCCAGACACTGACTGACTGCATGGTGGTGCTTCTGTCGAGGGAACCCCTATAGCAGCTAATGTCTGTATGTCTCCCATTGTGGGAAGTCTATTCTACAGCCCTTTCCCCTTTGAGACCCAGCCAAAGTACATGACTCAATATTCATTTATTTAGTCATTAATGGCCCCAGTACAAAATCTGTTGTATATTGTTTTAGTTGGAGTAATAGTTACGCAAGGAGGGAGTTTTCTGACGTCTCTAAATGAAGTGGTGGGGGAACCACGTGTAGCTGACTGAAAAGGAGGAAAACAAGCTCGAACCTAATGGATAAGTGAAGCACCAACTGTGTTGCCTGTAAAGTGTACATTTGCGTGACTTGTTGTTTATTGCCCACATTCGGTTCGTGACTGAGGCCATATTCTTAAATCTCTCTCTGCTTTTATATTCAAAGAGATGTATATATTATATCGATATCCATCCAATGGAAACAATATGTGACATATGCTAGAATTATATAAAAGAGTATCCAAAAATATACTTTCTGCTCACGCATGACGAGAATATACAGACTTACCCAAACGGATCTACTTTCATCACCATGTCACCAACATAACTCTGTCTATATACAGTAAGTAGGCCTATAAGAGATCACACCACCAATTACAGCATCACCTTTCACCATCATATATTCTATACTATCAATTAAAATGAAACTTAAAGTTCAGTTTAATGTAACTGTTGATTGTAAATGAAGTTGGCCAGTGGTCATGTGGCATTATCACGGATGCAAATGAACACTGTTCATCTTCTAACTTCACACGTCTAGGAGGTGGACCTGTCTTTCTCTGCTCTCACACTCGCTAATACACAAAGAAGAGAAGGGTGGAACCCTGTGAGCTCCCACAGGCATTGAACACATTACAAACGACAGTCCACACATTTTATTAATTATGTTCATTAAGGAATGTTTTTCAAAATAAAACATTCATAATGGAATTTATGTTTGGGTTTCCACAGTGATGTGCAGCCTCGCTCTCCCTCTCTGATCTATGAGTTGTCTTTGGCATGGTGGCCGAACACGTAAATGTCTTTGGCAAATGGAAAGTGTGGTAAAGTGACTCATTCTCAAGTGTTACGTGTTAGGTATGGTGGGGTAAACTCTGCCAATTCTCAATTTGTCAAAGATACCCTTGCCAATAGATTATTTTTTTTTTACATGTATTGAGGTGCCAATCAAATATATTGCATTACAGTGGGGACACCAAAACGCATACGTGACCACTTACTTATGGGGTCAGTCTTAAAAAATGTAGTGCCTTAAAAACTGACGACATGTATATCTGTCCTTGGAGGTCTGTGCTGTTTCCTTTAGCCTCTTGCATTAACAATGTGCTCTCACGGAAAAGTGTGGCTCCTGCTTGAATTCTGCCAAATCTGAAAGCTTGGAGGTTAATGGAGCATGATTATTATATTTTCTAAGAATGGAATATGTATTCCACTTAGACTAAGGAACAACATGCATGTACTGTTACACAATATTTAATTGTGAAAAATGAGCCGACGGAGCCCACAATGTCTATAAATGAGCTCAATGTTGCACAATCGTGTTACACTTTCGAATCAGATCCTATGTATTTCAGTAATCAAGCAGATGGGGACACCCCCTTTTGTTGATGGGGACACCCCCTTTTGTTGATGGGGACACCCCCTTTTGTATCTGAACTTTAACTTGCACGGTAAAATTACAAACCTGTGATCAACCAGCGTAGGCCTTATAGGTCAGCAAGCAATTACAGCATTATACTGTATCAGATGACAGTCTCTCTAAGAAGACTGGGAGGGGGTGTTCAGGGACAAATAATTACAGTCCTATCAGAAGGGTGATCATCATTTTACTGCCACTTTTATATACTTTCCCACGGCCTGTCCCTGTTGTCCCCAGTCCAGGGGGACACCAGTGATGATGCTATCTGTGACCATATTTAAAATGGGAGAAGAAAACATGAAAATTAAATAATGGCAGACCACACAGACCATGATAGAAAGTAGTCAATTATGGGGACCAGAACTACATGATCTTAATTAACACCATGCCATGTGTTTTTGTAATTTCAATGTAAGGCACATTGAAGCGATATGACACAAGAACGCATTATCTGATACAAGAGGAGCTAATCCAAACACTGACCCACCCAGCGATTTTTAAGTAATTGCAGATTGTCTACCTTTCCCATGTCCCATTCTCTGTGGTGGAATTAGAGTAAGATATTCAAGCGTGGTAATCCTCACAAGGTTTCCGGCCCAGACGGTATCCCAAGCCGGGTCCTCAGAGCATGTGCAGACCAGCTGGCTGGAGTGTTTACGGACATACAGTATTCAATCTCTCCCTATCTCAGTATGTTGTCCTCACTTGCTTCAAGATGCCCACCATTGTTCCTGTACCCAAGAAAGCAAAGGTAACTGAACTAAATGACATCATGCAGTGCTTTGAGAGGCTAGTTAAGGATCATATCACCTCCACCTTATCCGACACCCTATACCCACTACAATTTGCATACCACCCCAACAGATCCACGGACGATGCAATAGCCATTGCACTACACACTGCCTTATCCCACATGGAAAAGAGGAATACCTCTGTAAGAATGCTTTTCATCGATTACAGCTCAGCCTTCAGCAAACACCATAGTGCCCTCCAAGCTCATCACTAAGCTCAGGGCACTGGGTCTGAATCCCTCCCTGTGCAACTGAGTCCTAGATTTCCTGATTGGCTGACCCCAGGTAGTAAAGGTAGGCAACAACACCTCCACCACGCTAATCCTCAACACGGGGGCCCCACAGGGGTGCGTGATCAGCTCCCTCCTGTATTCCCTGTTCACCCATGAAAGTGTCGCATACGCATATCTCCAACTCAATCATCAAGTTTGCTGACGACACAGCAGTGGTAGGCCTGATTAATAACAACGACGAGGCAGCCTACAGGGAGGAGGTAAGAGCCTTGCCGGAGTGGTGCCAGGAAATAAATCTATCCTTCAACGTCAACAAAATGAAGGAACTGATTGTGGACTACAGGAGAGAGCACACCCCCATCAACATCGACGGGGTCATAATGATGAGGGTCAAAAGCTTCAAGTTCTCCTGCATCTACATTGCTGAGGACCTTAAATTGTTCTTCACATCGACAGTGTGGTGAAGAAGACGCAACAGTGCCTCTTCAACCTCGTGAAGCTGAAGAAATTCAGCTTGGGCTGTAAGACCCTCGCAACTTCTACAGATGCACCCTCGAGAGCATTCTGTCGGCCTGTATCACCGCCTGGTACGGCAACTGCACCACCCGCAACCGCTCAGTTCTCTAGAGGGTGGTGCGGTCAGTCCAATGCATCATCTGGGGGTACACTGCTTGCCCTCCAGGATATCTACAGCACCCAGTGTCACAGGAAGGCCAAGAAGATCATCAAGGACCTCAGCCACCCGAGCCATGGCCTGTTCACCCCGCTACCATCTAGAAGATGGAGACAGTACATGTGCATCAAAGCTGGGACCCGAGAGACTGATAAACAGCTTTTATCTCCAGGCCATCAGACTGTTCAACAGTCATCACTAGCCAGCCTCTGCCCAGTACCCTTTCCTGAACCTTAGACACTGTCGCTGGCTGACTACCACCCGGTACTCTAACCTACAGCTTAGAGACTGCTTCAACGTGCATAGAGTCATTGAACGCTGGCCACTTTAATAATGTTTACATACTGTTTTACCCACTTTATATGTATATACTGTATTGTAGTCATGGCTCATGCTATTTACTACTGCTGTACACACCTTTTCTATTCATATACTGTCCATAATGTCATACACACCATTCACATACATACAGTGTATATTTATTTGACATTGCTCGTTCTGATATTGCTTATTCTGATGTCTTCATTTCTTGTTCTTTTTTATTGTATTGCTAGATAGTGCTGCACTGTTGGAGTTAAGAACATAAGCATTCCGATGCACCTGCGATGTCTGCAAAACCGGGTACGCAACCAATAAACTTTGGTTTGATTAGCTTACCTTTGGTTTCAAAATGACATTTAATCACTGAGACTAGCTGAGTAAGAGTCATACAAGATGTTTTTCAACAAATGGGATCTCTTTATGGCAAACGTTGAAATATACTGTACCTTTTGCCTTTTTAGTGAACTTGTCTGTTTTGTGAACTTAATAACTGTGGATTATATTGTCACTGTAGGCCAAAACGAAACATGTAGTTCTTCCAGAGCGCTAAGAAAATACTACTTGGAACTTCTGACTGTGGCCTGACATTTTTGTCATTAATGCTGTGCCACTGCAATTTTTTGCAAGTTTTAGGACACAGCAACAACGATTTAGTGATAGGGCTCAATACAAATCAAGAGGTTGCAACCGTCCATATTTGTCAAGTTGATATACTTTAGGCAACCTAATTGAGAGGCAGTAGCTTAGAGGGCTGGCAGTTAGGGTATTTTACAGAAGCATGTGTTGTTGTTTTTGGGTGCAGGGGGAAACTTGAAACTGCACGATATTTTCTATTTTCCTGTATGGATTTCACATTTGCATGGAAAAATCTTTCTTGTGTGTTTTGGATTTCCATTGTGTGGACAACATAAAGGGCTCTGGGATGGGATGTGGGGAAAAGGGAGTGTGCAGTTCGCTTAAGTACATGTTTGGGGGTCTAGTTGACAGCATTGGCTGATGTCAGTGGATACACAAACTCAATGGCCCATCCTTTCCCACTGTATGTTTTCCTCCTTTTTCTTTTAATATTTTTTTGTATCCACTAAAGGAAACCATTGAAGAGCTGCCACTGTATATATAAGCTCCCCACATTGTGGAAATGTGACTTTCTTTCAACACATACAATTTCCAATCACTACGTTTAGCATAAGGCATTTTAAACAAATAAGAAATTAGAGCTTTGTGGTTGCTGTGAGAATTTTTTTATATATATTTTTTTTATGTGCCCTGTGTCTGCCCTTTGCTCTCTTTCTAAAAATGAAGTTACTGAATTTCTTATTTGTCTGAGGCTTCCTTTTAACTATTTTTGGGAGGAAGTTTCCCAGTCATAGATAAAAATGTTTGCTGATTAAATGTGGTAGGCTAGCCTAACCAGGCTTGTTGGCGCAACACTCTTAATGTAAATCTCTATTCACAAGATATTTTTTATATTCCAGGAAAAATATGATGGAAATCTTTTTAAATTGTTTTGCCAACATTAACTGTAATTCTTGTTTATTCTACAGAAATATCTCATTTACATAAGTATTCAGCCCTATAGAAGTTGCTGAGGGGAGGACGGCTCATAATAATGGCTGGAACAAAGCGAATGGAATGGCATCAAACCATGTGTTTGATGTGTTTGATACCATTCCACCAATTTTCACTCCAGCCATTACCATGATCCCGTCTTCCCCAATTAAGGTGCCACCAACCTCCTGTGATTCACACCCATTTTGTAGAAGCTCATTTGGCAGCAATTACAGCTGTGAGTCTTTCTGGGTAAATCACTAAGAGCTTTCCACACCTGGATTGTGCAACATTTCTTTTAAAGCTGGTTGATGATCATTGCTAGACGACCATTTTCAGGCTTGCCATAGATTTTCAAGTAGATTTAAGTACAAACTGTAACTCGTCATTCAGGAACATTCACTAGCTTCTTGGTAAGCAACTCCAGTGTAAATTTGGCCAAGTGTTTTAGGTTATTGCCCTGCTGAAAGGTGAATTCATCTCCCGGGTGTCTGGTGGAAAGCAGACGGAACCAGGTTTTCCTCTAAGATTTTGCCTGTGCTTCGATCCATTCCATTTATTTTTTATCCTGAAAAGCTCAACAGTCCTTCATGATTATACGCATGATGCAGCCACCACTATGCTTGAAAATATGGAGAGTGGTACTCAGTAATGTGTTGTATTGGATTTTCCCCCAACATAATACTTTGTATTCAGGACAAAAAGTTAATTACTTTGCCACATTTGTTGCGAAAAGGATGCATGTTTTGGAATATTTTTAATCTGTACAAGCTTTATTATTTTCACTCTTTCATTTAGGTTAGTATTGTGGAGTAATTACAATGTTGTTGAGCCATCCTCAGTTTTCTCCTATCACAGCCATTACAACTGTTTTACTTTTTTACTTTTTTTTATTTTTACAATCGCTAGTACCCATTTCTCAATACTTAGGTCACTTTTTCAAAACTCTTCACACAATTATCCCAACCAACTTTCAGCTTGGCACAGTAGTTAATTTCACATCCAGAATGCACTAAAACTACCAAAACACTTAATACAAGTCTCAAATCAACTCATTCTTCCATAACACCAGCAAAGGTTGTCACCCAACAAGCACTCATGTCACTCATAAAACAAGGACCTAAAAAGCACTAACAACAGGTAGCATTACACAATGTTTTACTTTGTAAAATGTCTTTACAAAACAAGTGACACCTTTCTACTGTTTAGAGTTCACTGCAGTATATGTTACAGGAATGAATCAGACATGATGCAATATGCTTCAATAGGTTTTATGTCATTTTTTGGCATTGAGGGATTCCAAAATACAAGAACTTGTATATACACCATCTACCGATACAGATACAGTAGCAATGCTAGTCAACCCTGTCTTCTGCATTTGGCCACAGGTTCTCATTCACATCACATCTTGTGTCATCTTGGGCAATGCACCTAGAAAATAATCTGTTGGCATGCCTGGTCCATCCCTGGCAATCTTCTGCAGATATGTCCAGGCATCCATCATTCATTGTGTCCAGGAGGGACATTTGATCATGTGGATGGTGGTCATAAACTTCCACCTCCATGAGGAAAATAATTCCGCTATGGGTTTGAGGAAGGGAGAGGAAGGTGGGGGGAAAAGTGACACCATCCTGGGATGGGCTGCAAACCACTGACTGCACAGGAGTGGTGAAGTGCCACAGTGTCCCATGCAATTAGAAAAGTTGGCCGATTTCGCCTCACTGCAACCCTTTCCTCACCTGGCACGACCTTCCATAGAGGTCATCCAGGAATGAAATGAGACGCTCTGTGTTGCATGGCCCAATTAGTGGTTTGTGTAACAGCAATCCATTCGAGGATATTGCTGCACACATTGTGATGTTGGCACCCCTCTGGCCCGGGACATCCACTGTGGCTCTTTTCCCAACCACATTCCTTCCTTGACGCCGTGTTTTGGCCAGGTAGAAACCAGCCTCATCCGCAAAGACGAATATGTGGGGTGTTTGCCTTGCTTTAATCTCCATGACTCTCTAAAATAAATCCACAAGGCAACATAAGAGTTAGGCTATTACGGTAATTTACATTGTACCTAAAAACATGCCATTGTGTGCCTCTGCCCTGTTTGGTTTTGTTCAGAACCAGTTCTGTAGTTTATAGTCATCTTACCTGGACATATTGGTTCCTGAGTTGCTTGACTCATTCAATGTTCCTCTCAAAGGGGACAACTGCTTCATCCTGACTTGATGTTGTTTCAGGACTCTAGAAATGGTTGTTATGCTTACATTGTGAATATTTCCAAATGTAATGTTGTCTGCCAACAATCTCTGTGAGTTTTATACCATTGTTTCTGATGACCATATCAATGATTGCAGTTTCCTGCACAGCAGTGAAAATCCTACCTCTCCCGCCTGTGGGAGGTACCCATTGAATCCTAAGCAGAAATACAAAAACAATTACACACAAGTGGGTTTGGAGGCTTTGCTCAATTTACTTCTGTAAAGTGCAGTTCAGTCAGATGCCCTTGCAGAATGCACATCTTACCTGTTGTTTTGCCGGAAATTTCTAACAATGGATGCCACTGTTGAGCATTGCCGATTTGGCTGCACTCTCAGACCAGCCTCTCTCATTGATAGACCATGATTTACTACATTATCAATTATAGTAGCCCTAATCTCATCTGAGACTACAGCTCTTGATCTTCCTCTCAGTCTTCTTCCACAACGCATATGTACTTCTCTCCCTCTCCCAGCCACTCTTCTTCCTCTGTCAGCCACTTCTCTATCTCTGGCTGGGTCCATGTTTACATTGCAGTACATAATTATTCCTATTATTCCCTTTTGTATAGATGGTAATGAAATTGAAAGACTAACACCTGGGTAGGTGTTCAGCTACAATGAGAATCGGCGCTGGTTGGTCTAATTGTTTTGATTAGTCATTTTTTTTTTTTAGATTTGGAATATATTTCAATATGGTATTACTGTAGAAAGGGTGCAAATTGCTGTCTTATTCAATTCTGTGGTATGTTAGGTTGTGAACTTTTTGAAAATAGTATGTAAAAAAGAGTATGTAAACATGTGCAAATTGGCCTGTAGGTACATAGAGTTTTGGTTGTGTCTGTGTGAGAAAAGAATTCATGAAATTTGAAATATGTATTCATTGAATGCATTTTGTGCCAAAGCAATTAAAAATTATCCACAGTTTATCCCACATAGACTGCTGTTGTACTCACTGTGTGAAGAGTTTTGAAAAAGTGACCTAAGTATTGAGAAATGGGTCCTAGCGATTGTAAAAAATAGTCACCATTGGCCTCACGTGAAATCCCTGAGCGATTTCCTTACCCTCCGGCAACTGAGTTAGGAAGGACGCCTGTATCTTTGTAGTGACTTGGTGTATTAATACACCATCCAAAGTGTAATTAATAACTTCACCATGCTCAAATGGATATTTAATGTCAGATTTGTTTTACCCATCTACCAATAGCTGCCCTTATTTGTGAGGCATTGGAAAACCTCCCTCTTCTTTATGATTGAATCTGTGTTTAAAATTAACTGCTCGACTGAGGGACCTTACAGATAATTGTATCCTGTTTGGAACAAGGCACTAAAGTAATAGCTCAAAGCAATTCACTTTTGTCCTTAATACAAAGTGTTATGTTTGGGGTACACAGATGAGGTAGTGATTAAAAATTCATGTTGAGCACTATTATTGCACACAGAGTGAGTCCATGAAACGTATTATGTGATTTGTTAAGCACATTTTTACTCCTGCACTTATTTAAGCTTGGGGTTGAATACTTTTTGACTCAAGACATTTCAGCTTTTCAGCTTTAATAAATGTGTAAAAAAATGTGATAAACATCATTTCACTTTGACATTATGGGGTATTGTGTATAGGTCAGTGACCAACAATCTAAATGTAATCAATGTTAAATTCAGGCTGTAACACAACAGCATGTGGAAAAAGTAAAGGGGTGTGAATACTTTCTGTATGAAATGAACTTGGACAGTGAAACTACAATACATTTGTCTCTATACTCCAGCATTTTGGTTTTGAGATGAAATGTTTCATATAAGGCAACAGTACATAACCTCACCTTTTATTTGAAGGTATTTTCATACATACAGTACATTCGGAAAGTATTCAGACCCCTTCACTTTTTCCACATTTTGTTACGTTACAGCCTTATTCTAAAATGGATGAAATAGAAAATATCCCTCATCAATCTACACACAATACCCCATAATGACAAAGCGAACAGTTTTTTTTAGTAATGCTTGGAAATGTATTAAAAATAAAAACAGACATTTCACATTTACATAAGTAAAAAATACAATTGAATCCATTTTAGTATAAGGCTGTAATTTAACAAAATGTTTAAAAAGTGAAGAGGTCTGAATACTTTCAGAATGCACTGTTTTTCTTTTACCGTTTAGAAATGAAAGCACTTTATGTATCTAGTCCCCCCATTTGAAGAAGTAATAAGTATTGGAACATTTCACTTGGACACCTTCACTTAGTGTATTAAAGTAGTCAAAAGTTTAGTATTTGGTCCCATATTCCTAGCACATCAATGACTACATGCAGTTCGTTTTGGTTGTGTTTTTTGTTATGTTTTGCCCATATGAACTGAATGATGACTGTTGTAAATTTTTTCTTTTTACTAATTGAGTAGATAAGATGTTTTTGAACACTTTAAAATTATTCTTGACAAATGCCAGAAATAACAAAAATCCTAAATTAATCATGAATAATGATGAGTGAGATGCCATTCAGAGGCTACAACCAGGGGAGCGAGGTTTCTTATCATTATTCACGATTCATTCATGATTATCCATAATCATGGTAAGATCCACATTAATGCGGTGTTCAGAAACATATTTTATTCTATTCTTACTTACAATAAATGTGACTTCAAAATAACACAATACATAATTCACTATTCAGTTCCTATTGGACAAAATATAATCTGAAAAACAACCAAAACAAACTGCAAATGCATCCAACAAGTTTGTAGTCACAAGCTTGATGTAGTCATTGAGTGCAAGGAATATGGGACCAAATATTACAACTTTTGACTACTTTAATACACTAAGTTAAATGTTCCAAATACTTATTACCTCTTCAAATGGGGGGACTAGATACATAATGTGCTTTCATTTCTAAACGGTAAAACAGATTTGTATTGAAATACCCTCAAATAAAAAGTGACGTTATGTACTGTCGCATCATATGAAACATTTGATCTCAAATTCAAAATACTGGAGTATAGATCCACATTAAAAATGTTAGCTTCACTGTCCAAATACAAATGAAGGGGAGTGTATGTTTACCCGGCACCATTTCCTCTGCCACCTTCTCTATGCCATGTGAAGGTGGGTCATGGGGTCAGGAAAATGACTTTCTCAGACTTTAAAATATTTTTCCAAAGCAAGAACCATCGAAGCATAGCGAGTGTATCCCCTGCAGTGATCCAAATTCATTGGCCGGCTCCCCTTTTTCGGTTTGAGGTGATCTTGCCAAGGCTGAGCCACATTCCAAAGGGCTGGCCACACCACATCCCATCCTCTCAGTAGACCTGGGCTCAAACTGTTTTTGTTTTCTTTCAAAAACTTTGAGCATTTGATTGAGCCTGCCTGGAGTGCCAGATGGGAAGGGTTTGGCCTTTCGGGTCAATTCTATTGCTTCCATGCACCCCCCGTCAGGCAAGCTCAATGAAACTCAGTTAAAGTGTTTGAAAGATTTCAGATACTATTTGAACCCAGGTATGCCTCTTAGTGTGCATGAAAAAGCCCAGGGCTGTGCCACCTCATTAGGGTTAGCACAGTGGTCGCATAGGTGAAGCATCTGTAACATGAAAGGTGTTGTCCGTCCCTCATCTAAAATTCCCTAAATTAATTGGCCTACTTTCCTCAAACCATTCTTGTTTGGGAGCGATCCCCTCCCTCTCCTACTTCTCCTCTTCCACCTGTCTTTGTTGTTAAAATAAATGCCTGGGGAATTTTTTAAAGGTTTTAAGGTCCACATTAAACCTGGTTTCCTGGTTGACAAGAAACAATACATTCTGATACATTTGTTCAATAAACACAATGTATTGCTATTCGTCAATAGTTTATCGAGTGTGTTTGGCGTGGGGCTGGCTCATCGCTGAGATGTGCCAAGTGCCTCTTCTCTCACTGAGAGAATCTGGAACGCAGACCACCCGCAGCAGTTATATTTTCACATGATGTTTAGCAACAGTGTTAGTCTTTATAATAGTGACTGACCTTGGGCTATGTGGAGTATAACATTGGGCGGTGAGGTAAAGTGGAGTAACGCGGGGTTAAAAACGAACGTCATCAGTCCAATTATTCATATACACTGTTCCGTGATTGTGTCAACGTTCAGGATTCCTCGCCATAACTCAGATATGCCAGGGCATCTGCCTCTCTACAGAATGTCACCCCTCGACCGACCACGTACATTTTTTTTGTGGTGTTGGCATGAGGGATTGAAATAGCTTTCATGTCCCTGTGACTAATGTCACCTTCACAGGCTAAATAAAGCTGCCGTAGACAGTGTACCATGTTACACAAACAAGTTATTTTGGCAATTCAACTTTTCCCCACGGCTCACGAGGCTACAGAGAGGTGTGGTGTTTCTTGGCCTTTCATTTGCAATAATGACATGTTGGTTTTTGCAAATTAAACAGCCTATCAATGCATTTAACAGCACTTGTTTAGACATTTCTGGGATAGGCAACAAGCCTGTTATCAGCTAAAATCAGAATAGTATTGCCAAGTGGGAAACGGTGTTGGCACAGTTAAACAAAGCAAAATTGTTTGCATATTGAATCATATTACATTATAATTATAAATAATTAATTCATTTAGAATCTGGTTGTCAATCGAAGTAATTCAGATGAAGTAATTCAGACAAATCAAATCTACTTCACTATTGAAGCACCTGAAACTAAACTGATGTCAGCAGATAATGAGGGCAACAGCAGTATGTTGCATTTTTATTTATTTAAATTGTTATTTTACTTAACCTTTATTTAACCAGGCAAGTCAGTTAAGAACAAATTCCTATTTACAATTTACATTGGCACACAGTTTGTGGCAACGTCTCGACAACCTACGCCTTCAACGAGAAAGTGACTCCTGGTCCCATGTGCCAAGCACAATAGAAAATATGACATGGGAACATCTCAACTGTCTAGTTCTCCAACATTAGACACCATGAGTCAGGTCTGAGAGGGGAGCCCCAGCCCAGGTCTAGCCCAGTGTCTGCAGAGAGCCGTTCACATGAGTCTGGTATGAACAGGGCCTCTCTGCCCCTGCCTTGTATCCTGTTTTTCCTCATCTCTGTGCCTCTACAGCTCCGCTACCAGGGAGTCACACATTCTGGGGTGGAAAATGATGGTCCTTGTGTCATGTTCAAACAATAAGGGAGTCCGCACGGCTGATGGGAAAGATAATTTCCAACAGGTCGGCAGACGAGGGAACACTCCGTTCTCGCCTGAGGCGTGATGCTCATAAATACTTCACGTCTTCTAGTTTCTTCACCTCTGTGTCGTCATAACTGCATCAACAACAATCAATCCCATACGGAAAAATAATATATTGACACACTTTAGCAACGTATATGTACAAAAATGTATGGAAACCATCAAGCACTATTTTGAAACTGGCTCTCATGAGGACTGCCACAGGAAAGGAAGACCCAGAGTTACCTCTGCTGCAGAGGATAAGTTAGCGTTACCAAACTCAGAAATTGCAGTCCAAATAAAGGCTTCACAGAGTTCAAATAACAGACACATCGCCACATCAACTGTTCAGAGGAGACTGCATGAATCAGGCCTTCATGGTTGAATTTCTGCAAAACAACACTACTAAGGACACCAATAAGAAGAAGACACTTGCTTTTGCCAAGAAACCCAAGCAATGGACATTAGACTGGTGGAAATCTGTCTTTTGGTCTGATGAGTCCGACCACTGGGTCTTTATGAGATGCAGAGTAACTGAACAGATGATCTCTGCATGTGTGGTTCCCACCGTGACGCATTTACGAGGAGGTGTGATGGTGTGGGGGTGCTTTGCTGGTGACACTGTCTGTGATTTATTTAGAATTCAAGGCACACTCAACCAGCATGGCGACCACAGCATTCCATCTGGTTTGGGCTTAGTGGGACTATCATTTGTTTTTCAACAGGACAATGACTCAACACCTCCAGGCTGTGTAAGGGCTATTTGACCAAGAAGGAGAGTGATGGAGTGCTGCATCACATGTCCTGGCCTCCACAATCACCCGACCTCAAACCAATTGAGATGGTTTGGGATGAGTTGGACCACAGATTGAAGGAAAAGCAGGCAACAATTGCTCAGCATATGTGGTAACTCCTTCAAGACTGTTGGAAAAGCATTCCATGTGAAGCTAGTTAAGAAAATGCCAAGGTGTCATCAAGGCAAATGGTGGCTACTTTGAAGAATCTTTGTGTATAACACTTTTCTGGTTACTACATGATTCAAAACTCAGCAAAAAAAGAAATGTCCTTTTTTCAGGACCCTGTCTTTCAAAGATAATTCATAAAAATCAAAATAACTTCACATATCTTCATTGTAAAAGATTTAAACACTGTTTCCCATGCTTGTTCAATGAACCATAAACAATTAATGAACATGCACCTGTGGAACGGTCATTAAGACACTAACAGCTTACAGACGGTAGGCAATTAAGGTCACAGTTATGAAAACTTAGGACACTAAAGAGGCTTTTCTACTGACTATGAAATACACCAAAAGAAAGATTCCCAGTGTCCCTGCTCATCTGCGTGAACATGCCTTAGGCATGCTGCAAGGAGGCATGAGGACTGTAGATGTGGCCAGGGTAATACATTGCAATGTCTACACTGTGAGACACCTAAGACAGCGCTACAGGGAGACAGGACAACAGCTGATCGTAGTGGCAGACCACGTGTAACAACACCTTCACAGGATCGATACATCCGAACATCACACCTGCGGGACAGGTACAGGATGGCAACAACAACTGCCCGAGTTACACCAAGAACACTCCCTCCGTCAATCCCTCCGTCAGTGCTCAGACTGTTCGCAATAGGCTGAGAGAGGCTGGATTGAGGGCTTGTAAGTTTGCTATAAGGCAGGTCCTCAACCAGACATAACCGGCAACAGCGTCGCTTATGGGCACAAACCCACCGTTGCTGGACCAGACAGGACTGGCAAAAAGTGCTCGCGATTTTGTCTCACCAGGGGTGGTGGTCGGATTCACATTTATTGTCAAAAGAATGAGCATTACACCGAGGCCTGTACTCTGGAGCGGGATCGATTTGGAGCTGGAAGGTCCATCATGGTCTGGGGCGGTGTGTCACAGCATCATCGGACTGAGATTGTTGTCATTGTAGGCAATCTCAACACTGCGTTACAGGGAAGACATCCTCCTCCCTCATGTGGTACCCTTCCTGCAGGCTCATCCTGACATGCCCCTCTAGCTTGACAATGTCATCAGCCATACTGCTTGAGTGAGTGATTTCCTGCAAGACTGGAATGTCAGTGTTCTGCCATGGTCAGCAAAAAATCTGTATCTGAATCCCATTGAGCACGTCTGGGACCTGTTGGATCGGAGAGTGAGGGCTAGGGCCATTCCCTCCAGAAATGTCCGGGAACTTGCAGGTGCCATGGTGGAAGAGTGGGGTAACATCTCACAGCAAGAACTGGCAAATCTGGTGCCATCCACGAGGAGGAGATGCATTGCAGTTCTTAATGCAGCTGGTGGCCACATCATATACTGACTGTTACTTTTGATTTTGAGCACCAACCCCCCCCCCCCCCCCCCCCCCCCTCCCTTTGTTCAGGGACACATTATTCAATACCTGTTAGTCACATGTCTGTGGAACTTGTTCAGTTTATGTCGCAGTTGTTGAATCTTATTATGTTCATACAAATATTTACACGTTAAGTTTGTTGAAAATAAACGCAGTTGACAGTGAGAAGACGCTTATTTTATGTTATTTCACAGTTTTGATGTCTGCACTATTATTCTACAATGTTGAGAATAGTCCAAATAAAGAAAATCCCTTGAATAAGTAGGTGTTTCCAAACTATTGACTGGTACTATATATATATATATATATATATATATATATATATATATATATATATATATATATATATACACACTGCTCAAAAAAATAAAGGGAACACTTAAACAACACAATGTAACTCCAAGTCAATCACACTTCTGTGAAATCAAACTGTCCACTTAGGAAGCAACAATGATTGACAATCAATTTCACATGCTGTTGTGCAAATGGAATAGACAACAGCTGGAAATTATAGTCAATTAGCAAGACACCCCCAATAAAGGAGTGGTTCTGCAAGTGATAACCACAGACCACTTCTCAGTTCCTATGCTTCCTGGCTGATGTTTTGGTCACTTTTGAATGCTGGTGGTGCTTTCACTCTAGTGGTAGCATGAGACGGAGTCTACAACCCACACAAGTGGCTCAGGTAGTGCAGCTCATACAGGATGAAACATCAATGCAAACTGTGGCAAGAAGGTTTGCTGTGTCTGTCAGTGTATTGTCCAGAGCATGGAGGCACTACCAGGAGACAGGCCAGTATATCAGGAGACGTGGAGGAGGCCGTAGGAGGGCAACAACCCAAGAGGAGGACCGCTACCTCCGCCTTTGTGCAAGGAGAAGCAGGAGGAGCACTGTCAGAGCCCTGCAAAATGATCTCCAGCAGGCCACAAATGTGCATGTGTCTGCTCAAACGGTCAGAAACAGACTCCATGAGGGTGGTATGAGGGCCCAACGTCCACAGGTGGGGGTTGCGCTTACAGCCCAACACCGTGCAGGACGTTTGGCATTTGCCAGAGAACACCAAGATTGGCAAATTCGCCACTGGCGCCCTGTGGTCTTCACAGATGAAAGCAGGTTCACACTGAGAACATGTGACAGACGTGACAGTCTGGAGACGCCGTGGAGAATGTTCTGCTGCCTGCACTATCCTCCAGCATGACCGGTTTGGCGGTGGGTCAGTCATGGTGTGGGGTGGCATTTCTTTGGGGGGACGCACAGCCCTCCATGTGCTCGCCAGAGGTAGCCTGACTGCCATTAGGTACCGAGATGAGATCCTCAGACCCCTTGTGAGACTATATGCTGGTGCGGTTGGCCCTGGGTTCCTCCTAATGCAAGACAATGCTAGACCTCATGTGGCTGGAGTGTGTCAGCTGTTCCTGCAAGAGGAAGGCATTGATGCTATGGACTGGCCCGCCCGTTCCCCAGACCTGAATCCAATTGAGCACATCTGGGACATCGTGTCTCGCTCCATCCACCAACGCCACGTTGCACCACAGACTGTCCAGGAGTTGGCGGACGTAGTCCAGGTCTGGGAGGAAATCCCTCAGGAGACCATCCGCCACCTCATCAGGAGCATGCCCAGGCGTTGTAGGGAGGTCATACAGGCATGTGGAGGCCACACACACTACTGAGCCTCATTTTTACTTGTTTTAAGGACATCATATCAAAGTTGGATCAGCCTGTAGTGTGGTTTTCCGCTTTCATTTTGAGTGTGACTCCAAATCCAGACCTCCATGGGTTGATAAATTTGATTTCCATTGATCATGTTTGTGTGATTTTGTTGTCAGCACATTCAACTATGTAAAGAAAAAAGTATTTAATAAGAATATTTAATTCATTCAGATCTAGGATGTGTTATTTTAGTGTTCCCTTTATTTTTTTTGAGCAGTGTATATATAATATTATTATTATATATATCTATATCTATATCTGTGGATATATATATATATATATATATATATATATATATATATATATATATATATATATATATATATATATATATTACTTTAGTTTATTTAGTCAATATTTTCTTAACTCTATATTTTTAAAACTGCATTGTAAGTAAGCATTTCACAGTAAGGTCTACTACACCTGTTGAATTCGGCGCATGTGACAAATAGAATTTAATTTTTTTCTCGATCATGACATGGCATACTCATCCCCAGAAACGTTTTGCATGTTTATTTTCAAAGGATAGAGCTGGGAACATTAACAGCTTCATGGTTGGGAAGACTGTGACAATATGGAAGAAAATTAAGCATATTCTACAAGAACCAATATCACTCCCTAAAAACACAGCCCTGTGGAGCAGTCCTTGGATAGCTTTTCAGAGTTCACTGATGAATTGGTCTACATTGAAAACTAGGGGCATGGAAGCCGTGAATGACTTGGTTTCCATGACAGAATTAAGAAGCAATTTTGGACTGACCAATATAGATATTTTCGAGTACATGCAGCTTGGAAAGTTTATATCACAACATTTTGATTCAAAGTCTTTTGGACATCAGAGCAACCTTGAGGGAATCTTATTTGAGTCAGAGAGGGATATTCATATGATGGGTGGGATGTGCAAAACCTTGCAGAGAGCATATCCAACTGACAATCTCTTAGAGAAAAATATAAGCTATTGGAACCAAGACAATAAGGGAACTGATGTTGGCACAAGATGAAGGGAGTGTTGGAGCATGGCCGGCGAAATTACAGTTGACGAAAATGCATGCTTAATCCAGTACAGATTCGTGTATAATTATTGTGGAGGAGACAGGGTCACAAGTTCTGCAGCACAGCGGCAGAGTCACGTCTTGAGTGTGAAGCTAGCAACAACTCAATAATCGATGCTTTCTGAGAATGCTATGAAGTCCAAGAGATGTGGGCTGAGCTAGAAAGTTGGATGTGAGCAGTATTGCAATGTAAACTTACTTTTGATCTGTCTGTCTGCATGTTTCAAGGCAAGGCATGTGGGGGGGGTATCGTGGGATGCCCGATGGGCTGGACGTTTCTGTTCTCATTATTCATCTTGAAAAAAATGTATACAAAAAACCTTGAAATCAATCAATCCGCCATCATTAACCCAATGGAAAAATATGATGATTAATTATTGAAATAGCATGGGCCATGTGGCAAACAATAATGCAGGCACTCGGGATTGTGGTGTGAGCATGTGGGTCTGGGCAGATACGATGTACATTAGTTGTTGTTTGTGTGCTTCTGTAAATTGTTGTTCGTATGTGTATGTTTGTAACTGATTTTGGGGGGAAGAAATATGAAAAAACTTTAAAACAAAACATATTAAATAAAAGAAAGAGACTGTTGTCACTTTCTGATAAAGTCACCAGGTACAGAAAATCTTGATGGCAAATTGCTTACCATCACAGCCATATGTCCACCCCAGTTTGTCATAGTTTTAACAGGTGCGCCTAGAAATTTGGAAAGTGTCAAAAGTCATTCCTCTACATGTACAGTGGTTCCTCAATTAAAAGTTTTTTTTATTATGCTGCGGGATTTAGAGGTAATTTGTGGTTTAGTACGGTACCCTGCTTCATTGCTCCAGACCAGTGCAAGGGGGTGTTAGAGCACTGATTATGCTTTTGGGTCTCAAGGCGCTAATGTGTCTCTAACTGACAATGAATGAGCGATATAAACCAAATAGAAACTGATAATTGTGCACAACTTCAAAATTGAATGAAGGTGATTGAATTTATAACAATAGTGTAAGAATTACTATTCCTCTGTACTGCACGCACACCTGAAAAAGACACTTATTTGTTTGTTTCTACTTGGTCAGAAGAAGCTGTAACTGGACTGTAGCATATTACTAACTAAAATGGTTGTTAAGCTAAGGTTTTTATTTCTAAGATAAACGGAAACGTTCAATTATATTCCATGATATTCTTAAGACAAATGTGTGGACTGATTTTAAGCAAGTGATGTCTGCTAAATAATCAAGTTGATGGCGCAGTCATATAGCCTTGGCACCTACATAAAGCTGAGTGACTCACTCATTCATGGCTTTGGATAAAAATAATTAACCTTTCAGCGCAAGGTCTAGTTTCCTGAATATCCGCCTGTCTGACGTGTACAAAGTCAACTGCCTGTTACTCAGGCCCAGAAGCTAGGATATGCATATAATTGGTATAATTGGATAGAAAACACTCTGAAGTTTCTAAAACTGTTACAATAATGTCTGTGAGTATAACAGAACTGATATAACAGCACTGTCAGGCAAAAAGCCGAGGAAAATCCATCTAGAATTTCTTTTTTTTAGCTCCCAGCCACTTCAAATGTAAAGCTATTGAAAACTATGACTTCCGCCTCCCAGATTGCAGTTCCTATGGCTTCCACTACATGTCAACAGTCTTTATTCATGGGTTCAGGCTTTTTTTTTTAAAAACCAACAAGGAATAGTGGTTTATCCAAGGGGAACACTAAGGCAAAAGTAGTCTCTTTGCGCGCTTGAACGAGGGAGCGCTCTTTGTTATTTTCCTTTCCTATTGAACATACTAGTCTCCGTATGAAATATGATTGTTTATTTCGATATTAGACTACCTGAGGATTAATTAGAAACGTTTGACTTGTTTGGACAAACTTTACAGGTAACTTTTGGGACTTCTTTGTCTGCATGTTGAACGAGTGGATTACTGAACTGAATGACGCCTACTAAGCAGACTTTTTTAGGATATAAAGAAGGACTTTATCAAACAAAACGACCATTCATTGTGTAGCTGGGACCCTTGGGATTGCAAACAGAGGAAGATCTTCAAAGCTAATTTATTTATTTTATCACTATTTATGATTTTGTGACACCTGTGCTGGTTTGAAAACATGTGTTGTTTTCAGACGCTGTCCTCAGATAATCGAATGTTCTGCTTTCGCCATAAAGCCTATTGTAAATCGGACAACTTGGTTCGATTACCAAGATTCGAAGTTAACTTCTTGGATATAGGGGGCGCTATTTTAATTTTTGGATGAAAAACGTTCCTGTTTTAAACAAGATATTTTGTCACGAAAAGATGCTCGACTATGCATATAATTGACAGCTTTGGAGAGAAAACACTGACGTTTCCAAAACTGCAAAGATATTGTCTGTGAGTGCCACATAACTGATGTCACAGGCGAAACCCAGATAAAAATCCAATCAGGAAATGCCGCATTTTTTGAAACCGCCTCATTCAAATGACTCCTTATATGGCTGTGAAGGAGCTAGGAGTCAGCTTACGTTTTCCACGTTTTCCCCAAGGTGTCTACAGCATTGTGACGTATTTGTAGGCATATCATTGGAAGATTGACCATAAGAGACTACATCTACCAGAGGGTTCGCTTGGTGTCCTCGATTGCAATTATTGCGTAATAAATAAAAAATCCCGTATCCGGGAGCGTAATCATAGCCTCAAGCTCATTACCATAACGCAACGTTTCCTATTCATGAAAATCGCAAATGAAATGAAATAAATATATTCAAACACAAGCTTAGCCTTTTGTTAACAACACTGTCATCTCAGATTTTCAAAATATGCTTTAACCAAAGCTACACAAGCATTTGTGTAAGAGTATTGATAGCCTAGCATAGCATTAAGCCTAGCATTCAGCAGGCAACATTTTCACAAAAACAAGAAAAGCATTCAAATAAAATAATTTACCTTTGAAGAACTTCGGATGTTTTCAATGACAAGACTCTCAGTTAGATAGCAAATGTTCATTTTTTTCCAAAAATATTATTTGTGTAAGAGAAATAGCTCCGTTTTGTTCATCACGTTTGGCTAAGAAAAAAAAATGAAAATGCAGTCACTTACAACGCCAAACTTTTTTGCAAATTAGCTCCATAATATCGACAGAAACAGCAAACGTTGCTTAGAATCAATCCTCAAGGTGTTTTTCACAATTCTATTCGATGAAAAATCATTCCTGGCAGTCGGTTTCTCAACAGAGCCAAACGGAAAAATGCACGCAGCTGGAGATTACGCAATAATTGCAACGGAGGACACCAAGCGACCACCTGGTAAATGTAGTCTCTTATGGTCAATCTTCCAATGATATGCCTACAAATACGTCACAATGCTGCAGACACCTTGGGGAAAACGTGGAAAAGGTAAGCTGACTCCTAGCTCCTCCACAGCCATATAAGGAGTCATTGCCATGAGGCATTTCAAAAAATGCGGCACTTCCTGATTGTATTTTTATCTTGTTTTTTTCTGTAACATCAGTTATGTGGCACTCACAGACAATATCTTTGCAGTTTTGGAAACGTCAGAGTGTTTTCTTTCCAAAGCTGTCAATTATATGCATAGTCGAGCATCTTTTCGTGACAAAATATCTTGTTTAAAACGGGAACGTTTTTCATCCAAAAATTAAAAGAGCGCCCCCTATATCGAAGAAGTTAAAGGCTGATTTGGTTGATTTTATGCATTCATGAATTAAATCTCTTTAGCTGACATGCTGAGGTTCATCTGTTGAAGGTACACATGGGCCTATCTATATATTGAATATTCTGAGGGCAGAAATTATTACAATATTAAAGCATTAGACCTCTCACTAATTTTATTTATTTTACCTTTATTTAACTAGGCAAGTCAGTTAAGAACAAATTCTTATTTTCAATGACGGCCTAGTGGGTTAACTGCCTTGTTCAGGGGCAGAGCGACAGATTTGTACCATGTCAGCTCGGGGGTTTGAACTTGCAACTTTCCCGTTACTAGTCCAATGCTCTAACCACTAGGCTACCCTGTCGCCCCAACTAAAGGTGTCAGTCATACAAAAGTTATACTTAAATCCAAACTGGTTTTGCAGCACGCAGATTCCAGATTGCCTTTGTCGATCACTCATCATCTTCAACCATCAGTGAGTCGATGGCTTGAATCGTCTCGCTGGAAATTGAATACCCCACGGTAGATGCTGTGATTTTGGTTGATTGCCAGGCGGCATTGGCGGAGAGTCTGGTGGAGACCTGTTTAAATTATATGAGCAAAAAATATTACATTTTATTTGGAATGGCAAGCCAGACAAAATGAAAAGGGCCTATCCTCTCACCCCATGTTCAAGAATGGCCTTTTTCCCTCGATTCAAATTACAACGAAAACGAAATCATCTCCAAAATATCATAATTTTTTAAACAAGGACTTAAAAATTTGATTGTAAACTCTGCAAACAATGTTTCCAGTCCGAGAATGGTAATGGTAATGACTGTAATTAATACAATTATTCAATACATTGGAATACAAAAGAAGCCATCCATCCACCCATTATGAGCTATTAGCAGGACAATAGACTCTTGCCAAGGAGGAGGGTAGGGGGAGAATTGTATCATTACACATTCATGTTTTCAGTTGATGCCAAGCAAGTTCGATCTGGTATAACCTTTCTTGCGCAAGCATTCCGCTAGCGACTCACCTCAACAACATCCAGTGAAATTGCAGAGCGCCAAATTCAAAATACAGATATAGTCATAATAAACATTAATAAAAAATACAAGTGTTATACATCGGCTTAAAGATTAACTTCTTGTTAATCCAACTTTTTGTCAGATTTCAAAAAGGCTTTACGGCAAAAGCATACCATGCGATTATCTGAGGACTGCGCCCCGCTTACAAAAGTATACAAACATTTTACAACCAAGTAAAGGAATTACAAAAGTCAGAAATAGCGATATAATTAAACACTTACCTAAGACGATCTTCATATGGTTGCAGTCACAAGAGTGCTAGCTACACAATAAATGTTTATTTTGTTTGATAAAGTCCCTCTTTATATCCCAATAACTCTGTTTTGTTGGCACGTTTTGTTCAGTAATCCACTGGCTCAAAGGTGGTCAAAACATGCAGACGAATTCATCCTAATAGTACCGGTAAAGTTCGTCAAAACATGTCAAACGATGTTTATAATTCATCCTCAGGTTGTCAATTGTCTAAATTATCGATAATATTTCAATCAGACAATAGTGTTTTCAATAGAAAGGAAAAACAACGAAGGCCGCGCACTCGATCACGCTCGCAAACCAGCACTGCATGATTCCACAGTCCACTGACAGGAAGGTCTCATTCTTCTTCATTTTTCAGAAAACAAGCCTGAATCAACATCTAAAGACTGTTGACATCGAGTAGGAACTGCAATCTGGATCCTAACCAATTAGATACTCTATTGGCATTCAATTGAAATTACCCACATCAAAAAAATCCAACTTCCTGGATGGATTTTCCTCAGATTTTCACCTGCCATATCAGTTCTGTTATAATCACAGACATTATTTTTAGTTTTGGAAATCTACCAATAATATGCATATCCTAGCTTCTGGGCCTGAGTAACAGGCAGTTTACTTTGGGCACGCTTCTCATCCAGACGTCGAAATACTGCCCCCAGACATATTAAGTTAAATCAGGAGACCTACATGTAGATTTTTTTTTTTAAAGATTTTTTTTATTTTTACTATAAGATTACAGCAGGCCTACCGTGGGTGTTCTATGTCTTTTATTGATCCTTTATTTTACTACATAAAGTCTACTTACTCTGCTGGCGTCTTGACCCAGTTTATGCCCTCATTTGCAATGCAACCTTGGGTGTCAGTGTGTTTTGGTCCGAGCAGACCCTTTTCCGGCTAACAGACATAGTTTTCATCAAGCCAGCTTCTTTCTATAGCGCTACCCGTTCCAGGGTTAGGACTGTAACCACCAGAGGACTTGAAAATGACTTCGGAGCTGAGAGGATCACCAAAACATAAAGGTATTTTGGTGTCAGTGCATTTTCTTTAAAAAATATCATATACATGTAGCCTATCAATGTGTAGGCATACTGTGTAATAAATTCAATAATTGTGCACTAAAAACGTGAATGTGTTTTTGCAGAGCATACAACCATGCCGACAACCATCCGTGGAGATCAGTGGACAAAGGGCCCCACCGAAAAAACTCTTGGTTCCCAAGAAAGTGGTTAGTTTCTTAAAATGTGTTTCTGTACGCAGCATTTGTGTGTTGCAGTCACTTTTAATTCTTAATTACCGTTACTAGGCCACTGTAATCGATGGGGGCTCAGGGCGGTACCATTCTGCTCATCTGATGAAGGTGCACATGGATCAGATTCAAACTTTGAAGACCAAGATTGAGTCATTGAATGCAGACCAGCATAAAGAGAAACATTCTCTGAGGGCATAGATACGGGCGACAGCTGATGCATTGGTCCAGAGCCGGGCGATATTGGCAGAGAGTCACTCGTTATTGGCGGAGAGTCAGGCACACCTGTGAGCTCTCTCCCAACAGACATGGTGGGTTTGTCAAGTTGTCGGTTCACCCTGACATTTCCATTAAACTTCTGAAAACAGACCTTGACAAACTGCTCACCAGGCACATCAAGGGCCGTCCGGACCGTTACGCTGTTCTGCTATTCCAAGGATGTGTAACCGAAGAGAGATACCACACAGAATAACAACTGGGATGGATCCAGAGGAAAATCTGTTTTACCAGTGAACCTCTGTGTGTTCATCATTAATACTGTGTCTCAGAAGTTTCTGCCCATGACTGATGCAACCCAAAAAAGCATTAAAGACAGAGTTAATGAGTACTTGAGGTCACCGAGTAAGTCTGGACATTCCCTTATGTAAGGAATTAGGCACATTATCATGTCTATGTTTATTTGTCAGACTGCACAGTAGCCTAATAAACATATGCATTTTGAACAGTTTAACCATTTGCTTACTGGCTCCCGAGTGGCACAGCGGTCTAAGGCACTGCATCTCAGTGCTTGAGGTGTCACTACAGACACCCTGGTTAAATTCCAAGCTGTATCACAATTGACCGTGATTTGGAATCCCATAGGGCGGTGCACAATTGGCCCAGCGTTGTCCAGGTTTGGCCGGTGTAGGCCATCACTGTAAATAAGAATTTGTTCTTCACTGACTTGCCTAGTTAAATAAAAGTTACATTTTGGTTTTGCCTACACCTAGCGACCTGTTTAAATAATATGAGCAAAACATTTAATTTTATTTGGAATGGCAAGCGAGACAACATTATTATAGGATTATTCAATCACTAATGTCTTTGGATCAAAATAAAAACTTAAATCCGAACTGGTTGGAGATAAGAGTACATGGCCATAAAGGCTATACCATTTTTCAAGCTGTTCAAACACTTATAGATGACCAGCATGGTCAAATAATATAAGAAGGGGTTATAGAGGGTGCACCCAGTCAGCACCTTAGGAGTAAATGCAAGTTGGCTTTTCATAGCTGAGCCTTCAGAGGTCAAGACAACAAGTGCATGTGCGAGAGAGAGAATCAAAACAAACAATAAAGCGTGGAATACAGCAATAAGAATGTCAGTTTAATATGCAGTGCATATCACCTCTTATTTCCCTTATCAGAGTTAAGAATTGTGTGTGTTCAATTATTTGTGACATTGTGGTATTTAAAGCATATTGGAGATAGAAGCAATAGGATTTGAAGTAATAGCCTACCCTTTAATGAATACTCAGGGAGAAAAAGGTGTAGATTAATGCGCAGAGCGGGCAGATGTTTATTAAGACTTTGCAGAAGGCAGGAATTGTGGTTGCAGGCAATGGTCAAACACAGATAGTTAGTCAAAAACAAACAATACCTCACAACTACACAAACAGAAAGAACTGAATCAGGGAGCTGATGAGACCAGGTGAAAAACGAACACAGGTGAAATCAATGAACAAAAATGAAAGACAGGGCTACGTTCCAGAACACAAAGAAACATGGCAATGTTCAAGAACACAAAGAAAAAGAACACAAGGCTGACTAAGAAAAGAAAAGCAGAACCTAACATATCCGCATGTGGTCAACTATTCCGCACTGTTTTGCCCTGCTCTGAGACAAGCATAGGGACTGGTCTTGATAAATCAATTAGATTTTTATTTCACTGTTTCTCTGTTTGGGTATTGGTTAGCCTACAATTTGGGTGTGGAAATGTTAGGATTATTTTGCTCTTAGTAGCCTACTCCCGACATTGTACAGCGCCATATTTCCCAACGGAAACCCAGAGGGTTTCGTTTTTAATTTTTATTGCAAAAGAAACACCATAATTTGAATCAAATTAATTAAGCTACATTTCTTAAAATCAATCCCATATACTATGTTCTTACAAAAAAAACGGTTTTAAATTCTCTAGTACAGCCAATATAATAAATAATATATAATATAGCACTAACTAGCATTATTGGCAACAATGGCTGACACTTAAATAACGTGCCATAGAATTCCGCGGCAGCTGCAGGAAAGTGTGCTGCAGTGTGACTCAACTTTTACAGGAAGAACCACTGTACGTCCTTAGCACAAATGGCAGATGGTTGGCTAAAAATTGTGGATGACAAGTTAGTGGATGTAGCGTTGTTAGACTTTAGTGCTGCTTTTGATGTACAGTAATTGATCATGAACTACATTGAATGAACTGTATTGATAGGTAAACTCAAGTGTTATGGATTCACATCCACAGCTCTATCCTGGATGGAAAGCTATCTATCCAGGAAAAGGCAAAGAGTTTTCTTTAATGAAAGTTTCTCAGACAGTATGTCTAAGCTGTGGTATTCCACAAGGCAGCTCCCTAGGCCCACTCCTCTACAACATTTGTACTGATGATTTACCATCTCTAATTGAAAAAGCACCAGTGGTAATATATGTTGATGACTCAACAATATATAGTGCCGCATCAGCACATAATGAGTTAATGGTTGTACAGAGCAATGACTTAACAACTGTATCCGAGTGGATTGCTGAGAACAAATTGTTGTTAAACATTTCCAAGGCCAAATATATTGTGTTCGGCCATAAAAATATGCTTGCTGGTGACTCGCAATTAACTTGTCAATGGATGGGTGCCTGTAGAAGAAGTGAAAAAGTAAACTAAACTACTTGGCTTTATGTTGGACTCATTGCTCTGCTGGTCTGATCATATTACATTGTTAATAACATTATTATTATTAAAATGGGGAAAAGTATAGCTCTGACAATTAAATTACTCAGGGTATTTAACGTTCTCTGCTCTTTGTAAGGTGATTCAATCTTTGGTGCTCTCACACCTAGAGTATGGTTAAAAACACCTACAGTATGGTTAAAAACTTCAGCAAGCTCAAAACAGAGCTGCCAGACTAGCTCTTCACTGCTCTGCAGATATCAACCGAATACACAATAACCTCTCATGGCCTTCTGGTTTAAGTAAATTACTATCCAGTCTTTAGATTTTTCTCAGAAATGCAATCCTACCAAAAAAAACATTATTTCTCAAGAGACAATATCACCAAACAGGCGAGACAGGCTAATTTGTGGCATCGGATATCCCCCAGACCTAAAAAAAACCCTCCTCAAATCAACAGTTATATACAGTACATCGCCATCGCTGAATGGAACTCCTTACCAACTCATATTTCCCAAGTCAAAAGTGAATTCTTATTCAATAAAACATTAAAAGTACATCTAATAAGATTAACCATATGACTGGACAGATACTGATCCCTGAATATGTTTTTTGAATGTTAAATGTTACCTTTCAGGTTTTTTAAATGTATGGTTTTGAAAAATGTTTTTAGAGTATTTTTGTCTGACCCCAGGAAGACTAGCTGTCATCATGGCAGACAATGTGGATCCTAATGAAATTAAAATTAATGAAAGTACTTTCATAGATACTTTATTAATTGGGGTGTTTTCTTGACTTTTTACAACCTTAGTTATAGGAAGTATCTTCAAGGCATGATATGCTGCCATAAGAAATGGTTTTGGTAGAAGGTACAAGGCTGAAGACATGTCATTTACCTTTTCAATTACAAAGTGAACAGTTTGCACTTTAAAACCATTTAAATTACCTTTCATCTGACAGTTTTCACATAATGTTAAAATCACTGTAAAGTGAATGTAAATTCCATTGGAGCCCGTCTCAGTTTTCGCCAAAGCTAATCCCCATCACATAATCACCCCTGAGGTTTCCCACTGATCTAACTGTTGGTTGACCTCTGACCTCTCCTGGTTCCCACCAATGCTCTGGGGATTATATAACTTGTCACAACCCTGGGCTGTACACAGAGGGCGCACAAGTACTGCTTTCCTCTGCAAATGTTTTTCCCTCTGAAAAACGGTCTATCTTGTGTTAGCTTGTGGTGGCTAACTGTGGCTAAGTGTTGGTCTTTGTCCAAACCGTTCAGATGCTGCTTTAATTTCCTTAAAATTCAATGTGATACAAATTTGACATTAGAGAGGCCACCTTAATCCCCCCTATCATTTCCACAGTTTGACCTCTGACTGCCTCATCTACGGGATCAATGTACTGTAGCCATCTACACCTCAGCTTTAAATGTAATGGGAACAAGATTGTCCAAGTTACTTTATTAGGAAGGTCCTCAGTCTCTTCTCCTCTCTTTTCTCATTCTCTCGTCATCTCTTTGCATTGGACTATAGCCCAATTGTTCTCCCAATGCATCATGGGAACATGTCTTTCATCATTGTCATCCTATCAGAAGTTTAGGGTCTAGTGTGAGTGTTGTGTGTCTGTAGGGTCATAGAGTAGGCCAAAGATACAAATAGTCCACCCATGTATACTCTCCTCCAACTATTTCTCCTCCGAGACTCGTACAAAGCCCCATCACCCAATAGAGTCTACCTCCATCAGACCAAACCGCAAGAAAGGGAGGAGAATAAACAGTAAAACAAAGTAGCGGATCAGCAGTGGGATCAGTGGTCTAGTGTCAGGAGGACTGACTGGCATTCTAGTTTCCCAGGCAGCCTCCAGCCTGTCCCGGCTCTGCTGGGCTCCGTGCTCAGAGGGGGCAGCTCCAACCAACTCCTGCTGGCTTCTTATGGGCTTAGGCCACTGGACTGGTGGCACCTGTCTCCTCTTCAACGCCAGCCAGGCCGGGGAGACTGCCCCGCTAGCCCTGATCCAGCACTAATTACTGCTCAAAGCAGTACGGATTTATTGCGCTCTTCTACAGGCGCCAATGGAGCCGCAGCGCAGCAGCTCACAGCTCCCCCAGGCAGCCAGGCAGCAGATTTAATTTGTCTCTATTTGGCCCGGAGGTGGGCAGACGGATGTGTCGGACATGTGGAGGACACCAGAGAAATGCCTTTGTACTGTTCATCTTCGAACGTCACTTGGATTTGGATGGTCTGCCATGTCTAGAATATGTGAATGTTGTTCTAATGACAGGACAGAAATACCCTGGTTCATCACATATTTTGAGAACCCCTTACATGTCATATTCTGATGATACTGGGGGGGATTCAACAAGATACAGTAGCTACATACACATACTTTACCTTTGGAATAAGAATAGCCTGAACGTTAATCACCAATTACACCAATAATAACTGAACAAAGAGTCAGCTAATACACGATCTTAGTCACGTCACATTTTTTTTTAAACTACCTTTCCCTGGAAAGAATTACCACAAAGACAATAGCTGTGATACAGCAGCTAGTAATTGCTACTCATGCACCAATCTCAAGACTAGAAACAGGGGCTGGCTAATCAGGCCTTTGAAGGTATTCCAGTAGCCTAATGGGACGGGGAAAATCACATGAAATGCTGCGACAGTTTGTGACTTTTGTAGATTGACATATAAAGATTAGCGTACACCCACACATGCAACACGCATACTTATTTCTCCACTTCCTTATCGTACCATTATTACCATACAGTATTAGGGCCAAGTCAATGACACATGACGTATAATCTCTGTGTGTAGAATGACTGACATGCCACGGACCACACATTTCGGTGTAATCCATCCCACTGTAATATGATGATGCACAGCCCGCTATACCCTCACTGACAACACATATGAGCCACACATTTTTTTCAGATTGTAAATAGGATATGCAAGCAACGTCAGATTACATCTCCAGAGGCAAGTAGTGCATTTGATGGATTAATCGCGGCCAGGGCTTTGAAAAGTAAAACATAATGGTACTACACTGGCGGACAGGTGGAGGAAAGACTCCCTGTTCTTCAGAGACTCTATTACATCCTAACTGGCAAACAGTGTGGCTGATACATTTTTGTGGATGGTTATAATTATACTAAAATAAGGGGGGAAAACGTGGAATCATCACTTGACTTACTGAGAGAACCTAGTTGGAATAGTGAAAGATGTGTTGACTAAATCAGGTCACTTTCTACTAATGTGATTATCGCTGTGAACCCCAATACAGCAATCACCTGTGGACTGAGACCGATTCTACACAGCAAGTAGATGCTGTCTACAAAACAAACTATGGACAATTTACTGCACTATAGAGGCATCTTCTCTTTGTAGATGTTTCATGGTTTATTGTATTTTTTTATTGATATCAATGAACCACTATTTAATTTCTTTACAGCTGTGTGTATTCTAAGCAAATAATCACACAGTTCCAGATATACTGTAAATGCTCAAGCCCTACACCCCAACCCGAGCCACCTCTGGTCTCTTGGCTGTTCCACCCCTACAGGGGTTCAGTTCCAATTAAGCCCATTCCAAGCTCTTCTCTGTCCTACCACCCCAATGGTAGAACCACATTCCCCCTGAAGCTATGATAGCTTAGTCCCTGCCCATCTGGAAAAAAAAGACTGACCTTGCTGATGACTACTTTTTTTTAGGGAAAATGTCCTTGCTACGACCGTGGCACGTGGTTTTCTCACCCAGTTATCTCAAGATGAATGCATGTATTGTCCGTCACTTTGCATAAGAGCATCCGCTAAATGACTAAAATGTCAAATGTACAGTATTTGCCTGATTATAACCAGGTGAAGGATTTGTTCCACTTCCTAGGCAGCTGACCATAAAACACACAGACTGTGTGCAGTGACCCCTTTCATACAGTAGCCTATTCTCACCAACTCTTTGTTTTGCCCTGAAGTCAGACTGGGTCATTACTTTTACTAGTTTTACTAGTTATACATCCTCTGATGTCTCCAACACACTGCACTTAACATTCCTGATGTACTTCTGGTCTCTTGTGTGTGTTGAAGTGACAAAAAAAGAAGTTATACCCCATGTAACGTGCACTTATCCAAAACACCATACAGACAAAAGTTAGAAAAACAAAACTGTTCGTAACTCTTGGCCCTCTGCCATCATATACTGCTGAGATAAGGTCCTTGCTCGATGAAGTCATCGGAATGAGGCCAGCTCTGGGAGGTCAGTGCACTCTTAACCCGGCAGCACTCATGCAACCACATCTACTGAATAGAATGGGCCAATTGACACAGGTTCAGGTCTGTGGAATGATAAATATTCCTTCCTTGCCTTTACAGTGACAGCACCCGGAGTGGACCATGTGCCTCAGCGGTTCCGAACCTTTTCAAATAAATAACCTGAAAAAAATCATATTGATAACATTGATAGAGAAGTCGGAAGTTTACATACACTTAGGTTGGAGTCATTAAAACTTGTTTTTCAACCACTCCACACATTTCCTGTTAACAAACTATAGTTTTGATAAGTCGGTTAGGACATCTACTTTGTGCATGACACAAGTAATTTTACAACAATTCTTTAAAGACAGATTATTTCACTTATAATTCACTGTATCACAATTCCAGTGGGGCAGAAGTTTACATACATTAACTTGACTGTGCCTTTAAACAGCTTGGAAAATTCCAGAAAACTATATCATGGCTTTAGAAGTTTCTGATAGGCTAATTGACATAATTTGAGTCAATTGGAGGTGCACCTGTGGATGCATTTCAAGGCCTACCTTCAAACTCAGTGTCTCGTTGCTTGACATCATGGAAAATCAAAAGAAATCAGCCAAGATCTCAGAATTTGTTTTTTAGACCTCCACAAGTCTGGTTCGTCCTTGGGAGCAATTTCCAAACACCTGAAGGTACCGCGTTCATCTGTACAAACAATAATATGCATGTATAATGGGATCACGTAGCTGTCATACTGCTCAGGAAGGAGACACGTTCTGTCTCCTAGAGATGAACGTACTTTGGTACGAAAAGTGCAAATCAACCTGGTGAAGATGCTGGAGGAAACAGGTACGAAAGTATCTATATCCACAGTAAAAATGAGTCCTTTATCGACATAACCTGAAAGGCCGCTAAGCAAGGAAGAAACCATTGCTCCAAAACCGCCATAAAAAGCCAAACTATGGTTTGCAACTGCACATGGGGACAAAGATTGTACTTTTTGGAAAAATGTCCTCTGGTCTGATGAAACAAAAATAGAGCTATTAGGCCATAATGACCTTCGTTATGTTTGGAGGAAAAAGGTGAGGCTTGCAAGCCTAAGAACACAATCCCAACATTGAAACACGGGGATGGCAGCATCATGTTGTGGGGTGCTTTGCTGCAGAAGGGACTGGTGCACAAAAAGAAATAGATGGCATCATGAGGATGGAAAAATTCTGTGGATATATTGAATCAACATCTCAAGACGTCAGTCAGGAAGTTAGCTTGGTCGCAAATGGGTCTTCCAAATGGACAATGACCCCAAGCATACTTCCAAAGTTGTGTCAAAATGGCTTAAGGACAACAAAGTCAAGGTATTGGAGTGGCCATCACAAAGTCCTGACCTCAACCTATAGAAAATCTGTTGGCAGATTGGTAGAACTGAAAAGCGTGTGGGAGCAAGGAGGCCTACAAACCTGACTCAGTTATACCAGCTCTGCCAGGAGGAAGGGGCCAAAATTCACCCAACTTATTGTGGGAAGCTTATGGAAGACTACCTGAAAAGTTTGACCCAAGTTAAACAATTTAAAGGCAATGCTTCCAAATACTAATTGAGTGTATGTAAACTTCTGACCCACTGGGAGTGTGATGTAAGAAATAAAAGCTGAACAAATAATTATCTCTGCTATTATTCTGACATTTCACATTCTTAAAATAAAGTGGTGATCCTAACTGACCTAAGACAGGGAATTTTTGCTATGATTAAATGTCAGGAATTGTGAAAAACTGAGTTTAAATGTAGTTGGCTAAGGTGTATGTAAACTTTCGACTTCAATTGTAAAAGTAAATTGAATAATGTCATGTCATGATTCAAGGGGAAATTCCTTGCTTGATGCATGCATGCAATACATTTCTGTTGCAGCAAGACTCAGCTCACGCCAATTCATATATTTTATCAAGACCTGATTTCTTTTATGTCTACGTAATGAAATATGTGATTTTTTTCCTCTGTACAGTAAAACGAATGAATCATGTTTTCTATAAAGGTAAGCCATCTTTTAAATCAGGTATGGGCCTTGTCACCTCCAGATTTTCATTTCAACATGATATGAGTTGTTTACACTCTACAGATTGGCAGGATGAGAAAGACCAGCTTGTTTCTAATTGACCAACTGGCAGAGGTGATGTAGCTCCTTATTGCTCACAGGTAACAGGCCTTCAAGACATTAACCCAGCATCCCAAAGGGATCCTAGGAAAAACAAACCACAGTGTTTGACCTTTTCAAGAGACTCTTGTACCATCAGGCTCCCCTTACAACTCATATCAGCTTCCATTGAAGTCCAAACAAAGGCTCAGTAATAGTAACCAAATAAGAGACAAGCTCTGAGCAAGAGCCCTGCCACTAGAGCCAAGACACCGAGACATTGTGGGACGTGTGATTGTTGCAATGATGCAGAACCAGCCACCCAGAGCGAACATTTTGCAGTCAGACACAGTCTATACAATAGAATACACTATGTCAATTCAATTGGTGTTCTCATTTTTCATCCTCACACAGTATTCATACACAGACGCCACAGTACACTATAGGAGAGAGAGCAAGAGTTGTCTTATGTGGATATTATAATTGATTGCTTCTCAGATATACTATAAGATTTGCTGGCCAGAAATGTGTGACAGCCTTAAGAACCTACTTTAACACTATACAGTATCAGTGGTCTTTGTGGTATTAAAAGTCTGCTGGATCCTCTCTATTCGTATACATTATATATTGCATTGACACCTAAGGATGGTACTGCCAGGGGAGTAGCCCATTATGACTGATTTTGTAAATATTTAGGCTTAGCCACATTAAGCTGATTTGGGTACTTTACTCTGCTGGTCTGCCATGAACACTTAAGGCTAAATCTCCTTAAATTTGTGCTGTGCCACTCCGCGCAAGCTTCACATCCTCCCTGGGACAATATAAATGCCTGATTTGGCAAGTTACATCATCAGGATTTTTAAATATTTAATAGGGGATTTATGGACGGTTTATGATTTTATGTGGCTTTTTAAACTCTCTGCCTTGGCGACAGTGTCAGGGGTATGGCGATTTCTTTTGGAATTGGGTCTGGTGTTTTTGGAGATCATCAGAGGAACGCTTTCTTTCTTTCTTAGAAAGTTGGGAAAGTCTGGGCAGACCTGTAATAATTGATTTGAGGGGCCAAGGAGCCGAGGGTTTCTGTCTGAGTGTCAATCTACTGGTCTATTTGGTAAACGAGAGGCCCAGTACCAGGTTCTGGTGGCGAGACAGCAGAGATGTTGTGGTGAAGGGCTAGGCTAAGCTCTTTGGGTGAAGTGTAGCTATCCCTGTGGTTAGGCCCTGAAGGAACAATTACTGGAAGCCATAAAAAGGGTTTAGAGAAAAAATGATGAGCATTAGGCTCAAAGTTGAAACAGAGATGTTTGTTTTTCCAAAACACTGTCGTCTGTTTTAAATGTTGAGACATTTTTGTGGATCTCAATCAAAACGCGGAATGCAGAAAGAGAAAGAATGCCTGTGGTTGAATCTTTGATCCCTTCTTTCAAGGTGCTACCGCAGACCACAACGTCCAAAATAAGGGAAATAGAATTAAATTATGAAGTTATCCTAAAGGGTTTTGTTTCCTCCAAAACATGAAACAAAACTGACGTTTTGGGGAATACAAGATAAAAAGGGGGTTGTCAAAATGTAATCCTGGGAGGGTTTCACCATCTGTGATTTTATTTGCAAAGAACATGGAATATGCAGTAAATGAAAGGGTGACATCAGTGTTCATTTCAATTGTGGTGTCGCCTATCAAAAGCTCTGTCCCCTTCCCATCAACCCCATGTCCAAACATCACGTGTGTAGTGCAACACAAATTAATTGGTTTCTGTGATTCCATCTCCAACGTTAGGAGGGCTGTGTTACCCCAGTAATCCCTGCACTGAATCTTCTATCTCGGGCAAAATTCTTAGCACAAGCCAGCCTGAAGAGCCAATGACAAGCTGGTCACACAAGTATTATGTTTTATGTTTCCCCATTACTGTCTACTGTTTCACATCGAGGTTAGGACCATCAAGCAAACTGCAGCTTACAAAAGAATGGGCCCATTGATTCCCCAAGGAATAATTTTAGTGGAGGGAGAATTTAGCACAGGCCAGCTAAGAGAGGGCTATTAGCTTCTTCTACAGCTCTGTGATCCATGACTGGGGAGCCTCAGTCTCAGTCAGAAGGGAGAAAGGGGACCCCAGCCTGGCACCGATTCATTCCCGCCAGCTCACTCTCCAAGCCAACAGCCAGTGTGTGGGAGTGGTGGTGAAGTCACGTTTAGTGCGGTGTTTGTTTGTTTCATTATCGAGCATACAATGGATATATGGGCTGCCTCCTACCTGGAATTCGATACAAGATAATTCATCAGGGTCTGTTTTCCGATATGCCAAAGATAAGCAATACCGGTGCGATAAATATATATTAAATAGTTAACTTTAAAAAGCTATTATCAGTATTCAGACTGTGGTATTGCATAGGCTATGTATTCACATGCTATGACACTTCCCAGCTGTCCACTTAACAGCTTTATCACACATACAATATACACATACATTACAATCACAATGTGTCCCCTTAACTCTCTCAGTTTGGTCCTGCTGTGTGTCCTAGGTCTCAGAGTCCAATGGAGAGCCCCATCTGCCATCGTGGGGCTGTTGAATTCCTCTTTCTCAGGAGAAATCAAAGTGGTCCATCATTACCTCTCCAGGCTCCCCTTTTCCCATTTCAGCACCACACTGAACTGAGATATCAGCTAACACGTTATCCTCTTAGCCCCTGAGACTGATAGCCAGCAAGGGCCTAGAGCCAGGAGCGGCCATAGATGCCGGTGAATGGAGCAGGCGTCACAATCACAGAGACTGTCAATTGGTCACAAATAAGGTTTTCCATTCACACTTACTGGCCAATTGCAATCAATGCATGTTCATATACTGTAGCCCAATAAATCTTACCCATAATGGTGGATAGGCTTTAAACCAATGGTATGTCAATTATATATTTTTGTGCATTATTTAACAGAGTATTTAATGTACTACTGTGATCCTCACTGTAATTATCACCCAATGGTCAAACAATATTATGTGACTATGGCTGCGTTTACACAGGCAGCCCAATTTTGATCTTTAGCCGGATAATTGGTCTTTTGAACAATCAGGTCAGCTTTTTTGCCAATTATTGGGCAAAAGATCAGAATTGGGCTGCCTGTGTAAATGCAGACTTTGAAGGATTATACAATTACTGTGCCATATTAATTATCCCCAAAATTAGTAATCTATGTATTCATGATGTCACTGAAAAAAGAAAGAGACAGGTTCAATGGATTTCCCATATTAATATGAAATGGGGGAGTTTTGCACACATCGGTTAAGTTGTTGAATTCATAAATAACTTCTCTGGTCACCTGTGGTGGATTACGACATTTAGCGGTAACCCACATATTGCAACACAACACTAACAATGAATAACAAAAAACACCATTAGTATCGTATTGTTACACAAACCATTACCCCATGGCAATAAATATTGGGTGACATTGTCCCATTAGTTTTGCCTGCCTGGACTACTTTTTCAAGAACATTTGATTGAATACCTCGGCTCACTTCCCCCATGTCAATACAGGAAGCCAAACCCACCAGGTTTTTATGATTTAAATGGAGAAATTTGGTGAGGGTCCTATTCCAGACACCTTGCCAAGTCATTTTATATCACTCAAAAGCAGCCAAAGAAGATAGAGAAGAAAAAAACTGTTTACATGTAAAGGACTAACATTAATAGCTTTCAATGTAAAGTCTTCCAATAGCTGTTTTTACAAGTAAATCTGGCGTTTCTCATGTTGCGTTGTCATTCGAATAGGGTTAGCCTAGTGGCGTGAGGTATGTAATAGCCCAAAAAGTGAGATGTCAAGAAGCAAAAAAAAAAAACATTACAGCAGCCCAAAGTGCTGGCAACTACCCAAGATGTACCTGCACATTCAATTACTCAGAGGGCGAAGGGGGGAGGGAGCGAGGGAGCGTTACTCTGTTACTCCTCTCTCTTTCTCTCTGTAATAGTCTAGACACCCAGCACCTGCTACACATTAATCTCTAATAGCCACTAGATGCTGGACACAGCTGGATAACATGACAACATGGACGTCTGATTGACGACACCTTTTCCCTCAGCTCAGTTTCGTCCCTGCAGGGCCGGTGGCATACTCCTCAGCTTTCTCTGTGAAGGGTTAGCATGCAGCACCAGCCAGCAGCATGGGTTTGGCCTCCACATCAACTCGGCCGGGCAGGAGGAGGGATGTTTTTGGATTCTTGGGGCTGCTTGGAGGTGTACTCATTGGGGAATCTAAAAAGGTGGCAGTTATGCTTCACACGTTCCTGTGCCTGTCATCTTTGCAGGTGCGTTGACGACTTGTTGGCAGAAGTCAAACACTGACATATTCTTTACATAAGAATTGAGTGTGGTTCTGGAAGTTGTCCACCCACTGCAGGGTTGGGGTTGGTTCTCACCAGCCACCTCTGCACCAGCCTGCAGTACCAACATCATTGTTTCCTACAGCCAGAGCAGACCAAGGCACTAGCCCACCCCATTGGAAGTAGTCATTCTCATCCGACCTACTCCCAGTTTATGGGACACTGCACTTTTATTTTGAAAGATCTAGCCATGGCTCACACTTGGTCTAGTTGCTCCCTTTTTCTTTGTATATGCACAACATGAAAATGATAAGTGCACTTGTAAATGATTCCAAGGCATGCTCTATAATTTTCAATTTGCATACTTTAATAAACAGTGACACATCGTATGTGTCTAACCCTATAACCCTCCTGCTGTGTTCTGGTCGAATTGTACCGATTTCCAAGTTCTCTCTGACAAATGTAGTTCATTTAATCTGATTTCATAAGGTTCCATGACTTTGTCCACACAGGGCATCTGAACACACAAAACAACTTTTGATGATTTTCATTACATTTTGGGTGTTTAATTTAACTTTTGTACACCTGTTGTGTTCCCAGTCAAAAATTACCGGTCATTAGAAATGAATGTGTGTGAGTGTACAATTAGTGTATAAAATGTAGTTCATCATCAGATGGACACACTTCCTCTCCTAGACCCCCACATGCATGTGTCTTTATTATGGATTTATAATCAGTTATAATGGGGTGGTCATTTTGGCCCGGGAACACAGAATTAATTAACAGGAATCGAACATAACAGGAGGGTTAAAATCTACGCGACTTAAACAGCTGCAGATTAGGAGAGCCACTTGTTGTGGCTTTAACAGTACGACGTTGTTAGCAGTCAGATAGGTCATGATCGTTGGAGTATGCAGCACTCCAAAACAACTCTGTGACACTCCTGTGAAGCAGGTTGTACTCTAGTGAACTGTCGACACCTGACTAGAGGAAATATGTGCTCTCTGTGTGCATAGTCAGCCAGTGGAAATGTCGTACAACATTTTTGAAATCCCCCCCTCTAAAATACACCCATACATCACACTTGAAACATCTTGGATTTCAGAGATCTTTTAAGGCAGAATTTTTCAACCAACACCAATTTAACCTGTTAACAGGTAAATAATGAAACCGTATTTTGAATGTTTATAGTAGATATTCAAAAGTGTCATGCCTGCCAGGCTAATCCTTCATTATGCACACCTGTCACCATCATTACGCGCATATGCGCTCAATGGACTCACCTGGACTCCTTCACTTCGTTGATTGCCCCCTCTATATCTGTTTGTTCCTCAGTTGTGTTCCCGTGTCAGCATTATTGTCATTTTGTTTTCGCCTGTCTAGACGCTGTCCGTATTCTGTTCCTGTCCGTGTTTCATGAAATGTTCACTCCCTGTACTTGCTTCTCGTTTCCAGCATCTGTCCTCACACAAAAGCATAGGCCTATTGTATTCAGGGTTCATAGAGTTCATAGATCCAGAATTAATTATGTAGTCCTAGATGCCTTTTAAAAACCTGTCCTCAACAATGTTTGTTACATTGAGGCATCATCAAAACTGTAATATCTCATGTTTTATGGAGTCGTGGCTGAACGACGACAATATCAATTTACAGCTGGCTGGTTATGCGATGTACCGGTAGGATAGAACAGTGGCGACAAGGGGCGGGGGTCTATGTACTTTTGTAAACAACAGCTGGTGCACGATATCTAAGGAAGTCTCGAGCTATTTCTCACCTGAGATAGAGTTTCTCATGATAAGCTGGAGACCACACTACCTACCATGAGAGCTTTCATCTATATTCCTTGTAGCTGTTTACACACCACCACAGTCAGAGGCTGGCACTAAGATAGCATTGAATTCCGCCATAAGCAAACAAGAAAACGCTCACCCAGAGGCGGCTCTCCTAGTAGCCGGGGACTTTAATGCAGGGAAACTTAAATCCGTTTTACCAAATTTCTACCAGCATGTTAAATGTGCAACCAGAGGGAAAGTAACTCTGGACCACATATACTCCACACATAGAGATGCATACAAAGCCCTCTATTTGGCAAATCTGACCATAATTCCATCCTCCTGATTCCTGCTTACAAGCAAAAATTGAAGCAAGATGCACCCGTGACTAGATCAATAAAAAAGTGGTCAGATGAAGCAGATGCTAAGCTACAGGACTGCTTTGCTAGCACAGACTGGAATATGTTCCTGGATTCCTCCAATGGCATTGAGGAGTACACCACATCTGTCATTGGCTTCATCAATAAGTGCATCGATGATGTCGTCCTCATAGTGACCGTACGTACATACCCCAACCAGAAGCCATGGATTACAGGCAGCATCTGCACTGAGCTAAAGGCCAGAGCTGCCACTTTCAAGAAGCGGGACTCTAACCTGGAAGCTTATAAGAAATCCCGCTATGCCCTCCGACGAACCATCAAACAGGCAAAGCGTAAATACAGGACTAAGATCGAGTCAAATTACACCGGCTCTGACGCTCGTTGGATGTGGCGGGGCTTGCAAACCATTACATACTACAAAGGGAAGCACAGCCGAGAGCTACCGGACGAGCTAAACTACTTCTATGCTCGCTTCGAGGAAAATAACACTGAAACATGCATGAGAGCACCAGCTGTACCGGAAGACTGTTTGATCACACTCTCCGCAGCCGACGTGAGTAGGACCTTTAGACAGGTCAACATACACAAAGCCGCAGGGCCAGACGGATTGCCAGGACGTGTACTGCGGGCGTGTCTTCACTGACATTTTCGACCTCTTCCTGTCCGAGTCTGTAATACCAACATGTTTTAAGCAGACCACCATAGTGCTTGTGCCCAAGAACACTAAGGTAACCTGGCTAAATGACTACCGACCCGTGGCACTGACGTCTGTAGCCATGAAGTGCTTTGAAAGGCTGGTGTTGGCTCACATCAACACCATCATCCCAGAACCCTAGACCCATTCCAATTTGCATACCGCCCCAACAAATCCACAGATGATGCACTGTCATGGTGTGCTTATTTTTATCCATATTTTTTGAAACTGCACTGTTGGTTAGGGGCTCGTAAGTAAGCCTTTCACTGTAAGGTCTACACCTGTTGTATTCGGCGCATGTGACTAATACAATTTGAACACTTCATTCCAAACAAACAAAATATTGACAAAACGGCTCCACAAGACCTCATTCGTCATCCAGATAATTTGACTAGTGTTGTGGGGAGCCTACCCATATGATGACCCACTGATCAGAGAATGCACCCAGCTAACTCCCGGTCCCAAATAGTTACAGCCAGAGGAATGGAGAGCACAGAGAGAGAAGGCACTGACAGCTGTGGAATAGTGATGAGTAAAGTGAATACATAGGAACACACAGCGAGACAGACAGTTGCTCAACCTGTCAACAGAGTCTCCGTAATTCAATAAGTCAAGGTGGAGGACCATTCCTGTGTGACTGCAGCAAAACCATAAATAGCTGTCAGGCTTGTGAGTTTTTTTAATGGTAATCTCACCTGTCTCTCTCAACAGTTCTAGCTAACGTAATTGAAAACATTGTGAAGGAAAACGAGAACCACTGACACACGGAATGTATCTTTGTCCTCGTCTGTTATGTATGTGTTTGCTCTCCTGTTTTAACACGTTGCAAGAATCTCCCAATCCGTCTACGGGTCAATGTGTTTGACAATGCACCCCTTGTTCCTAACATTCTCTCCAAACGAAATTATCTGTCATTATGTTTGTGTTTGATACAAATGATGACAATGTTTGAATGTTTAGCATCGCTATGGAAAATATTTTGGGGTGGTATGTTTTGACAATAAATATTTGTAAGAGATGGCAATGTTTGGTTGCTCAATTTTTTTTTCCTCAGTCAATTTGTCTTTTTGACAATTTGTCTATTCCAGTGGTTGCCAAACTTTTTATTGTCCCGTACCCCTTCAAACATTCAACCTCCAGCTGCGTACCCCCTCTAGCACCTGGGTCAGCGCACTCTCAAATGTTGGTTTTTGCCATCATTGTTTTTTGCCATCCTCATACACACATACACACATCATACACACACGCAGGCTTAAGAATGAGTGTGAGTTTTTGTCACAACCCAGTTTGTGGGAAGTGACAAAGAGCTCTTATAGGACCAGGGCACAAATAATAATATAATAATAATAATAGTTCATTTTGCTCTTTATTTAACCATCTTACATATAAAACCTTATTTTTTAAGCGAAAATTGTGAATAACTCAACACAGGTTAATGAGCAGGTTGTGCTTGAAAGGATGAACATAACTTGCAAAGGGCATCAGTGTCTTCAAAGCGCGATTTGCCAAGGCAGGATACTCCGAGCACAGCCCAATCCAGAAATCTGGCAGTGGCTTCTGATAAAATGTTCACAGAACCTCTTGTTGCAATTTCGATGAGGCTCTCTTGTTCAGATATCGGTAAGTGGACTGGAGGCAGGGCATGAAAGGTATAACGAATCCAGTTGTTTGTGTCATCCGTTTTGGGAAAGTACCTGTGTAATTGCTCACCCAACTCACTCAGGTGCTTCCCTATATATCACATTTGACATTGTCCGTAAGCTTGAGTTAATTTGCACACAAAAAAATCATACAATGATGGGAAGACCTGTGTGTTTTCCTTGTTAATGCAGACAGAGAAGAGCTCCAACTTCTTAATCATAGCCTCAATTTTGTCCCGCACATTGAATATAGTTGCGGAGAGTCCCTGTAATCCTAGATTCAGATCATTCAGGCGAGAAAAAAACCTCACCCAGATAGGTGTGAGAAACTCGTCATCATGCAAGCGGTCAGACAAGTGAAAATGATGGTCAGTAAAGAAAACTTTAATAAGCTCGTCTCTCAATAAAAAAAAAGTTTTTTCAAAACTTTGCCCCTTGATAACCAGCGCACATCTGTATGTTGTAAAAGCGTTACATGGTCGCTGCCCATATCATTGCATAGTGCAGAAAATACACGAGAGTTCAGTTAACCATTTTCACTGTAGTGTCCAAAACGGCAGCAAGAGCCTCTCGTGGAAACTGCTTGCACACGAATTACCACTTCACTATGTCTCCCTGTCATTGCTTTTGTGCCATCAGTACAGATACCAACATGAGCAACTGCTATGTTTAGCTACAACAGTTAATGTGATATGATGTTAAATATTTTACTAGGTTACCTGTATTTGACATTGTGTTGTTAATTGCACGAGAACACTAGATGGTTTAGTTTTATGTCTGGCAATGAAACGAGGCTACTCAGGTGAGAGAAAAAACTCACACAAATGTATAGCCCCAATTAAGTACCGTCCACAGGGTATGGCATGGCGTTGCAAAATGGAGTGATGTCCTTCATTCTTCAAGATCCCTTTTATCCTGTACAAATATCCCACTTTACCACCACCAAAGATTCCCCAGACCATTAAATTGCCTCCACCATGCTTGACAGGTGGCGTCAAGCACCCCTCCAGCATCTTTTCATTTTTTCTACGTCTCACAAATGTTCCTCTTTGTGATCTGAACACCTCAAACTTAGATTTGTCTGTCCATAACACTTTTTTCCAATCTTCCTCTGTCCAGTGCCTGTGTTCGTTTGCCCATCCTAATCTTTTATTTTTATTGGCCAGTCTGAGATCTGGCTTTTTCATTGCAACTCTGCTTAGAAGGCCAGCATCCCGGAGTTGCCGCTTGACCCTCTTGAAACTCTGGGGGCAGTATTTCATTTTTGGATGAAAAACGTTCCCGTTTTAAACAATTTTTTGTCACGAAAAGACGAAAAGATGCTTGACTATGCATATAATTGACAGCTTTGGAAAGAAAACACTCGGACGTTTCCAAAACTGCAAAGATATTGTCTGTGAGTGCTACAGAACTAATGCTACAGGCGAAACCAAGATGACATTTCGTACAGGAAGTGCGCCAGATTTTGAATGCGCTGTGTTCCAATGTCTCCTTATATGGCTGTGAATGCGCCAGGAATGAGCCTACACTTTCTGTCGTTTCCCCAAGGTGTCTGCAGCATTGTGACGTATTTGTAGGCATATCATTGGAAGATTGACCATAAGAGACTACATTTACCAGGTGTCCGCTTGGTGTCCTCCGTCGAAATTATTGCGTAATCTCCAGCTGCGTGCATTTTTCCATTTGGTTCAGAGGAGAAACCAAACTGCCACGAGTGATTTATCATCGAATAGATATGTGAAAAACACCTTGAGGATTGATTCTAAACAACGTTTGCCATGTTTCTGTCGATATTATGGAGTTAATTTGGAAAAAAGTTTGGCGTTGTAATGACTGAATTTTCGGGGTTTTTTCTTAGCCAAACGTGATGAACAAAACGGAGCGATTTCTCCTACACAAATAATATTTTTGGAAAAACTGAACATTTGCTATCTAACTGAGAGTCTCCTCATTGAAAACATCCGAAGTTCTTCAAAGGTAAATTATTTTATTTGAATGCTTTTCTTGTTTTTGTGAAAATGTTGCTTGCTGAATGCTAGGCTTAATGCTATGCTAGCTATCAATATTCTTACTGTCACACCCTGACCATAGTTTGCTTTGTATGTTTCTATGTTTTGGTTGGTCAGGGTGTGATCTGAGTGGGCATTCTATGTTACATGTCTAGTTTGTCCAGTTCTATGTTCGGCCTGATATGGTTCTCAATCAGAGGCAGGTGTTCGTCATTGTCTCTGATTGGGAACCATATTTAGGTAGCCTGGTTTTCACTGTGTGTTTGTGGGTGATTGTTCCTGTCTATGAGTTTACACAAGTATAGGCTGTTTCGGTTTTCGTTACGTTTATTGTTTTGGTAGTGTTTGTGTTTAGTGTGTTTCTTCATTAAACATGGATCGCAGTAGACACGTGCATTTTGGTCCGACTCTCCTTCTCATACAGAAAACCGTTACAGAATCACCCACCACAACTGGACCAAGCGGCGTGTCAACAGGCAGCAGCAGCAGGAGAAGGAACAGAGGCAGGAGCAGCAGCAGCAGTGGGAGATGCGTAATAAGGATTTCTGGACATGGGAGGAAATCCTCGACGGGAGAGGACCCTGGGCTAAACCAGGGGAGTGTAGCCGCCCAAAGGTGCAGCAGGAGAAGAGGCAACAGGAGCAGCCCAAAGAGGAGTACATTATGGACTATACTTCTTGGGAAGAGATAGACAGGTGGGCGGCCGACCCAGGGAGAGTGCCGGAGCCCGCCTGGGATTCGCTGGAGCAGTGCGAGGAAGGTTATCGTAGAATGGAGTTGGCGAAGCAAGCACGGCGGCGCGCAAGGAAGCCCGGGAGTCAGCCCCAAAAATTTCTTGGGGGGGGGCTAACAGGGAGTATGGCTACGCCAGGTAGGAGACCTGCGCAAACTGCCTGTGCTTACCGGGGCGCTAGAGAGACCGGACAAGCACCGTGTTATGCAGTGGTGCGCACGGTGTCTCCAGTGCGGGTGCATAGCCCGGTGCGGTATATTCCAGCTCCGCGTGTCGGCCGGGCTAGATTGAGCGTCGAGCCTAATGCCATGAAGCCGGCTCTACGCATCTGGTCCCCAGTGCGTCTCCCGCACTGGCAGGGCGACCGTGAGCATTCAACCAGGTAAGGTTGGGCAGGCTCGGTGCTCAAGAGCTCCAGTGCGCCTGCACGGTCCTGTCTACCCAGTACCACCTCCACACCCCAGCCCTCCGGTAGCAGCTCCCCGCACCAGGCTTCCTGTGCGTGTCCTCAGCCCAGTACCACCAGTGCCAGCACCACGCATCAGGCCTACAGTGCGCCTCGCCTGTCCAGCGCTGCCAGCACCTTCCTCCTCTCCAGCGCTGTCGGAGTCTCCCGCCTGTCTAGCGCTGTTAGAGCCTTCCTCCTCTACAGCGTTGCCGGAGTCTCCCGCCTGTTCAGAACTGCCAGTCTGCAAGGAGCTGCCAGTCTGCAAGGAGCTGCCAGTCTGCATAGAGCTGCCAGTCTGCAAGGGGCTGCCAGTTTGCATAGAGCTGCCAGAGCTGCCAATCTGCAGGATGCCGCCAGAGCTGCCAGTCTGCAAGGAGCCGCCAGAGCTGCCAGTCTGCAAGGAGCCGCCAGAGCCGCCAGTTAGCATGGAGCAGCCAGAGCCGCCAGTCAGCATGGAGCAGCCAGGGCCGCCAGTCAGCATGGAGCAGCCAGGGCCGCCAGTCAGCATGGAGCAGCCAGGGCCGCCAGTCAGCATGGAGCAGCCAGGGCCGCCAGTCTGCATGGAGCAGCCAGGGCCGCCAGTCAGCATGGAGCAGCCAGTCAGCATGGAGCAGCCAGTCAGCATGGAGCAGCCAGAGCTGCCAGTCAGCATGGAGCAGCCAGTCAGCATGGTGCAGCCAGAGCTGCCAGTCAGCATGGAGCAGCCAGAGCAGCCAGTCAGCATGGAGCAGCCAGAGCTGCCAGTCAGCATGGAGCAGCCAGAGCTGCCAGTCAACCAGACTCTTCCAGATCTGCCAGTCAACCAGACTCTTCCAGATCTGCCAGTCATACAGACTCTTCCAGATCTGCCAGTTAACCAGACTCTTCCAGATCTGCCAGTCAACCAGACTCTTCCAGATCTGCCAGTCAGCCAGACTCTTCCATCTCTGCCAGTCTACCAGACTCTTCCAGATCTGCCAGTCAGCCAGACTCTTCCAGATCTGCCGGTCAACCAGACTCTTCCAGATCCGCCAGTCAGCCGGGATCCGCCAGTCGGCCAGGATCCGCCAGTCGGCCAGGATCCGCCAGTCGGCCAGGATCCGCCAGTCGGCCAGGATCTGCCAGATCTGCCAGTCAGCCAGGATCTGCCAGTCAGCCAGGATCTGCTAGATCCAACTACCTGCCTGGGCTTCCTCTAAGCGCTGAGCTTCCTCTCAGTGCTGAGCTACCCATCAGTCCCGAGCTACCTCTGTCCCGAGCTGCCCCTCTGTCCCAGGCTGCCCCTTTGTCCCGAGCTGTCATTAAGGAGGGTAACCTATCTAGGGACGCTAAGGAGGTGGACTAAGACTATTATGGAGTGGGGTCCACGTCCAGCGCCAGAGCCGCCACCGCGGACAGATGCCCACCCAGACCCTCCCCTATAGGTTCAGGTTTTGCGGCCGGAGTCCGCACCTTGGGGGGGGGGGGGGGGGGGGGGGGGGTACTGTCACACCCTGACCATAGTTTGCTTTGTATGTTTCTATGTTTTGGTTGGCCAGGGTGTGATCTGAGTGGGCATTCTATGTTACATGTCTAGTTTGTCCAGTTCTATGTTCGGCCTGATATGGTTCTTAACCTGTTGCGACGACCAAACCCGGATCCGGGATTCTATTTATAGACCTAAGCTCATTACCATAACGCAACGTTAACTATTCATGAAAATCGCAAATGAAATGAAATAAATATGCTAGCTCTCAAGCTTAGCCTTTTGTTAACAACACTGTCATCTCAGATTTTCAAAATATGCTTTTCAACCATAGGAAAACAATCATTTGTGTAACAGTAGCTAGCTAGCGTAGCATTTAGCGTTAGCATTAGCGTTAGCATTAGCGTTAGCATTTAGCAGGCAACTATCACAAAAACAAGTAAAGCCTTCAAATAAAATAACTTACCTTTGAAGAACTTCTGATGTTTTCAATGAGGAGCCTCTCAGTTAGATAGCAGATGCTCCGTTTTTCCAAAAAGATTCTTTGTGTATTAGAAATAGCTCCGTTTTGTACATCACATTTGGCTACCAAAAAAAAAAAAAAAAAAAAAAAAAAAAACGAAAATTCAGCCCTCAAAACGCGAACTTTTTTCCAAATTAACTCCATAATATCGACTGAAACATGGCAAACGTGGTTTAGAATCAATCCTCAAGGTGTTTTTCCACATATCTCTTCAATGATATATCCTTCGTGGAAGCCTGGTTTCTCCTTGCTCTCAAATGGAAAAATAATTGCACCTGGCTTTACGCTCCAATTTCGACGCAGGGACACCAGGCGGACACTTGGAAAATGTAGTCTCTTATGGTCAATCTTCCAATGATATGCCTACAAATACGTCACAATGCTGCTAACACTTTGGGGGAACGACAGAAAGTGTAGGCTCATTCCTTGCGCAATCACAGCCATATAAGGAGACAATGGAAAACAGAGCTTCAGAAATTCTGCTCATTTCCTGGTTGATGCATCATCTTGGTTTCGCCTGTAGAATGAGTTCTGGGGCACTTACAGACAATATCTTTGCAGATTCTGAAACTTCAGAGTGTTTTCTTTCAAAAACTGTCAAGAATATGCATAGTCGAGCATCTTTTCGTGACAAAATATCGCGCTTAAAACGGGAACGTTTTTTATCCAAAAATGAAATAGCGCCCCTAGAGATCAAAGAGGTTAATCAGAGGCAGGTGTTCGTCATTGTCTCTGATTGGGAACCATATTTAGGTAGCCTGGTTTTCACTGTGTGTTTGTGGGTGATTGTTCCTGTCTATGAGTTTACACAAGTATAGGCTGTTTCGGTTTTCGTTACGTTTATTGTTTTGGTAGTGTTTGTGTTTAGTGTGTTTCTTCATTAAACATGGATCGCAATAGACACGCTGCATTTTGGTCCGACTCTCCTTCTCATACAGAAAACCGTTACACTTACACAAATGCTTGTGTAGCTATGGTTGAAAAGCATATTTTGAAAATCTGAGATGACAGTGTTGTTAACAAAAGGCTACGCTTGTGAGCCAATATATTTATTTCATTTCATTTGCGATTTTCATGAATAGTTAACGTTGCGTTATGGTAATGAGCTTGAGGCTATAATTACGCTCCCGGATACGGGATTGCTCGTCGCAAGAGGTTTGTTGACGTTGAAACAGGTGTTTTGTGGGTACTATTTAATGAGGCTGCCAGTTGAGGATTTGTGAGGCGCCTGTTTATCAAACTAGACACTCTAATGTACTTGTCCTCTTGCTCAGTTGTGCCTCCCACTCCTCTTTCTATTCTGGTTAGGGCCAGTTTGCGCTGTTCCGTGACGGGAGTAGGACACAGCGTTGTGCGAGATCTTCAGTTTCTTGGCATTTTCTCGCATGGAATAGCCGTAATTTCTCAGAACAAGAATAGACTGATGGGTTTCAGAAGAAAGTTCTTTGTTTCTGCCCATTTAATCGAACCCACAAATGCTGATGCTCCAGATACTCAACTAGTCTAAATAAGGCCAGTTGTATTGCTTCTTTAATCAGAACAATAGTTTTCAGCTGTGCTAACATAATTGTAAAAGGGTTTTCTAATGATCAATTAGCCTTTTAAAATGCTAAACTTGGATTAGCTAACACAACGTGTCATTGGAACACAGGAGTGATGGTTACTGATAATGGGCCTATGTACGCCTATGTAGATATTCCATAAAGCAATCTGCCGTTTCCAGCTACAATAGTCATTTACAACATTAACAATGTCTACACTGTATTTCTGATTAATTTGATGTTATTTTAATGGACAACAAATTCGATTTTCTTTCAAAAACAAGGACATTTCTAAGTGACCCAAAACGTTTGAACGGTGGTGTATATATATATTTTTAAATGTGAATCACATTTTTATTTGACATACCCCCGATAGCATTGCGCGTACCCCAGTTTGGGAATACCTGGTCTAGTTCAACATAGTTTGGATAACCTTGATTACAGACATCTGACAGCCTTGTCTGATACCTTATCCTTTATATCTTATATATACACTTATTTTCCATGTAAACGTGTAACAACGTTAACTACGTACGTTAACTACGTTAACTAAATCGCTAACAATGATTTTCAACTAAATTGCATTGATCAGGTGGAGGAGATGAGGAAGAGTATCCATGGAGTTGGTTTTAGAGTGAAACAAACCTACCGCAGGCCATCGTTCTAATTTCCTCTTCAGAATGATCTTCAAATTCCCTCTTTTTCTCAAAGAAAAGCAGCATTTCAACTTTCCCACCATCTCCTCTCAATATCTGTCCTCCACTCTTCATTGTGACTTAAGTCTCACTTGGACCCGGGCCAGTGTGTTAACTCCTGCAAAATCAATGGATTAACACATTTCACCCCACTAATCTTAAGGGGCCGACCTCAGTCAACAAATGACCAAATTCACACAAAATGGAGATCCGCTCCTCTCTCCATGTTTTTTCTTCTTCTAGAATAGTTCCCCCCTTCTTTACGAGAGGCTCCCATTGAAATCCAGCAAGCCACTCTTGTTGAGCTCTTTGTGACAGATCTTTAAGTGCCTCTCGGTTAAACAAGACCCCCCTATCCACTGGGATTCAATTTGGTTGGCAAACACGGGCCTGGCTGAAAAAAACAGCCAGGGTGGGAATTCACACTAAGGCAAGCTATCTAGCATTTGTGGTTGGGATTACAACAGTAGCTAGGGATGGAGGGCTGTAGGGCTCAGTGCATTCCTCAAACTCAGTCACACATCTACCACGTTTCATTGTGCCATTCACTATTGGCATGTCTTAAGGTGTTAAAATACTCGGGAAAGAAAAATAAACTCATGGGGACGGACCCTTATTTGCACAACAACATAATTAACTATAACACTGTTGGTTGAAGATTAATAGACACAGTTTTATTCAGTAAATTGAAAGTGCTTGAATTGGCATCATGGACTTTGACGTTGACTCGAATGAGTACAAATTGTGACAGTGCTCCATGAGACACTCTATAAATGTTGGTAGCTAAATAGACTGTTTGAATTGCACAGCTGGTGAGACAGAGGGTGTCTGCCCACAGCCTCTCACCCCCAACAGTAAATGTCTGTTCTGCTGCAGCTCTACAACGGTTTTCCTTATACAGTGAAACTGCTTAATATCGTTTAATACTGTTGATAGACCACCAGAAATATTTTGTCATCAAGAGAGTGAGAGAGATAGCGAGAGTGAGAGAAAGAGAGGGAGGAAGAGAGAAAGAGAGAGAGAGAGAGAGAACGAGAGAGAGAGAGAGAGAACGAGAGAGAGAGAGAGAACGAGAGAGTCAGAGGGAGAGAGAGAGAGAGAGAGAACGAGAGAGTCAGAGGGAGAGAGAGAGAGAGCGAGAGAACGAGAGAGTCAGAAGAGAGAGAGAGAGAGAGAGAGAGAGAGAGAGAGAGAGAGAGAGAGAGAGAGAGAGAGAGTCAGAGGGAGAGAGAGAGAGAGTAAGTATAAGTTAGCGGCACTGCACTTTCACAGGTTGAGCAGAGAATATTTTTGTTAGAATATCTGATTTTACGGGCTACTCAAATGCTTTCACTACCTTACTTTAGCTAACGCCGGTTATGACCCATGAGGTCAGCGTTTCTGTTGACTCTGTGCCATAGTGTCTGGTAGTGTGTGTGGACTTCCTCCACCGTGTGCAGCTGTGCAGGGCTCTGAGCTGGAGGGATGCGGCGCTCACAGCACGAACCACGCTGTCACACTGTTTGTCATTCCACATGTCAGTCAAAATTGAGCTCTCAGCCAACATGAACACATTTCGGTAAGAGGATACAGGGGGAAAGCTAGAGTTCTTACCGTTAACATCAATGTTTCCCATGTTTTCAAACTTTCCCTTGCTTCCCATCCGGACCTTTGTCGGTTGTTATTTTTGTAGAAATCAATAACTTCACAAGAATTACTCTTCAGTGAGAACATGTATTAGATGTTTAATTATATGCAAAGGTGTCTTCTCATTTATCGTCGTTTGGACTATATTAGAATCAACACATTCATCTGGGTGATTGAATTACGGTCACATTTTAATTTGAAAAAATGTACCCCATTTTTCTAGATGTATTTTATTTAAATGTATTTTGGTACATCTTCCCATTCTAAATAATCAAATATGGTGGCTTAATGACTTTAAATCATTTTTACCATTATGATGACATTGTGCCATCATTGTGCCATATGGTAACATTTATGAAGGTAACACCAATGACACATTTTTGGTAAATAAGGATTTTCTGAAATGGAAGCCACAAATGATTAAATCTAAGGTCCTCAATCCTTTCTAAATAATTTGCCAAAGTGATATGATTAAAAAATTTGCTCACAATTGTTATTTCCCTTCATTTAAATTGACTAACACCAAGTGACACTTTGGATTTAGACAAACCAAATTTTGAATGGAATCCTCAAATTTATGACATACTAAAAGGGTGTGATTAGCTAATAGACCCCTCTCCCAGTAACAGAGAACGCTGAAGGTCCTTGTGTATCTTTGCAATGAGTGACTTGCAACTCAATATTAGGAAGGTTCTTTTTTACTTATCTATTTTTTTACATAACACTTATTTTTCTTGAAACTGCATTGTTGGTTAAGGGGTGTCGAGTAAGCATTTCACTGTAAGGCTGTATTCGGCGCATGTGACAAATACAATTTGATTTGATTTGATGTGTTCTTACTGTTTTGTACTCAGTGTATTAAATACTTCTGTTCAATTTCTGGCATTCAAAATAATAGACAGATATCTCTAAATCTCCAAAACATGTCACTACAACTCTAAACATCACTACTGGGTACAAGCCATCACCCATCCCATGTCCCATCACACATTCCCCGGGTGGGCCAGAGGCGCCTGGTCTAGCCACGGTGCCATGTGGCCTAATCACATAAGCACACAGCCTAATCCTTGGGACAGCTGGGGAATCTTTACTGGACAAACGTTAGCAGGATCTCACCATCCCCATCCCACAGAACCCCCTATTTCATCAGGCTGAACAACAGGCTGCAGGCAGACACCCCGATATAGACACGACCTGATATCCCATAGTCAATGATCATGTACGTAGAGAACAGAGCCACGATTCTATGTTCACTAATTGGCAACATGCTAAAGTGGGTATAGAATTTCACCAATGTTTTTGTATTTTATTTTGACTAGACGTTTGCAGTAAATTGTGTTATACAGTATTAATGTTTACCATGTTGAACCTTACCACACCCTTATGTACCTAATTCATCCAGGCCTGTCATGTCATTGAATTTTTTTATTTTATTTTTTATTTCACCTTTATCTAACCAGGTAGGCTAGTTGAGAACAAGTTCTCATTTACAACTGCGACCTGGCCAAGATAAAGTAGTTCGACACATACAACAACACAGAGTTACACATGGAATAAATAAACATACAGTCAATAATACAGTATAAATATATACAGTGTGTGCAAATGAGGTAAGATAAGGGAGGTCAGGCAATAAAATAGGCCATAGTGGCGAGGTAATTACGATATATCAATTAAACACTGGAGTGATAGATGTGCAGAAGATTCATGTGCAAGTAGAGATACTGGGGTGCAAAGGAGCAAAATAAATAAATAAATACAGTATGGGGATGTGGTAGTTGGATGGGCTATTTACAGATGGGCTGTGTACAGGTGCAATGATCGGTGAGCTGCTCAGTACATTCAGTACAGTACAGCTGAATGTACTGTACAGTACCTGGAAATTTTGTGAGAAAGCACAGCCTCTCCAACTAGTCAATATTTCATGTTTCCCTGATGCAAACAACATATGTTGGGTCCGGTGAAGGGAGTCTTCCCTTTCGTGGTAGCAAACATTTGTTATAGTCCTTGTTTTTCAATACTTATCCCAGATACCTCTATGCTGTTGGAAGGCACTCCTCTGAAGAAGGCACTGTGCAACTCTTGAGTGATGAAGTCAATAGGAAGTGTGTATCCCACATATCCTTCAGCTCTGACAAATAATATGCGCTACTTTCCCGGTTGGATATCCATGGGGATGAAACGTTTTTATTCGGACTCGTCTCTGCTACAGCATTTAGGGCATCCAACCCCTCCGAGAATGGGATGAATAACGGAGTAATAGAAGAAATTTCCTCTCAGAATAAAATTCTGCTAACCCTGCACCTCTCCTGGCAAGTGCACCAATTCCCCCTCTGCAATCGCGAGCACATCAGTCCTGCCAAACGCTGAGGCTTCTACACAGCTCTATGTTTATCCCATCCCCCTAGAAACCCCGCTATGGGATCTCCAGGGCTTTCCTCACTCCCCAAGTATGTATGCCAATGAAAGAAACACATGCTCCACTATTATTTATAGATTTATTTGTTTATTTATTATGATTATAGTTTTCCTGAAGGAAAATGTTGACTTAGGCCCATCTGAACATTATAGAATTTATGTTCTATATTGAACTATTCTCCTGGATTTGGGTAGGAGTGGGAGCATGTGAAAAAGGTGGGGATTTTGAGCGATTGGCTTTGTCATGTGAAGTTGACATTTTTATGATTGGGAAAAACGGTTGAAAACCTCCTGAGCCAGTTATGATCCTTGTCCATCTCATCTTGCCTCAGACAACGTCTGCTAGGGTTCTCCTCATTGTGGGAAAGAAAGTGCCAGCAGAACCTCCTGACTAGTGGCAGAGCGGTTACAAGTGGACACACTTAAGGCTGTATTCAATCTGCGAAGCGGAAGTGTTACAGATTGCGCGCTAGAAATTTGAAGGCCATTTCCGATTGAGCCGACGTAGGCAGCGTTTACCATGGATGCAGCCTCAGCTATGTCGGGAACATTGACTTTCAATTTCAATCATGACCTAAAGCTGAACATCCGTGATGCGGTTTCAGTAGAGCCCTTACTGTCTCGACTAACTAAAAGAACATTGCCGAACATCTTTAAAGTAAATTGTCCGTTGACTTGCCTTGGACCTTTGCCCCTCGACCTACGACGAGTAAAGGCAAAAACAAACACCCATCATTAGTCATACGTGTTTACTAACTATTGATCCTCATTACCATGGTGTCCGTTGCCATGAGTGGTATAGGTTGCTAGTCGCTTCAAATTGCGGAGTATTTACCAGTTTGCTCAGACAGCTAACTGACAGAAAGATGCCAATTCTATCACATAACACGCCAGCATTTGAGCTTAAACAAAGAAAGTCCTTGTCTTCACAGCAGATACCTTAGCAGGGGTCACAACCAGATGTGCAAGTCATTTTCCTCCGCCTGGTGCAATTTTATTTTGCTCCCGTTTTGAGAGATGCTGAGCTCACATGTTTTTCCAGGCATGGGGGGGACAAGTGGGAATCTTGACAGGTACTTGACAACAATCAAAAACAGTTGTAAACAGGGGACGTTATTGGGCAGGGTGCAGGAAGTGAGCGAGCTAAGGCAGTACTGCCTAGCACAGACCCCTCCTATCACACTTTCCAGACAGGAACTAACTTTTTCCCAAAGAGCTAAAAAAGACGAGAAAAAAAAAATCTAAATGCACAGACCTGTATGAGCTAAGGTGTTTTTACAGGGCAGGGAACTCACTCCCTGTTTCATCCTGAGATCGTCCTTGGGCAAAAATGTACGGTTGAGGCATTCTGATGAACGGTCTGAAGTCATATGGACTGCTGTGTATTACTGGTAAAACTCTGCATTTGTCAGGTAATTGTTAAATGTCTGTCACTGGCCAGTCTCGACAGTCACTTTTAGGTTGCATTCTAGCTCTCCAAGCAGCAGTAGCACACTTAGTAGCAGCTAAGCGGTAGCTATGGCCATGCACCTCCTAGGTCTCAACACTACATTTAATTACAGAGGAATCAGCTAAACCACAATCAACAGTAAAACAGTAAAACATCTACAAACTATAAGAAGTACACTATCCTCTTGTAGGATGGGGGGCGGGCATGATGGGATGTTAGCATTTAACAACTTTATGCCATTTTCAGTAGTTCAAGGGTTTTCAGTTAACATTATCTCATAGCCTTCTTCACTAAGCTTTGAGCATCTTGGGCCTATCCGCCTATCCCATTGTGTGCCTCAGCAGAGCAGAAGGATGAGAACGATAGAGAGAAAGAAGGGGGGGTGTATTTGAGGCTTGTATTCGATTTTTGCTTTTTGAGGCATGTACTCGATTTTTGTTAGTCTGTGCTCTAGTGGCACCCACTTCCTATATGGTAGCAGCTGTCAAAACGTTGCTGGATTACAGCACACCGCAGAGCTACAGCTCGTATTAGAGCCTGGTACTGGGCAGGAAGTATTGAGGGGTGGGGCCGAGTGGGGAATATTCAGGCCACTGTTCCTCAGGGCAAGGTGAGTAGGACCCTGGGGAGGCATATCTAACACCAGGGCCCTCCTGCTCGTAACTTTAGTGGCTGGGTAATACAACTACACGTGTTGAGGATATCTCTGGGCTTTTCCAGTGATGTTTTAGGTATTAGAACAGATCCCTGTAATTGAGTTTTGTTTTCGCAATCTGATGTGAGTTTTTCTTTTTTTTCACTGATGCAGATTCAGGGACTCTAGGTCTCTTTCTTTTGGATGAAGTCAGGACGTCCAGGCATGTGCGCATTGAGCCATGAGAAGCTTCGTCCACGTAGCTTGTTGAGAAAGAAAACTCCCTTAATTCTTTACACATCTGGTAGGGGAATTGAGTTTGTTTAAATAATACTAGTTCAACAGGGAGATTGTATCAGTTTTGGCAAATGTGCCCAGTACTGTCTAATCCAAAAGAGAGTGAAATGTTTATGTTGATATCCTATAGTAATGAGCTACAAAATAAATGTGTTTGACTTCCAGGTAAGCAGACACCATGACAGATTGATAATGTGTACTGTACGATGAAAGACTAGGGTTGTAGGGCTTGATAGTCTCATGCTACCCTTGGGCGTCGAAGGAAGACATTTGAAATGTCCTAGCAAACAGAGGGTGCGTCTCCATGATGTATATGGCAATCCAACAGGAGTCGGTATCAGATTCGAATGAACACTTATCTCAACATGACGTAACACGTCGCAGACATGGCCTTTCTTGTCCGTGACATCCGTCCACGACGGGGGATGCACAGCGTTTTCCAACTGAGAGTGGCTCTAATAGCCGGACGTACTTGTCTTGAATTTGATGACGGGGGTGTGTACCTCTCCCTCTATTTAGCTCCACTACTCTTAACCCCTTAAGTCTCCAGAACTCCGAACAGCTTGGAAATACTATTGCATATTGGAACCTATATCAACAAGTCGCTTCGAGTTATGGGTAGAAGGAAAGGTGGATTATTAGTGGTGTAGAACTTTTACTGTTTGCTTGCTTCGGCTTGGACCAAACTCCTCTTAGCAATGGCTATATAACCACTGGGTATGAATGAGACCAAACATTCACATAATTTAAAAATTCATTTATTATTTCAGGTTTTCTTGCCTTTGTTATACAAAGATGTTAAATAACTTAAATACATTCTTACCAGTCATTCGTGATCTGTTTATACCTACAAGCTATACACATGAGGTAGAGGACAATAATTTAGGTTCCCATAAGACATGAATAAGTGAACATGGACAAAGCTTTGCTGGTATAGTATTATCACAAAGAGGAATAGATGTTTGTTTTGTTTATTGGCAAGCACAGCACAAATCCTAAAACAAATGTACACAGTGAATGTGGCCCTCTCATCAGAGTATACCAAAAGTTGAATGAGTTCACACCAATACCACTCTGCGTTTGGTCAGTGTGTTTATCTGCACAGAAGGTTATGTTACGGGGTACAGACAGAACCCATACACCTCTCGCCAACCCCTCAAACAAACTGATCACGCTACAAATCGGAATGCTAGAAAAATACTTGCGCAGTACTGTGCGATGTCAATTACATAAAAGCACCCAGCTGATTATGATCTATTTAATTGCCTTTAGAATTGCCTTCAGATGTGTTGTATATAACAGTTGAAAAAGGGACGAGAAGTGTTAAGTTACTAAATTTGTAAGGATTTGTTTTGTGCTTAGGAACTGCAAATGTTAGAGTTATCTATAGAAACGGACTTTATAGAATACACTGCCTCTTGAAGCCTCCACCCCAAAGAAGCAAAACACTCATACAAGCCTAAAGGAGAAAAAAAAACAGAGTAAAAAAAAACAGGTATATAAAATCAGTTTTGACTTTACGTTATTTACATTAAACACATGCTCATAAAATATCTCAAAATAATTTATCTTTCTTTTATTTTCACTTTTTCTACAAAATAGATTTTTATACATGATCCCACTGACAACTACACAGTGCAGAGCTATGAGTTCAAAAATATAATTATGAAGGACTAAGACAATGACAATTGAGAAACAACCGTTGCATCATGCCGTCCTTTGTCTTGAAAAAGAAAACGTGTGTGTGTGTGTATATGTACAGTATAAAACATACAAAATACATGCAAGGTGCATCCTGTATTCCTCTCGTCATGACTCTGTTGACCTTTTATATACGTTTAATAAATTACCACTGTAGAGAACCAGTCTTGTGCAGAGGAGTGCGTGTGTAGAATACACTCACCAGAAGCTGTGGGAAGCAGGCATTTATGCTCAGGCTCCTTAGCAGAGCCATTATGGATTCCGTGTATAACGTGCAAAGTTCTATGTAGGTTTTGACCATTCGTTATTTGGCATGTTTGGAATCCAGCTCTAGAGGATGAACCAACCAACCTTCGCTAGGCTACACGCCCTTCTCAAAGCATGCTGCTATTCCTTGATCAGTCACGGTGGGTTGAATCATATATCAATCCTGTGAGTGTCACCGCTTCTAACGTAGCATGCCAATGCCCTCGAAAACAGCTCGGACCACAGCTATCTACTAATGTTTTTTTCACTTACTGATGATCACGTACAATCAAAAGTTTTCAGCAGCAAAGTACTCCATGTTCATGATTTAGCCGTAGGCTTATGCATCCACTTAAATTTGACCACTTGCCTTTCCAGCATCAAACGTCTTGGTCCTAACCTCCTTATTGCTACCAACTTCCTCTTTACTTGCCTTTGAGATTTTACCATGTGCCTCACTCTTGTCTCTATACCACAGGAGAATAAACCACTGTTATTTACAACAAGCAAAAGGAAAACACAAACATATGCACTGTTTATACTCATAAATACAGGATCTTTAAATACTTTAAAAGGGGAAATGATAAAGGACTTCTGGGGCTTCAGTGCGTGAATGGGGCCATCTTACAATGTCGGGTTCCTCCCTCAGTAGTTCATTCTCACCCACCTGAAACAGGCAACGGTTGTATATCTAAAGGGAATCTAAGGATGACTTGGCATCTCATGAGTTATTGTGGGTGTTTTAGAGGGTTGGCTCTGCCTTTTCCGCCAGCCATTTGAAGCGTCACGCATCCAACATTACATTTTAGACATGTGCAACATAACAGTAACCTGCCAGAGAGAGAATTACTGTCAAATCAACACGAAAGGAGATTGTAACCTTTGCAGTCGTGGAGTTGTGGTAGCCATGCCCCAAAAACAATGGATAGACAATGCATAGGCATACAGCTAGAGCATACATTTGCTTTGTCGTCGAAAAACACATTTTTGTCACCTTGTTGTTGCGAGCTTCAGCGGGACTATATCTGAAATACCAAATTTGCTTGAGGGTGTAACTGTGCAAGCCATTTTTCCATTGGATCATACTGTTCATTTTCAATCTCCACTGTTAATACTTGAATGGGGGGGGGGGGTGTAGAGAGAGGAAGGAAGGATATGAGAGAATAGTGTTATTATAGTATTATTACTAGCAAGATTTGCTTTTCTTTTTTTAAATAGAGGGCTAAGTACCAAGAAGCTGTTCTAGTTAGAGCACTGTTCATCTGATTGGAAGATGCATTCTCCACTGGTTAGGCCACGGTGACAGCAGTAGACACTAAACTCAGAAAAGCAAGTCCATTCTCTCACTGAACTTTCATTACATACGGGTTTTCTTTTTTCTTTTTACCATCAGTCCAAATAAGATATAGTGGTTTCAGTTATTTCCTGAACATTAGTTGACTTTGCTCAAGGCCAAGAGTAGCCTAAAATGACTGGCAAATGTATTCACCAACAATTTCACTCTAGTGTAAAAGAATCAAAGACAAATGAGCGTGTTTTCTCTCCTCGTGAAGGAGTAGTCCCAAAGGGTCCATAAATGATCCACAGAGTGAGACAAAGGACACACATGTGTTGCTTTCCAAAGGGCCTTGTCAAAATAAAATAAAAAGCAGAAGAGAGCGAGAACACACAAACAACAAAGCATTTGTGTGGTTAGTGGTTTGTTGAAACATATTCAGATAAGTAGCAAGTGTATATAATATCATTATAATACAATTTAATTTATTTACATACATATGCATACACACTGTGGTGTGTGTGTGTGTGTAAATATGTGTGTGTAGAATTCATCTTACACCCTGTCTTCTTAACAGTTTCTGAATATGGTTACCATGATTGCCATATGAGTTGTAATTTGACCCACCTCTTCACCCTCACTCGCAAACACACACACACACACACATTTCTACATCGGGCAAGGCCCAAAAGCCAGTCTTTTACCATTACGGTCATTCTATTGGATCCTCATTAACAGCATGCTAGCCGGAGACAGCGGCCAAGTGCTGCTTTTTCTCACTGACACATCTGACTGGATGTCGAATAGGTGAGGTGGCCTTACTCCAAAGCTCCAACTCTGCAACGAGAAAACATGAGACCCATGTTGACCCTGTTGTCAGACAAGGCCAATCTCCTCCTGCAACCCCAACCACCATTGGCTGGGGCCACAGGTTATTAAAACAAAACCCATAGAACAGAAAATCCCTCAAAGTGCTTATAAAGGTCCTCCATCTCCATCGTCTTGCTCTCTCCTCTGCCGCAGAACTCTCGCTCTCTCTCTCTCTTTCTGACAGCCACAAGGGGGTTGAGTGAGAGTCAAACCTCTGTCCTAGAACACCATTCACCCCCCCCCCCCCCCCCCCCCCCTTCACCATCAACAACCACCCTCCACTTGCTGAGTCCGGTCAGAGGCAAGGGGCAAGCAGGAAGCTAAGACTGGGCTAACCTTTACAGGTGTAGACCTCTTCTCTCTGTGTACACTGCTTGCATTCGACGTAGCAGCACCAGCGCACCTGACACTGGCATGGCCGGGTCACCACGCGGCTCTGGGTGTTGTGGCCCCTGCCGCAGCATATGGCGTCGCAGTTCTTGTCCTTGTAGCACTTCCTGGCCGAGGTGCCCGGCGAGTACTTGCTGGGCCGGCAGAAGCTGGGCGAGTCCTCGATGTGGAGCAGGTCCATGGTGCGTGGGATCGGGTCGTTGCTGGGGCCCGTTGAGGGGTTCTGCTGCTGCTGGGGCCGGGCCTGGGAGATTTCCCCCTCCCCCGTGGCCTCGTTGGTGGAGCTGCCCACCTTCAGTGAGGTCTCGTAGCGCTGTTTCAGCTGCTTGCCGATCTCGTGGAAGGGCGAGAGCTGCCTCCAGCACGTCTGGACGGTGCAGGAGCCCGAGACGCCATGGCATTTGCAGGTGGTCTCCACCCCTGCTTTGATCACCTGGTGGTGGGAGAGGAGAGGGACATACAGTCAGCCGTCACAGGGCATCAAAGGGACTGCCTGAAATGACATAATATTAACTTTGACCCATTTTGCACTTTGTATGGACAGCAAGGTTTCAAAGAAGAAGAAAATGACCTAGACTCCCCTGTAATTTCTGCAGCACAATGGGCCTATGTAGTAAGTCCTAATTTCATAAGAAATGTGTCCAATATGAAGCCTTTACGCACACAGAACATCAGTGTATTAAAATGTGATGAGAACAGAGGCCATGATTATGTGGTATGTATACTCATACATACCACAGAGTTAGACGATCTAGACCCTCTAATTATTGCTGATATACTGCCATTAACATAATACAACATTTACATGACAACAATGTCACATTGTTGTCACTCCCCGACCAAAGAATCTTAATAAAAAATGTGCTACACTATAAGCAATAGTTTCAACGATAATGTTTGTGGGTGGGAAGGTGTCGATACGGACTGCTACGATAACACTCGGTAATAGAGTTTGATTAAAGCCATCATGGTTATTCCTAAAAGTAAGTAGAGGACACACTGAGAGGCACTTTTTCTGAAGAAAAGATCCATTGAGTTCCTCGGCCATGGGAAAGAAGGAGACAGAAGACTCAGACCCTGGCCCCTGTTCTTGGTTTGTTTTAAGGTATGTGGGAGTCAAAAACCCCCAAGGTCCATCTCTTTCACCAGGCCAACTTCATAACTCTACTGTTTCGATTCAAGTAGGGGGGGGGGGGACTTTAGGCTAGCAAGTGTAAAGCTAAACAAAACCATTTTTTACGTCAACTATGTTGAGGCCTGAAGATTTCTCATAATACATATAACGGGATCTACCCAACAGACGACACGGAATGTGGACTCGAGTTGAACTTGAGAGAACACCTCTGACCATTAATGCTCGACCAACTTTAACTTGTGGGGGTGTGAACGGGTGTGTTTAAGGCTCCTTGTTTGGCCAAATACAGCACTGCACTGAATAGTACACGTTGCGACGTTGCTTGAAATCTCTGTGGCTGGGAATGGTTCATTTGTGTACAGCTCAGTCAGCATCGGCCGACCACAACGTTAAATTAAAGGTTATGTGTTAAAATCCATAACGTGTATTCTCCAGAGGAGGCCTGGAGTGGACAGACGGTCTCTCTCCAGTTCTGTTCTCACACACTGGGAAACAGATGGGGGAATACAAAATAAGTGCTGCATTATTCGCCGCACTTGCAGTTTAGTTCAGGGAAATGTGAAGTGTCAGCTTTAAATGTACTAGGGATTCCAGAGGCTGGCACATTCCAAGATTTGTGCTTCATATGGGACGTAGTACACCTCACTAAATCTGAAAATAAGAACAAACCTGGACCAAAACAGTGTTGTAAATCTTTTATCACAAATAAAAGAACCTGAGAATGGATTTGGAGAGCCAGGCTGAAAAGGAAGAGCACACACCACGGGTCTTCGGGGAGAGGTTTGTGTCTGCTAACATTTGGGGAAGTGTGCTTCTGCTATAATTTATATTCATGCTAAAATTAAAATGGCTACAATAGGAGAAAATCTGAGTCAAGGTAGCGGCTGCCAGGACCTTGGGTTTGCTTTGGCTTGACATTTTAACACCATTCTCTCTTCTTTTTGATTTTACTATTAAAATCACGTCCAAGCCGGGGGGAAGAAAAAAAAACTCGCTCACCTCAAACAATTGTCGAATCTCGCTAAGGCACAAACAAAGGCAATTAAATCTCTCATTTGAGAGGGAAAAACAAAGTTTGATTAACGTGTGGCCTCTGACTTTAAGCAGTCAATTTAAGTGATTTAGGCTGGCCTTTCATCTCACCATTAAGTGGGATGCTTGAGGATCTGTAGTATTTGTTTAATAACCACAGCATGTGGGTAAACGATTCTCTGTCGACCATGGGAACAAGCTGTAAAAACTCTTGTCATTGTTATTCCTCTCGTGGTCACATTAAATTCCTCTCTGGTCATTTTCACTGGTTCTGGTCATTTTGCTGTGTCTTTAGAGACTGAGGTAAATTTGGAGAACAATAATTTACCAACCCTACATTATATAGTTGTCTGTAGGAGATTCAGAAAATATTCACCCTAGAATACACCCACGGATCTTAACCATCTCAAGACAGGACAACATAGGCCTACGTCCTTAAAGTAGCTGTACAGGGAAAAGGTATAGCAAACTACACTGTCAGTCAGTCAATCAATCAATCAACCAGCCAACCCAAAAATATTCATTGTTTTTGTTTTACAGGAAAAGTTGTGACAAAAGGGCTGTTAGCGAGATACACTAATTACTGTATCCCATAATTCAACAAGATGAAATGTACCGCGTCATCCAACACGGCTCCCCTCCACACTCACCTTCATGCCCACGTTAGTGTTGTGCATGTCCACGCGGGCACGCAGGTCCTTGTTGGAGCGTTTGCCCAGGAAGTCCTTGACAAACTTGTTGCTGTACTTCAGGTTGTCTCCACAGCCGCCCCACTGCCAGGCCTTGCGGTTCTCCAGGTCTGGGGCTTCATCGCAGGTGCAACGCTCCATCCGCCCGGCGCTACACGCCTTGGCCATGGCGTGAGTCAGGCCTGCTGAGGAGACGGCATACAGGAAGGCTGTCTCCTTAAAACCTGGAGTGAGGTGTGGAGCAAGAGGAAGGATATCAGCTCCCAGCTTCCTAATGGACACTCAAAATGAGCAATTGAAAGTTGCCATTATTGGGAAAATACACTTCAGCTTTCTACTGTACTATCTACTATGGCCTCTCTCTACTGTACAATCTACTATGGCCTCTCTCTACTGTACAATCTACTATGGCCTCTCTCTACTGTACTATCTACTATGGAATTACAAAAATGTATCTCCACCTCCACCCATGAACGTCAGAAACCAGTTATCTGTAAGTTGAAAACATATTACATTTATACTTCTATATGAAGTTGGAATGCTTTACTTTCCCTACCTCTTTTCAAAAGGTTGGCTCTGTAGCGCCCCTCTAAGGTGCAGTTCCACCTCTCAAAGCGGAACTGGTACTGGCACTCCAGGGCACTCATGCTGATGGCTTCCATGAGGGTCTCGGCCACGCCCGGGTCTCGTCGACACATCCGCCGCTGTTTCTTCTCCAGTTTGAGCCGGTCACACAGCTTGTAGTGGGCCCTTCCCACGTTCTCCTCAGGTTGAGAGCTCAGCGGTAGAATGGACAGGGGTTCATTACCTGTCAATCTGGGGAGAGAAATAGACACCCCTTAGCTACTGTCAAATGCTGCTGCTGCAGTACCCAAAGGTCTACCTAAGGCTTATTACAGGCATTACCTGTCAATCTGGAGTTGAGGAGGGGAGATGTTGTACTGTAACACACTGTTTGGAGGGTTCGGAGAATGAAAAATAATTTATGGGAACACTCAGTCAGTACAGTGGACTGAGGATATGAGGAAATGGTATGCTAAGTCCCAAACATAGAACGCTGACCTTTATGGTCTAAGTCAGAGCTGGTTAATGTTCGAGGGAATTTGGCTGCAATTGTTTGAAGGTTGCAATCGACTTAATGGTTAATGTGCAGGGGACTGCAACGCTTTCTAGAGATTGAGATCAACATTCACCATATGTGAGGTGAGTCTGGGCCTCCCGAGTGGCGGAACGGTCTAAGGCACTGCATTGCAGTGGTTGAGGCATCACTACCAACCCGGGTTCGGTCCCAGGCTGTGTCACAGCAGGCCGTGACCGGGAGACCCATGAGGTGGCGCACAATTGGCCCAACATTGTTTGTGTTAGGGGAGGGTTTGGCCGGACGGGATTTTCCTCCTTGCTCTAGCGACTCCTTGTGGTGGGGTGAGTGCCTGCAAGCTGACCTCAGTCACCAGCTGGATGGACACATTGGTGTGGCTGGCTCCTGGGTTAAGCGAGCAGTGCGGCTGGGTGGTGTTTTGGAGGACGTGTGGCTCTCAACATTTGCCTCTCCCGAGTTCTTAGGGGAGTTGCAGCAATGGGACAAGACAAACTACCAATTGGGGAGAAAAAGGGGTAAAAGTAAAAAAATATGTTTAAAAAATAAAAGGATAGGCGTGGCTATGTATATAGCACATTCTCAGAAGGTGAAGAGTTCTGTGCTGATTTGTCTCTTTTAGGGTAGCTACCAATAAGGTTGCTCGTCATAGCATCGCTGGCTAGACAGCTAGCTAAATTGACACAGGTTGGTTGAAGAACATGCGTTTGTAAATTCACTCAAGGGTGTCAGAGTGAGGTCAGAGTGCACTCTGGGCGTTCGTAATTTCAGAGCGCTGTCAGATTGTCCATTAGTAAATTCAGCGTGTTTCGCTCTCAGAGTTTTCAGAGTGCACACTGGACCCTCTGGCGGAGTAGGGTTGATTCGAACGTACTGACCTCAAAACGGAAGTCAAACACCCAAGCTAACTGGCTAAAGTTGGTTAGCTTCCTAGCTAATTCCAGACACAAATGAGAACACCTCACTCTGAACATGTTAATTGCCATACAGAGCTGGTTAGAGTGTTAGTGACTGTAACTGTGTATTTTAAGTAAGCATGAGACCCATGAGACCCATATTTTTTTGCCAGTACAGAGCGTTCAGATGATATGACAGATTTAAAACAATGGTCCCACACATTCAATTTGTCCGTCACATCACAAGCATGCTAAACAGTAGCCAAACCAACAGATACAGTGGGGCAAAAAAGTATTTAGTCAGCCACCAATTGTGCAAGTTCTCCCACTTAAAAAGATGAGAGAGGCCTGTAATTTTCATCATAGGTACACTTCAACTATGACAGACAAAATTAGAAATGAATTTATTTGCAAATTATGGTGGAAAATAACTATTTGGTCACCTACAAACAAGCAATATTTCTGGCTCTCACAGACCTGTAACTTCTTCTTTAAGAAGTCTTTACTCGTTACCTGTATTAATGGCACCTGTTTGAACTTGTTATCAGTATAAAAGACACCCGTCCACAACCTCAAACAGTCACACTCCAAACTCCACTATGGCCAAGACCAAAGAGCTGTCAAAGGACACCAGAAACAAAATTGAACAAAACCTGCACCAGGCTGGGAAGACTGAATCTGCAATAGGTAAGCAGCTTGGTTTGAAGAAACTGTGGGAGCAATTATTAGGAAATGGAAGACATACAAGACCACTGATAATCTCCCTCGATCTGGGGCTCCACGCAAGATCTCACCCCGTGGGGTCAAAATGATCACAAGAACGGTGAGCAAAAATCCCAGAACCACACGGGGGGACCTAGTGAATTACCTGCAGAGAGCTGGGACCAAAGTAACAAAGCCTACCATCAGTAACACACTACGCCGCCAGGGACTCAAATCCTGCAGTGCCAGACTGGGGGTGGAAACAGCATGCTTTGGGGCTGTTTTTCTGCAAAAGGACCAGGACGACTGATCCGTGTAAAGGAAAGAATGAATGGGGCCATGTATTGTGAGATTTTGAGTGAAAACCTCCTTCCATCAGCAAGGGCATTGAAGATGAAACGTGGCTGGGTCTTTCAGCATGACAATGATCCCAAACACATCGCCCGGGCAATGAAGGAGTGGCTTCGTTAGAAGCATTTCAAGGTCCTGGAGTGGCCTAGCCAGTCTCCAGATCTCAACCCCATAGAAAATCTTTGGAGGGAGTTGAAAGTCCGTGTTGTCCAGCAACAGCCCCAAAACATCACTGCTCTAGAGGAGATCTGCATGGAGGAATGGGCCAAAATACCAGCAACAGTGTGTGAAAACCTTGTGAAGACTTACAGAAAACGTTTGACCTCTGTCATTGCCAACAAAGGGTATATAACAAAGTATTGAGATAAACTTTTGTTATTGACCAAATAGTTATTTTCCACCATAATTTGCAAATAAATTCATTAAAAATCCTACAATGTGATTTTCTGGATTTTTTTTTCAAATTTTGTCTGTCATAGTTTAAGTGTACCTATGATGAAAATTATGAATGAAATCTCATCTTTTTAAGTGGGAGAACTTGCACAATTGGAGGCTGACTAAATACTTTTTTGCCCCACTGTACATTGCTTAATATTTATATCATATCCCGGGGACTACTGACCGTCACTCACGGGGACCAGCGGTGTTTAGATGTAAACATGATCACACAGCAGGCTTTACACTCATTATAGAATCCCCATACAAACTTCCAGTATTCAGGACCCTGAAGCTGCAATTCATTTGACATATAATGAGTATAAGCTTAGTTTCTAAACACGGTATAGGAGGAGAACATGTGGTAGAATTGCCCTCCTTTCGACAGTTTATTTAAAGGAAGTGTATATAAAACACACAAGCTAGCACCGGGTCTGCCACATAGCTGGCAAAACCCTCCCTGACCAACTAGTGTTCTGAGGTTGCGATGGATGGGGAAAGCAGAAGCATTACTTTCACGAAAACACGCAGGGGACATGACTGGCAGCCTGTGACCATTTTGGTCACACCATCTGACAGGATTGGCAGGGTAGTTGCTCATTATGTGCAATTTCAGGGCCTCTTTTTACACTGTTAAAGTAAAAGAGAAGAATACATGGATTTACAGAAGAACTCACAAACACATTCCTGCAACGGGCCCGGGCACATAACGCCATTACTGAAAGAGTTTGATGCCTTTTAAGTGTCAACATTTCCCTGCTAATATTGACACCAGCTAACAATCTGAGGTTGTCCTGACAACAACCGTAAACAAGGGATAAACTTATTAGATGTACTCTGGAGGTGACAATGGGAGGTTGTTTCTTCTTCTCTCCTCTATATAACTGAACTGCTCTGCTCAGTGCCACACGGTGACCTGTCTCTGGCCTCTGCCATCAAAATGTTGACATTTATGTTGTTGAGCTTAAGTGAACATCCCTTCTATCGATCTTGATAAAACAGGGGAAGTTTACTTTATCTGACAGCTTTAGCATGTTATCAGGAGAGCTGAGGAGGAGAGGATCCTAGTTTAATTGTCATGTCTAAGTGAATCCTGCTGTGTCTCATTCACAAAACAAAGCTCTGATTATGCCATGTTCAATGAGAGGCCCATGCAGATCTCACCAGTCACATGGCCAGAACAGGAAGTGATAGCTAGTCTAATAAGTAACTATGAACCGAACAGTAACTTTTCAGTGAGGAAAGATTCAGGCCAGGTCTGCAAGAGTAGGACACAAGCTAATGAGAGAGAGAGTGAACAAGACACAGCCAGCCAGTCAGACACTGTTAGCATTTAGCTAGCGTGTTACTGCTGCCAATGAACCAGAAACCTATTCAGTTCCATTTCCAGCCCATGAGTCATTTGGGTACAACTATTAACCAAATCACAGCCATAGAGCTTCCTTCCAGATGTCCCAGGCATGGACCGTGTTGCAGTGAATGTGAACGCTGATTGATTCACTGTCTGTACCTCAAGAGAGTTACTGTGTACTTCTCCCGTCTGTGTACTTCTCTAGTCAATGGTGCTACACGTTCACTTACGACCTAATTTGTCTTCTGTCACCATTCAGAGCCAAACGGCCTCACTGAAGAGGTCACAGAGGTCATATTACAGAGAGAGAGAGACATCTTTTAGATCTGATAATAACTGATTGTGAAGTGTTTCTCCTGATCCAAGATGGCAGCGTACCTTTAGGGAGATATTGTGTTGGATACAAACAGTTATTTTTCACACATTGTATCGCCGGAAATGACTGGTAATAACTGGTAAAGGCATCCAGATTATAGATTTGTCTTCGGTGAAGGGAAACGTTTCTGCGGAATAGGTCATCCAGAGGGATGGTAAATATGTTTTTGGGTACGGGATGTCATCTTTAGGGAGGGAAGATCAATGTGTAACATTACAGTCAAATGGCTCGTCTCTCTTTTTTGCCTTTCCTAACTTGTCTGACTACTATAGATTTCTTAAATGGAAACCTGGCAAGCTGTGTCTTGACAGAAATGGTTCTCCTGGCTGGCTTTAGGGAGGAAAAGAGCTCAAATACATTGTAGGGTACTCTGGTCTGACTGTGCCACATTCTGCACTGTATGTATAGAGACACTCCATACATACAAATGCTATATTTATCCATCTTAATTGTTATTCCTTTTGATACTATGTGTATCCACTATGTATACAACACCGTGAGGAGAAAAAGAAGGAACTCAAGAGCAAATTGTACCAGTTGACGAACTGTTAGAATCGTGATTGACGAACTGTTGTAATCGTGACTGACAACATTTCCGCAACATTTCTGCTGTGGGCTGAGGCTCAATATTTGATTGATTGCAACACCATTTAGAGTACCTGGCTAATTAATTTCGACATGTCATCAGGAGAGCCAAGATAATGTAAACTCCAGCCGTGATAAACTCAAGTCCTATGATTGATGCCTGAAATGCAATAACATACAAACTTAACTGAATGTAGATATCGCTGGGGAAATTAAATCAGCAACGTTACCCAGGAGATGCAAAGTGGAACAGATTATTTGTGAAGCTTGGCAGCCACAGTAAATGAAGCATTTCTTTTTTTTTGTATGATTTAAAATTCCTAGAGATTTTGCAGTTGTATGAATCATGCTTCTGAAGAATGTAAGAGCAATAGAAACAGCAACCGGGGGCTGAAATATAGTCTATGCGTTGTATAGTACGCAACGATTCAATTATGTTAGGTACATTTGTTGCTAATGGCATAACTCTAGAATGTTTACTACCTGTTGCACTAAATATACATAGGCGTGCCATTATTATCAATAACAACAGTGGTGAAACTCCCACGGACAAAAAGGTTGTCTTCATATTCCTGAATCCTATCACCATGGCGTGTTACATTCCTCAACCACTACTGTCACTATCACCGTCTCCTTAGTGTTACCTCTCCATAGATCACAGATGGCTGCCTGTCTGGCCCTCCAAAACAAATAAAGTCAAATAAAATGCAATTTCTCAAAAGTGTCTTTGTGCTGCGACGTCTGTCTGACGCAAAAAAAGATACTCTGAAGCTGGAGGGAGGCCAGAGACAACATGAATCTTTTGGACTACTGCTCTGCTGTTACTGACTTCCATTTTTTGTTGTTGCCAGTTACCAAGAAGGCTGGGGGGCAAAGTGTGGATAGGAGGAGAAATTTCAGAGAATGGAGAAACACTTCAGGTCTCGGGAGAATAAGCTACTGTGGCTCCATTCTTGTGCATGTTTCCGCTCTGTGGCAGACCAGTGTATAGTCAAATGATATCACAGATGTGCTTTAATTCCAGTTTCCCCCATCTTCTAAAGGATTTCTTATATCTAGCTGTGAGGCTGTATTTTAAAGGTTTTACTTTTTGGGCTTTTAATCACTATGGTCCTGAAACAAGTGCAAACTACAGTGTGTACAGTACATGTTGACAGTGTAAGGCATATGAACTAAAGGGAGTATAGGTTGCAGGGTACGGAGCTACTGCTAGGTCTATGTCTTACACATTAGAATGTAAGAGCATGTAGACCTGTGTTTTTCTATCATGAAGCGTTTTAGGAGGCTGTTTTTGTTTGAGGTGTTGGCACAGCAACACACATGGAACATAACACCAACAGAGACATAATAAAGTTCACTATTATCCTACGTGAGGTAGGATTCTTACTGCTGTTTTCTCAGCTTGGCTTTTTAAACTCACTCACTCACACACTCACACACTCACACACAGACATCCTCGGCCCGAGACTTCAAAGGAGAATAATCTCACTCATTGCCTTGCCTTTCCCCTCCCTGCATGCACCTTTCACTGGGTAAACGAATGGACGGAGTTTGTTTAGGCATTTCTCTCCACCTGTCAACGCTTCCCATTGCCCGGGACATTTACTTCATATTAATGTTTCAATGCACAGAATGGCAGAGTGAAAATGACTCAAATCATCAAATCAAATAAACGTTCATTGGTCGCATACACAGATTTGCAGACGTTATCGCAGGTGCAGCGGAATGCTCCAGAATGAGCAATGTCTGAGTCAGGAATATAAATACACATACACTATATACAAAAGTATGTTCACACACATTCAAATTTGTGGATTTGGCTCTTTCAGCCACACCTGTTGCTGATAGGTGTATAAATCAAGCACACAGCCATGCAATCTCCATAGGAAAAACATTGGCAGGTGGAATGGCCTTACTGAAGACCTCAGTGACTTTCAACTGCCACCGTCATTAGACCGCCACCATTCCAATTTCTGCCCTGCTAGAGCTGCCCTGGTTAGCTGTAAGTGCTGTTATTGTGAAGTGGAAACTTCTAGAAGCAACAACAGCTGAAGCGCAAAGTGGTAGACCACACAAGCTCACAGAACGGGACCGCTGAGTGCTGAAGTGCGTGGAGCGTAAAAATCGCCTGTCCTTGGTTGCAACACTGTCTCCCAAGTTCCAAACTACCTCTGGAAGCAACGTCAGCATAAGGACTGTTCGTTGGGGCCAAGACACACGAGCAATGGACATTAGACCGATGGAAATCCATCCATTGGTCTGATGAGTCCAAATTTGAGATGATTTTTGGTTCCAACTGCCGTGTCTTTGTGAGACGCAGAGTAGGTGAACAGATGATCTCTGTATGTGTAGGGGGTGCTTTGCTGGTGACACTGTCAGTGATTTATATTGAATTCAAGGCACACATTAACAGCATGGCTACCACAGCATTCTGCAGTGATACGCCAACCCATCTGGTTTGCGCTTAGTGGGACTATCATTTGTTTTTCAACAGGATAATGACCCAATACACCTCCAGGCTGTGTAAGGGCTATTTGACCAAGAAGGAGAGTGATGGAGGGCTGCATCAGATGACCTGGCCTCCACAATCACCCAACCTCAACCCAATTGAGATGGTTTGGGATGAGTTGGACCGCAGAGTGAAGGAAAAGCAACCAACAAGTGCTCAGCATATGTGGGAACTCCTTCAAGACTGTTGGAAAAGCCTTCCAGGTGAAGCTGGCTGAAAGAATGCCAAGAGTGTGCAAAGCATTTTGTTGACGTTGAGGTTATTTTCCTGGCACCACTCAGCCAGGGCTCTCACCTCCTCCCTGTAGGCTGTCTCATCATTGTTGGTAATCAGGCCTACCACTGTTGTGTCACTTAGAGATGAGCTTGGGGGGCAGGCACTATGGTGTTGAAGGCTGAGCTGATAAGTTCTAATCGTCACCATGGGAACAACATCCTCTACGCTAGCGACAAATACACTCGGAAGCGCTATTCTCCCCGGCATCTGCGGTTTTGTGCAGCCCCCAGGATGAATAGACCTGCCTCAAGTTTTTAAAAATGGTCCAGGTCAGGGAAGTGGAATTTCTGGTGACCGCCAATCTAATGTCGAAAAGTTATTTTTGGATGTAAGTAATCATACAAAAAAATGATAACAAAAATATAACACGCCAACAAAAAAATACTGGGAGCTAGAAACAGGGTCGACCGTGTCTGTCGGTGACATCTTATTGACTCATTACTGTAACGCTCGACGAAATGGGTAGACCAAGGCGTAGCGTGATTTGAGTTCATCATCATTTTTTAACATGTGAACCAGCAACAAAACAAAAAAGAGAAACAAAGAAACGAACGTACAGCCTTGTAGGGCTCAAAAGCAACAATACAAAAACAAGATCCCACAAACAACAGGTGGGAAAAGGCTGCCTAAATATGATCCTCAATCAGAGACAACGATATAGACAGCTGCCTCTGATTGCGAACCATACCAGGCCAACATAGAACTACAAAAACTAGACTACACATAGAAATAATAAACTAGAACACCCCCCAGTCACGCCCTGACCTACTCCACCATAGAAAATAAAGGCTTTCTGTGGTCAGGACGTGACGATTACGCAGGGTGTGTTTGTGTGTGTGTATTTGTGTGTGTGTGTAGCCACACAGCCCTGGGTCCCCGGTGGAAATAATGTATTCAAACTAAACGTTGCCGTCATCACCCCTCTGTGTTCATGTCAGAGCCCCTACCCTGACCCTGGCCTGCACTGCCGCTGCACTGGTTAATATTATGGCTGTTAATGTCGCCCTTCATCTGGGGTTTATAAAGGGTTTTTGAAAGTTTATTATGGGTTACATGTGAAGGGGTAGTATAAGAACATTCAATCACTTATTAGCAGCTTGAAAGTCCTTGATATCACATCATCTTTGGCCTAATATAATTGCTCATCTTAATGAGTATGTAATCACTAGGGACGTCAACGTTAATGTGTTAATGCATTACGTGTTTATTGCCGTTTGTTTTGTTGACGCCATTAATTGCCTCTCCATTTCTTCGCTGCATGGAAAATTTTAAGCACAGAACACAACAAGGCACACAGCTACAAACAAGGCCAGTCCCTTTCTATCGCTGGGGACCGTGTGCTTCTAGCTAAAATCCGTTTTGCCCAATATTACAGGGAGCTATTCTTTCGTTCTCAGACGCAGATTCTTGCGTATGTTCCTAGCTGCTTTAAATGACTCAGGATGATATTCTTTGGTTTGATAACAAACAACATTGTTTAGCCAGTCATGTTACCTACTCAGCCAACTAGCTAGCAACGTGATAACTTGACCACTAACCAGGTCTAGGCTATGCACACATTTGGATGGCACAGGGAGAATTCAAAAGGAATAGGCTACTCAAAGAGATGCTTCATAGAGTGGAGTGTGTATGTGTGTGTGTGTGCAGGAGTAAGTGAGAGAGAGAGAGGGCGTGGGAGGGATGTAGGGTGTTGTAGGCATATAAGTGTGTAAAGTTATCTGAACAGTAAAGATGGTTACAGTGTTTTCATAACATTGTTGGATTAAAATGCACTTTGTATCCATAGAGCCAGTACTTTTTCCTATAGTCACACTCATTTAGAATGCCTGGAGCTTTAACAGTACTTAAAACTGTGTGTGTGTGTGAGAGAGAGAGCGAGAGCGAGAGCGAGAGAGAGAGAGAGAGAGAGAGAGAGAGAGAGAGAGAGAGAGAGAGAGAGAGAGAGAGAGAGAGAGAGAGAGAGAGAGAGAGAGAGAGAGAGAGAGAGAGAGAGAGAGCTGTGCGCAAGTGTTAAACTTCAAGGACATTGATAATAGGGAGTAGGCCTACTTAAACATTGGGAGCATTAACAGCTTTATGTTAGTGACTTTTGTGTCGTTTATGGTGAAAACGCTATTAAAAACTTCTAGTATAGATCATGTTGTGTTTCCGTCCCTCACGATCAAAGTATGCCTGTAACTCGGTGCACTGCTCCTTAAATGGAAAAATCTTTCTTTAGAGCCAAATTTGAGCAAATTCTAAAATTGCGATTAGCTACAGAAAAGCATGCGATTAATCAGAAATATGCAAACACATGCAGAGATTTTGGCTCTTCAGTCACACTTCACAACGACTGTATGTAAAAAAAAAGCGCCGCTCAGTGCAAATTCTGCAGAGTCACATAAAAAAACATGCTGTGACAGGGAGAGCTGCAGTGCAACACACTGATCGCTCTGTGACGAATACGCCCTTTCTGTTGTGAACTACATGATGACTGATGAACGTAAGAAGACAACAATGCCTATTGCTATTTAGATCTCCACAGATTGCTCAGTAACAGTGTCGGGCTGTGTTGAATTTGATTGGCATACAATGACGCTGAGAGACAACAAATGATAACTGCCCCCCCCCTTCACTCCAATCAGAGCAGTGTTTTTTTTAGACTGCACACCATTGGTTGTTTTGAGAGTTCCAGTAGAGATTCGGGACAAGGCATTGCATACTACACTTGAGTATCATTGTCTCCATTGCCCATGCATGGTTATTCTGGTTGCACTGGTTGGTCAGCAACATTGGTTGAAGGTTTTGTCACAAAGCTGACAGACAATACAATAAACACATTCCTACATATACGTGTGAGGGAGTTCGTTTGGTGAGGAGCACAATAGCACAAATGAACTGGGGCATATACTGTATGTTAAAGGTTTAAGGTCTTGAGTACTTCAACGCTCCACTGCTTTTCATAGTTGAGGTCAGGTTCACTACGACTTCTATATATCAAACATAGGCTACTGAAGGTTTGACAAATGTGCAGCTAGTGTGTACCCTTTCACCATCTCCACTCCACTTGACCAACAGGTTCTGTTCAGGTACTGTACATGTGACTGCGTGTCTGCGTTTGTGTGTGCATGTGTGCAGCATTTGTATGTTTGTCTGCATTTTGTGTGTCTGTGTGGGTGTGGGTGCATGTGCTGCTACCTAAAGTCAAGATTCAACCTTGGCTGAACCCACCCAATCAGCAAAATCAAGAAAAAAACATCTCAATCGTTATCCCGATTTTCATACGCCATACCATTTCTGTACCACACTGGGGTATACGCTATTACAGAAGGGGTGTTATTTCCCAAAATATATATACAGTACCAGTCAGAAGTTTGGACACACCTACTCATTCAAGGATTTTTCTTTATTTGTACTATTTTCTACATTGTAGAATAATAGTGAAGACATCAACACTATGAAATAACACATAAGGAATCATGTAGTAACCAAAAAAAGTTTTAAACAAATCAAAATATACTTCACATTCTTCGAACTACACAACCTTTGCCTTGAACACTCTTGGCAATTACAATTGTTTCACCTTTATTTCACAAGGCAAGTCAGTTAAGAACAAATTAGTATTTTCAATGAGAGCCTGGGAACAGTGGGTTAACTGCCTTGTTCAGGGGAACAACGACAGATTATCACCTTGTCAGCTCAGGGATTTGATCTTGCAACCTTTCAGTAACTAGTCCAACACTCTAACCACTAGGCTACCTGCTGCCCCAATCTCGCAATTGTTTTTTGGGGGGAGGGGAACAATAATTTAGGCAACAGGGATCTTGATCCAGGAGGGAATTAAATATTTGTGCTGTAACCAAGAAGGTTGATCTTGACATCTAGTCACTTAGTTAGCAAGTTAGCAAACCAAATGCAGAGATAGAGCCCTGAGCTGGATTTAATTTATTTGACATATCTTTGATTTTTTATAGTTATACGTGACTTATAGCTAGCTATAAGCAGTGGCGTAGCACGCACTCCCGTCGGTATTTCAAAATACCCTGGTACACGGTATAAACGGTATACCGTCCAAGCCTCGTCTCAACTTGCTGGTGTCCCTAAGGTCAACTCCCTCCCTCCTCTCTCCCTCCCTGTCTCCCTTTCCTTCCCTACCCCCCTAGCTCCCCCTCCTCTCCCCCCTTTCTCTCTTCCCTTTTCCACCCCCTCTGCTCTCCCATCTCCATCCCCTATCCCTCCCTCCCCCCTCACAAGGCTGCCTCCCCCCTCCTCTCCCCTTCCTCCTCCCTTCCTACCCCCACAGGCCAATTTACTCTAAACAAATGCCAATCATTCCCTCCAGCTGTTGGCTCAAAACAAAGCCTGCTCCCAGACAAAGCGAACCACCCAGCTGTCTTACTAAAGGTAACCCAAAACAATGGCAGCCAGCCAGACAGACGTGTGAAAAGTGTGCAAGGCTAGCAGACACAACCATTGCCCGTATGTAAGCACTCCCCTGTCCATATAATCTTATTCAACATGATCAAAAAGGCCAAACTGATCTCATATCAGCACTCCTGTAAGACTGTTTGTAAATACAAACCCTTGGTTAGTTTATCTTTGTCCTCTGACAGTTAGGGACAAACCACCATGCTCACCTCAGAAACATGTACATGTTGTCAAACCCTATGGTGGTAGCCAGGCTATTGTAAAGATGTAAGGGGGAGTTTTGAAAAGAAAATCTGGGCTGGGTGTGACCTTGCCCTGATCCATGTGTGTGCCTGTTTATTCCGTCCCTTCCTCCCTCCTTCCCTCCTACCATTCCCCTGCTTGGTTTTCCCTTCCCTCTTCCACAGTATGCTCTAGCTAAATGCTCCCTGCAGGAAAAGAAGTGTCCTCCTCTCCTCAGAAAGAAGGTTTTGGATTCACTTCAGACCACCCTGCCCAAAGCTCTTGTCCCATCTGGTGTCTCACAGGCCCTGCCAGAGGTTGTAGGAATGTCAGTGTGGTATACTCCCTCTGGTCCAGCCTGAAACCAAGGCTGCTGCCTAGGCTATGTCCTACTACTGACTGAACTGAAGCTTGAGTAATGGGGAGAAAAAAATATATTTTGACTGGGTTATCCAGGTCATTGAAAATGTTTAGGTCTTTTGATAATTTGATCTGTACTGGTGGAGATTAACAACACGTGGTTCCTTACAACTTGACGAACTCTACCAATTAACATTGCTTTGTAATTGTTGTCATCATACTTTGCATCATTATGTCCAAGTTGAGTCACAGTTCGGACATGTCCCATATAGGAAAGTGACTATAGGGTCAGAGATGACATCATGCTTGGTCACGTCCTTTATGGGTCAGCCGTTGAAGATTCCGCCCTCACCCCCTCTACGACTTAGTGAACAAGATTGTGTAGTGTTAACGGACTATGCATCATGTCTTCCTTATTTCGGGAAGGTGCATTACTCAAACGATAATGACTTACTGAAATGTGAAGTTATATTGGTCTGTTTTGGAACAGAGAGGATCTGTCATGTGTCCTGTAAGTGTACAGTATCAATCTCAGGCTATAACCATATCACACAATCCTCTCTCAACCAATGGCTAATCTTAGCTTTACCTTCTCAATAACCATTTACTCTTTCCCCCATATCTGTCTGAAATGACATGTGAAATGGAAACCGTGTCACTAAGGTTGGCGAAAGAAGATCGCATATCTCCATTCTCAACAGGGCGCAGCACCGCACAGGCCTTCCCGTACCCTCTATACAGATGTAGGATCTGCGTAGAGCACTCTTTTGAATTTTGTTTTAAAAAATTTTTATTTCACCTTTATTTAACCAGGTAGGCCAGTTGAGAACATGTCGTCATTTACAACTGTGCCCTGGCCAAGATAAAGCACAGCAGTGCGACAAAAACAACACAGAGTTACACATAAACAAACGTACAGTCAATAACACAGTAGAAAAGAAAAATAGAAAAATCTATGTACAGTGTGTGCAAATGTAGAAGAGTAGGGATGTAGGCAATTAATAGGCCATAGAGGCGAAATAATTACAATTTAGCATTAATACTGGAATGATAGATGTGCAGATGATGATGTGCAAGTAGAGATACTGGGTTGAAAAAAGGCAAGAGGGTAAGTAATAATATGGGGATGAGGTAGTTGGGTGTGCTATTTACAGATGGGCTGTGTACAGGTACAGTGATTGGTAAGCTGCTCTGACAGCTGATGATTAGTTAGAAAGGGAGATATAAGACTCCAGCTTCAGAGATTTTTGCCATTTGTTTCAGTCATTGGCAGCAGAGAACTGGAAGGAAAGGCGGCCAAAGAAAGTGTTGGCTTTGGGGATGACCAGTGCAATATACCTGCTGGAGCGCGTGCTACGGGTGGGTGTTGATATGGTGACCAGTGTGCTGAGATAAGGCGGGGCTTTACCTAGCAAAGACTTATAGATGACCTGGAGCCAGTGTGTTTGGAGATGGATATGTAGCGAGGGCCAGCCAACGAGAGCATACATGTCACAGTGGTGGGTAGTATATGGGGCTTTGGTGACAAAATGGATGGCACTTTGGTAGACTACATCCAGTTTGCTGAGTAGAGTGTTGGGGGCTATTTTGTAAATGACATCGCCAAAGTCAAGGATCGGTAGGATAGTCAGTTTTACGAGGGTATGTTTCGCAGCATGAGTGAAGGAGGCTTTGTTGCAAAATAGGAAGCCGATTCTAGATTTAATTTTGGATTGGAGATGCTTAATGTGAGTCTGGAAGGAGAGTTTACAGTTTAACCAGACACCTAGGTATTTGTAGTTGTCCACATATTCTAGGTCAGAACCGTCCAGAGTAGTGATGCTAGTTCGGCATCGGTTGAAGAGCATGCACTTAGTTTTACTAGCATTTAAAAGCAGTTGGACACGGAAGGAGTGTTGTATGGTGTTGAATCTCATTTGGAGGTTTGTTAGCACAATGTCCAAAGAAGGGGCAGATGTATACAGAATGGTGTCGTCTGCGTAGAGGTGGATCAGAGAATCACCAGCAGCAAGAGCAACATCATTGATATATACAGAGAAAAGAGTCGGCCCGAGAATTTAACCCTGTGGCACCCCCATAGAGACTGCCAGAGGTCCGGACAACAGGCCCTCCGATTTGACACACTGAACTCTATCTGAGAAGTAGTTGGTGAACCAGGCGAGGCAGTCATTTGAGAAGCCAAGGCTATTGATCACTTTTTTGTTGCTGAGAATTATTCTGCACAGCAACAAATGCAAACTTGTAATGTATTCAAGTTTTAAAAAGGCTTCTAAAGTTTGTAATTTCCACTTTAAAATGTCCGACTTTATTTGCCCTAACGGAAAATGAATCAACTCCTACAAAGAAATGCCCATTAATTATAATCCCCATAATAATTCCTGTTGCTGCAGGATTATTTTCCTGCTGTAGCAAACTGTCTCAAATTAAGATCATACATCTGTAGGATGTACTATACAGCAGTCAGGATACTCCCCCCTACCAGAGAGTCATTATGAACCTGACCTACTGTATACTTTTTAATCCAGCAAATTAAATACATAACCTTTTTCTAGACATCAGCAGCGTATTCTTTCCCAACCTTTTATTCAAAATGCTACCCTGAACTGTTGGCTCTGTTCAACGTGCAATTCTGAGTGCTGACTGCACTGTAGACCCTAGCCATTGAGAGGTCGGTAATGTATTAATAAAGGGATGGTTGGGGAATGGGAGCATGAAGCTTGGTAAGAGGTTTAACTACAATGTGAGAACTCAAGTCTCCTAGGGTCAGCGGCTCAATTGTAGTCACTGTGTGACTGGCACAGATTGGGCGCAACGCAACAGTGTCCGCATGACTCCCCTGTTCTAGCCTATGCCATGGTACAGAGCAGCGCAGGGCACCCCTGTACCAGCACACCAACTGACCGACGCACCAAACATGTTCAGTCACGGCACACATTCATACACACCCACCCCATTCAGACACACACACCCCAGTCACACAAACACACGCACGCACGCACGCACACACACACGAGCCATGAGAATCAGATAGAAAGGGAACCTATGTATTTTAAAAGTGTACTTTTAAATAAGACTCTGTACATACTCTGTACAACAAGTAATTGGTTATGTAGGTTATAGATTTGTAATGCACACATTTATTATTTATTCTTACTGCAGAGTGAGCACTTCCCAGGGGTAATCCAAGCGTGTAAAGTCAAACCACTATTAAAAAAACAGTAGCTGCGGGCCTCCAGAGTGGCACAGTGGTCTAAGGCACTGCATCACAGTGCTAGAAGCGTCACTACAGACCTGGGATCAATCCGCAGCTGTATCCCAACCAGCCATGATCGGCAGTCCTATAGGGCGGCGCAGAATTGGCCCAGCGTCGTCCAGGTTAGGAGAGGGTTACACCGGGGGGCTTAACTTGGCTCATCGCACTCTAGCGACTCCTTGTGGCGGGCCGGGTGCCTGCAGGCTGACCACGGTTGTCAGTTGAACGGTGTTTCCTCCGACACATTGGTGTGGCTGGCTTCCGGGTTAAGCTGGCGGGTATTAAGAAGCACAGTTTGTCGGGTCATGTTTCGGAGGACACATGATTCGACCTTTGCCTCCCGAGCCCGCTGGGGAGTTGCAGTGATGAGACAAGATTGAAATTTGGGAGAAAAAGGGGGTAAAAAAAATAAACCAACAGTAGCTGGTTTCAACCATGCATTAGTAACTGCAAGTGGCTAAAGTTTAGTCATATTATTAACGGTTATTTACAGTTGCTAAGGAAAGATTACAAGGTTTCCTTTCTTCTCTCTCTCTGGGAATTCAAATTAGAATGGCGGAAAAGCCAGCAGAAGGGAAATTCAATACTCAAGCTGTAAAGCCACCAAGGGTGGTAGTGGTACAGTATATTGTTTGCACTGCAGTCTTAGTAGAAACATGAATGAATGAATGAATGAATGAATGAATTAATGTGATAAACTACCAGCTACACACTGGTTATAACATCAAGGTACTAACCATTGGTTACAACTGGAAGGGGTGAAATTGTGTCTCACCTGTCTCATCCGCCTGCATTCAATCTAGTCATAATGAGATTCTTACGGTGTTCCATTTGAGCAAGAATCATCACACACTGTCACTTTATCACCCAATTAAATACAAATTTCCTCTGCGCTGACTGCCTGACTGTGACACATGGTAAGACTGCATGTATCACACACACACACACACACACACACACACACACACACACACACACACACACACACACACACACACACACACACACACACACACACACCAGCATGCTCCCACAGACTAGGGTAAAGGAGGAAATTGACCTGTGGTTAAGGACGGACAACATATGACATGGCAAACCCGCCAATTAACGTCAGATCATCAATCTCAGGCCCATAAAAGTATTATGATTCTATATTGGCTTTCCTGTTTTGCAAATGATCCCTGTCGAGGCTATGTCCCAAGTCCCATCTGTAAAGGACATCATGTGTCTAACTCTGTATACCTTCACTTACCAATGAGAATATGTTTCCATTCCATATCTGTGGACTACCCAGCCATGAAGTACACGGCTGACTGGCAAGGGCTGGATAGGAGCAGGAGCCGCTCCCTCCTTTTAAAAAGCCAATATTTCTTAACTGTGGTCGGTCTCGGCATGCCGACGATACCAGAACCTTAAGCCCTTCGGATGTGAGTGGGCCAACACACATTTTAAAGACCTTCCCAAATGCAATAACAATGTAATCTTCAACATATACAGTAGAACCATATCATTATACTGCACAGTGTGTATCCGGACTATCCACTGCCCAAGCCACTGCAGACACCATCCATTAAAACCTTCACAACAAAGGTATGTGAGTATATAAACCTCCAAAATAATTCATCTCTAAAAAAATATATAATTAGAATCTCACTCCAACAGGCAACATTTGGTCGGGGAACCATTTCCATGGCAGACTGCCTTAACCTGCTATTCAAGGAGCAATCGTGGAGTGAAATGAATTGTTCCTTTCACAGCAAGGCAGCAATACAGCAAGGCCCGGCTATGAGTGAGTAAAGTTGAAAGACATTGGGCATCCAAGTGGATCAAATAATGCATTTTGACCACAACTAAGCATACATGGAACCATTTTATCCTGAATTTGAATTTACACAGTGTCCGGTGCCTTTAGATTTGGGTGTTTTCACATCTCATTTCCCACTCTCCTAAGGTTACACAAAGCGGGTATAAAGTGCTGATTGAGACCCATCCTGGGCTCCACAAAGAGGCTGCTCCCCCTTGTGGCGGCTAGCACTCCTTTCACCAGGTTGACTGAGCGGACATAGACCTAACACTACATACACAGTGCAAACTCTAACTCATAAGACAAGCTTGCAACAATACTGTGCCAAATATATCAGGACGGACAGAAATACAAAGATAACAAAGCTCTCTCTCTCTCTGTATTCACAAAGGGCATAACACAAAGGGTTTTAGCTAAGCCTCCAGCAGGTTTGCGTGGTGTGATCTCACCACCAGCCAGACTCCATATGATCACAGCTAACCCCAGGCAGCCAGCGGTGAGAGAGAATCCTATCTTCTTGGCTCACGGTAAGGTGATACCCTTTGAGGTGTGGCTGCAGCCACAGGATATCCTCTGATGTTGGGAAATCCCTCTATCCCAGGCAGGGAGCCGCTCCCCACCCTGCCTGCGCCCTGCCTGTGAGCTAGCCTAGCGTCAGGGCTAATCAGTGCTTAAGGCATCTGTAATGAGAACCCCGTCACCACTGTCTGCCAGCCTAGCCCCACGCCAACGTCATCCCTGAGCCCACACTCACTCTTAATGACTGGTAATCACCCGGCATCTCTCCACAAACCACTGGGATACTAGCAGCAGCACTCCCATTAACCAGTAGACTGAGGTGGGAGCAGGAGGGAAGTGTTTAAATGGAGACTGACTGTTGAGTAGACTATAACCTCTTGTTTCATCTCCATGCAACACTGAAAACCGACAAACTGGGGTTCGAACCCGGGTCTTCCGCCCACCACAACTGTTTTAGCACTCTGAGCTAAAGCCTAGGCATTAACACTGGAGACTGTAGAGAAGCAGAACAGTGAATCTATTGCAGGCAATGAATGAATCTGCTTTATGGCATTGTATTAGGCATATTACCACTCTCTTAATAATGGGGATGAAAACTATAGGTGGACATGACCTTTGGTAGCTTGAACTGAGGGCAGGGTACATGAAGCTGTCGCAGAAAGAGTGATTGGTGATTCACCATACATAGCATAGCTGTGGGTAGGATTCCTGTATATGCCGCAGCATGTGAACTAAATAAAAACAACGTCGGTTTTAGTCAGTTTAAGACTTGCATTGAACGCAGTTAACAAAACCACAAAATGCCTTTATATGGGCCAAAAGTAGCGTGTAAATGAATGGAGTTCGCTTGTTTAACAGCATCTTGCTGAAACTCCTTAACATGAACCCTTCAGTCGGGGTTAACTAAGTGAACAATCTCACTCTTTTCCCTTGCTTCTTGAAAATACCACCCAACAAAGAATATTCCCTCAAGGTACAATTTGGTCAAAGCCAAAGAATGAAACTGCAGCAAACTTCCCCAATAGTAAGCCTAATGATACTGGGATGTGAGTGAGAGGCAGCACCTGCCACAACAGGCTGAACAGGGGAAAGTAAATGAGTGCTCACATTCTTGTGGCAAAGGATGACAATTTGAGCGGGTGCTTGACTACGCTAGGAATCCCGCCCCGCCCTCTGCCGCTGCAAACTACGGGCAACAGAGACGGTGTTTATGTTACACTTACGCTCCACCGCACTCTGGAAATTGGGTATGCAACATCGACCATCTATTTTGAGTAAATCAGTACCCAGGAAGAGGGCCGGAGGATGTGCTGTCCTCGTGCTCATGGCAGATATTTATTTGAACAAGTGTGTGTTAGTATGTATACTTCACTCAATGTCAGCCAGTCCAGGGCTGAGCCTGCCTGTCTGTCTGTCTGTCTGTCTGTCTGTCTGTCTGTCTGTCTGTCTGTCTGTCTGTCTGTCTGTCTGTCTGTCTGTCTGTCTGTCTGTCTGTCTGTCTGTCTGTCTGTCCGTCCGTCTGTCTGTCTGTCTGTGTGTGTGTGCGTGTTGCACAGTGTCAATGGTGTCAGGTTTCTGGCTTAGCTTTGGGGAAGTAGCAGTAACATGTCGCATATATCCATGTCACCTGGGCCGGGTCTCTCTGTTTGTCTCATGATCTCTGGCTTAAAGTTCTAAATCATCCACTGACAATCATCTCCATCATATTCTGTCCTCAGGACATAAGTCTGGACTTGTATCCTCATACCAGATGACCCTTTGCACTTCCAAGGCCACAGATCAGATTGATTAGAAGGAATTGGAAAGCTCTACCTGAATAAGTAGACATGCTTTAAATGGAGTGCCAGTTTTGCGCTTCTTAATTGTATGCAACTGGTTAGTTACTGAGGGCCATTGGCGGTGTTGCTGGATGGTTATGATCTACCACTTTCACTAAGTCTCTAGGCCTCTGAGAGAGAGAGAGAAAGATAGAGAGAGAGAGAGAGAGAGAGAGAGAGAGAGAGAGAGAGGTGTGACTTAGAGATGATGGGGTTTCCATGACGCCGGGCTGCTGAACCATACATAATTTTCACGCATCAAGACAGCATAGCAGTCCAGATTCTAAAAACACTAAGCAATGACAGTTACCCTAAAATGAAGAGGTGACATATGTTTATTATCTGTAGTAACATGTCTGATTTACGGCGATAATAACTTCCTCTAGTACCTGTCAGGGGACTTAACCTTTTGAGAAGTGACACATTAGGACTAAATGGACACCCCTTATTATTTCATACAACTTCCGGCAACTCAAACCATGAACGTTATCCAAAAAGTCCTTATTTCCAAACAGAACTATTCCTTCCACCCTTACATGAGATCTGAAAGATCCAATTCAGCTGTCCCAGAGGCCTAACAAACCAGTTTACAACTGCATAATGTCCACAACAGGTCCTGGGGGGCCCGTCCCTGTGTTCCCCCACTGGTTCACAGCTAAATGGTGTCCTTATCGCCGAATACCCCTGGAACTACTGCTGGTGTCATCACTCACTCTCATCACTCTACAATTAAAATAGCCACAATATTTCCGTGCTGCCAGTCGTTCCAATGTGTTTGGGTGCATGACTCACCTCAACTTCATAACAAGTACTGTTTGCAACACGAGGGGGTATCGATTACCGCCGTCATCAACACTGTCTGCATGCTGCAGACAGAATGTGAGAACGATATATCTGTGTTCGTTGGTAGAATAAAGGATCCATAAATAGGATATCAAGGATTCGGACTGAACTCTCTCATAGTTGCTGTGAGATTGCAGGTGCCACTGGAAACGGAACACAACCTGGGAAGGAGCCGTCTGTTATAGCATATCCAAGCTATAACCTGCCTGCTTGCTGTAGGCTACTTGTATACTTTCACACCAGAGCTTTGAAGACCCTGCTGATGTTGCATTAATTTGAGCTCTCCTTAGGGTTCATTGACAGGTTAATAGTCTTCAAAAGAAGTCTGAAGGATGACGAATGAAATTCGTCAGACAGGACAGAGGCTGCCAGCAGCCTCGGTATATTGAGGTGCCGGCTACACCTGACAAAGACAAGGCGTTGCGTGGGAATAACGTTTTTTAACTGCTCATTCAATTTTCCCCCCAAAAAATACTGTCCTTGACATGAGATTATCTCCTAAGATTTGGAAACAAACTATACATTCAGGACACATTATTTAATGTGTTTTAAACTGTTTTTAAACTTAGTGGGTGTGTGAACCCTACACCAGAATTCTCTCTGTCCCGATGTTTATGCTGGATGGGGAATTTTCTCTGCAAGCTGAAGAGAGTTTCATCCACCGGTTGAGCTGCATTTTCTTTATTGTTACCAGCTGTTGCGACTGAAGCCTACACTCACCTTTCGCTCCATGTCTGTGTTCAGAGCCGACTTACAATAGTATTACAAGTGTTTCAACAAAATATTCACACAGATGTCTGCTACCAGTCGTTTAAATATGCCTGGTATCATCAATGTCCGAGTAATGAGCATACCTGTATCTCTCGCTTTCAGGATCACCTTTCTGTTGAACAACACTTAGAGCCTAAATGGGTTGTCAAAACTAGTCTCGGGGGAACCCCTCTGAAAAAGGGTCTTCGAGGAACCCCTGTGTGAAGGTTCAAACCGGAACCTTTTTCTGATGGGTGAGACTCAATTTGGAACTTTTTTAATGAAATATTGTAGATGTGGCAGCCTATCAGAACATTGGAGCCATGGCTTATTTGAGGCGTGGCTTTCAGACAGTTATTCTTGGCCACCCGTTAGGGTGAATGTCATTCCTGTTTACTATGTTAAGTTTGTACACTGCAAATTGAAATGTTCCTTGAATATGAATGCATATGACATATCCTAATATAATATTAACAATGCTGATTACATGTAGTAATAAATCATTAACCATTCCAACTGGGGGATTTGCATAGGAACTCATACACCTCTGTAAGCATTTGGTTGAAGCTACAAAAGTGTCCGTGTTCACCATTAACATGTAATGACAATACAACAGAACAGGAATGACATTTACTCTAATGGGTGGCCAAAATAGATCTATCTAAAAGCCACACCACTACTAAGGCAAACCGCCAGTCCAGGGTTCCTCCAGGAACACCCTTCGCCACATTGAAACATTAAAGGTTCATCCAAGAACCCCTCAACTAATGGAAGATGCAAATATGAACCACTGGCCAGTGTTCCTTACGGAACTCCAGGTGTTCCTTGAGGATCTCCAGGGTTCCTCCAGCCGCCACTAATTCTAAGTGTGTTTGAGAACCCCCAACCCCTCCCTATCCCCTTAAAAATCTGCTTCGGCATACACTTTCGGTAGCCTGAGCTATTACACTGGTCAGTCAAATCAACCATTTCAACGCGACGGAATGATCTCACGTCAACCTGCTCTCACCACCGGTTGTGACAGCCTACTGCGCTACACAGGTGCTGTTGAACTGTCAGTTAGTTCTATGCAACAACATTGCAGATACCTGAAACAAATCACAACGTAGCGACAAGGACACCAGTATCTGATTCATTTGCAACGCATTTGATTTTAGAGGAAATATCAACAGTGATGAATGTAAGTTTCCTATTTTCGGACATATTTAGGACTACGCGATACGAAAGTAGAAACATTTCAATGAATGGTAGGCTAATATGAGTAACGTAATTTATCCGGTCTATCAAAGTTGATCTAAGAGCGTGACATGTCTCGTAACAAACTCAAATCAATGACAGGGTCATGAACATGTGGATGGATCCAGTGCCTACCCGAAATACGCTGTGGTCGGTCCGGGCAAGTTGAAGAGGTACACTATAACTGTGAACGATAACCATCCCAGGAGTAGCTGTCCATCCAGCATTTTGCTGCGGCTCCAAGGCAGATCATTTCGTTTCTCCTGAGTAGCTGTGTAAAATCCCTTGTTGTACGTTCGGCACTTCTTATACAGAGAAGAATTTTGCGCTCCTCCCATTAGCAAGAGAGCAAGTCTGAGTGAGGGAGAGAGAAGGAGTGGGTAACAGAGAGATACAGAGAGAGAGAGAGAGAGAGAGAGGGGACTTGCTTTGTGGAGCTGATTGTTAGAGATTATAATTATGCATGATGTTCAATATTCAATATTTTACATTATGAAATCAATGATATTGTCAAATGTTTCCAAATATGCGCAGGCACGAGCGTGCACACACAACCACAGCCTTACTTTACAGACTGACAATAGACCTTCTAATTGAAAAGTATTTGTTATAACCCAACAATATTATTTTGATGGAGTCATTTCCTTGCATACAGACAGTAGGCCTAAGGAACTCTGTGAAACTGGGTGAACTTGTCAAGAGAATGTTTAGGACCTTTGAGGTAGAGGCTAGTGAAGGCAACAACACCTGATTTTGACATTCATGAGCTGTCCCTCTGTGTTGGAAGGTGTCCAGTAGTCGTTGTGCAGCATGCTAACTGAGGTCAGCTGAGCAGAGGTGTCAGTCTGCTATATCCTTTGTTTTTTTACTGCCAATTGGTCAATGACATGTCATTTCTGGAATGGCAAGCTAGCCTTTAGGGGCTAGGGGTTGTGCAATCGTTGCATGTAGCCGAACGTCCCCCAGTTGGAAAAGTTTATGCGTTACCTATTTTTCACTGAATCATCACTTCTATTGCTACAGTATTCTGTGTAGCAGTGACTACGCTGAGTATACCAAACATTAGGAGCACCTTACTAATATTGAGATGCCCCCCGCCCCCCTCCAATGATTTCCACGGTTGTGTCAAGTTTGCTGGGTGGTGGACCAATCTTGATAGACACGGGAAACTGTTGAGCGTGATAAACCCAGCAGCATTGCAGATCTTAGAACAAACCCGAAGAGCCCCGGGAACCTACTACCATGCCCCATTCAAAGGCACTTCAATATTTTGTCTTGCTCATTCCCCCTCTGAATGGAACACATACACAATCCATGTCTCAATTGTCTCACGGCTTGAAAATCCTTCTTTACACCCGTCTCCTGCCCTTCATCTACACTGATTGAAGTGGATTTAACAAGTGACATCAATAAGGGAACATAGGTGATCACCTGGATTCACCTGGTCAGTCTGTCATGGAAAGAGCAGGTGTTCTTAATGTTTTGTATTCTCAGTTGGCACTATATGCTCATTCAAAATGTGTTCTGGTGCTGGGAAAATCTGTCAAAAAGACATTATGGACAAATATAATCCCCCATGTTGCTCTGCTCCCAAAAGTGAATGTATTGGCTACATGGAGAGAAACACTGTTTAGATCACCTGCAGACGCCTGCAGCTGGCCTGCATATGTTTAGCAAAAACATAATATATCACAGACAGGGTAACCATTATTCATTCTTTTTGGTCAAATATTCTCCACCTACATCAAAGATCAGTGTATGTGCCTATAGCATTTGTGGAATATCATTTTCAGTGTTATTTCTCACAAGAGAAGAAAACTTAACTAAGTTTGAACTGAACTAGGTACAAACTGAACTAAGTACGGTTCATTTGTAGTTCGCAAACTGCATGTGCAAAGCATATTTCTTTAGGCTAATATTTCGCAAGAGCAGAAGATGGAACCTTTTATTAGTAAGCACAAATTCATACTCAAAGCCATAAATCAATAGGATTTTGGCAAGCATGCTTAGGAAAAGATTGTCTATGCTCGTTCTGGTGTTCTATTCCGATCTATGGTGTTCGGTTGCATAATAGAAACTTTCATGGTCATAATTTTACACACATAATCAATACATTGCATGATTTTCAGACACATTAAGATCGTCGTTTCGTTTTTTAACAGGAGCCTGCTGCCTGACATATTGTGCGCGCGCACCTTAATCTATGAAGCAAGGAGTAAAAGATAGATATGGATCTGGACTTGGGAAGGATCCAGCTTTCTTCTCCTAGCCTGCACTTGGGGAAAACTCATGCCAGAACCAGGGATGAAGTCTATTCATCCCCCAGAATTAAACAACACATCCCCATTCATCACAAAGATCACAGTAACGTTCACACCTGTACCAGGAACAGTCAAGCTTCTGCCAAGTTTCTGTTTACCGATTGGCCAGTTCTGCTAGATAGACAGCATCACAAATAGGGGATACGAGTGAATGAGAAATGAGTCCAAGGAAGTGTTGTGCTTGGTATGACTACATACAGGTGTCCACTTGCATCCCACTTTTTTCAGTCAGTTTTGTTCTGAATCTGCGCCCCAGAGAGGTCCCTGGTCTGCTTCTTATTAGCACCTGGTTTAAAGGAGATCAGCTGGAGGTTTTGTCGGTTACAGTACATGACAAGAATGAACAGTAATCCTGGCAGGCATTACCCACTGGTCCTGCATGTCTGGTGAGTGGGGTAATTGATTCCCACACCCTGCTTAAGTTAAATGCTCGCCCTTCTCATTACACCAGGCTGAGAAACCAGGAAAACAGTCCTTTGGTGTGTGTTTGTGTGTGTCAGTACTTTTCCCTTCAACTTGTTGCAACTACTCTACCCTACTCCTCTGTTCTTTACGCCTCTTGACTTTAATCTCTCTCTCTCTCTCTCACACCTCTGATATGGCGGATATGATGCCTGACTGAATTTTTTCATCAATTTGTTATGCATTTTGCATTGAGGAACGTGAATAATATAAATGATTTTGTATGTCGAAATATCAAATATCACGTGAAAGGTATCCGTACCTAAATGCGGGTGTAGCTTTTGTCTTTCCTTGTGAAAAAGCCAACCTGGTCTCAACTCATAGTGTGACTACAATGCTCAGACAGGATTAGGAGTTAGCCTGCAGTGTTGCATTTCTTTGCAATTACAACGAGTTTCCTCTGGGCATTGAGGTTAGGAGCACTTCTGAGCACAAACCATTCAAATGAGCTGGAATGTGCTGTAGGATGTTGATGAAGTTCGAGGTATTTCGTTCAGCACAGGCTAAACCTAAACCTGATGGCTGATGTTTGCATGGCCCCAGATATCTTAACACGTGTAGACTATCTGCACCTTTTTCCAGACACAATTGATGCCCACAGTAGATGCCCTCAACAGTTTGTCCTTTGTCAGTCCTGTGACTGAAACAGTGAGCTCAGGACACGCCAGAGAAGTTCTAACGTGGGGTTTCTGGTACTACTACAGTACTTCCAGTCTCTTGCGTATTAGCCTTGCTCTGACCTTGTCTTGATACCGTATCCGTCCAATCCGGCTCTGCTACCACCACCACCAACCTCCTCTCTTGCTCTCACCACCCCTACTCTGCCCGGCCAGCCCACAAGATCTTTTCCATGCCCCAGACATCATTTGTGGCTTGGGATGTAGGCTGACGGTGCGTCTGCGCTCACTGCTGTTTCAGGCGCCCGGTCGTTCAGGTCGCACCATGTGCACTGTGCAGTTCTCAGGACCAGCCAGCCAGTCCACTCTTCCTTCGGAACCGGATAAGTAACTGTTGTTTTTGAAAAGGCAGTACATGCACTGTCAATCCCTGGATTGTTTTGATTGTGTCCCTGGGTACACTCTAAATGACATAACTCATCCACTTACCCAACACTGCTAACTGGGGAGGAGTGAGGTAACTATGTGGGGGGAGGGGAGATACCCTCATCAACTCTGTTGGTTACACATTATTTAACCACAGACCTGCAGACGTGATTGAATATCATAACAAATACTGTAATCAATCTAGGGGGCCTGGATTTGGAGTAGTGTAACCAGGCAACAGGTATTTAGTCCTGTTGTAAAATTAGTGACATCACCAGGATCTCCCACATGCAACTTCACCTCATCATCTGAACTCCCCAAGGATGTACTTATGCACAGTACAGGTTTCTGGCATGTATGACATAATGAAATAAAGGTCAAAAGGAAATCTTACAATAACAAATACTGGAATTAACGTCAGAGCTGTAGCTCACTACACATGTAGTATACAGATTATGCTGAGGTCTTTGTTGATATTTTTCACAATGGGACAGTACTGTATGATCTGTACACTAATTCAATTCTATCACATTTATTTTATAAAGCCCTTTTTACATCAGCAGTTGTCACAAAGTGCTTATATACAGTATTAGTCAAATGTTTGGACACACCTACTCATTCAAGGGTTTTTCTACATTGTAGAATAATAGTGAAGACATCAAGACTATGAAATAACACATATGGAATCACGTAGTGACAAAAAACAAATCAAAATATATTTTATATTTGAGATTCTTCAAAGTAGCCACCCTTTGCCTTGATAACAGCTTTGCACACTCTTGGCATTCTTTCAGCCGGCGTCACCTGGAATTTTTTTCCAACAGTCTTGAAGGAGTTCCCACATATGCTGAGCACTTGTTGACTGCTTTTCCTTCACTCTGCGGTCCAACTCATCCCAAACCTGTAACGACGTTCGTCTGTAGGAGGAGAAGCGGACCAAAAAGCAGCGTGGTGGTTATTCATGTTCTTTAATGGAAAGCTGAACGATACATGAAATAACTCAAATCTACAAAACAACAAACGGAACGTGAAAACCTATACAGCCTATCCTGTGACAACAAACACAGTGACAGGAACAATCACCCACAAACACACAGTGAAACCCAGGCTACCTAAGTATGATTCTCAATCAGAGACAACTAATGACACCTGCCTCTGATTGAGAACCATACTAGGCCGAAAACGTAGAAATGCCCCAAAACATAGAAAAACAAACATAGACTGCCCACCCAACTCACGCCCTGACCATACTAAATAAATACAAAACAACGGAAATAGAGGTCAGAACGTGACAAAACCATCTCAATTGGGTTGAGGTTGGGTGATTGTGGAGGCCAGGTCATCTGATGCAGCACTCCATTACTCTCCTTCTTGGTCAAATAGCCCTTACACAGCCTGGAGGTGTATTGGGTCATTGTCCTGTTGAAAAAAAAAATGATAGTCCCACTAAGTGGGATGGTGTATCACTGCAGAATGCTGTGGTAGCCATGCTAGTTAAGTGTACCTTGAATTCTAAATAAATAACCAACAGTGTCACCAGCAAATCAGCCCCACACCATAACCCCTCCTCCTCCATGCTTCACGGTGGGAACCACACATGTGGAGATTATCCATTCACCTGCTCTGCGTCTCACAAAGACACGGTGGTTGTAACCAAAAATCTCCAGTTTGGACTCATCAGATCAAAGGACAGATTTCCACCGGTCTAATGTCCATTCCTCGTGTTTCTTGGCCCAAGCAAGTCTCTTCTTCTTATTGGTGTCCTTTAGTAGTGTTTTTTTTTTTTTTGCAGCAATTTGACCGTGAAGGCCTGATTCACTCAGTCTCCTCTGAACAGTTGATGTTGAGGTGTGTCTGTTACTTGAACTCTGTGAAGCATTTATTTGGGCATCAATTTCTGAGGCTGGTAACTCTAATGAACTTATCCTCTGCAACAGAGGTAACTCTGGGTCTTCCTTTCCTTTGGCGGTCCTCATGAGAACCAGTTTCATCATAGTGCTTGATGGTTTTTGCGACTGCACTTGAAGAAACTTTCAAAGTTCTTGACATTTTCCAGATTGATTGGACCCACCTACAGTACTCATTCCAGGGTTTGAAAGTTTCTTCAAGTGCAGTCGCAAAAACCATCAAGCGCTATGATGAAACTGGCTCTCATAATGACCGCCACAAGAAATGAAGACCCAGAGTTACCTCTGCTGATGGTTTTTGCAACTGTACTTGAAGAAACTTTCAAAGTTCTGGAAATTTATCAGATTGACTGACCTTCATGTCTTGAAGTGATGATGGACTGTCATTTCTCTTTGCTTATTTGAGCTGTTCTTGCCATAATATGGACTTGGTATTTTACCAAATAGGGCTATCTTTTGTATACAAACACAGTTGATTGGCTCAAACGCATTACGAAGGAAAGAAATTTAACACAGCACACCTGTTAATTGAAATTGCATTCCAGGTGACCACCTCATGAAGCTGGTTGAGAGAATGCCAAGAGTGTGCAAAGCTGTCATCAAGGCAAAGCGTGGCTACTTTGAAGAATCCCAAATATAAAATATATTTTGATTTGTTTAAAACTTTTTGGGTTAATACATGATTCCATATGTGTTATTTCACAGTTTTGATGTCTTCACTATTATTCTACAATTTAGAACCCTTGAATGAGTAGTTGTTTCCAAACTTTTAACTGGTGCTGTGTATATATATATATATATATATATATATATATATATATATATATATATATATATATATATATAGTCAAAAGTTTGGACACAACTACTCATTCAAGGGTTCTAAATTGTTGAATATATATAAACTGTATATAAACTGTATATAAACTATATATATAAAAATGGTTGTCTATATATACATAAACTAGGTTATATGGCTGCATAAAGTGGGAGCTCTCCAGTCCCAATGAATACCTTAATGGAACTTAATCCCAAGACTTCATTTGTGACATGTAACTTATGGTCCCTGCACATTTTCTAGTGAAATGTTATGACATAATTGAGCCAAATTGTATGTGCATGTAGTGGCATGTCCATTCTCGAAAATCCCTGTTTAAATGACACCTTGCTATGGAGACTTCGCTAACGGAGGACTCCAATGTTGTTGAGTTCAACTGAAAGTTCTAGCTTTTCTTTGCCTTGTTATTCTTCCAAGGCAAAGAATAACAACATCAACATTGCGAGATTAAACGTTTCCTCGTGATAGTAAAGTTTGATCTTAGTTCAACAAAGTCCAATATTGCAGCACGTTATCGTAGACAGTAGAGAATTACACTGTATGCGGGTTAGCCTAGGAAGCACAACAACAAAGTATATTTGACAAGTTGATGTCGCATTTCAAAGGTCTATTTATTAACGAAACACTATATCTTAATGTGTGGTCTGTTTAAATGGACAATTCACTCAATTGACTACATTCCGTTTCAAGCAAGTGTTACTCGTTGTGCATTATAAACCCAGAACATATAGTCTGTAATTTGCATTGACCCCCATCGGACATAGATGTTATTCAGTTATGCACCAAAACCACAAGGTATGATCAGTCCAGTGGTTGCCAAGCAAACAGTGAACACTCAGGGTAAGCCATGTATACAGAGTGACAAATCTCCAGGATCTGCTATTTGCCTTTACTCTCTTGAGCACCCAAGTACATTTTTTTAAACAGGAAAAAGCATTGAACATTGCTGGATGTTAAACAGTAAGTCATTTTATTTTATATAGTTAATGTGTATCCATTGGAATGTGTTATGGTGTTGACAAGATTCGGTTTTATTTTTCCTTTTTGAATAACTAAAGGAACAGCTGTGGTCATTGGTGTCTCTCTTAGTCAGCAATGATGACCTGGGATGACCCGGAGATAGTGTCATTGTCTGTAGGGAGGGAGGGAGAGAGGGAGGGAAAGAGCGAGAGGGAGGTAGAATACGTGGAGGAGAGATGCCTGTGTCCCTGCTCCCTGTGTCCGTCCTGACAAGCTGCAGTTGATGAAAGACATTCTGTCCTGAGTTGACAGGGAGGGTGTTCCTGTGACGTCAAAACGTCCACTGACTGACTCTCCTGTTCAGACACTCCACTGCTTTATCTGTGACCTCAGCTCTGACACAACTGTCCAAGTGCCTTAGAGGAAGAGCCCAGTGATCAAAGGCCAGGGCTGAGGCGACACATGCAGATAAAGGGCATAGCAATGGGTTAAGGCCAGTTGCAGATGAAGGGAACAGCAATGGGCGGAGTGAGGCTGTACAGGCTACCTACAGCTTTCCTCCCTTCCCACCCATCCGGATCATAGCTCATTCTGACACATACACAGATCCGTGCGCACACACACACACACGTCTGCCTGTCAATTTGTGTCCTTAGTCCTCAGAAACTGGAAGTACAACGGCCACGACCTTGTCCATCCGTCCTGACATAGTATGATGTCATACACATCCAGTCCACAGATGTTGGTGACTCTACTGTCCTAGAGACTGCCCAGAGAGGATGTGTCCAGAGTGGAGGTCACCTTCAATGATGTCTTATTCATATTATGTCTGACAGTCACTCAATTAGCCCTTTGAAATGAAAACGTTTCTCTCCTCCATTAAAGAGGGTAGCCACTAAAATGTTTTGCCCACAAGGCAGAGGGGGCCCCTGACCAAATCTCGCCTAGGACCCTCAAAAGGCTAGGGCCGGACCTCAGAGGGAGACATAGTGGTATCAACACCAAATGGCAGCGCCTATCCTGCCAAGAATAGCAGCGTTTAGCATGTCTTTAAGTGAAGGGGAAATTGATGGGTAGTTTCCAGGTGTGAGCTGAGCTTCTCCTGGGGTGTGTCCTGATGTAGACTGACACTTATCAAGGCACAGCTAACTCCCTTCTCTCGTTTCCTTGGGAACTTTGTAATGTAAACAGAGCAGCAGCACTGGAGGAATGGCTGGCTGTATTTAATCAATAGGTTGTGTCTCCCTGGCCTGGCCCGCTGCTATGTGTTCCTGTTGACTGCATTTGAACTCACTCACAGTGAGACATAGTGTAATTGTGTTCCAGACAAGAAACATTTGATCGTGCCGTTACAGCTCAGATGGGACACTGTACACATCTCAATTGCCGTTGTAGTTGTCAATGTTTGTTTGAATGCTGATTTTGCATAAGTATGGTTTTGTAACTGAACCTGAAACCAATTTTTGGGAGTTGGTGATTGACATGCAGTTTGGCTAGACTTGTAGCTTGACCTTTTGTTTTGTTATCTTGTCTGTAAAAAAAAAAAATATATACTTTAATATCTCTTTGTTAGAGAACACATTCTATTGCAGGAAATTGGCAAATACTTAATTATCCACAATTGATTGTCAGATCTGTTTGTTTTATGTCTGATAATTGTTGCCAGTAATGTAAATATAGTCTATATGACAAGAGGAGCCAAGGAAACACAACAGAACAATACTCAATGAGAGGTGAAACTATCATTTCATTACGCAATGCTGACATCTAGTGGTTGACATACTTGCACAATTAATCTTATTCAAGTGCGCTACAAAAATACTCAGATCGCCCACCCAGCTATTGGGTTATTTTCCCTGGATAGCAAATAAAGCAGATATTCCAGTCTATGAGTCAATGTAGACTGAAACATGAACATTAATAGACCGTCAAACTGCAGAGAGAAATGAAAACCGGGAAAAGAAGGAGAAAAATGTCCTCACTGCAATAATTTAGACTCTGTACACTTTTGAGTTATAGTTAAATAACAGTGGCATGTCACTGTTCTGTAAATGCACAACGGATTGACTGTAGGCGCTCTGAATGAATGCAGAGAATCATGTTGTTAGAATAAATGAATGCTGTGTATGAACATGTGTACAGTGTGTCTATGGAATCAACTAACGCGCGTCTCAATCCCCGTGTCTGAATGACACAGTGTAATCGTTTATTTTCACGCCTCAGCTAAAGAATCACATTAGTAATGAAAATTTTAAAAAGTATGATTGATTCGATGTTTTCTAAAGTCATGTCATTATAGTGTGCTCTGCTGTCTTTTGTCAACGAGAGACTGAATGAGCCATGTGCAACCGGAGACACATACAGGGCTGGCTGGCCAGGGTCACTCACTGCTATGGACATGGCTTGGCCTTGACATCATGCTGGATGACATCATCATGGCAGTGAGGTCACCCTGGCCACATAGAGGTGCCATAGTGGCCAACTGACACAATGTCGCTCTGTTCCCCTCTGAGGAAAAAACTGAATGGGCTAGCACTGCTGCTGCCGGAAAAGTAGCAACAACGACGGATGTATAACACCCACGGAAGAGAGGACAGGGTCACACTTTAAATCAACTCGCACGGATACTGTTTACGTATATTTGTATGTATTGGTGTGATTAAAAAAGTAACTACATAGTAGCTAACTATACTAAGAGCCACTGGTAATCTGAAACATGATTTGATCTGTTATTTCAACTCAGTAAACAGTCATCATTCTCTCGTAAACCTGAGAGGCAGCTAGGACTTGGAGGGCTCCAACACTTCAACCACGACGTCAATCTGACATTCAGCTGGGCTTGTATATGCAAGCTGATTCATAAAGACTAATAATGGCAAAATCATATCACACAGACTTCATGCAATATAAATGGTGTGATCGTCACCTCCAGGCTGGGCAGTTACACTGCACAGACATTCACATGACATGCCATGCTATTACTGTAAACTGAGAAGACATGTGTTTTCCTCACCACCCCTGACTTAGACCGCATGCCAATGCTGACAGCGGTTGGAAAAAAGGCACCGTTCACACTTCCTCCCTGCCAGTACCCATTGACATATGGTCAGTACCCCCTTCCTTTGAGGCAGGTTTGGCACCTGGTTCTCTCTGCACCTGTAGCCTCTCTAGATGCAGCCGCTGAACACCTTGGCTTCAAACGACGTTTCAAGAGAGACTATTTATAGATGTATTTCAAAGTGTCTGAAATCTGGTGTTTAATCGCGTGTTCAGGGTTAATTATGACTCACCAAGAACAAGAACGACAATTTTCAACACAACTCATTTTGTCTTGACACATAGTAGTAAAGGAAGGAATCACTTTCCTGTGGAGAAATTGTGACCTGTTGTCTTGTCTATCAACAAGACCCCCTTGGCTCATCAGAACTGAACCACAAAGCATTCTATGTCAATCAAGTGGTCAACTGTAGTGTACCGGATACAGACAGTTTAGGATGTGTACAAGAGCAATCATTGAGAAGACGAACGTTTCTGCAGCCCGTTCTAAACAGTGTATGTCTCGAGGTCCTACTACGGTGACATTATCTTCCTGATAAAAGCTGTTGATCCGTTTGGTCCCCTGGTCTTGTCGGCTGAGTGGTTGTGCCACTCCTGCTCCTTGTAAAAATGCACTGAGTTCATAGTGCGCTCAATGTCCACAAGATGGCGCTAGAACCAAATGTTTCACGCTGAGAATGAAACGTAGCTGGGGGTAGTGCCTCTTCAGACGGGCTCTCATCCTACTTCTGATGGCTCGCGGTTTGGAGGCTTTTGAAATGAGAATGAAATACATTTATGAGTGAGTGAGGGGTGGAGTTAATGAATTCGTGAATCAACTGATTGATGAATGTGATTGTGTTTCACATTATATTAACCAACATAAATGTTTTTAAGGCAACGCATCCATAAAAAACGTATTGATGAACAAGAATGAAGTCCGTCATTTAATTCATTAATGTTTGATTCACAAAAAAATGTGTATCTTATTAGGGTTTAAAAAATGTCCGTTTGTTTATTGGGTATAGAAAATGTGTATAACGGGATAAAACTGCTGCAGGAAATATATAATTTAAATGGGTACTGGATTTGAGTATAATCCATTTGCTTGGCATTTTAGTAGTTGTTGACTACTACAACTTGGTTCCCCTTTCTCGTCAATTCAAAGCTTATTTCAGTGTGAGTTTACTTTAACATGACGGTCCGTGCAACTATAGGTCTATGGTAAGCTATTAATTTAAACAATCACCGCAAGAATATAGTTAGAACGAAGATATGCATCAGTGAGTGCATATCAATGGGGAATGAGGACTAGTCCACTTCCCATTAGATCACATATCAACAGCCACTTGACATTGAGAGAGAGGAAGTACAACACCATGTCATTTAAACTCAGCACAGCTAGGGACAGGCAACCATATGTACTTCATGCTGCAAAGACATGAAGTACATAAATAGCCCGACATATGTGTATGGACAATTCATTTAAAAAAATGTATGGTTTATCTCGCCAATAGTACAAATTATATTATATTCTGTAAAGTGAACAATATTCGATTCCAGATTAGGTGGTTCCTTATTTGTAGATATTTGATGATACTATTTGTACAACCGACATGCATTTCTCTCTTGTAGGCCAAAACTTTTGTCATGATCAATGAGATAAACGGCACTAATTATGCGAAAGTTAATCGATAAGAACCAAAAGCTTTCAAGCAACCTTAACATCGCAATTTCAACGGATATCACAATGTGTAAAAAGTAAGTTATGTTGTCAAATGCTGCAGAAAATGACTAAATATAGTCACATAAAATGGATAATTGACGGACATGTTCCATCTCTCAAAAATAACCCACATTCGTTACATCATTTTTTCTATAACCTAGGCTATCTGAATGGGTATAATAGTATAAGGAACATTATAAGGATCATGCAAATATGGTTTGAGGTACTAATTTGGGAGTAATGATATAACCACATCTGCAAGTTAAAATCCACGTTTTTAGTACTCAGCTCATCACTTACAAAACAACTTCTCAGGTGTATGTAGATGCATCCATAATGACATACAGGGGACAAATGAAGGATTAGAAAACTGAATAGCGGGGCTCAAGCAATTCACACATATTTATTTCTGCATTTTAGCAGCTTCAAACCAGGGAGTGAAATCCGGACAGGTTGTTATAGCTACCCAATCCACGGGGGTTCCATGTCTATTTAAAAGACCTCGGACCCTCCCTCTTCTCCTTTAAACAACATTATATATCACACACAGCATGCCAATGCGACCACGTCTTAATGAGCACTAAAACATTATCTTCTTAAAATGGGCTCATTCTTGTGTTTGCGTTCAGCCTAACTGACTCAGGCAAAGAGCGCACGCAAGGGAACGAACAGCGCTCACCAGAATTTCCCCTTTGGCAGTACCTGCTGATTGGGTCCTAAAAGCAAGCTGGTTTTAACTTTTAATATTTGGCTCCTGTGTTCTGCCATGACTAGTCGCAAAATACTGTTTCTCTAACCTAGCACTAGTTTTAGGACAAGGTGAGACATTTTGGTAAGCACCGCAGATTGTTTCGTTTTTTCTCTCATTGAAAAACGAGTGTGCGCGTATGTGCGCGCGTGTATCTGGTGAAGTTGTTTAGCGAAACTTTTTTAAGGATGATATACCTTGGATGTTTCCTGTTTCTTTGTGGGCTTACGCATGCCATACCAAGTTACCCTATCTGGTGGTAAGTTTACATTTCACTCTACTTTTAACTTAAATTCTGCAATATCATATGATTGTTATGCCTACCTGTTATTTCAACAATATACAGTACTTTATGTTAATTTATTGTTGCTTTCAGTTCGTTTCTTTGAAAGGATAGGCTAATATCAGCATGTGGTTTCCAACACTGGGCACCCTGGCAATTAAGTTGTAGCCCATCATACCGGTCTAATTGACCCTGTCAACGGACAGTTGGTATCGACGTTAACAAGCTGAGACGGAATCGTGAAGATGGGTTACAAAGCTAGTCAAGTGAAATTGTATGAAGGAAAAAAATGCACTTGAGTCAATGACACTATTGATTTCAAAATGCACACTGCGGAAACAAGGGTATAATACCGACGCAGACTGGTTATGCAGAGTAAAAAAAAAATTGTGCAAACTAGTTTCAGCATGATTTGATTAACTTAAAAAGGGGTCATGCTCCGTTCTGCTTGATTCAATATTCGATGACAGACATTGGCCTAATGGCAGGTGCAGAACACATTCGTTTATGAGAGAGGCAGTGGGAAAAGGGAAAGGTAATTTTTTGGGGGGAACCAAAATTAATGATGTTATTATTTTAATGAGACTAATATCTAAAAATAAAAAAAAAGAAGAAGAATCATGTGGAATCATAATTCAACAAAATACGTGCAGTTTACTTTCCTTCCCATTATTACTTTGATTAGAAAATGTATGCGCAAAATGTACATTTCCTAGTAATCTCAATGATTTTTTCGATATCATGTAATGAATCCTTTATACACAAATTTAATAAACGGATTCCACTATTAAGAATATTGATTATTTCCCAAGTATTCAATTGAAATTGGCCTATCAGTTATGTTATCCAATGCAGTTGTGTAAACCCATGAGATAGAGGCTATACTACAATCATTTGGAAATAGCCTCAGCCACTGATTCAGCCACTTTCAACGATGCTTTATTAACTACAGTTTTATTTGGTCTCCATAGCCAAATAATCAAATGCCATTCATTGGTCTTCTTATGATGTTGATCATTTCCCAAACAGTCAAATTCCCTTTGACGTCTTATTGTGTTAAGCAGTAGGCCTTAGGAGAATGAGGGATGCCTTCAAGCCTTGAGTTGGGGGCCAGTTGAAAAATGAATGAAACCCAATTGCCCATTCCCAGATTGTGGTAATTAGGGTGGGAGATTTTCAACTGCAATTTTCTTTTGATTCTAAGTAATCCATCGTTGACCTAATGTTTTATTTGAAAGGTAAGAGAGGTCCGTTGTCATCTCTTGACAAAATATGAACTGTTTTCTAAGTTATTGACTACTGAGTAGGGCTATTGCATGTTATAATATTATCACGATTGAAGTCACATTTGGAATTGACGTAGATTGACTGACAGGCCATTAGAGGAGCTTTAATTGATAAATGATTGATTTCTGTTGAGAGAAAAAAAATGATGAAAGAAAAGAGTGGGATTTGAGCCAACTGGGCATTAGGTGGACTGTTAGAGTCAGCTGATCAAACTGAGAAAGAACAAATATTGGAAAGGTGCAGTTGGAGGATAGGAAATTGGATGCATGTGAATTCCATTCACTCATCTTGAGGATGGATTTCATAGAAAGGCTTGTGGAACCCTCTTGTTGAACAACTCATCTTCCCTTGAGAGGGCAGACATTTGTCGGATTCTGCAGCTCAGAGGCATTAGAGCCAGAGGATAGGGAATGCTACAGAATAGACACAGTCCTAGATCAGAGATCCTCAGTCCCAAGAAATGCACTACAGGTTTGCATTTCACCAATCGCACACCGCATCCTTCAACAAATCAATATTTTATTATGAAATATTAAAGATGCTGTGTCCTGCACTTATTTCAGCTAATAGGTCTCCTGGTGGTAATACTGATGAGAATCTAATTACATGCTCAGCTGGACAGAAATCCATCATAAACGGTGGGCTCTCTAGTCCTAGATCAGCACTCCTACTCTTAGACCCAGGGCTGGGAAAGACTGGCCAAAATCAGGATGGGTTCATTCTGTGGGGAGAAATCTAATGGTCTACTTCTGTTTTTCGCAAACCTCTCTTTGAGTACCCCCCAGACGTTCCCCTATTTGATCTATACCAGTACCAGTACCCGATTCAACTGGTGATAATCATCAAGCCATTGATCAACCGTTTTGATCAACCGTTTAGAGCATTGGACTAGTAACCGAAAGGTTGCAAGTTCGAATCCCTGAGCTGACAAGGTACAAATCTGTAATTCTGCCCCTGAACAGGCAGTTAACCCACTGTTCCTAGGCCGTCATTGAAAATAAGAATTTGTTCTTAACTGACTTGCCTAGTTAAATAAAGGTTAAAAAAATTGTGATGTCACCATGGAAGGCCAACACAAAATTCCACCAATACAGGCAGAAATGTATTTTCAAACAGCTCTTACACTAAAGGGAATTATCATAATTTCACCATTTCATAGTATTATTCCAACGTCATGTTGTGGAAATATATTATAAAACACAGGAAATCAAGTTTTTGATTGCACTGGGCCTTTACTGTGCCTTCAGAAAGTAATTACACCATTTGACTTATTCCATATTTTGTTGTGTTACAGACTGAATTAAAATGGGATGAAATTGTGTTTTTTTCTCTCACCCATCTACAGACAATAATGGCATAGTGAAAACATATTTTTAGAAATGTTTGCATATTTATTGAAAATTAAATTCAGAAATATCTCATTTGCATAAGTATTCACACCCCTGAGTCAATACTTTGTAGAATCACCTTTGGCAGTGATTACAGCTATAAGTCTATCTGGGTAAGTCTCTAAGAACTTTCCACACATGGATTGTGCAAAATTTGCCCATTATTCTGATCAACATTTTTCAAGCTGGTTGATGATCGTTGCTAGACAACCATTTTCAGGTCTTGCCATATATTTTCAAGTATATTTCAGTCAAAACTGTAACTCAGACACTCAGGAACATTCATGGTCTTCTTGGCAAAGAACACCAGTGTAGATTTGACCTTGTGTTTTAGGTTATTGTCCTGCTGAAAGGTTAATTCATCACCCAGTGTTTGGTGGAAAGCAGACTTTTCCGATAGGATTTTGCATGTGCTTATCTCCATTCCGTTTATTTTTTATCATCAAAAGATTACAAGCATACCCATAACATGATGCAGACACAATTATGCTTGAAGATATGAAGAGTGGTACTCAGTAATGTGTTGTATTGGATTTGCCTCAAACATAATACTTTGTATTCAGGACAAAAAGTTAATTGCTTTGCCAATTTTTTGCAGTATCACTTTAATGCCTTGTTGCAAAAAGTATGCATGTTTTGGAATATTTGTATTCTGTACAGGCTTCCTTCTTTTCACTGTGAATGGGGTTAGTATTGGGGAGTAACTACAATGTTGTTGATCCATCCTCAGTTTTCTCTTATCACAGCCATTAAACTCTGTAACTGTTTTAAAGTCCCATTGGGCTCATGGTGAAATCCCTGAGTGGTTTCCTTCCTCTCCAGCAACTGTTAGGAAGGACACCTGTATCTTTGTAGTGACTGGGGTGTACTGATACATCATCCAAAGTGTAATTAATAACTTCACCAGGCTCAAAGGGATATTCGATGTCTCCTTGTTTCTATAGGTGCCCTTCTTTGCGAGGTATTGGAAAATCACCCTGGTCTTTGTGGTCGGATCTGTGTTTGAAATTCACTGTTCAACTGAGGGACCTTACAGATAATTAATTGCATGTGTGGGGTACACAGATGAGGTAGTCATTTAAAAATCATAGTAAACAATATTATGAGTATTATTTGACATTATGGGGTATTGTGTGTAGGCCAGTGACACAAAATCTCAATATAATCCATTTTGCATTGAGGCTGTAACACAACAAAATGTGGAAAATGTCCAAGGGTGTGATTCTTTTCTGAAGGCGCTGTAAGTAGAACTAGCTGTGGCTCCTCAAGGAGAGGTTTGGGAAACACTGGTCTAATACAATGCTGACAGGGAGGGTTGTTCCCTGAGTTCCACCAGAATCAAAGTGACAGAGTTATGTACAAGCCACAGTACAAAGTCATTCACCCTCTCTTTTTCGATCATAAAAGAGCTGTCTTGTGAATTTCTTTTTTTGTGAGGCCAAGATTGTATCAAAACACCAGAACCAGTCATGATGACTGACAGAAGATGGCAGGCTTCCATTTGGTCACAGCAAACAGCCTCTGGCACCAAAATAAAGTCATCAACTTGTGTGTCTATGATTTGCTATCGGTGGGTGGGTCAGAGCACTGATTCAATCTGGGCAAGAGTGCAGCGACGAAAGCAAAACAGAGGCGAGCGTGTCCAAAGATGCCGCTGAGCGTTCGCTGGGCTTATTGTGTCACCCCTACCAATACAAACAACGCTCGGCTGAATCTGCAGCACCAGGCTATAAGGAGCTGAAGTGAAGTCACCATTGAACTCTGCATATGTTATATTGAGTTTTGATTCATTCTGGCTTAATGGAAACTAGATACCTCACTAAAGAGTGAGATAAGAAGCTAAAATATAGGCTTGTGTTTCATGGTACTGTAACCTAACCCTCCTGCTGTGTTCCGGTCGAATTGGACTGATTTACACGTTTTCTCTCTGAAAAATGTAGTTCAATTAATCTGATTGTCATACGGTTCCATGAGGTTCCATGACAAAATTGACCGGTTATTAGAAATGAATGGGTGAGACCACAATTAGTGTATAAAATTGAGTTCAGGCACCTGCCCATTCATCAGATGGACACACTTCGTCTCCCAGACCCCCACATCCATGTGTGTTTGAGCACACACACACACACACACACACACACACACACACACACACACACACACACACACACACACAAAAACATAGACACACACACACACACACGCACACACACACTTCACTCTCCTTCTTGGCTTCCATGGCAAACCCCATTGGAACCTTTCCCCAATAGAATCTTTCCCCCACAGGAACCACACCTGTTGGCATTCTCACAATAAATCGCAACATTGTTTCAATAATATATTGAACTTTTCTCGCAGCTCTGGTATATAAAGCTTTTTGAGGCCTTGCTCACAATTCATTCTGTGGCACAATGACCAAATTCTATACTGTATGTGAGGCTCTTGATCATATCTTTGATCATGACACTGGTGAGGAGAAGAGAGTCCTTGTTAAACTTTGACACAAAGTAGTCTGTGATAAATAGCACAATATGTTTCATCTGAGTATTTGTTATAGTCAAAATAATCCATACGTTATGCTTTTTTTTACTCAAAATGTAGTTGTATGAGCTCAGGTCAATGAGGCCTACAGGCCATAAATAGCAAATAGAAGTTCACAAAAACTTAAGTTGATAAAAAGATCTAACACAACATTAGGTGATAATATATGTATTAATATGGATTTATAATCAGCTGTAATGGGGCAGTTATTTAGACCAGGAACACAGAATGATTTAACAAGAAACGAACACAACAGAAGGGTTAACCCAACTTTTTACTTAAGACCTTGTTGTTGAACAATAAGTGCCTTTTAACTCCTCTCACTAAACGTGTCTTTACTTTTGCAAATAACTGTCAATCATCCAAGAACTGACAGATATTATTATGATGAAAAGTCGCTTTGTGCAGGTTTGTTGGCAGAAGCTGGTGCCTGAACGCTGCTTGGAGTTAGAATGGTTAGAATGTACAATAGTGGAGGATTGGTTGAGGATTGGTGGAGGATTGGCGGAGGATTGGCTGAGGATGTGGGTCTCGACCAACACAGGCACAGGTTCATGTCTCTCTAACTCCTCGACCTGTCATGGCTCAGCCTGACTGCACCCCCCCCCCCCACACACACACACACACACACACACACCACACACACACCACACACACACACCACCCCACCTTAAAAGATAAATACCTGGAGGTGAAAGCTTGCCGCACATTCCTTTTCCCAAACGTGCTCTCTTGATGTCAAAGTCGGCTCCAAAGCCCCAGGGCCTGCAAGAGTAAAGTGGTAATTCTACGGTACCCTGCTTGGGCTTGCTGAAATATGCATTAAACCTAGTCTGGATACACTTAAATGAGAGGTGGAAAGATCTATACTGACTGAGACTAGAATCAAACATGATATCTATTATTTTCTCTTGTGTGTGTATTTCTGGTGATAACACGCAGCTACTGTTTATGGAGATGACACAGGCAAGGTTTCGATGAATCCTCAATCGTCTTGGTTTTGTTTGAGTTTGTGTATCACCTAGAGGAAATGGTTTTGTCTTCTCAGTGGCAAGTTGTAAGGAACAGTAAAGGAATCTGGTATAAGACACATGATTCATTCTTTACCAATAAGAAAATAGAAATAACCTTTGTAATCAGAATCCCTTTTATTCGCTAAGCTCATTCACACATACCCAGAATTGTACTTGGTGATATGGTGCTGCTGGCAGTATACATAACCTGGTCTCAGAGCAAAACAAATTATATTTGACAAAAATCTGTGCCCCTCCATTTAGTATGATCTGTTACTTTACGTTATGTTACATTACATTAGCCAAAATGTTAATGTTTTCTGTGATGAGGTTCGAACACGCAACCTTTGGGTTGCTAGAAGTTTGCGTTGTCTGTGATGAGGTTTGAACACCCTACCTTTGGGTTCCTAGAAGTTTGCATTATACACCCACCCAGCCACCCAAACCAAGCACCGCACTTTTGTTTCTAACCTACTGTCTTATCGAACATAATATATCATACTAAACAGATCAAATAATGTAACCTAATGTAAAGTAACATATCATACTAAATGGAGTAGCACAGATTTTTGTCAAATATAATATGTTTTGCTCTGAGACCAGGCTGGTAGACAACATATTATATTATAGAGACAGGAACAGAGAGAGGAATTTAGTTCACATTAGAAGTTAGATCTATGAATTTCAAGGAGGAACAATTTACTAATAAATGAAAACATTTTGCATTCAACTTAAGACCACAAACTCCATATATCTTAAATGCAGTTGTACAGCATGTAAAATATGTATTTGTTAGTACTCAATAACACCATGTACTCCATAGTCTACCTCTGTAATAAATCCATAAATCCTATGGCTGAAGCTTTCCCCACTTCCTCTCCTCCTACTTCCTAACAGTAATAGAGGTGACCTGAATCACTCAGCCTGTATAGGACGTCCTCAGAAGCAGAGCCAGCGTGAGGGCCATGGGTCTGACCGCCCTAGGGCCCACACACCTATAAGGGCCCTGTAAGGGCCCTGTAAAGGGCCCCCTGTTCTTGCAGATACAAAAAAATAGAAATAAAGAAAAAACATTATTTAACACTATGAATCATGGCAAAATGGATAAACATTATATCATATATAATATCATTTAATCAAATCCTGGAATTTGTCTGAGCTGGTGTTGGTTATTTTATAAAGCAATGTGCAGCTGTGTCTGTCGCCATACCCCCTTGAGGGGCCCCCTGCATGGCCTTGGACCAAAACGCAATTATCGGAAATACACCATTCTAAAGCTCAACTGATACGAGTGGTTTCATGTGACAGAGGTGAAAATCTCCATTAGAAACATTGAAAGAGGTGAAGTCTAAAGATGCAACTCGGACGTGTTGCTAAAATGATTAAGATTGTGACTTTGGCTTCTGGGCAAAGAAAAAACGTTGATATGAAAACCAATAGAACATGAGAGAAAAGTTGCCTTCAATGGCATGTCAGGAAGTCTTTATAAAATACAGAGTGGGGTTCCAGATTTTCGGGAACCCGATTTGCCATAGCTAAAGTTACTGAGACTTCTGAGCATGTGCGAGATTTTTGTTACATAGCTGCTGCCCACTCCGTACTGTCTCCCCCTCCTTCCAGATTGTTTTATGTAGCTGAGCTCACAATGCTGACTACGTAGCTGCTGCTTCTCCCTCCTTGATCAGCCACGTACGCCGTCGTCTGTTGTAGCCTACAAACTCCACGTTGTACACAAAAGACATGGTCAACATGTTCAAACTATCGTAGAAGAGTAGGCTATTAAGCATAAGCACGATTTCATGTTATTTTTCAGGAGGGGAGTTAGGCTAAATGCAGAACAAACTTGCCCACTGTCAGACTCTGGTTACCAGTCCGGATACATGCTTGGCTGCCTAGAACCTTCGCTGCCCAGAGGTGGAACAGCTACCGTAGGTAGCCTACTCATGCTGTACTTCCATGGTCATTGAGAAGCTAAATAGCAGTTTAGAGCCAGTGTGTTTCTAAGACACAGATCGTTTTTTACCCCAATGCAAAACTCAAGTGGGGAGTGACACCTAATTAGTGTTGTAATGTTATTTTTTCATCATCATTGCAAACATTCGCTCAGCAGGAGGTAGACAGGCAGTCAAAGTAATAGTGTTCTTTTTTCAGTGACTGTGGCTAGTGGCTACAATATGGCAGCAACTATAGCCTACGTCATCACACAAAACAATTACTGTTTTTGCAATGTGTAGGGACTGCTTCCTGCTTGTGCAACTGCAATATTCATTGCAACAGACAGAGAAGGTTGTAGCCTTCATAATGGGCTATATGTTTTTTGGAATGTTCATTCAAAATGCCGCAGGGTTTTCATTTTATTTCAGCTGTTTAGAAAGATAAGGCAGACATAGGCTACATCATCATGGTTAAGAAGAGGGTGAGTAAAGAGAGAAACGTCACAGGATTGGGGGAGTGTCAGCAGCTACATATTAAACGTTGGGTGCTTAAAATAACACATGCGCAGAACATGGTCCGGATCCTTAAATTTGAGAAAGAGGTTTCCGGAGTGGCCACGGCCTACACAATAATCCCCTAAATGTTTCTACGGTTGGATTTTGGCTAGGTCACTTTGAAGCAAGGTAAGACATCCCTTGTAAATAGGCTAGGAAGTTAAACTTCCAGGGTTCAAACAGTTAATTATATCTTCTCAACATGCAGACTGCCTTCAACCAAAGCCAACCCTAGCCGTTAGGGGGCCCTCAGTGAAATCTTGTTTGGGGGACCCCCTACCTGGCGGGGAAAATATTTTAGGGGCCCCCCCTCGATGGTGGAGAGGAAAACAATTACGTTTTTGAGTTAATTTCCTGCAATGCTACACATTTTGCCATGGGGTGTAGACAGGGCTCTAAAGTGCGACCAATTTCATTGCATATACAATGAAATATTTTGCTGTGCGACCTGAAGTTTTCATTTGGGAGCAACAGTTTCTAAAACGAAAATCAAATAAATTTAATGAGTAACAATATTTCGCCGCAACAATCTTTTCTACTCTGCTCAAACAAGCTGTCACATCATGCTGTCAATTCATTCACTCAACATATTCTTCCAAAACAAGAACAATGCTGCTTTCCACATTGTTTCTGAAGATGAATCCATATGTTCTCTATTATACTATTAGTTTGTGTATCTTACTCTCTGCAAAACGGGAGTTAGCTAGCTAGTCAAAGGAAGCTGGCATGTGCTTAAAATAATGCTAATCGCTAACTAGCTAGCATTTAGCTAAATGCTCTAGCTAGGGCAAAGCAAACGTTAGCTCTAATACAAGTTGCTACCAGTGGTGGTGTAGATCAGTATGTTGTAATCATTGTCTAAATGTAACATCAATTCAAATTTGACTAGAGTCCTCTGGGAAATACTGAACAACACTTTGGTTCCTACCCTTTCATAACTCCTACCTGGCTTTTTGATATGTTGTCATGCTAAACACCAACCATAGAATTAGAATAATCATTCTATTTCTATGATTCCAACAGTTCCAACAGTGACCAATTTGACAGAGCTTGAAGAGTTTCATTTTTTTTGTTGCACAATCCAGGTGTGGATAGCTCATAGTGACTTACGCAGAAAGACTCACGGCTGTTATCGCAGCCAAAGGTGCCTCTACAAAATAGTGACTGAGGGGTGTGAATACTTATGTAAATTAGACATTTCTGTATTTCTTTTTCAATACACGTTCTAAAATTTCTTAAACATGTTTTCATTATATCATTGGGTATTGCGTGTAGATAAGTGAGAAAATAAACAAATTTAATACATTTTGAATTCAGGCTCTTACACAACAAAATGTGGAATAAATCAAAGGGTATTGCTTCGTTGAGGTCAAAATAGCTCTTACAATATTTCAGTGGTAGAAATACTTGGTAGAACTGTAAAGCAGCTACCCTCTGAAAAAAATTTTATTCTATGGAAATTGTTATATAAATACCAGAATTCCTAACCTCCAATATTCTGTATGTGCAACTTGTTATGGTATTTAAGTTGTTTAACATTTGGTTTAAAGTGACTGAGGATTTGGGCATGCTTTTTGAAGCTTCCTGCCATAGGCCCTACCCCTCCCATTGTTTCACTAGCAGCGATGCTAATGCTGGCTGTGGGGTAAGTAAATTAAGAAAAACTAAGCCATATTTTTGGTCATTGTCTCTCAGGATCAATGGTTGAATCATTTTTTGTCAATAAAATTAAGTATATTTCAAATGTTGGTGTACCGCCCCGTTTTTAACACATTAATATTGATATTTATTTCAAAATTCTAAAAACAAATTGATACTACTATCAAATTATGGTAAATCAGCTTTTTAGTACTAGTGTGGATTGCACTTTGGAAAAGAGGTGCTCATTATTTATTAAGCAAAATATATATATATTTTCGATTTCCAGAATATGTAAATGAAATGTTTTGGTTCTATTTTGTTTCAGGTAACATTATTTACATGTCTAATGATGTAATTTTGATAAAAATTAAGTTTGATATTTTGCTATGATTGTTGCTTTTTCCAATATTTTCTTTTTGGGGTCAAAATTATCCCAGTTATCTATGTATGTAAGATAGGCCCAGTAGCAATAGAAAGGTTGGTTCCTCCTATTTTTAGAAACCAAAACCCAGTTTTCGCGCACAATTGCGTGTAGAAAGTTTTCGCAAAGACTTGGTTTATAAGAACAGATGTTTGAGGAGCTGGGCAGTGTGAGCGTTCACTACGAGACAGGGTTTTTCCAATAGGCTCTTGTATGCGATGCGCATGTGATAAATAAGATGTATTTTCAGCAGTTAACCAACTAACGGTTAACTGTTGACATCCCAAGTGATGATGCCTAATTTGCGTTTATGGTCGGCCATATCAGCTATTAATTTTTAAAAAAATGATTTGGTCAGAATGGCGCCTCGAGAGCACCCCACTCCCTCTGTGCTGAGACTAGCGCCGCTCCTGTACGACCCGAGACTTACTGTATGACTGTGTCTATTGTCCAGGCAGGTTCTGTTTGTCTGTCTGGCCTGTTCTGATCTGATCATCTACAGTATACACTCACACTGTAGTCATACAATACTAGCTTTCACCAGCTCATACATGGTCAAACAGGAATCAACAGGTAACACCTAAAATAGTACAACCCTATTACCAGGCATGGGGAACAGCATAATGCAATACAAAAAGAAGCTCAGCACAATGGTGAGATAAAACCATATACAGCAGTACAGTATCTGTGTAGCTAGCTGGATAGGTTGAAACCATGCCGCTGTTTGTTTTCTTACACCTGCTGACCTCACTCAACACCCACAGAGACATTCACAGGTTCTTCCTGGCAGAACAGAACGTCTACAGGTCAAATGAAAAGCTGTGCCACTTGTTTTCCCTTCTTCCTCCCTCAGTCTTTCCCAGACAAGATCTTATCTGCTCACACTTGCGGAGGGGGGGCTGTACTTGTGTGGCTGGTTTCACTTGGCATGGTTCAGAAGTCATCACATTCCTGCTCTACATGTTATGGCTATTAGGAGCAAGTGTCTGCGGTGGGTTGTGATGTGGACTCAGGTTTCTGTTGTGCGAGGTCCGCCGGGCTCAGCTTTAGCCCCTCAGGGTGCGGATTGACAAGCGTCAAAGAGAGGTCCATTCGGAATAGGAGTTTCCTTGTTTACTGGCGTGCTTGCTTTCGCTCATATGTATCGCAGACAACATGCAGGCCGTGAGGACTTGATATCCTCTCAGACACTTCTAGAGCCTGTCCCCCCCCCCCCCCCCCCCCCCCGTCTTTCTTTTTTGTATTTCTCATATATGATTAACCAGAGGTCTAGTCATGTCTCTGAGCCAAGGAAAATAATATGGGAAAGCCTTTAAAGTGAGCATGACACATTGCTCCGCCATTTGCTCGGGGATATACTTTGGAAAGTACTAAATGGCTACACTTACTCGGTAACCCATTGACGTACGTAGGCTACAGACAAGAGGTTGAAGGCAGACGCATGAGACTGGGTGTATTCAGTTCAGCTTCATTTGTTAGCGCAAACAATATATCTGCTACGTTGACTTGATTTGCGACGCAAACGTCTGGTACACAAGGTCAGCCTGTCTCTCAGGAACGACCTGGGTCTCGGGTTCTCCAGTTGCAATGTCACTTAATTAGGCGTTGCGATGATCGTACCAGTCGCGTCGTTATTTCCAAGGCAGCGTTTTTAAGTGTTTCCCGGGAACAAGCCTGCAGAGAGAACGATCGCTAAGTGCGTCTTTAGCCATTTGTCGACACTGGTAGAATCGACAGAAAAGCAACACCGCTCCCGGATCAGCTTTCTCCACTCAAATCGTACCTTAATATTAGAATTATTCCACAGTACTGACGACGGATCAGCTCTTAGAGACGTATTATAATCTGTGGCTACAAATATTGAGGCGGCTTAACATGCTTACCCAATAAAAATGCACTAATTGCACATGTCTTGTCACACATCATGAAGCATATTGAGGCAAAAATGACAGGCAAAAATAAAACTCAAGATGATTTTAATATGATTGAAATATATAGGCCCATGTAGCCTATTTATCTTTTAATGTAGTTTTCTCGGTTTTCATTTGAAGCATTATTTTATCTGTCACTTGTTTGTAGTAATTACAAATACTTTGGCACTCTGTATTTGTAGTCAACTTCGTTCTGAAGTTATTGGAGCTTACAGTCAGACAGATGCCTAGCCTAAACATCTTGATTATATGTTTAACGGAGATCTTCTGTGAGTAAAGTCATGTGGAAGGGCAAAAAGCATCTAACGATGCACTTTAGCTGCTCTACGAGTGTCTGGATCACTCGTAGATGTGCAAACGTTTTTAAGGGCAAACGTTACTAACGAAGCCTCTGGGAAACAGTTTGGCTACTAAAGATACATCGTAAGATGGTTCTAATGATGCTCTCAACGCTACGAAGTCTCTGGTAAACCTCTCAGTGTAGAGTGATACGGTTAAATCATCTCTTTTTTTAGAGTGGAATTTTGAAATGCCTGGGGTGAGACTCTGGCTCTGTATGTTAATCTCGTTGTTGTGATCACAGAGTGATTACTTCTTTTACATCGTTGCCCAGGTCAACAGATAGTGAGATAATTGAGCTGCACAAGTCCTGCCTGCTCCCACCTGCTCTGGCTTGAGGCCTACTGTCGGAGCCACGTTTGGGAGTGTCAAAAACAGTGAGCGGATATCCCTTCTTTCTATGTACTTCATCTTCTTTTTGTCCAGCTCCTGTTATTTTGGATGAGTGTAAAATTCCCTTGTTCTACTGTTGGAGGTTGGAGCAGATCACTGTGCAAACAAACACTGCACTCTCTGTCTCTGTCATAATGGCCAAATCACTCAGACGTGGATCGCCAGATTACTGTCATCAATAGCAGCTTCAGTGAGGACTGAGTTTACTGCAGAAGGAGCTGTTGACTGGAGTGCCAATGAGGAACTTGTTGCTACTATGCAGTAGTTGCCTTGCCAATGACAATAGGAAGTCAGTTATTAGATCAAAGGTTATGTTGCGGTTGTAATATAATACGTTTTTATTCATGGGGAATGGATTAGTATAACAATCCCATTCATAGAATGAGGTTTCTCTAATCCTATTGTCTCTATGAGTTGTATTTACCTGAGCTGACAATGATGGATAGTAATTGGAATGGAATTAACCCTAACTGTATGTGGTACTCTGGGAGAGGGTGAATGGAAATGAATGCATGGTGGCTAGATGAAAACAATGTGATGAATTATGAGGAGCAGAGCAGAGGAGCAGTGAGTGGGGAGTGAAGGAAAAATACTCTATGTTAAAAGCTTGATATGGAAGTGCATGAGTGTGGTCTGAGTGTATCTTATTAATAGATTGTAATACATGGGTGAAATACAGTTGGATCTCAACCAAGCACCTATATTGTGTAATGGATAATCGAAGTGAAATATATTTGCTGTCAATGTGTCCAAAATAGCCCCCCCCCCCCCCCCCCGTGGGGACAATAACGTGTATCAGCTGTTGTTAGAACATAGTGGCCATCATTTAATCTCATTTCATGCTCATGTACATGCTTCCTTTCATCCTCATTGGATGGTTGTCATCCTCCCACTCTCGACCCTCCCACTGACGGTAGTAGTCCAATACAGTGGAAATACAAACTGACTGGAGTCAGATTGACTGGTGCGTTCTTTAGATCAAACAATTACAATTACAGCATGCTGCCTCAAAAGACTTCTTCAAAGGTACCACAATGACATAACATGGGATGACACAGCACCGAGAGAGTTGTCATGTTTCCATGGTTACGAGTGATGTTTTAACACCTTAATTGAAAGACACACACACAGACAGAAAGATATTATCAGAGAACAATCAAGTTTGCACTTGTTGCATCCCAGAATATCCGTCCTCAAAGAGAAATGGGGATGGATGGATGGGATAGATATGTCATTAATACATCCGTCTGAAGTCTCAATGTACAGTTGTACTCTCATTACCCTAAGTCAAGGGCCTGTTTAGCATGTGGGCACTTTAAAAAAAAGATGTGGTTTCCTGTAATAACAAGGTGGAGTTTCCAAGTTGTCAACCTAGAGGTCTATGAACCACTTTGGGTTCACGGGGGGGACTTTCATCTTTCCTTGTGGCGCGGTTACCTTTGTGGAGTATAGCACTGGGACTGCGGTTTCAACCCACACAAACGCCAGGTGGCTACAGAGGGGATAGATAGAGGGATAAGGCATTGATGCTTAATGGTAACATCTGATACACACACACACGCACATGCACACACACTGCACGTACACACATAAGCACAACATACACACAAAGAAAGACACACACAAGTAGTCAGTATATCATGTCACTGCCTCCTCTCTCCCCATGCAGGTCCCTAGCGGTGGGCCACCAGTACTCGTCCCTGGGCTCCCAGCCCATCCTGTGCGGCTCCATTCCTGGCCTGGTGCCCAAGCAGCTGCGATTCTGCCGGAACTATGTGGAGATCATGCCCAGTGTGGCAGAAGGGGTGAAGATCGGCATCCAGGAGTGCCAGCATCAATTCAGGGGCCGTCGTTGGAACTGTACCACCATCAACGACAAGGCCATCTTCGGACCAGTGCTGGACAAAGGTAGTGTATGGTAATATAATTATAAGAGAATACAGGATACACTCATAAACAGTGGTGTAAAGTACTTAAGTAAAAAATACTTAAAAGTACTACTAAAGTAGTTTTGGGGGGTATCTGTACTTTACTATTTATCATTTTGAAGACTTTTACTTTAATTCACTACATTGCTTTAGAAAATATTGTACTTTTTACATTTTCCTTGACACCCAAAAGCACTTGTTACATTTTGAATGCTTGCGAGGACAGGAAAAGAGTGAAATTCACACACTTATCAAGAGAACAACCCTGGTCATCCCTGCTTCCCTCTGATCTGGCGGACTCACTAAACACAAATGCTTTGTTGTAAACGATGTCTGAATGTTGGAGTGTGTCTCTGGCTTTCTATGCAAACATGAAAGTGGTGCCATCTGGTTTGCTTAATATAAGGCATTTGAAATCATTTATACATTTACTTTTGATACTTAAGTATATTTTAAACCAAATACTTTTAGACAAGTAGAATTTCCCTGGGTGACTGTTACTTTTACTTGCGTCATTTTCTAATTGAAGTATCTTTACTTTTACTCAAGTATGACAGTTGGGCCTCCCGGGTGGCGCAGTGGTTAAGGGCGCTGTACTGCAGCACTAGCTGTGCCATCAGAGTCCCTGGGTTCGCGCCCAGGCTCTGTCGTAACCGGCCGCGACCGGGAGGTCCATGGGGCGACGCACAATTGGCCTAGCGTCGTCCGGGTTAGGGAGGGCTTGGTCGGTAGGGATGTCCTTGTCTCATCGCGCACCAGCGACTCCTGTGGCGGGCCAGGCGCAGTGGAGCGCTAACCAAGGTGGCCAGGTGTACGGTGTTTCCTCCGACACATTGGTGCGGCTGGCTTCCTGGTTGGATGCGGCTGTGTTAAGAAGCAGTGCGGCTTGGTTGGGTTGTGTATCGGAGAGCTACTGGATACCATGAAAAAGGGGTAAAATTAAAAAGTATGACAGTTGGGTACTTTTTCCACCACTGCTCATAAAACACTAGCCATTTTTTGGACCAGTGCTTGACAAGGTAATCTTGAGAGAAAAAGACACTATAATAAAACAGTGCAGCCTTGGCATTTCTCCTGCTGGGCTACTCATCCACGGAACAGGACGGCTATGGTTGACAGCCTACAATATACATTTAATAACACTTGAGAACCAAGTCTTAACTGTGAGAACCAAGTCTTACCTGTGAGAACCAAGTCTTACCTGTGATAACCAAGTCTTACCTGTGAGAGCCAAGTCTTAACTGTGATAACCAAGTCTTACCTGTGAGAGCCAAGTCTTAACTGTGATAACCAAGTCTTAACTGTGAGAACCAAGTCTTAACTGTGATAACCAAGTCTTACCTGTGAGAGCCAAGTCTTAACTGTGATAACCAAGTCTTAACTGTGAGAACCAAGTCTTACCTGTGATAACCAAGTCTTACCTGTGAGAGCCAAGTCTTAACTGTGAGAACCAAGTCTTACCTGTGAGAACCAAGTCTTACCTGTGATAACCAAGTCTTAACTGTGAGAACCAAGTCTTAACTGTGATAACCAAGTCTTACCTGTGAGAGCCAAGTCTTAACTGTGATAACCAAGTCTTAACTGTGAGAGCCAAGTCTTAAAACCGTTTGCTACATTAGAAAAAAGCATTACTGTGCTGTATAATACAAGTGACAACCAAATTATTTTCCTGCATGACTTGAATACATGCAGTGAGTGTTTTCCCTGTGCCTGTTCCCAAGTTCTTGAAAGAATACTAGTGTACGGTAATCATTTCCTTGCCTGTCAATGTTGGTAATGCGTGGCATTTCAAATGAGAAACGGTACCTAACCTTGTCTCGACTAAAACTCTACCACTCACTTTAATCAGGGCTGCAACTGGTGTTGATATTGAGAGGATAGAATAAGACCATTGTGCTGTAAGTTGTTGTTATATTATGTTGGTAGTTGAAAGATCAAACAAACAACTCTTTTAACTCCATCCTGCCTCAGTCAGTCTCTGTGTGAGTGTGTGTGTGTGTGTGTGTGTGTGTGTGTGTGTGTGTGTGTCTGTGTGTGTGTGTGTGTGTGTGTGTGTGTGTGTGTGTGTGTGTGTGTGTGTGAGAGAGAGAGAATCATATGCAATTAAAATCCTTGTTCAAATAGACTTGTGAGAGTCACTCAGCTATGAGCTGTTTGAACAGATGAAATGATGTGTATACACACTTTGGGTGGAGAATGTTGTCTTTTGTTGGAATTTTCTCTGGAAGGGAATCCCCTTCGAGGCTCCCCCCTCTCCCTCCCCTTAGCTTCTATGTGAGGTGTGTAAAATAGGGATGAAGTCAGACCTTATCAATTAAATTCAAGCAGAAAATGACGTTTTCTCATTTCTGTTCCATCATCTCTATTTGAGATTAAGTTAACCCGAAGAAGAAGCACCCATATTTTACTCTAAAAATGTTCATCCTTGTATTATTCAGCTGTGATATCATGAAGCTAGTGGATTCTCTGTCTCCACACTATTGCACTGTGACCCTAGGATTTAGTTGCCTGTAGTCAAGGGTAGAGGGATGAGCAGAGAGGAGCATGGAGGGGTAATGGAGAGGAGAGGGGGAAGAGGAAAAAGAGAGAGGGGGGGGTCTAAACCTGTCAACTGGGTTTGGAAAAGACTGATGTTTACTAGAGTGGGATGTGGGGTTAGTTGGGGCAATTGCTTTTAATAAACTCTTGAGCCAGTTGTTACATTGATGGAGAAGGCTTGAGCTCAAGTAGGTGGGTAATGATAGGGGTTCACAGTCCCTGGCCTCATTGTGGTGTAAATACCTCCGCATCACCCCCATGGCTTCTCTCCCTCCTTGTCTAAATTGCAGGGGCACTGGGTGGAAAGGGGAGGTGGGGAGAGAGGCAGCCAGGCCAGGCTACTCTTTGGGTCTGGGGGGGGGGGGGCTTTAGTAAATCATTTTGATTGGATTAAGGTCAGTGAAGCCCTTAAAAACGTGAGAGGTCAAAGTGGTTGGATTAAGTGTCTTTGTCAGGGTCCCGGGGAGAGTGACTGGCGGGGCTCAGGGTCTTTTGATAGGGCTTAGTAAGGGAGAAGTTTCTCATTTCATTTGCTTTGATTGATGCTTGTATTTGTCTGTGCATCGGGTCCATTGTCCCCCGGCAAGGCTAGAGTGTCTGTTCTGTTTGTCTGCCGAGCAGACGGATGTGTGTTTGTTTCCTCCTTAGGCTTTTTTTTATTGGGAGAAAGGCTGAAAGGAACCATAGGCCTCAAAAGCTTTGCACCTATCTGTCAGTTAGCCTATTAACACCAATCCCTTGTCTTAACCAGTTTATTGGCAGGCATCCCCCTGAACAGCTTCCAGGAAAAGCTGAGGAAAGAGCAGGACTCAAGTGTTCTCCTTCAGATACATAACCTACTGTATATGGCATCACTTAGGTAGGGAAAGGATGACTGAAGGCAAATATGTGTGATTTAGAATGTATTTATACACTGAGGTTACAAAACATTGGGAACATCTTACCTAATATTGAGTTGTACCCCCTTCTACCTGCGGAACAGCCTCAATTTGTCGGCGCATAGACTCTACAAGGTGTCGAAAGCGTTCCACAGGGATGCTGGCCCATGTTGATTCCAATGCTTCACATTGACTGGATGTGCTTTGGGTGGTGGACCATTCTTGATATACACATGGAACTGTTGAGCGTTAACTGTTGAGCGTTAAAAACTGCAGCGTTGCAGTTCTTGGCACACTCAAACTGGTGCGCCTGGCACCTACTATCATACCCCCTTCAAAGGCACTTCAATCTTTTGTCTCGCCCATCCATCCTCAACCTTGCCCAATCACCCCCAAGCCAGACAATCCATGTCTTCATTGTCTCAAGGCTTGAAAATCATTTTTTAACCCGTCTCCTCCCCTCATCTACACTGATCGAAGTGGATTTAAGGTGACATCAATAAGGGATCATAGCTTTCACCTGGATTCACCTGGTCAGTCTATGTCATAGAAACGCTTTGCACTCTCAGTGTATGACAGAGAATACACTTATTTGAATATACACACAGGTTATAGAATGCCCTGAAACACTGAGTGAGTTATTGCTGGTTCTGGCAACAACCTGTTGTACCGATCACACCTTCTCACTCACGCTATCTCTCCTTTTGTTCAGTACACATCAAACAAACAGTATCATGCAGATGTGCTGTTATGCACACGTTCTACATAGTATTCGGGTCTATTTGGGTTTTGGGACAGTTTTCCTTGGTGTTTTCCATCATTTGTTTACATGAATGCATGTGGAACCATCCCTAACCGATAAGCATGACAGAGATTATGGGCAGCCAGTTATCTTTCTCCCTCACGTTAAACGGGGGCTCTTCCTGAGGTCTCTTCGTCTCTCTCTCTCCCTCTCTCTCCCGCGCTCTCTCACTCTCTCGTGCTCTCTCACTCTCACGCTCTCTCACGCTCTCACTCTCCTATCTCTCTTTCTCTCCCTCTTTCACTCTCTCTCTCACTCTCCTATCTCTCTTTCTCTCCCTCCTCTCTCTCTCTCTCACCTCTCCTATCTCTCTTTCTCTCCCTTCTCTCTCTCTCTCTCTCTCTCTCTCTCTCTCTCTCTCTCTCTCTCTCTCTCTCCACTCTCCGCCCGCCCTGCCCTTGTCACAGGGCCTAACATACCTCCAGGCTATGTCTGCGTCAGCACTCATTAATTTACATTAACCAAAGTGTCAAAACATGTGCCGCTGGAATCTGTCTGTGATGAAAGGGGAGGCAAACTGTGCAGGTGTTCTCAGTTTGTGTGTGTGCGCGTGTGCGTGCGTGCGTGTGTGTGTGTGCGTGCATGCGTGCGTCGGACAGGACAGGACAGGGACATTCGTTGGAGAGCTTGTTTGGCGCACTTGGAGTAGGAGAAGTAGCCAAACCCTAACCTAGTGTGACTGATAGAGTTGCTTAGAACAGGGAAGGCCAACAAGAGAGGACAGACAGTCACACGAACACAGACACAAAAGCTGAGTCTCACAGGTATAAACATGCACTGTTAGTCACCCCAGTGGATTAAATGGATAACGAAAGATATTGAGTGTCTTTCTGATAGGCTAGGTCTCCATTATGTAATACCTGTAAGTGATGATATGGACTCACAATTAGCAATAATATGTGGTATTGTCGCGATTGTGAATTATAGTTCAGGTAGTCACTTCACAGTTGGACTTTATAGTACTGCAGTACTCTCGAGAATAATGTGCCACCGACAACCATAGTCACAAGGGTTGGAGAATCAGGATATTTTTACTTGATTGATGGACTGATATACAAAAAAAAACTGTCTTAGGTGGAAAATAAAGGCGGTGCATCTGTTTCTGTATTCTAGGTGTTCAAATGTCAATGCGTTCAAATGATGCACTTTATATGCTTCTCCTAGGTGCTTAATGCCTCAACTAAACCAAGCAGTGAAAAGGTCAGTCAGGGAATTCAGGTTATGACCCCTGACCTCCGGATGAGAAAGTGTTACAGTTTAGGATGTGCTAAGAGGGCCCTGCTTTTCATAAAGTGCATGTTTCTCCATGCTGGGGGAGGTGAGGTTAGCGCACCATAATATCATTAACTCTGTCTAAGAAAGAAAGAATGGGTGTGGTAAATGGAGTTGATGGGGGGACCTTAGCCCCGCACCCCACTGGGCGCTGCTCGGAGCACAATATCTCCGCAACCATGAGATTAAGCCGGGAGAGAAAGCGCTTTTCCCCATTCACACGCCCTTTAGATTGTTTTATTAAACCATTTGAATAGGGATTTCCCAGTCTGCCGACATGCGGGGTCTGGCCAACGCATAGTTCTCTGTTGCTATGACTTAACTTGGTCCCCACTAATCACTGGCGAGGGCAGAATTCATATAAAATATCTGGGGCCATTGTGGGGCTAACGCAGTGTGACAGTGGCAGCACAATAGGTGATTCAGCCCCCCAGCAGGTCGTTGGGACCACTTGCCATGCCAGGGTCCGGCAAACTATGATAGGGGGGGTCACAAGTAATCAGTCCACTTAGGCTGGGCACCCCCCGGCACATTCTGTTCCAGGTAAGCCCTGGTCTGTCCCACCCACCACCCACCCCTAGATGTCAGGACCTAGTTCTTTTTTTTCTCAGTCTCTCCTTCTTTCTCTCATCTTGTCCCCAGAGATCTTATTTTCCTTTCTTTTGGTCTCATCCCTCCATTTCTCCCTCCTCCCTCCCCCTTTCTTTGCTCCGCGGCATCAGTGTCAGTAAGCCGTAAGGGTTTGACCCGTGGTTTATTGGCTTCCTGATAATCAAATAGAAAAGACAACCTCCCAAGCTTTAGACCATTCATACCTCCAACTACCAGCCACCACCTAGTGACTGCTTCAGGGTAACGGAACAAGAAGACGGTCAACATCAACTGCGCTGCCATTTGTAAAGTCCTATCTGTACGTTTCAACGGAAGACATTTTCTGATGAGGTCCAAGCAAATAGATTAGCCCTTTATTCAGTTTTTATTCTGTTTTCCCCATCCGCGGCATATATATATCACACAATTTCAAAACATTATGAGCAAGGAGCAGCGAAGGATATTGGAGATACTGGGGATAAGGTTGGGTAACACTTCTTTGGATAGTCCATCTATAAATGCTCAATAAACTCTCAGTAACATGTCAACTGGACTATAGACGTTCAACTAATCTATACTAGACTGTTAATTAAGTGGTCCGCATCCTTCATCCTTCCCATCCGAAACGGTTTGTGCATATATTATGACGACACTTTGGTCACATTTTGTGACACATTTTGGTATTAGGTCTGTTTTTTTTATGATGTTCGTGCACACCCCAATTTCTTTTGGAGTACTTTCGGTAGCCGAAGCCTACGCCCCTTCATCGGTCATTGGTCAACAGTAGGGATTCTTCAACGAAGTGATTGTTGTCGTTCAATGATAGACGACTCGTTTTCATGCACATTTTTTCACTTAAGAAATACAGCACCAAACATCTTAGTTAAATTAAAAATCGCACGAATAACATCTACTGGGCAAAAACATCAAAATGACTGACCGATTTCTTGACTTATTTACGATTAATTCTGACAATGTTGAGGAAGTGTATACTGGCTACAGCGTCTCAAGATGGACAAAGTACCATTGGCACTTTTTTCAATTGAAATAAAAATGAATCTTGTTTTTCAAGCGAAGGTCTTTTAAGGGAGTGTGTGTGCACTCTCATTCGGTTCGCCTAGCTGAGTTCGTCTAGGCACCAGCCGAACCGAAGCATGCGGAAGCCTTTCGTTTCAATGCTGAGATGCGACATCCCAGAGTAAACTATAATAGTGCTTGGTACAGTCCTGCTTAGGGAGGGTGTGATGGAGAATGGATGCCAGTAAACCTCTGTTGCATCATTGTTCTTAATGCCCCTTATTCCTCAAACTGGTTCAAACCTGCAGCCTGGGAGGAGCTCACACAGTACCTACTCCCCATAGTCATTTACTTATCTCACTCTCACCCCCCCCCCCCCCCCCCCCCCAACTTGTTCACTCTTTCTCTCCCCCCCAACTCTCTCCCTTTTTCTCTCTCTTTTTTCCTCTTCTTGTCCAACTCTCTCACTCTTTCTCTCTTTTTCCCTCCCGTCATCCTTTTGCTCTCCTTTTCCCTGTTCCTCTCGTTCTCTTCCCCTTCGACTACCCTCTCTCCCTGGCTGTCTTTCTGTTCTTGTCACTGTGCAAGACCATACAAGACCTAAGCACATATATCCAGGGAATCCTTCCTGTCATAAGGGATCCTGTAAAAATCAGGGACAGTGGAACGTCAACGAGACCTCAGTGAAACATTGCACCTCATATTAAATGGTTATAGTTTGACATGTACGACACATCACCTGAACCCCCCCCCCCCCCCCCCCTCTCTCTCTCTCGCTCTCGGCTTAGTCTTATAGTGTGAGGCCATTTTCCTAACCTTTCAAAAGCTTAATTGAGTCTGTTAATTATAGTCCTGTCAGGCCTGTCTCTTCCTCTCATCTCCCTGGAAGTTTCTGATGATGAGTCATCAGTAAACTATGTCAGACAGACAGAGACCTCCCTCCCTCTATCGCTTGCTCTCTCCCTCCCTCTCTCACCACACGCACACACACCCAAGACAGATGACTGTCCTCGATTGCTCAAGCAAATCAGATTGGATTGAATCGAACTGTATTGGCATGCCAATCAACATAGTCATACACTGCAGATGTCTATGACACTGTCTATGGAATGTGTATGGATCGTAGCTTGATGGAGCATTGTTTCACGAACAAGCGTGGTCTAATGATTACGTAAATTGAATCTTTGCCTTGGTAGGGTTAATGTGTGACATTTACAGTATTATATAGCATTATACAGGACAGCACAGAAAAGTCGCAGATGCCAGCATCATCGTTCGGTAGACACTGATCTGAATTCCTACATGGTTTTTGAGATACATTAATGGGTACATTCCAGCAAAGTTATTGGTAACAATTTATCATTCTCTGCACTGCCATGGTTTCAGATGTATGGCCCTGTATGTAAACCATATACTGTAGATGTAGGATCTTAATTTGAGCTGGTTTGCTACAGCAGGAAAATAATCCTTCAGCAACAGGAAATGTAGATTATTATGATGGACATTGATGGACATTTATGATGGACATTTAATGGACATGTTTGTAGGGGCTGATACATTTCTCATCAGGGCAAATCAAGTCTGAAATTTCAAAGGGGAAATTGCAAACTTTAGAAGACTTTTTAAAACTGAAATACACTACAATTTTGCATTTCCTGCTTTGTGGGAAAATTTGCAGCCACAAAAGAGTGATCAAATTTAGATCCTACATCTGTATGAACTATACTCATTCACAAACAGAGATCCTTCACACAAGAACTGAGCTGCCTACAAGCAGTGTTGTGTAAAGACCTATTGTTCAAGTCTGTAAGATTGTACCCATACGATAGATATATAAATCTGACACCTACTTCTCCCTCTCTTTACAGCCACGCGTGAGTCAGCATTCGTTCATGCCATCGCATCAGCTGGTGTGGCGTTCGCGGTGACACGGTCCTGTGCGGAGGGTTCGGCCACCATCTGTGGTTGCGACACGCGACACAAGGGTCCGCCCGGCGAGGGCTGGAAGTGGGGCGGCTGCAGCGAGGACGTAGAGTTCGGCAGTATGGTGTCCCGGGAGTTTGCAGACGCTCGTGAGAACCGGCCCGATGCGCGCTCCGCCATGAACCGCCACAACAACGAGGCGGGTCGAACAGTGAGGCATTTTCTCTCTCTCTCTCTCTCTCTCTCTCTCTCTCACTGATAATATCCACCTTATGGATTAAACATTCATAAAGATCCCCAAGTGTTAGTTAGACTTAACATTCATTCAATTAATTGCATCCCTGCGTCTATCTCTCCCTCAGTCTCTGAATGACAACATGTTTCTGAAGTGTAAGTGCCACGGCCTGTCCGGCAGCTGTGAGGTGAAGACATGCTGGTGGTCCCAGCCTGACTTCAGGGTGATTGGAGACTACATGAAGGACAAGTATGACAGTGCTTCAGAGATGGTGGTGGAGAAGCACAAGGAGTCCCGTGGCTGGGTGGAGACGTTGAGAAGCAAGTACAACTTCTTCAAACCCCCCACGGAGCGAGACCTGGTCTACTACGAGAGCTCGCCCAACTTCTGCGAACCCAACCCAGAAACAGGCTCGTTCGGGACACGCGATCGCACCTGTAACTTGACGTCGCACGGCATCGACGGCTGCGACCTGCTGTGCTGCGGCCGGGGACACAACACCCAGGCGGAGAAACGGAAGGAGAAGTGCCACTGCATCTTCCACTGGTGCTGCTACGTCAGCTGCCAAGAGTGTGTTCGAGTCTACGATGTTCACACCTGCAAATAGATAGGGCCTCTGGCACCACTCTTTCTGCACCTCACCCCAATTTTTTTTTTTTTTTTAAGACTTCAACATATAAAACAAGAAGCTACTGTACGAGTCGGGCTCAGAGAACTTGAGAGGCTTTGATTTGACTTTGATCAAGCGTTAACCGACTCAGCTATAGTACAGTCAGCCAATAGGCAAAAAAATATATAGCAGCCTGTCATGAGATGCGGTGGATTCAGCCCCTGTCTTAGAATGCTGAGGTAGTTCTAGAACACAGAGGTGCGCCCATGGAGGCTCCATTCAGACAAACAACATGATGATGTTGATGAACACCATGTCATCGATAGAGGCGAAAGAGGAGACCATTACAGAGTGGGCTGATTGTAGCCAAGGAGGGACTTCAAGTGATTTCCAGAAAGGTGTTTCAAGGTATTGGTTTCCTGACACAAGAAAAGAGAACTAGGTTTTATACGGGCTATATAAACTGTGCTGTTAACAAGCACCATATTGGTGAATTATCTGTGTACTCTGTGTGGTCACCTTCATGTAGAGCAGAACAGCACTGTCTAAACCTTTGGGACACCATACAATCTATGATGAACATGTCATATTTTTCTATTCCCACCTGATAGGCCAGCAGCAAAGTAAAAAATTGGCTATATTGTAAAAATGTATGAAAACAAAATGCATATTTTTGATCTTAATTCAAGGTTACGGTTAGGCATAAGGTTAGCAGCATGGTTCAAGTTAGGGTTAGGTTTAAAATCAGATTTGAGGAAGATAAATTGGAGGGGTTTACGACTTTGCCGCTTGCCCAGATAGTGACAACAATATTTTTGTGGTACTCTCTGCTATCCACCCTCATGGTGTTATTTTTTAAATAAAATGCAGATGAGTTTATATATCTACAAAAAACAGCATTTCTGAGCTATGTTCTCAACTTTGTATTACCATAACCAGGTTTCCATCCAACATTTTTACTTGCTTAAAGTTCATGTCTAATATAAAAATGTAATGAAAGGCCTGATGGAAACAGCAAATTTGCCGGTAAACTTTCCAAATGTCGACAAAACAAAATACTTTAGACAATGTGCAAACTTTTTGTGTTGATAAAATTAATCATGCAAAAAAATGGCAGTGGAAATTTATCTTGGAGTCACGCGATGACTTGTTGTGTGGTCCTCCCAATACGACTTGGAAAAGAATGCCATTTATTAGGCTACAGATTAAATCAATTATGATGAACTTCCCAGGGGGGTGAAATTGCACTGTGATGAGCTTGATGGACCTTTCCAATAAATATCAAGATACTTATTCTGGTGACATGATGATCGATGCTTGGCTACAGTTTGACAAATAAGAATAATCTCGCTATTGTGTCCATGATAATCTCATCATGTGGGCTATACCCACATTGTATCTCTAGCTGTTGGCTAGAGCACACGTGCCAATACCAAAGTGGGCACATTCGCTATATAACGCAAAATTTTTTGTGACAAAACGATCAGTAGAGTTGAAAATGTGATGGAAACCCATTTAACTTGTGTGGGAATTCAACCACGAAAGTATGCTTTCTGTGCACTACGTCATCACGTACAGACTTTTATCTGCAACAAGTCAATTAGATGGAATATCTGGTGGGAAAATGTGCATATTTTATTTATGCAGATTTTAGAATATTCGCATGAAAATCTGTAGTCAATTGGATGGAAACCTAGCTATTGATACACTCAAAAGCACATGTTCCACTCAACATTTGTGGTATTTAAGTGGTAACTAACTTTTCGACTGAGTGAATGGGATTTTTTTATGTTAAATATAGATCTAGTGTTAACCTGTTACTAATGTTGGGGTTAGAATGCAATTGTACCTAAGTGAATGTTGTTTTTACATTTCATGTATTCTCAAATCCTCTGGCTTTTTTTTATCTGTGGTATTAATTGGGATTATTCTGATCTCAAAAAGCACATGAGCACAAGTCAACCAAACAACAGGTTTGAAATTAAGAATATATCCCTATACAATGTACTCTAAATGTCTCATCGGAACTTTTCCGCAAGAGGTTTGGCCACAGTACGGTCGATGATAAACACAAACGTTTAGCCCAAAGACAAATAACTTTCAGAGTAGTTCGGTCTAAAGTGAGTTTGAAAGTTCAGCACTTGTGTCTAGTTGAAGAGTATGAAGCTTATTCTCCTCGTTTTTATCAGTGTTAGTAACGTTTACCGAAACACGGTGTGTATATCACCACGTGGCCCGGTGCAGACAAACCCATGCTATTTAGTGTTTGAGAATGAACGTTTGTGAAAGGGAATTGCCCACTAGAATAATTCTTTTTTTTGTTTGTTGTTATGCCCAATGCACGTATGCTATGTTATCTGTAAGCTGTTACTTATTGTAACCAGAAATGCTCCTCAGTGTATCATTTGTATGTCATGAACAGCAATTTGATGGCAAGTGGCAACCCAGCTGCAGTTGCTGTAAAACATTGACCAAAAACTGTGTATCTGATTCTGATTCTGATTCCGGGCTTATTCTTTCTCCTCCAACCTTAGAAATAGCAGCATCACTGAAACTATCAAGACTTTTCCCTTTGTATGCTGCTAATTATTAACATGTATGTAGGTGCAGTGCCTTCAGAAAGTATTCATACCTCTTGACTTATTCCACATTTTGTTGTGTTACAGCTTGAATTATAAATATATATATTTTTCTCACCCATCTACACACAATACCCAATAATCACAAAGTGAAGATATGTTTTAAATGTAGCGAATTTATTGAAAATGAAATACAGAAATTTCTAATTTACATAAGTATTCACACCCCTGAGTCAATACATGTTAGAATCACCTTTGGCAGTGATTACAGCTGTGAGTCTTTCTGGGTAAGTGTCTAAGAGCTTTGCACGCCTGGATTGTACAATATTTGCCCATTATTTTTTTGAACAATCTTCAAGCTCTGTCAAATTGAATGTTGATCATTGCTAGAAACAAATATTTTTGTAAATCGGCCACTGAGGAACATTCACTGTCTTCTTGGTAAGCATCTCCAATGTAAATTTGGCCTTGTGCTTTAGGTTATTGTCCTACTAAAAGGTGAATTAATCTCCCAGTGTCTGTTGGAAAGCAGACTGAATCAAAGGCGAGTTCAACATGGCTTCTGTTTGCAGGGAACATGTTGCCAGAGTAACAATTTCAGTTGAACGGTTTTAATGAACATTCAAAAATGTTATGGTGAAATATCAAACAGCTACTTTTTGTAAGGATTACTGTGGCTTTTTAGCGACAATATTCAACCTGAAAACGACTTAGCTATTCCTACTAAATATAGTAGAAAGTATACATGGCCTCTTCATTATTTTAGGGGTATTTTAGACCTGAAACAGACACTTATGTTCGCAGGCACACTATCTTCTCAGGCTGTTAGCTAACGTTAACAAACGGAATATGTTAGCTAACATTAGCCAACATTTGCAAACTATTTCCCTTGTTTAATACACCACAGCTTTTCCTCTAGGAAAACCACTATGCTTGAAAATATGCAGAGTAGTACTCAGTAATGTGTTGTGTTGGATTTGCCCCAAACATAACACTTTGTATTCAGTACAAAAAGTTAACTGCTTTGCCCCATTTCTTGCAGTATTACTTTAGTGCCTTGTTGCAAACAGGATGCATGTTTCGGAATATTTTTATTCCTGTACAGGCTTCCTTCTTTTCACTCTGTCAATTAGGTAAGCATTGTGGAGTAACTACAATGTTGTTGATCAATGCTCAGTTTTCCACTATCACAGCCATTAAACTCTGTAACTGTTTTAAAGTCACCATTGGCCTCATGGTGAAATCCCAGAGTGGTTTCTTTCCTCTCCAGCAACTGAGTTAGGAAGGACGCCTGTATCTTTGTAGTGACTGGAGGTATTGATACACCATCCAAAGTGTACTTCACCAAGGGGTTGGATACTCATTGGCTCTAGACATTTCAGCTCTTCACTTTTTATGAATTGGTCCAAAAAAAAAAAAACATATTCCACATTGACTTTATGTGGTATTGTGTGTGACAAATAAAACCTCAATTTAATCAATTTTAAATTTAGGCTGTAACACAACAAAATGTGGAAAAAGTAAATCGGTGAGAATACTTTCATAAGGAACTGTATGTTTATGTATGTTATTATTCTTTCTGTGAAAGAAAGTGTTTAGACTTAGTTCGAACAACAATGTGAAGTTTTCTACTAATTCATTTTGCAAATAGACAGCATAGACATGTATGTACATTAACCAAATAGACATATTTTGATAAGTATTGTTTGCTATTCTTTGTTTTGGTTGGGGAATCATGCATTTACTGGTCCAACTGTGGATTCACAATTATGTAGAGCATTTGCTTAGATGAACTACTCATTGCTTGGACAAATCTGACACCTGTTTCACAGGTCTACTGTACATCAGTACACCTATATTATGTGAGATCAAATGCAAAACAATATGCATACCTTCTGCAGAACAAAAATTACACTACTGAACCTTGAATCAAGAGTTATGAAGACCATAAGGAGCAAAGAACTCCAGCAATAGTGTTGCTGGTTCCAGAAGCTCCTGAGAAATAGTAAAGGTTGATGGTTAATGAAATAGTCAACTATATATTTTCTGTCTCAGGCATGTGTAGCTCTCACCATGTCCATCTTCCATAGACTTAGACATTCCTCATACATTGACTGCTGTAATCCTGTTGAAATGAAAGGCCAGCCCCAGAATGACCCTATCACGGGTTCACATGATATGACTTTTTGACTATGATAAACTACTGAGCAACCATTGTTGATACCAGGTGTGCTTTTCTGCATTTATATTTCATTTAATGTTTTGTCCGTCCGTCCGTCTGTCTGTCTGTCTAAACAATTTGCTTATAAACGTTTTCTTATGGTCTTTAAATCCAAAGTTTTGTACAAATTAGTTTTTGTGTTTTTATGGATTTCTAAAGTCTGATGTTTTTATGATTATTTATTTTACCGTAAATGTATATATTAGTAAGTAAGAGTATATATTTGCAGATAAAATCACTTTTTTCGAGACAGTGTCGTTGCTTGTAGCACTGTAGCAGTTTTACCTCAATGTCTGTTTTAAAACTGATTGTACACAGGATACTGTTTGTCCTATTGTCTGTACTAGATTGATAGATGTTAACTTTATAATAACATAATAAAACAACATAAAAACTACAAACATGGAGTCCCTTTAAATTCATTTCTTTCTATATAGGCCTAGTCTCATAGGATACACATTTCCATGCAGAATGATTGGTAACAGTGTGGGTGGGGTACTTCCATGTCACCATCCTCTTTCCATCAACCACAAACGTGTTTACAGTGAACAAAAAAAATATATATGTAGCGTGTTGGTCTCATGCTTTATGAGCTGAAATAAAAGATCCCAGAAATGTTCCATATGCACAAATTCTCTCAAATGTTGTGTACAAATTTGTTTACATCCCTGTTAGTGAGCATTTCTTCCTTGCCAAGATAATCCATCCACCTAACAGCTGTGGCATATCAAGAAGCTGAATAAACAGCATGATCATTACACAGGTGCACCTTGTGCTGGGGACAATAAAAGATGTGTAGTTTTGTAAACACAAGACATTGCCACAGATGTCTTAAGTTGAGGGAGCGTGCAATTGGCAAACTGACTGCAAGAATGTCCACCAGAGCTGTTGCCAAATAATTTAATGTTCATTTCTCTACCATAAGCCTCCTCCAACATTGTTTTAGAGAATTTGGCAGTATGTCCAACCGACTTCTCAACCACTGACCACGTGTAACCATCCACATTCGGCTTCTTCACTTGCGGGATTCTCTGAGACCAGACACCCAGACAGCTGTTGAATCTGTGGGTTTGCACAACCAACGATTGTCTGCACAACCAAATATTGTCTTGCACAAACTGTCAGAAACCGTCTCAGGGAAGCTCATCTGCATGCTCGTCATCCTCACTAGATCTTGACCTGACCGTAGTTCAACATCGTAACCGACTTCAGTGGGCAAATGCTCACATTCGATGGCCACTGGCATGCGGTAGAAGTGTGCTCTACATGGATGAGTCCCGGTTTCATCTGTACAGGGCAGATAGCAGACAGCACGACACATCCTCTTTTCATAGAGTTGATCAGGCTGTTTGTTGATTGTGGCCTGTGGAATATTGTCCCACTCCTCTTCCATGGCGTCGTGTGAGCGACGATTTACTGATGTCAACGTTGTGAACAGAGTTCCCCATGGTGGGGTTGGGGTTATGGTATAGATAGACATAAGCTATGGACAATGAACACAATTGCATTTTACCGATGGCAATTTGAATGCACAGAGATACCGTGACGAGATCCTGAGGCCCATTGTCGTGTCATTGTTCTACCACCGTCACCTCATGTTTCAGCATGATAATGCATGGCCCCATGTCATAAGGATCTGTACACAATTCCTGGAAGCTAAAAATGTATCCGCATACTCACCAGACATGTCACCTAGTGACCATGTGTGGGATGCTCTGGATAGCTGTGTACGACAACGTGTTCCAATTCCCGTCAATATCCAGCAACTTCGCACAGCCATTGAAGAAGAGCGGGACAACGTTCCACAGGCCACAATCAACAAACAGCCTGATCAACTCTATAAAAAGAAGATGTGTCATGCTGCATGAGGCAAATGGTGGTTTCTGATCAGGTTTTCTGATCCACGCCCCTACCTTTTTTTTAAAGGTATCTTTGTCCAACAGATGCGTATCTGTATTCCCAGTCGTGAAATCCATAGATTAGGGCATACTGAATTTATTTCAATTGCCTGATTTCCTTACATGAACTGTAACTCCGTAAAATCTTTAAAATTGTTGCATGCTGCGTTTATATTTTGGCTCTGTGTATTTCTAGAGATGATATAGTCCTCACTGTAGATATAGGTAAGAACAGTGAAGGCAGGTAAGAACAGTGGAGGCAGTCCTGTCACCACCCCATTCCTAAAAATGACGTTGACTCATGTAGAGGTGAAATCATGCTTGACTGATGACAACTATAAAAACAGAGAAAATATGTCACGCGGGACTAGGTGGATGAGGGAGGAGTCAGGCGCAGAGAGCAGAGAGTTCCACAGGGAAAAGTGCACCTTAATACGGCACAAAAACAACAAGCCCACAACACAGGGTGCGGACAATAATATGAACCACCCAAAGACACAGGGTGCTCAGGTCCAGAATACGAACACCTCTACCTAACACACACACGTAACACAAATTCAATCCCGCACAAAACAAGGGCGGTTACACATACTTTAAATAAGGAAGCCCATCAAGCACATACAACAGGACACAGGTGAAACGAATAAGACAAAACAAACAGACAATGAAAAAGGGATTGGTGGCGGCTAGTAGGCCGGTGACGACGACCACCGAGCACCGCCGGAACAGGCAGGGGAGCCCACTTCAGCGGAAGTCGTGACAAAATAAACAGACAAAAAGACATCTGGCCGTTAAAAACAGATCACACTGTTTTCTTTCCTAAAATCTTACCATGTGGAGGATGGATGCATCTGGCATTACAAAAACAACCAGACAGGTCTCCAGAATACTGTTTTTTTTCATTCACTATATTGCAGCATTGAGCATAGAGATACAGAAAAAAATCCAAAACTTTGGAGAGAGGAGAAGATTGATCAATTTTGATTAAACAAAAACAAAAATTGACGGAGCTGAAGACATCTATATCAGTTCTCTAATACTGGACTACTAAAGGCCCAGTGCACTACTTTTGTAAAACAAAATGTTAACCAAATGTATTTGAGTGTTTACCAGCATCTGTAACTTGAGTCTGATAATTATCAGACTCAACAAGAAAAGTGAATCTAATAATACTTGTGGAATATAAAAATACTTGCTTGATATATGTTTTCCAGTTTCTTTAAATACTTTGCAAATGCAACTTATTTCTATGTGAAAACTGAAATGGTCTATTTACTTATTTTCCATAGACGCTCTTATCCAGAGTAATTTACAGTGAGTGCATACATTTCCTTACTGGTTCCTTCTGGGATTTGAACCCACAACCCTAGCATTGCAAAAGCCATGCTCTATAACCTTATCCAAGTCATCGCAAACCACTTGGTGTCTCAAAGCACTCAATTACTGTATTGGTCATTGTTTTTCTTCATGGTGATGGTAAGTCTACAGGTACAAACCTAGATGACCAAACTATGAACAATAATGTACATTTGCATTGTGGTTTGTAAGGATGGTCAATTCATTCTGCACAAAAACTGGTTGTTGACCATGTTATCTGATCGAGACGTTGATGTGGATGTTTTGTGTCTTTGCCCATAACTTTGCACCTTTTGACTCCAAATGTTTGAAGAGGATAGTCTCCTTCAAATGTTGCTCTTTGGTCGCGTTGACAACCAAGCACAATTCAATATCACGTTTGAAATGCAGTAAATAGCCTATTAACTTGACAACAAGTTAACAAATGATATGTTGGATTCACATCTCCAACTCAACTAAACATTTAAGTTAAAGAGTGGGATTAAGCCGGTGGCACAGATAGAGCTATCCAAGCCGTGTGTATATACACATCTCCTTGAACTACTGCAGTGGGCTAAATGAGAGTCACACAGAGTGTTTCTTGGTAGTCTTTACTTTGAAACACGAGTATACAACCCACGCACATGGTTATGGGCTCAAAAAAAAGAAGACACCTGTACCGTGTCAGATATAGAGTTGAAATTAATTCAATCTTGACTTTGCATCCCAAAATTACACTTCATATACATCACAGAATACTGAAATATAGCAAAACCGTTTGACATAGAAACACCGGATTTTCAGCGTATTATTTTTTTGGCGGGGGTTAATTATGAAATTATGAAAAATATTAATAACATTCCAACCATGAGGCCACTAGAGGGCGATTTGGTCATTTGACTGCATGGAATTGCTACATTTTGATATTTGGTTGCGTTTCAACCAAACACAGTTTGGTTAAGGCTACAAACTGAAGTAAGAGTATTTATTCAACTTTAAAATGAGCAACATATCCATGGCACATTTGGGGGCTACTGTAACTATAATGTCATCTTATGTAATCATTGAAATTATGCATGTTCAAGATCGCAGGTCTGTGGGGTTCTTCACAATTGCTTTAATAAAATCTGCCCAGAATCTTGAACAGCATTAATCACGTGCACCATGTACTCAACTGCAATTCAGGTAATTTGGTTGTTATTAGATGTGTACATTCAGTTGTTGTATACATGAACAAAATATATGTCATTGTATTCCCATTTGAACTGTGTTGTGCTTTTAAGTATTTAAAGTGCAGTGATACACAATTAGGTGACAACTAAACCTAAATAAGCCGTTGTTGGTAATCAGGCCTACCACTGTCGTGTCGTCAGCATGATTGAGTTGGAGTCGTGCGTGGCCACGCAGTCATGGGTGAACAGGGAATACAAAAGGGGGCTAAGAACACACCCCTGGGGGGCCCCCATGTTGAGGATCAGCGTGGAGGAGGTGTTGTTGCCTACGGTCACCACCTGGGGTCGGCCCGTCAGGATATCTAGGACCCAGTTGCTAACCCAGTTTTTTTGCATGGGCTGCATCTTAATCCACTGCATCCACCGAGGTCGGCCTTCCCGATCTGCGGTGGAAGGTGGCAGAGCGACAGCGGTGTTTGTCAGACCGGGAGACATCCTGAAAATCTGCCTTCTCACGAAAACGTCTGTAGTGACCGAACGGTTTGGACTAGAAACTATTCTCTAAAGCTAAGACTCTCACAAAAGTGTTATCTATTTGGCTCTTCGATACCCACAAGCATCACAGGACTCACCTCAAGGTAACCCGGCAACAGCCGGTAAAAAATGTATGAAAAATAATAGGATTTTTTGGGACAAGGGTTACGCATGAAAAAAACAAAAACATCCTGATGCTTTCCAATATCTGTCAGATACATTTCAGACACCTGAAACCATACTTCCTTTTGATAAATATTTTGACTATCTGTTTTGGCGTGTATGAATGTGTTATTCAATGTGTTTCTATGGGCTAAGAGCAGTAAGGCCAAATTCAATGTTTCATCAAATCGTTTTTTTATATAATTTATTTTTACCTACAGGGGTCATAAAATTCAATATCAAATATCGAAAGGATCTTTGGCATGACCATCTTAAAAAAAAATGATATGTTAGCTTAGTAGACCCCTACACGTCATTTCATAAATATAATTCAATGTGATGCCGTTAAATCAATGTGGAAAACGGATTGTACAGTACATCACTGGGGCCATGCTTCCTGCCATCCAGGACCTCTATACCAGGAAGGTGAGGAGGAGAGGAAGAGGAAGGCCCTAAAAATTGCCAAAGACTCCAGCTACCCTAGTTATAGACTGTTCTCTCTGGTATCGCACGGCAAGCGGTACACGCTCACCCCCATTTTTACCCTGCTGCTACTCTCTGTTTATTATCTATGCATAGTCACTTTACCTACATGTTCATATTACCTTAATTACCTCGACTAACCTGTGCCCCCTCTCATTCACCTCTCATCTGTACCGGTTCCCGCCTAGTTACTGTTATTTTATTGTTGCTCTTTAATTATTTGTTGTTTTTCTATTTTATATATATATATATATGTGTGTGTACTTTTTTTACTTCAATTTATTTTAGTAAATACTTTCCTAGCACTTATTTTTCTTAAAACTGCATTGTAGTTAAGGGCTTTTAAGTAAGCATTTTTATTCGGCGCATGTGACAAATAACATTTGATTTTAATGTCCAAAAAGTAATCAATGTAAGGGAATTTAATATTTTTACACATACCTTTTAACCTAAAATCCAATAATATGCTGGTATGTTGTGTTGATTTCACATTTATTTCACATCAGCTGACAACTCAACCAAATGTAAATCAAAAATAGACATTGAGCTGATCATGACATCTCTGATTTAATGATTTGCAAACAGCGACAGTTTCGTTGCAAACAAGACACGCTGATTTACAGTGCCTCCAGAAAGTATTCATTCCTCTTCTTGCACATTTATTGAAGATTAAATACAGAAATATCTAATTTACATAAATATTCACACACCTGAGTCAATACATGTTAGAATCACATTTGGCAGTATATTACAGCTGTGAGTCTTTCTGGGTAAGTCTATAAGAGCTTTGCACACCTGGATTATACAATATTTGGCCATAATTTTTTTCAGAATTGTTCAAACTCTGAAAAATTGATTGTTGGTCTTTGCTAGAAACCATTTTTACTGTCTTCTTTGTAAGCAACTCCAGTTAAGATTTGGCCTTGTGTTTTAGGTTATTGTCCTGCTGAAAGGTTAATTCATCTCCCAGTGTCTGGTGGAAAGCAGACTGAACCAGGTTTTCCTCTAGGATTTTGCTTACCGTTTATTTTTTATCCTGATGTCACAACTTCTGCCGAAGTCGAAGCCTCTCCTTGTTCGGACGGTGCTCAGCGGTCGACGTCACCGGTCTTCTAGCCATCATTGATCCATTTTTCATTTTCCATTGGTTTTGTCTTGTCTTCCTACACACCTGGTTTCAATCCCATTCATTACCTGTTGTGTATTTAACCCTCTGTTTCCTCTCATGTCTTTGTCAGAGATTGTTTGTTATTTCAGTGTTGTGTTGTATTTGGTGCGCGATCGGGTCCTTGTACCCACTTTGTTTAATTTGTTACATTTAGTGTTGGAGTTATGTTTTAGTCTGTTATTAAATAACTCCATTACACTCAGTTTGATTCTCCTGCACCTGACTTCCCTGCCACCTATACACACGACTCTGACACCTGAAACTCCCCAGTCCTTAATGATTACAAGCATGCCCATAACACAATGCAGCCACCACTATGCTTCAAAATATGGAGAGTGGTTCTCAGTAATGTTTGGTGCAAATCCAACACAACACATAACGCTTTATATTCAGGCCAAAAAGTTTATTGCATTGCCTATTTTTTGTAGTATTACTTTAGTGCCTTGTTGCAAACAGGATGCATGTTTTGGAATGTGTTTTATTCTGCATACCATCCTCCTTTTCACTCTGTCAATTAGCTCAATTTTGTGGAGTAACTACAATGTTGATTCATCCTCAGTTTTCTCCTATCACAACCATTAAACTCTGTAACTGTCATCATTGGCTTCATGGTGAAATCCCTGAGAGGTTTCCTTCTTCTGCGGCACCTTAGTTAGGCAGGACGCCTATATCTTTGTAGTGGCTGGATGTATTTATACACCATCTAAAGTGTAATTCATAATTTCACCATGTTGAAAGGGATATTCAATGTCAGTTTTTTTTTACCCATCTACCAATACGTGCCCTCCTTTGCATGACACTGGAAAACCTCCGTCTTTGTGGTTGAATCTGTGTTTGAATTCACTGCTTGACTGAGGGACCTTACAGATAATTGTAGGTGTGGGGTCCAGAGATGAGGTAGTCATTCAAAAGTCATGTTAAACACTATTACTGCACACAGTGTGTCCATGCAACTTATTATGCAACTTGTTAAACACATTTTTACTCTTGAACATATTTAGGCTTGCCATAACAAGGGGGTTGAAAACGAATTACCTCAAGACATTTCAGATTTTTATTTTGACTTAATCTGTAAAAAAAATATGAAAAACATCTCACCTTGACATTATGGAGTATTGTGTGTAGGCCAGTGACAGAAAATCTCAATTGAATCCATTTTAAATTCAGGCTGTAACACAAAGAAATGTGGAAAAAGTCAAGGGGTGTGAATACTTTCTGAAGACACTATAGATTTGGAAAAATATGATAAGATGAACGTATAGGCCTATCTGCCCATTCTAAGACTGTCATTTTGGTCATTTGTGTGGTATTAAAAAAATATTCTGCTAAGGTCTCCAGACATGTAAAATGACGTAGAATTGCATTTTTCTCTGACCCGCAAATACGATTATAGATTCATCCAATGCAAAGGAGATCTTTTCGCCCCTGCTCTTGTCTGTGGTGGTCTGTGAACCCGGAACCTTCTGGCAAGCAGCCCTGCATGCTATCAAAATGGCTAATTTGCCCTTAAATGCCTACAGGAAGAATAACATAGGGCTTTGGTCCAGGGCTCCCCAACCCTGTTCCTGGAGAGCTACCCTGCTGTTGGTTTTTGCTCCAACCCCAGTTGTAACTAACCTGGTTCAGTTTATCAACCAGCTAATTATTAGAATCAGGTGCACTAGATAAGGGTTGGAGTGAAAACCTACAGGACGGTAGCTCTTCAGGAACAGGGTTGGAGAGCCGTGCTCTGGTCTCTCCTAGATGTGAGGGTAAACGGTAGGCTATGTTCTCTGATGTCCACTTTATGTTTTAATTATTAGTTGGGGTGTAGGAGAGGGTCACTTGTTATTTTTTAAAGCATTCAGGGAGGGTTTAGTGAAAGGGCGATCATGGTAAACCTTAATTTCTCATTTCTAACAACGGTAGAAAATGTCTCTCTTCCTCCTCAGCTGTATCTTACCTGGTCAAAGTGAGAACACCCCTCTCCAAGGCTTTGCACAACACTGCCTTTTGGCATGCCAACTGCCAAACTACCTGTTGACTTGTAAATGGGATAAGATGGATAAGATGCCTCACTGCATCGATGCACTGACTGGCTGGACAGACAAATGCAGCCAGCCTCAGTGGGTCCTTCACAATAACTATCTCAACGGGCAGACAAAAGTACATTGAGACTGAATGGACCTAATCCCCTGAGATGCCCTTTCATATGCCTGAAGGTCATTGTATCATCCATGGTCATCTCCTGCTGATGGGGGAGACTAGAGACAACACAAAACAAATTAATAAAGCTGAATGCTTAAAATGCCAGAGATTAAAATCCGGATGAGTTGGTACAATTAGAATCTGGGAAAAGTCCACAAGCGGAGGGACAATGCTGTCGTTATCCTTGGCTTTTCACAGGAGAGAGAGAGGGAGAGGCAGAGAGAGAGAGAGAGAGAGAGAGAGAGAGAGAGAGAGAGAGAGAAAGAGAGAGCGCTTTGGGAGGAGAGAGCACTGATCTGATCTGGGGGTAGATAGATTAGAGAGGGTGATCTGATGAATAGAGCCCACCAGTGCTCCAGCTCAGCCCCGAAGCCCCGACCGGACCCCTGATACTCTTTCATACCCACAACAATGTCACCACCAGAGGCCAGGGCTCAGTGCTATCTAACCCCATTATAAAATAATAAGATTGATACACAACCCCCCTCTGAGAGGAATGGCTACAATATAGCCAGGCAACTATGATACCTATTCCTTTCTGTTCTTATTCATGTGGATTCATTTGTCTCCTAACTCAAACTGTATAGCTGGCTGTCATTCATAAGTTCTTCATAGGCCTGGGGGTCCAGCAATACATTAATGAAGGAATGATGGCAGTTCATGAAGATTCAAGAAAGCACCGTTGTTTGTCTCGTACCATTCACTTGTGTGTGCCCCCTCAAGACGATAGCACTTTTGCAGCTAGAGACGGAGTAGATTACTTACAGTCCAGACCAGTATAGCTCAATCATTCCACACACTTTGATTCTTCCACTTTTCACATTGACTGAAAAGGACCCGAAAACCTAATGCAAAACATGAAACAACCAAACAACAGAGAGATCAGAGGACGGACAGAAACTCCCCTTCAGCAACACCGAGGGGGGAAATGGGCCCTTCCCTCCCTTCTCTTCCACCAGAGTCACCTAACTGCATTGTCACCCACGTGAGACGTACCTTGTTAGCAGATAGTTGCCAGAGGAGGATACAGCGGCTCCAGCTATGAGAGCTGGCATCCTGACTGTGAGAACTTTGACACGGCTAGACCCTCAAGTGGCAAATCCCAATAACCATATAAATGGGAGACAATGGTCCTAATTGCAATCAGTGCCCTCCACCTGATTTGATTTCCTGTTTTTGCTGTTGTCGGATACAGAGAGAGAGAGCGAGAAAAGCCAGGGATTCACAATAGAGGGAGTCCCGTCCCCATCCCATGCATTTCAATAAAGCTGTGGTATTCTGGAGGGGTAGGTAGACTGGGGCATGATATATAGTGGTTGGGGTGCTGTGGTCGTCTGACACAAAGCCTGTCCTCTACAAGTGACATGATGCGAAACACTCCCACTGTCTAAAGTCACACTTTACTTTCAACAGTCCCAGGCCTTGTCTCACTTTTCTTAAAACCTTTTGATGTCCAAACAATGTAGCATGGATTCCTTAATGTCATATTTGCATACAGATCATATTGAGATGTTGTTATTGTTGTTGTGGTTGCCCTGGGGAGGGTGGTCGATGGCTATGGCTTTTTACAATTTTGTATTTATTGTTTTGCTAACACTGTACATCAGTGGAGGCTGGTGACTTGAAAAATGGAGGAGGATGGGAGACCCAAAGTATTGGCGCGGGAACGCACGGAGAAGAAAAAGTGTTTAAAGAATCGTCAAAGACTAATTATTTTAACCTAAAGCATTTACTAAAAACATTTATTGTACAATATTATGGGGAATTGGAATGAGAGGGCTACTTACACAGCGTTGGGAAAGGATCACAGCAGAGATTGTATGAGGCATGAGTTGAGGTATTCAGGGGCTTGACTTCAGTGCAGGACAGGGGTTGAGGTGTTCATATGATTCAGTGCAGGACAGGCTCATCATAAATGGATGGTGTTGGAGAAGAGGCCAACTCTTCCACTGATACCAGAACAGGATTTGACTGGGAAGACAGAAATTCAATAGCAAAAGACACTACACAATTAGACAAAAGAGCTAAGAACGAATTAGTCCAAGCAAGGAGTAAAATCATTGGTGTGTAATAATGTGATTGTGTTTGTGATTGACTCTACATACAGGAATGAGAGAAAACTGATACGGGTGCTCACAGTGCTTGGAGAGGAAACATTCAATGTGCCAGTGGATGAGACATGAGAAGTGGCTTCAGTTCATGTCAGGAGAGAGTTGACACTGGTAGTGGAGTGGAGTGGTCATTACCTCTTAATCAGGGAACAGGAGGGGACTTGGCTGTAAATACAAATAGCAGATACATTCCATTACAGCAGCGCCATCGTAAGTTTCTCCATGAAGTTCAACTCAGACATCTCAAAATTCACAAAGTCAAACACAGAAAGCTCACCTCATCTTTGTATTGAAGTCAATAAACCCAGAGGAGGACGGAAGCTAGCTGTCCTCTGGCTACACCATCGTGCTACCTCAGACAGTGCTGTTGAAGTTACTATAGACCTTCATTGAAAAACAGTGTTTTAATCAATTATTTGGTGACATATGAGTATATTTAGTATAGTTTTATCTAAAAAGGATAAAAGTGTTTCACAATTTATTTTAAAAGAAATTTCACTGAGGAGGATGATCCTCCTCTGAGCGGCCTCCACTGCTACATACTGTATGTAATAGCTAGTATCCTAGTGTCACGGCTTTCGTCGGAAGAAGAAGAGTCATTGGACCAAAATGCAGTGAGGTACGTGTTCATCTTTATTAGCTTAACTGACTGAACACAAAATAACAAAATAATAGCCAAAACAGTTCTGCAAGGTGCAACCAACACTAAACAGAAAATAACCACCCACAACTAACAGTGGAAGAACAGGCTACCTAAGTATGGTTCTCAATCAGAGATAACGAAAGACAGCTGTCCCTGATTGAGAACCATAACCGGACAAAACATAGAAATACAAAACCTAGACATACAAACATAGAATGCCCACCCACATCACACCCTGACCAAACAAAAAATAGAAACATACAAAGCAATCTACGGTCAGGGCGTGACACCTAGTGCACTTATAATTCATAAGAGTGTCAAAGAAATGTTGATTTGATCATCTAAGAGCCTCTTCACACTTATTATACTTTTCGTAAAAATACCGTCTGCAACACATATAACTCAAATGTAAACTTGCATACTTGCTATGGCGGAAGCGCATGCCACTAGCTAACAATTTCCCCCCTTAAAGTGACGTAGTGTAAACAGTATTGTCTGGTTGAGCCAACATAAATGGTAATAGCAGAGCAAGGTTTTTTGAAACAGCTGAAATGTATTGACATTTTCCTAATACTTGAGACTTGTTTTAATGAGTTTTTACCTGAAATTGCAGTAACAGCCTGTTGCAATCTGAAATTGTCGCAGTAGCTACCAGCTGCAATGATCCACGTAAAACCATGGAAGCTCAGCCCCACCACCAAAAAACATCTTAAATGTAGATCATACAAACAGGATATGTTTTTTCATTTGTAACACTGTGTGGTGATTTCAGAGGTGGCGCCACAGGTCCTGGGTTGGTGGGGGGAATTGTTTTCCTGGGGCCCAGAGTTTTTCCTGCCTCCGGAACTTAGTTGTAGCATATGACATAGTATTAAATAAGCTGTAAAAAATATATATATATACAGTGCCTTGCGAAAGTATTCGGCCCCCTTGAACTTTGCGACCTTTTGCCACATTTCAGGCTTCAAACATAAAGATATAAAACTGTATTTTTTTGTGAAGAATCAACAACAAGTGGGACACAATCATGAAGTGGAACGACATTTATTGGATATTTCAAACTTTTTTAACAAATCAAAAACTGAAAAATTGGGCGTGCAAAATTATTCAGCCCCTTTACTTTCAGTGCAGCAAACTCTCTCCAGAAGTTCAGTGAGGATCTCTGAATGATCCAATGTTGACCTAAATGACTAATGATGATAAATACAGTCCACCTGTGTGTAATCAAGTCTCCGTATAAATGCACCTGCACTGTGATAGTCTCAGAGGTCCGTTAAAAGCGCAGAGAGCATCATGAAGAACAAGGAACACACCAGGCAGGTCCGAGATACTGTTGTGAAGAAGTTTAAAGCCGGATTTGGATACAAAAAGATTTTCCAAGCTTTAAACATCCCAAGGAGCACTGTGCAAGCGATAATATTGAAATGGAAGGAGTATCAGACCACTGCAAATCTACCAAGACCTGGCCGTCCCTCTAAACTTTCAGCTCATACAAGGAGAAGACTGATCAGAGATGCAGCCAAGAGGCCCATGATCACTCTGGATGAACTGCAGAGATCTACAGCTGAGGTGGGAGACTCTGTCCATAGGACAACAATCAGTCGTATATTGCACAAATCTGGCCTTTATGGAAGAGTGGCAAGAAGAAAGCCATTTCTAAAAGATATCCATAAAAAGTGTTGTTTAAAGTTTGCCACAAGCCACCTGGGAGACACACCAAACATGTGGAAGAAGGTGCTCTGGTCAGATGAAACCAAAATTGAACTTTTTGGCAACAATGCAAAACGTTATGTTTGGCGTAAAAGCAACACAGCTCATCACCCTGAACACACCATCCCCACTGTCAAACATGGTGGTGGCAGCATCATGGTTTGGGCCTGCTTTTCTTCAGCAGGGACAGGGAAGATGGTTAAAATTGATGGGAAGATGGATGGAGCCAAATACAGGACCATTCTGGAAGAAAACCTGATGGAGTCTGCAAAAGACCTGAGACTGGGACGGAGATTTGTCGTACAACAAGACAATGATCCAAAACATAAAGCAAAATCTACAATGGAATGGTTCAAAAATAAACATATCCAGGTGTTAGAATGGCCAAGTCAAAGTCCAGACCTGAATCCAATCGAGAATCTGTGGAAAGAACTGAAAACTGCTGTTCACAAATGCTCTCCATCCAACCTCACTGAGCTCGAGCTGTTTTGCAAGGAGGAATGGGAAAAAATGTCAGTCTCTCGATGTGCAAAACTGATAGAGACATACCCCAAGCGACTTACAGCTGTAATCGCAGCAAAAGGTGGCGCTACAAAGTATTAACTTAAGGGGGCTGAATAATTTTGCACGCCCAATTTTTCAGTTTTTGATTTGTTAAAAAAGTTTGAAATATCCAATAAATGTCGTTCCACTTCATGATTGTGTCCCACTTGTTGTTGATTCTTCACAAAAAAAAAATACAGTTTTATATCTTTATGTTTGAAGCCTGAAATGTGGCAAAAGGTCGCAAAGTTCAAGGGGGCCGAATACTTTCGCAAGGCACTGTATATAAATAAAATGTATATGGGCTATGATCAGGTCATATGTTGTTAGTTTGTTTTACTCCTGGACAAATTTACACAGACAAAGAGACAACAACTGGGATTTGACAAAAAACAAACAGCGCTTGCTGTTTGCAGGGTTACATCATGTAGGCAGTTGCATCAGCAGTTAAAATGGTACTCATACTGTATGTCATCACTATTGTGTTGTTATTGTTTGATTAAAAATGTCTAGGTAGACTAGCCACCCGAAGAGGGAATATACACCAAATTTGGTCAAATTGACATTTTCTCAGATCACAAATAAATGGGCCTATTTTAGGCTATAAATACATAGCTTAGGTTATAAAAACATGATGGTATGTTTCCCCTGGCCAGGCCCAGATGGAATTAGAGTAGGCTACCTGCAGCTGTGGTTGTTATCAGTAGGCTACAGTTGATCAGACTGAAGTACAGACTAGTAGTTGACAAATCACAAGGTATTTCATGTTATTGTATTATTTTGGTGGCGGGAATGAGCTTCCACATAAAACAGCTCCTTAGGGAGAATTCACTTACACCCATGATTTCAGCTGCAATTTGCTTTTACCACGTGTAATGATTTGCATGATATTGATACAAATGAAGCCTGGTTTGTTGTAATGTTGTCAGGTACTTTTAGAGGGTTAATCGTTCGTGTTTGATAGGTTAATGTTACTTGATGAAGACTTGCTGTTATAGTAACTCTGCTTTTGTCTTGATGCTCAAATGTAATGAGTGTGGCCTTCAGACAGGAAAATAAACCCTTTAATTGTCTGCACGTACTGTACCTGCTTGTGAGTTGTTGCATTATTCAATAGTGTAATATAGTTTGGTTGTTTCATTCAAAAGTGTCATTTGTTTTCCAGAAAACCTTCTGTCATTAGCTAAGTTTCCATCCAATTGGCGACAGATTTTCAGGCGAATATTGTAAAATCCGCATAAAAACAATACGCGCATTTTCCCACTTGAGATGTGTTTCCATCAAAATGACTTGTTGCAGATTTAAGTCTTTGCGTGGTGACGTACGGCACATATAAATACATTTTACGGTTATATTCCCACGGACAGAATAAAGAATAGAAGTTAAATGGGTTAGAAACACATTTTCAACTGATGGTTTTCCCACAATTTTGGGGGGACTTATATAGCGTGTGTGCGCTCTAGCAAAGAGTGCTATCGGCGCACTGTTGGCTAGAGCGTATTTATAGCCAACATTACGAAATTATTATTGAAAAAAGAGCGAGATTATTGTTATTTGTCAAATATCAGCCAAGCATCGTTTGATCCTGACACCAGAATATGTATTGGAAAGTAGCATCAAGCTCATCACCTTGCACTTTCACCACTCTGTGAAGTTCATCATCATTTATTCCATCTGTAGCCTAATAAACTGCATGTGACTCATAGTGGGAGGACCACACAACATGTCATCGCATGATTATATCAACATTTGCTCATAAAAGCTTTTCCACCAACATTTACTGCATAATTAATTTCATGACAAAACCATCCCACCTTGTCTAGCATATCTTGGTTTCTCATCATTTTGAAAGCTAACAGAAAAATGTTTCTATCAGGCCTGTCATTACATTTTTTTTAACCCACATGTACTTTACTTTCACAAAAGGTTTAGATGAAAACTTGGTTATTGTGGAACAGTTTGTCCTTACTGGCTCGTGGCTACTGTATATAAGGTCAATTTCAGCTGTGGACCAAAAATGTCACTGTCGCCAGCCACAATGAAAGGTAAGACAAGGATGTCGTGTGAATTGAAAAGTAGAAGTCACTTTCCGCCACCCTGCTCCTCAGACTCACCTTTATATATCCTGTTTTATATATATTTGTTTTATTTATTTAACTGTGATACAGCCTGAGATCAAACCAGGGTCTGTAGTGACGCTTCTAGCGCTAGCGACGCAGTGCCTTTAGACCGCTGTGCCACTCTGGATCCCCTAGTGGGAATGGGGCTTCAGATTGAATCACATCAACACTTCTACCTAACGAGATTAGATTTGAACCCTCGCTGATGGCATCGGGACCAATTCCTGACATTGATCAGCATGTTGGGAAAGAATGTGGCAGTCAAAGTACTATTGGTATATCATAACGTCCCAAACATCTGCCACAATGATGGATGTACAGAGCAAGCTACTTGAATGTGTGGACACTTTGTTGTGGTTAAGGCTGTGAAGTACATCTTTTGATGTGCCTGTGTGTTTCAGATCCAGTGCAATATTGCTCCACATTCACTGAACTTCCACACACCAGCTTGCTTGGAGCAAAGCAATGAGTGACACGACGGCATGATTATAGACTAACTCATTATTCTACACTTGTTAGGTAAACTATGTTGATAATGCTAGATTGAGGTGTGAGTATTATTGAGGCCTACAGTAAATGTCTTTAGAATACAGAAGTGCAAAAGATTATCACTTGCAAGCAATATATATATATATATATATCCAGTTGTAACAAGTCAAAGATGTGATTTCAAACACTTCCTTTAGGTTAATAGTAGACATGTGTTGCTTCTCACACAAACCTGATTACTGAGAATTAACAGTACTTTAAGAGAAACAATCAACACAATCACATTCCACCATTAAATCTAGACTGTGCCCAGGGCCAAAATATTATAGAAGTATCTTCATATATTTCGGTTTATATGGTAACTTTTTACTGGATGGGGACTCAGTTGCTGATACAAATGCCTCTGTTCTGTTGCTGTGAAATATCTTATAGCTTTAGTTGTGGCAATCACGGCCCTAGACAATTGAGTATTTTACAGCCATGGAGGGGAAACATGAGAAGTGTGTCACCTGCCCTGAATGAGCTGGTTGGGGCTATCCCCTGGCTTTCTACAGATGAGAGCAACAATCAGGAGAGCTGTGGCACCTGTAGACCATTCTTCTTTCTTTTGAAGTGCTTGTTGTGAACAAAGGAATTTTGCCACCTTTGTACTTTACAAATGTGGAGGATAATAGCAGGGGGGATGCTAATGATGTGAGATGTGTGTGTGTGTGTGTGTGTGTGTGTGTGTGTGTGTGTGTGTGTGTGTGTGTGTGTGTGTGTGTGTGTGTGTGTGTGTGTGTGTGTGTGTGTGTGTGTGTGTGTGTGTGTGTGTGTGTGTGTGTGTGTGTGTGTGTGCTACTGTAAAGGCAGTCTGGAGGTTGGTGTATGTGTGTGTGTATATGTATGTGGGGGGGTTGGGGGGGGTTGACAAAAGGTCAGCTAGGACCAAGGTAGGATGCAGGGCAGGGAAGTGGGAGCAGACATGATCAGTAACCTTTTCACCCCCTAACCTGAAGCAGTTCAACAGGTATGACTTGCATGGACAGGGTTGGGGATCAACTGATTACATGTAATCTGATTACATTTTTTTTTACTGCAATCAGTTACAGCATGTCACCAGCAAAAATATTGTAATCAGATTACAGATACTTTTGAAAAATTAGATTACTTAATTTAGAAAAACACAAAAAAAAACACCATTCTGTTTTCTCAATGACATTAAATTCAGCATTGAAAAAAGGTGCAAGTTTAAGTTTGTCTGACCACAAGTCAGAGACCAATATGAAGAAACACCAAATGCGTTGGATGGATCCTTTTAGTCTTCTTCTAATAACTTTTAAGGGGAAAATAATCAGATTACATTACTGAGTTTGGATAATCCAGAAGTTACGTTACTGATTACAATTTTGGAAAGGCAACTAGTAACTATAATGTATTACATGTATAAAGTAACCCACCCAACCCTGTTCATGGATTTCCTCTCAGTTGATCTTATCAATGTGGGACAACATGGGTTCATTCTTGTTTTCAGTCATTCATTGAACAAGGACCCTGTACTGCAGCTAATGGCAGAGACGTTTCCTATTAAGATCACTTGTATCTGTAGTAACTGGACAGGTTCAGATGTAGGATCTCTTTTGTTGATGATCATTTTCAGACAAAGCAGGAAATGCAAAGTTTTAGTGTATTTGAGTTTTTAATATTCTTGTAAAGTTTGTAATTTCCACTTTGAAAATTCAGACTTGAATTGCCCTAACAGAAAATGTATAAACATGTACAAAAATGTCTATTAATTATTATCCACATAATCATTCACACGTTCTGTTGCTGCAGGATTATTTTCCTGCTGTACCGAACAGGCTCAAATTAAGATCCTACATCTGTAAACCAATCAGTTACAAAAATACACTGCGTTAAACACAACTGATATAGACATTTTCTGTGCTCTAAATCACCATACGAGACTACTTACAACACTACAGCAGGATTTATGTCAAGTTATGTTTTAAAATGTCGTCAACACTGATTGTGTGTGGGAGCGTGCATGTGAGCGTGCACGACTGTCCTTACGGCTGTGCATAAAGTGTGTGTGCATGTGTGCATGCGTCTGTGCGTGTGTGTCCCCGATAGGGTGTATCAATGACAAGGTGACTAGCATGGGGAGTCCCCCAGTAGAGGGGTTATCATTAGCAGGGACTGGCGCTGGCCTCTGCTAGTTCCAGTAATTACCTCACAAAGGGCGCTGCCTGCCTTCCCACTGCTTTTCCCACACAGGCTCAGAATTCCAAGCTGCCCCAGACCTGCAATCTCCTTGGTTTTAGCCAGCAAATTACTGACAAGTCCCATTCTTCACAGCGCTGTAATTGCATTTTAGTGCTGTTTTTATTGGGGTGCTCCCCCACTCCCAACCCCCCCCCCCCCCCCCTCCCTCACCCCTCCCGTGCCCATCGGGGTGGCCCCCCTCCGCAGTCCCCATTGAGGAAGGGGGGAGGGGTTAACATAGATTGCATTATTTCTCATATTGGAAAATCTAAAAATGGAGGGAGGTACATAACCAAAAAGAGTCTTCCTTTTCTATTTCTCTCATCTCTTCTCAATGTCCCATTATCACTGATTGTCTTTCCACCATTGCCGGTTCTGACATCATGACATCACTGCTAAGTTAACTATTCGTCAGTTGCATATTTTCTGTCTAGAAAGTAATTGAAATGGTCATCATTTTTATATGTTTTTTTTTTTTTAAATAAACTTTTTGCCCTATTTAAAATTGGCATTTAAATGTTTATGTCCTGGAAGTGTATGGGTCAGTCTGCTATTGACTGACTTCTTGTCTCATATCAAGCAATATAGTAGTAGTTGAGCATCTTGGCTTGTCTACAAGTGTAATCACTGCGTGTTGTCTTTCCCAACCCTCCACATTATTCCCTCGGTGTTTTAATGTGTGGAAATCATTAGTCTCCATGTCAATACAAGCTCCGAGCAGAGAAAACACCTCATTATCACACTTAAACAGATCCAGTTGCATTCTTAGCTCTGCCGAGCTGTTCCTCTCCTTTCCCTTTTTTTCCTCTTCAATATAGTTACTTTTCTTTTCATGGAAGAGGGGACAAATTCTCAACGTTCCAATGCCGGACAACCAAACAGTTGCTCGTTTTGAAATGAGAAAGGAGAAAGGGACGGAAAATGGCTAGAGGATTAGAGGATCTAGACAGGATAAAAGAATAAGAGATTCTTGGTGTGATCCAGTTTAGTTTGAAAGATGGAGGGTCTTAACAAGGATTTGAGACTTTAGACTGCTTTGTGCCATTATTTCCATCCGATGCAGTTTCATCTAAATTGTCTGCAGTTTGGTGGTCCGGACCGTGCAGCACACACACACGGCCTCTTGTCATACCTGAAATCATATGCTAATTAGTTGCTCATTTTCACTCTTAAATAGATTGGGGGGAAAAACACACACACGCACGCACACACACAATTGCAAATATGTTTGCATTCCTTTTTAATTTGCTGTCCTTCTTTTGAGACGCAATTATAAAGGATAACAAAAAAAAACAACAACAGGAATGTAAGGCCACGTTACACTGCCCTGTGTTCTAAGTCTGACGCTTTGTAACACTGTAAGTATTGTATGACCTTGTTTTTCCATTTTTCTGTGCCAAAACAAGTGGAATAAAATGTGATACAAAGTATGTCCAGCTCTCCCGATGGTGTGCCGAGGTGCCCCAGGGTGGGAGTTGACTTAGGGAGCAGACCAATTCGTCTGTGTCATAATCTGTCCATCCCTCCGTCTATCAGTCAGAGCAGGTTGACACCTCTGACCCTGCTAAGTGTCTAATGGGTTGTCAGAGGGCTTCAATAAAGCAAAATGACAAGCCCTCTAATGCATTACTACTCGCGGAGCCGCAGTTCCAGCCAGCAATGAGAGGCTGCTCACCGTGGCCTATTTAGCCTTGAGGTAGACAGGTGTGCTCCGCTCTGGAACAACACACACACATACAAAGTGGGAAAAATGCATCAAGCAACAGAACTCATGGGGATTGGGAGAATACAGGTGAGAGAGAGAAGTCCTCTCTTGATAACAAAGAGTTATGGTGCTGTTGATTCCACAAAGTACACTGGCTGGATGACATGTTGGGAAGAAATCCCTAATTCAACTTCTGTCAGATGATTGTAGGTGTATTTTCTGCACTACCGCAACTATTTGGATTGTTTTTAGAAACGACAATAATTCCATCACGGTGCACTGTCCAATTACCAAGATGACATACCAGATGTACTAAGGCTACACAATTGGCCCAGCGCCGTCCGGGTTTGTCCGGTGTAGGCCGTCATTGTAAATAAGAATTTGTTCTCAACTGACTTGCCAAGTTAAATTTAAATATATATATATATACACAAACAATAATCACAATCCAAACACAATTTAGAATAATCTATAGCTTCTGGATTTATTATATCACTGATGGACATACATACACACCAATGAAACACAACACCTCCAGCAAAGTTGTCAGTAGCAACACAGACCCATACCCCGGTCAGCCCATCCCCAGACCACCTTAGAGTGATATGTTGTGAGCGTGTTGGCTCTGTCAGCATCTCTCTCTCTCTCTCTCTCTGTGTGTGTGTCCAGACCCACTCACATTCACCCTGTCAGTCTGATGGAGGCTTGAATGAGGGTTGGTTACAAATCATTTGGCATCAATGTTGTTGAAGGCAGTAGGTACCTTTGATGCCACAGGCTTTCAATTGGCACGGGGTCTCTCTGCCCTCCTCAGTCTGTGCACCGACATGCTATTACATTCCAACAAATGATCTAGCCCAAGGTGGAACAGGTTAACTAACATCTTACCTTTGATGCCTCCTCTACAGAGTCTTTGATTGAATCATGGCAAACTGAAGGTACAGGGTGGGGCATCCTTTGTTCTTTCTCTAGTCATCATTCAGGTACTGTTCATGGCAGACGAACAGGGACAAACTTCAAACGGAGACCACTGAGAAGAAAAAACTCAATTCTCCCTCTCTTTGATTAACCTCAACTATTGTTGATCGTTTTGTCAGGTTTATGATTATTGGCCACACGATGATCTGAGTGCATGTTCTCAACTCAGAAAAACAGTCAATTTCTGCACACTGCAACGGAGGTCAAACGGAGTCTGAAAAACTACTCCAAGAAATCTGACCCCTTTGGCCAAGAAATCTGACCTCTTTGGCAATGACACAGAGTGCCATGTGAACTCTCACACATCGCTCGCCAACACACACATCTTACATCATGGCCCACAATGCCCATGGTATGGTTGATAATACATGGCCCGCTTCTCCCCGAGGAAGTGTATCATTGAAGCACTTGTCTCAATCATCCGTCACACATGTCCCTAGTAGATATCCCCCATGGCTCCAATGGCCCACACAATCACCCCTCATTTCCCCCATTCAGAACCAATGTGGAATTAATGTGGACCAAATTAGCGCCAACAAGCAAATGTTACAGATTAGTAGATACGTTCTACATTATATTATTTTTTGCATCTGCTATATGGAATCGCTTCCTCATATATTCACAGAAGTTAGGGTGGAGAATGGACTGCTTGCTGTCTTCAGTCCCCAAACATGTTCTAGAATAGGTGCTATTGTTTTATTGTCCTGTGTGGTCTGCATTGGCTTCTTGGTATAACTGTGAGAATCTTATCCAAACCCCTAAAGACCCAATTACTTTTGATGACAGTATTGCATTTATGGTGATACTTGTGTCCAGCAATTGGTTTACTTCATCATGTCTTCTTCTTTGCACAATTCGTCATCAAAATCTCATCGAAGATGAGGGTTCTCTGTGCAACGGAACACCCTCAACGTGGTACCACACATTTTGTTACGCACCCAAGGCGGAGTATACTAAATGTTATGTAAATCCCCTTAACGACCTTTTCAGGCCACCGACAATCGCCACACAAAGGTGATTGGCAGCCGACACCATGGTTCACATTTATCCTTTACCCCGCACCGCCTCTCTCTATGGCGCCCCCTACTGTGAGAGGCGTGGGGTAGGGTGCCCAGTGGCGATCGTTGCCAACGGGGTAAAGCCAGCATGGATCCTCTCACGGCAACCATGTGGGTCGTGGTAATAATGTTTGGTTTGTTTCCTGTCCCACACACCCCATTCCCTTTTGGCCCGGGCCGATATTCCGGCACATCAGGCGCAGAGGGAGGCATCCAATGCCTGTTCGTCTGTATTCCAGAATTGATTGGCCTTCTCTCACTCCATTGTACGGCTCACAGGGAAGCCTATTGGTGGCCCCATTGGACCACTCCACTCCATAATGTTTCTATTGTCATCATTATTATGATTTTAATTATTTGCCCCAACCTCCATCCTCGAACCCATGTCTAGCCCTCCCAGAGAGGGATATGCATGGGCTCCATCCATACACAGACTGTCTCTCTTCTCTAATGTCTCAAACTCTGAAGGACCACTATGCATCTGCTGATGACAAAATACCCCCCTGACACACACACACACACACACACACACACACACACACACACACACACACACACACACACACACACACACACACACACACAAAAGTCCACTGTTCCCAAGCCCCTTACTGAGATTGTTTATTCTCTCCAGGCCTCATCTCAGAGGGGAGTACGGCTGCCCCCTACTGAGTCCCATACCCACTTCCTACAGCGAGGGAAGCCTGTTCTGTTCAGCCCGCTGGCCACCTTCCTCCATTCAGACACTGCTGACTAGCCCTGCCGACTCCCTGCCTGGTCACCCATAAATTTGCTTTGATTTGGGCATGAATGACTCAGCTACATGAATAACACATCCATGGTTGGTGACCTAAGCTGAAGACGCTACTTCAACGTTTCCCATGGTCATATGTAGCCTACAGCGGGTGTAATAGACAGTAACTTTTGGGGGCCTTGCTGTCCTTGCTGGGGCCCAGTCTCCTGTCACAATAGGATGACATGGGGAAGACATCGACTAGCGTGTGTGTGTGTGCGTGTGTGTGTGTCTGCGAGCGTGTGTGCGTGCGTGCGTGAGTGCGTGTGTGTGTGTGTGCGTGTGTGTGTGTGTGTGTGTGAGTGTGTGTGTGTGTGTGTGTGTGCGTGCGTGTGTGTGTGCGCAAATTCGTATTTGTTTGTGTTTGTGAGTGTGTTTTTCCCGAAGGGCGGGTGTAAGATATACGCCCTGTGTTATCTCAAGTTGTAACAGGCTGTCCACACATCTGAACTGTCACTCTTTAGACAGCTAGGAAGCGATGAGGAAGATCCCCAACATATGGATGCGACCGCTCTTATGGACCTGTATGACCGGACGATGGGAGGATGTCTGCAGGATCTCGCCTACTGAAACCAGGTCGTGGTATGTCGAAAATGAGCATTTATAAACTTTTTTTTTTTATCTTACTTTCAGATGACCGTGTGACAGGAATGTATGACAGGAATAACTTTTCTCCCACATACAGTTAATAGATTTTAAAATTAATAGATTTTACCCAAACAAAATAAAATAATTTAGCACTGCCTGTGGCATTTTGGTATTTCTATTCATGATGCAGTGAGTAATATTGATAAACATTGTTGATACACATGTTTTGATTGAGCAATTGATTGAGGGATAATATTAGATTGAAAAATACGTTTGAGAGAAAGTTGTCATAAATTGAGAATGAGGCTCATGCAGAATGAGGCACCTGTGGTCCTTTGGAGCTCAGTTGGTAGAGCATGGGGCTTGAAACGCCAGGGTAGTGGGATTGATTCCTGGGACCACCCATACATAAAATGTATGCGCCCATGACTGTAAGTTGCTTTGGATAAAAGTGTCTGCTAAATTACATATATATTATAACATACATAATCCCCAATTTATATACTAGCTTTACAAAGACTATTTCAAGCATCGACTGCAGCTTGTTATTTTGTTATTTCAAAACCTGCAGGGAAATAGTGATTGCTCTGCTCTCACGTCCGTCCTTGTGGCATCTTGGCTTATATGTATATTTGACTGGATGCCATGCAGTTGTTTCCCCCTAACCCGACCTGTCAGACCTCATCACCTGCCCCTGTGCTCTGTCTTAATCACCGTGTCTGTAGATCAACTGACTAGGGATATACAGGGTATTCGGAAAAGAATTCAGACCCCTTGACTTTTTCCTAATTTTGTTATGTTTCAGCCTTATTCTAAAATTGATTCAATAGTTTTTTTTCCCTCATCAATCTACATACTGTCAAAGCATAATGTCAAAGCAAAAGCAGGTTTTCAATTTTTGTATAATATCACATTTACATAAGTATTCAGACGCTTTACTTAGTACTTTGCTGAAGCACCTTTGGCAGCGATTACAGCCTTGAGTCTTCTTGGGTATGATGCTACAATACAAGCTTGGCCAACCTGTATTTGGGGAGTTTCTCCCATTCTTCTCTGCAGATCTTCTCAACCTCTGTCAGGTTGGATGGGGAGCGTCGCTGCACAGCTATTTTCAGGTCTCTCCAGAGATATTCGATCGGATTCAATTCCGGGCATTGGCTGGGCCACTCAAGGATATTCAGAGATTTGTCCTGAAGCCACTTCTGTGTTGTCTTGGCTGTGTGCTTATGGTCATTGTCCTATTGGAAGGTGAACTTTTACCCCAGTTTGAGGTCCTGAGCGCTCTGGAGCAGGTTTTCATCAAGGATCTCTCTGTACTTTGCCCCATTCATCTTTTCCTCGATCCTGACTAGTCTCCCAGTCCCTGCAGCTGAAAGATATTCCCACAGCATGATGCTGCCACCACCATGCTTCACTGTAGGGATGGTGCAAAGTTTCCTCCAGACGTGACGCTTGGCATTCAGGCCAAAGGAGTTCAATCTTGGTTTCATCAGACCAGAGGATCTTGTTTCTCATGGTCAGAGTCCTTTAGGTGCCTTTTGGCAAATTCCAAGAGGACTGTCATGTGCCTTTTACTGAGGAGTGGCTTCCATCTGGCCCCTCTAGCATAAAGGCCTGATTGGTAGAGTGCTGCAGAGATGGTTTTCCTTCTGGAAGATTTTCCAATCTCCACAGAGGAACTCTGCAGCTCTGTCAGAGTGACCATAGGGTTCTTGGTCACCTCCTTGTCCAAGGCCCTTCTCCCCCAATTGCTAAGTTTGGCCGGGCGGCCAGCTCTAGGAAGAGTCTTGGTGCTTCCGTACTTCTTCCATTTACGAATGATGGAGGCCACTAAGCTCTCGGGACCTTCAATGCTGCAGAATGCTTTTGGTACCCTTCCCCAGATCTGTGCCTCGACACAATCCTTTCTCGGAGCTCTACGGACAATTCCTTTGACCTCGTGGCTTGGTTTTTGCTCTGACATGCACTGTCAACTGTGGGACCTTATATAGCTTGGTGTGTGCCTTTCTAAATCATGTCCAATCAATTGAGTTTGGTGGACTTCAATTAAGTTGTTGAAACATCTCAAGGATGATCAATGGAAACAGGATACACCTGAGCTCAATTTTTAATCTCAAAGCAAAGGGTCTGAATACTTATGTAAATGTGATATTCTGTTTTTTTATTTTCACTAGATTTGCAAAAATAAAAATAATAACTTTGTCATTATGTTGTATTGTGTGTCGATTGATGAGGGGGAAAAACTACGCAATCCATTTTAGAATAAGGCTGCAACGTAACAAAACGTGTAAAAAGTCAAGAGGTCTGAATACTTTCCGAATGCACTGTATGTGGAGGGTGCGACTGACTGACTGACTGTCATTGGTTCCATTTGGAAGCAATCAAGACAAACAGTGTTTTGTTGCTGGGTGTGCTAAATTTGGTCTTGGGATGGGAATTAGGAAATCAGCCAAACTCTACAGGCTAGGAAGATATAGGAGTCACATAGCATACATTACTGTTGAGACCTCTGTTCGGTTCCTTCCCTACTGTCTGTCTAATCATACTCCTGCGTGCTAGTTCTGTGGAGGACCAAGCATTGACTTGTTGTTCAAATGTGAAATTCAAGCATTGCGATAGTATTCCTTATTCAGCCTGGTTTGGTCAATTAGAACCCCAATAACTGACCCATAGTATTGATGAAAGTTGTTTGCAAGACTGTGTAAAAGAACACGCTATGTTCCACAAAGAAACATAGCCTACCCCCTATGTATAAACTTGACTTGATGGACTTTTACATGAACCGCATTGTAAAGAGGAATGTTGGCGCCTTTTCGTGTCTATAAATATAGCCGTTCTGTTCTGGCCTTACAGCATGTTTGGATGTAACGACCGCAGTAATTGTAACTAATTAAAGCTGAATATTTGACTTTAAAAATAAACACAGCTATGTCAGAAACCAACAGTAATGACAACGTTAAATCACAGTTACTTGTATTGCACAGACCTGTTTGGTTGGAGCTGTTTTGTACAAAGGCATTTCCATTTCCATCGAAAAGGACACATGAGCACTGAAAGCCAAGAGTCTATATTTTAGCATAGATACATCTTTCAACCTTTTTTCCATCTTAAAAAGTAGGCAAGAGGTTAAAGACTTTGATTTCTGAATAAACAGATGGATACGAGGTCTTAGAAAACATCTAGCAGAAAGTCTTAAAATGTATTTGAAATACTTTAGAGCACAATAATGTTGAAGCAAAGACCCCTGTTAATGAATATCAACACTTATATTTCGTTTTGGAGAAATTGTTTACCTGATGTAAGTTTATGAAATAAACCAGAAACACACATATCTTTAAGATACAGTTGAAGTCAGATGTTTACATAGAGTCATCATAGAGACATAAAAATTTGTTTTTCAAACACTCCACACATTTCTTGTTAACAAACGATAGTTTTATCAAGTCAGTTAGGACATCTACTTTGTGCATGACACAAGCAATTTTTCAAACAATTGATTACAGACAAATTATTTCACTGTATCACAATTCCAGTGGGTCAGACGTTTACATACACTAAGTTGACTGTGCCTTTAAACAGCTTGGACAATTCCAGAATATGATGTCATGGCTTTAGAAGCTTTTGATAGGCGAAATGACATAATTTGTGTCAATTGGAGGTGTACCTGTGGATGTATTTCAAGGCCTACCTTCAAACTCAGTGCCTCTTTGCTTGACATCATGGGAAAATCAAAAGAAATCAGCCAAGATCTCAGAAAAGAAATTGTAGACCTCCACCAGTCTGGTTCATCCTTGGGAGCAATTTCCAAACGCCTGAATGTACCACGTTCATCTGTACAAACAATAGTAGGCAAGTATAAAGACCATGGGACCACGCAGTCATCATACCGTTCAGGAAGGAGACGTGTTCTGTCTCCTAGAGATGGACGTACTTTGGTGCGAAAAGTGCAAATCAATCCCAGAACAACAGCAAAGGACCTTGTGAAGATGCTGGAGGAAACAGGTATAAAAGTATCTATATCCACAGTAAAACGAGTCCTATATCGACATAACCTGAAAGGCCGCTCAGCAAGGAAGAAGCCACTGCTCCAAAACCGCCATAAAAAAAAATGCACATGGGGACAAAGATGGTACTTTTGGAGAAATGTCCTCTGGTCTGATGAAACAAAAATAGAACTGTTTGGCCATAATGACCATTGTTATGTTTGGAGGAAAAAGGGGGAGGCTTGCAAGCCGAAGAACACCATCCCAACTGTGAAGCACGGGGTTGGCAGCATCATGTTGTGGGGGTGCTTTGCTGCAGGAGGGACTGGTGCACTTCACAATATAGATGGCATCATGAGGCAGGAAAAGTATGTGGATATATTGAAGTAACATCTCAAGACATCAGTCAGGAAGTTAAAGTTTGGTCGCAAATGGGTCTTCAAAATGGACAATGACCCCAACATACTTCCAAAGTTGTGGCAAAATCGCTTAAGGACAACAACGTCAAGGTATTTGAGTGTCCATCACAAAGCCCTGACCTCAATCCCATAAAACATTTGAGGACAGAACTTAAAAAGCGTGTGGGAGCAAGGAGGCCTACAAACCTGAATCAGTTACACCAGCTCTGTCAGGAGGAATGGGCCAAAATTCACCCAACTTATTGTGGGAAGCTCGTGGAAGGCTACCTGAAAAGTTTGACCCAAGTTAAACAATTTAAAGGCAATGCTACCAAATACTAATTGAGTGTATGTAAACTTCTGACCCACTGGGAATGTGATGAAATCATTCTCTTTACTATTATTCTGACATTTCACATTCTTAAAATAAAGTGGTGAGCCTAACTGACCTAAAACAGGGAATTTTTACTTGGATTAAATGTCAGGAATTACGAAAAACTGAGTTTAAATATATTTGGCTAAGGTGTATGTAAACTTCCGACTCCAACTGTATGTAAAGTTCAAGGGGGCCGAATACTTTCGCAAGGCACTGTATGTATTCAGTGCTGGGTTTATACTGAGTGTACAAACATTAGGAAAACCTTCCTAATATTGAGTTGCATCCCTTTTTGCCCTCAGAACAGCCTCCATTTGTCGGGGCGTTGACTCTACAAGGTGTCGAAAGCGTTCCACAGGGATGCTGGCCTAAGTCGACTCCAATGCTTCACACAGTTGTGTCAAGTTGGCTGGACGTCCTTTGGGTGGTGGACCATTCTTGATACACACGGGAAACTGTTGAGAGTGAAAATTCCCAGCAGCATTGCAGTTCTTGACAGACTCAAGCCGGTGCGCCTGGCACATACTACCATACCCCATTCAAAGGCATTTTGTCTTGCTCATTCACCCTCTGAATAGCATACATACACAATCCATGTCTCAATTGTCTTAAGGCTTTAAAATCCTTTTTCAACCTGTTTCTTCCCCTTCATCTACACTGATTGAAGTGGATTTAACAAGTGACATCAAAAGGGAACATAGGTGATCACCTGGATTCACCTGGTCAGTCTGTCATGGAAAGAGCAGGTGTTCCTAATGTTTTGTACACTCAATGTATAGCCAATGTTTTTCACTTGTTGTGATCTTTAAGATTTTCCAGTGCCACTGCCAAAATTAGTTAGCAGCATCATCTGTCAAAAACAGATACGTTCCAATTACAAACACTTGTGATGCTAACAACTGAAATCATCATGTTTGTTTTTGATAAAAGCTTTAGGCCTAAACCTGATCTTAAAACATTTAGATTTGACCTACTCCAGTTTGCAATTTATCCTGTTGAAATAATGCAGGCAAAATTCAATATATAAGGCAAATAGATATTATTATTAGTTGGTCAGTAAAGAAAGAGATACCTTTTTGAACATATTAGTACCCCATTTGAATGGGAATACATATATAGGCTTAATTGTATAAAAAATGGCAGAGTGGACATGTCCCCTGAAATAAATAGTGATACTCTTGATCTTGGTCTCAAAAGTAAATCTGAGATAAAGTGGGGCAAAAAAGTATTTAGTCAGCCACCAATTGTGTAAGTTCTCCCACTTAAAAAGATGAGAGAGGCCTGTAATTTTCATCATAGGTACACATCAACTATGAAAGACAAAGTGAGAAAAAAAATCCAGAAAATCCCATTGTAGGATTTTTAATGAATTTATTTGCAAATTATGGTGGAAAATAAGTATTTGGTCACCTACAAACAAGCAAGATTTCTGGCTCTCACAGACCTGTAACTTCTTCTTTAAGAGGCTCCTCTGTCCTCCACTTGTTACCTGTATTAATGGCACCTGTTTGAACTTGTTATCAGTATAAAAGACCACAACCTCAAACAATCACACTCCAAACTCCACTATGGCCAAGACCAAAGAGCTGTCAAAGGACACCAGAAACAAAATTGTAAACCTGCACCAGGCTGGGAAGACTGAATCTGCAATAGGTAAGCAGCTTGGTTTGAAGAAATCAACTGTGGGAGCAATTATTATGAAATGGAAGACATACAAGACCACTGATAATCTCCCTCGATCTGGGGCTCCACGCAAGATCTCACCCCGTGGGGTCAAAATGATCACAAGAACGGTGAGCAAAAATCCCAGAACCACACGGGGGGACCTAATGAATGACCTGCAGAGAGCTGGGACCAAAGTAACAAAGCCTACCATCAGTAACACACTACGCTGCCAGGGACTCAAATCCTGCAGTGCCAGACGTGTCCCCCTGCTTTAGCCAGTATATGTCCAGGCCTGTCTGAAGTTTGCTAGAGAGCATTTGGATGATCCAATAGAAGATTGAGAGAATGTCATATGGTCAGATTAAACCAAAATAGAACTTTTTGGTAAAAACTCAACTCGTCGTGTTTGGAGGACAAAGAATGCTGAGTTGCATCCAAAGAACACCATACCTACTGTGAAGCATGGGGGTGGAAACATCATGCTTTGGGGCTGTTTTTCTGCAAAGGGCCCAGGACGACTGATCCGTGTAAAGGAAAGAATGAATGGGGCCATGTATCGTGAGATTTTGAGTGAAAACCTCCTTCCATCAGCAAGGGCATTGAAGATGAAACGTGGCTGGGTCTTTCAGCATGACAATGATCCCAAACACACCGCCCGGGCAACGAAGGAGTGGCTTCGTAAGAAGCATTTCAAGGTCCTGGAGTGGCCTAGCCAGTCTCCAGATCTCAACCCCATAGAATATCTTTGGAGGGAGTTGAAAGTCTGTGTTGCCCAGCAACAGTCCCAAAACATCACTGCTCTAGAGGAGATCTGCATGGAGGAATGGGCCAAAATACCAGCAACAGTGTGTGAAAACCTTGTGAAGACTTACAGAAAACGTTTGACCTCTGTCATTGCCAACAAAGGGTATATAACAAAGTATTGAGATAAACTTTTGTTATTGACCAAATAATTATTTTCCAGTGAGAGAACTTGCACAATTGGTGGCTGACTAAATACTTTTTTTCCCCACTGTATGAGGAAAGGAACAAAATAAAATGAAAGGCCAAGTTAGACAAATATTAGATTGATTTGGCTCAGTCCTGCATAATTACAACAGTCAAACCACAACCATTTGGAAGAAAAACATATTGCAGACAAAACACAGCACTCCTTTACAAGTGAAGACTACGGTGGTTGCCTGCGAAACCAAAATATGCTGAAAGGCTTTCTTCCCCAGTTACTTGGCAGGGCAAAACCACAAATTAAGGTTCCCGTAGTGAGAAAGCATTATGAGGAGGCTTCGCTGTGTGGTCCTCCACCAACCACAGACCCACTTTCTCCCCTGCTGCTCCCTCCCTGAGTCCCAGGCGCTGCCCTCTCTATTGGGGAAGAGGCAGACATGGTTGACCCTGGATATATGACCGTGAATCTGAGGAAGTGAATTTGAAATATTGTTGGGGGCCACATTTTTGGAATTCCTGTCACATAAATATAGGCCTACGTGGAATGCACAACAAACTACAATCACAATAGTGTGAACTGAATTGTCTTTAGCAGACCTAGAGAATATCCCTATCCCGTCCCTTGGAAACCTTCAGCCTGAATGTATTTTATTTGATCTAATACATTTATTTGGACAGGGGCAATGTACAACAAAAAAATACGTCTCAGAATTGAGAAGTGTTGCATTGCACCAGATTTAGTTAATGTGCAAATGACTCTTTCCTACAGCATACTTCCGTGTTCATGTCCTTGGTCTTTTGAATGGGATGATTATATGAAATTCATGAAGACGCGGTCATATAAGATATATAAAACATGATATTTGCGTTTGTGGATGAATTTACTTCTACCAGATGCCTTTCATTACGTTTTCCGCTAAAGAACAATGCACTACGTTTTTGCCCATTGAAGAAAAAAAAAGTACAGAAAATGCAAAAATGACAAGGCTACTTGCCGCGTTACTTGCATAGCGTATTTACATCTGCAGTCCCCAGTCCCCAGGAATTGGTTGCGCTACCCTACTCAGATGTTGCATGCATCAACCAATGGTTGCGTGCCACGTCATCGATGGTGTCATCGACTGACAGTTTTTTTCTCACATATGATGTGGTTAGCTGATACGTAAAATACCTATCCAGGCGTTGTAAGGTCTCAGCAACTCCTTGGCAGAGCAACATGCCCATTGTCTTACGTCAGATGGCGTCACTCCTACACGACACAGGCAGAATCAATGAGCTTTCGGACGTAAGACGATGCCCATGCTGGTGACTCTATAAACATGAAAACATAATATACAAACAGACAACATACTGTGCATACATCAGAATGTACAATGCCTTGCAACGGTATTCAACCTCTTGGCGTTTTTCCTATTTTGTTGCGTTACAGCCTGTAATTTAAATTGATTTAATGTAACGGACATGCACAAAATAGTCTAAATTGGTGAAGTGAAATAAAATAAAAAATATTGTTTCAAAAAAATTCTAAAAAATAAAAAACGGAAAAGTGGTGCGTGCATATGTATTCACCTCCTTTGCTATTAAGCCCCTAAATAAGATCTTGTGCAACCAATTACCTTAAGAAGTCACATAATTAGTTAAATAAAGTCCATCTGTGTGCAATCTAAGTGTCAAATGATCTCAGTATATACAAACCTGTTCTGAAAGGCTCCAGATTCTGCAACACCACGAAGCAAGGGGCACAACCAAGCAAGCGGCACAACCAAGCAAGCGGCAATATGAAGACCAAGGAGCTCTCCAAACAGGTCAGGGACAAAGTTGTGATCAGAAGTACAGATCAGGGTTGGGTTATAAAAAAATATCAGAAGCTTTGAACATCCCACGGAACACCATTACATCCGTTATTAAAAAATGGAAAGAATATGGCACCACAACAAACCTGCCTAGAGAGGGCCGCCCACCAAAACTCACAGACCAGGCAAGGAGGGCATTAATCAGAGAGGCAACAAAGAGACCAAAGATAGCCCTGAAAGAGCTGCAAAGCTCCACAACGGAGATCGGAGTATCTGTCCATAGGACCACTATAAGCCGTACACTCCATAGAGCTGGGCTTTATGGAAGAGTGGTCAGAAAAAAGCCAATGCTTACAGAACAAAATAAGCAAACGCCAAAAGGCATGTGGGAGACTTTTGGCCATCAAGGAAAACGCTATGTCTGGCGCAAACCCAACACCTGTCACGATCGTCGTCTTGAAAATGACCGGACCAAGGTGAGCGTACATTTTTCTTTATTTTGAAATGTCGCCAACAAAACAATAAACAACAAAAATGAACGTGAAGCTCCGTGAGGCCATGCATGCATTAAACGAAGACAACAACACACAAATGAGAAAAGAAAAAAAGGCTGCCTAAGTATGATTTCCAATCAGAATCATTGAGAATCATACCCGGCCAAAAACAAAGAACCAGAAAGCATAGACTTTCCCAACCGGGTCACACCCTGACCAAACAAACATAGAGAATAAAAGGATCTCTCCGGTCAGGGCGTGACAACACCTCTCATCATCCAAAGAACACCATCCCCACAGTGAAGCATGGTGGTAGCAGCATCATGCTGTGGGATGTTTTTCATCGGCAGCGACTGGGAAACTGGTCAGAATTGAAGGAATGATGAATGGTGCTAAGTACAGGGAAATTCTTGAGGGAAACCTGTTTCAGTCTTCCAGAGATTTGAGACTGGGATGGAGGTGCACCTTCCAGCAGGACAATGACCCTAAGCATACTGCTAAAGCAACACTTGAGTGGTTTAAGGGGAAAATGTTTAAATGTCTTGGAATGGCCTAGTCAAATCCCAGACCTCAATCTAATTGAGAATCTGTAGTATGACTTAAAGATTGCTGTACACCAGCGGAACCCGTCCAACTTGAAGGAGCTGGAGCAGTTTTGCCTTGAAGAATGGACAAAAATCCCAGTGGCTAGATGTGCCAAGCTTATAGAGACATATCCCAAGAGACTTGCAGCTGTAATTGCTGCAAAAGGTGGCTCGACAAAGTATTGACTTTGGGGGGGTGAATAGTTATGCACGCTCAAGTTTTCTGTTTTTTTTTGTCTTATTTCTTGTTGTTTGACAAAAAATGTATATTTTGCATCTTCAAAGTGGTAGGCATGTTGTGTAAATCAAATGACACAACCCCCCCAAAAAATCCATTATAATTCCAGGTCAAGGCAACAAAATAGGAAAAATGCAAGCAAGCCACTGTTTATAACACCTTCACAATTTACTCTCTTTTGAAATGGAACCAACTCACACTTGAAAATTGAGTTATGAATAGAGTAGCAAGTCATGGAAAAGGAACTCATAGATCTATTCTTGCAACCAACCCTGTCGTAGAGACATTATGTTCTCATTGCTTTTTCCATTGACACCATGACATCTTTTTGCTTGCTCACATTAGCCTCTATTGTCAGTGCACGCACACCTGTCTCACAGGCACACAGAGGACACTGTTTTGTAGTAAGTTAGTAAGTGGACAAGGTCTTGCCATGACAAAAAGAGAGGGGAAATTCTGGGCCGGGTTGGCTGGCTGGGCCTCTGTACTCCACCCCCATAATGGCAACAGCTGAGCTACCCTGGTCTCACCCTGAGACCGTGAGAAGACAGGCGTGATGAAAAGCCAAGTGTCTGGAAGACAGCCCTCAAATGCCCCCGATTGGCACTGCAGATCTGCCCACATGAAAAGCCCTATGTGCCATTGTATTGTAAGCAACAGTGCTGGCAATATCAAGGGTAAAAGTGAGGTTCATTTCTCTACTCACTCCAACACCTGGGAGGCAAGACAGGGAGGGCATGTACAGAAAGAAACAATGATGTTTTGTAGCGACAGCACCACCACCCAATGGCCTTCTTCTGAAAGTGCTTCCACTATTATTTGTACACTAGATTACTAGGAAAACCAACGTCCATCAGTCTGATAATGGAAACGTTGAATTGGATTCATATTCATGTGTTTTATAACTGTATATGTTTTATAAACAGTGTATGTCTTGGTTAGCGCTACATAACCGCGTTCTGCCTTATCAGACATGTCCGTGTTGTATTGCAATGGCCTAGAATGGAAATATTGAAACAAAACCTGTTAACACATGCACAAACGGAAAGTCTTGCACTGTGCTTGGGTGTGAATAAAGATGAGCTGGGTCTCAGGTATGTCTTTTTAACCGTGGTCTGCATCTTGAGAGCACAGTAGGCCTACAGAACTTCAAGTGACTTCCCCAAAGGCCAGATTAGGGTCTGTAGGCCTAGTCTACGGAAGTCTACGGCAGAATGAATTATGTCAGAGTCACAGGGGGTTGGTGACACTTTAATTGGGGAGGACAGGCTCATGGTAATGGATGGAGCGGGATGAGCGTAAATTTATCAAATACATCAAACACATGGGTTCCATGTCCTTTCGTTCACTCCTTTCCATCCATTATTATGAGCCGTCCTCCCCTCAGAAGCTTCCACTGGTCCGAGTGAATTATTGCCCAATGCACTGAATGCAAACTTATTCTTGAGTATGACCCTTTTCAACGTTGATGGGGTGCTGGTGTTGTGTGTATAGTTATAAAGAAAAGGTTAGCTAGTAGCACTAGCAGTCCAGGAAGAGGACTTGTTTATAAAATACATCTAAACACTTCTAAAAATGGCACATCAATGGGTCAAAAAAATGTGGTTCAATACAGTCCATCACAACCTATATTGGGATAGTTCATCCAAATTATAAAATTACATATTGGTTTCCTTACCCTGTATGCAGTCTAGTGACAAGGTGGAACAGTAATTCCATGGTTTAGTTTGCCTGGTTGCCAAACGCTAACTGTTATGATATGGGGGGTGTAGTTTAGTGAGGGAGTTCTATTAACCTAAGCCGCGGTGCACAGGTCTATGGCCCGTGACATGAATTGGCAAAAGTGGTGAGGGAGGAGTGCCCTTCTCAAAGTGAAAAGTAATCTGCGCCACTTGGTCCTGTTACCAACAAAACCGCATGGTGCATTGTCCAGAAAACATACAACATCTCTTTTCCATAAAATGTATGTTTGAATTTTCTAACTAGTTTTCTTTGGGTAGGCAGATATAGTGTTTTTTATCAAAAGCAATCACTTTTGCATGTGAAAACACAGAATCCAACTCATTACTCCACGTTAAACTAACCTAGTCTACGTAATTTTTGTTTTGAGACAGCTTTGCTGCAGGCTTTGAACGGGGCACCTTGCTCAGGCATGGGAGGCAGCCCGGTTCCAAAATGAATGCAATCACCCAGTGAAAACTCCTCCCACCCAGTGGCGTGTATTCATAGCTTTCAAAGGAAAAAAAGGGTAACACTTTACTTGACACCCAGCTTCATAACACATTATGACAAGGTCATAACCATATCATAATATGTAATAACAGCTGACATAACTTCTCATAACATGTTATAATTTGGCCATAACACTGTCATGACACATATATTTAGATCTGTTGTGACATACATTGCATTATTTTATGGCTGGTTATAACACCTACATAAGAGTGTCAAAACACACAAAACTACCTCATAAGGCAAAACATTCCATTAAACCATAGCCTACGTGACAACAGTATGTTTTTATCTATACATTTCTTTTTTAAATTGACCATATTAAATTATCATTTTAATTGCGTAGACTGATGTCAGACATGCACCCACCCCAGTGCTCTGTTGCTGATGGCTTTGACGAATGCAGGAGAAGATTTCATAAGCAGGACAAGACACCCTCTTTTTGACTGATGACTGATATAAGGGCTTGTACGTAATAGCCCTATCTGGCTTTTATGATTATGATGGTAATAATGCTTCTTGACAGTGTGATAAAGTGTATTTACTTAGTCCAAGTAAAGTGACACATGATGGTCATAACGATTCATGACAGTGTGATAAAGTGTATTTTCTAAAAGTTTTTAAAAATATGATGAAAAAAACACGACTGTGAAGAATTAGTTACAACAACGACAAAGGATTTAAGAAACAAACTTTTAAACAAAAGGATACTTCTTGGCATGGAAAAAACTATTTTGAATAAATGTGTGTTTTAAATAAATAAATAAATACAAGAAGTGATGAAGTCAATCTCTCCTCCACTTTGAGCCAGGAGAGATTGACATGCATATTATTAATATGAGCTCTCTGTGTACATCTAAGGGCCACCCGTGCTGCCCTTTTCTGAACAAATTGCAATTTCCCTAAGTCCTTTTTTGTGGCACTTGACCACACAACTGAACAGTAGTCCAGGTGCAACAAAACTAGGGCCTATAGGACCTGCCTTGTCGTCAGTGCTGTCTAGAAGGTAGAGTAGCACCTTATCATGGGCATACTTCTCCCTATCTAAGCTACTGTTGTATCAATGTGTTTTGACCATGACAGTTTACAATCCAGGGTAACTCCAAGCAGTTTAATCACCTCAACTTGCTCAATTTCCACATTATTTATTACAATATTTAGTTGAGGTTTAGGGTTTATGGAATGATTTGTCCCAAATAATGGGCCTAGACAGCTGACTTGGGTAATTCCTGATTCTACCTGGATTATGTTGGAGAGGCTTCTATTAAAGAACACCCTCTGTTATGTTAGACAGGTAACTCTTTATCCACAACATAGCAGGGGGTGTAAAGCCATCACATAAGTTTTGCCAGCAGCATACTATGATCGATAATGTCAAAGGCCACAATGAAGTCTAACAAAACAGCCCCCACAATCTTTTATCATCAATTTCTCTCAGCCAATCATCAGTCATTCAGTTATCCTTCTCTATAAGCATGCTGAAAGTTTGTTGTCAATTTGTTTACTGTAAAATAGCATTGTATCTGGTCAAACACAATTTTTTCTGGTCAAACACAACTTTTGCTTCCCTCCAAGCCTGAGGGCACACACATTCTAGTAGACTTAAATTGAAGATGTGGCAAATAGGAGTGGCAATATCGTCCGCTATTATCCTCAGTAATTTTCCATTCAAGTTTGACTTTTTTCCCAGAATTTAATTTGGGTGTTGCCTGTAATCCATGTGTAAATATATGGGTCATGACAGTTTTATAACCATAGTATGACAAGTTATGTCGGCTGTTATGACATATTATGACAAGGTGATGAAGTGCTACCAAAAAATGTAGATATTAAATAATTCATCTTTCGTGTCTCTGTGTTTCATAATTTTCCTTCAATTTGCAAGAGGCTGAATGTATCTCACAGGAGAAAGCACCTGAGCGAGTGAAATAGTGCCTCCCTGTCTCTGTATGTGTAGGCCATCTATCTGATGCTGTCTGGTCAAAAAGAGTATGACATTGTTGCCGCCCATAGCATTGAATGCAAGAGAAGCCAGTGAGCATTTGGCCTCCCTTGATAAAAAAATATAAAATAATAGCCAATCAGCGTTATGCTAAACCGAGCGTGCTCAGCTGTGAATGGTCCTGGCGCACTCCAATCACATCAGATCGAGACGAGACCAACATGTCGTAGACAGAAACAACTCGAATTGTAGCATCTTGTGTTGTTGTCCACCAGTGGCTAGCCAGCTAAAATTGGTAGTTTCCTAAATTATCCATTGAAGGAGATAGGAACTTAGATTTACTTGTGGTTTTACTTAATTCTCAGTAATGGCCAATGATTATAACGGTGATTCTGATCCAACCATAAATTCTTACATTGTGCCCCTAGCCTGAGAGGATGAAAATTCAATTTGTAGCTAGATGTAGGAGGTTAATGTTAACTAGCTAACGTTGCCCATAAAGGGAAGTTAAGCTAGCGAGCAAGTATTTTAGCCAGGTAGCCTAGGACAACAAAAAATAAAAGTGTGTACTCTATGACCGAGTCATAGACTGTTAAATCAACATGAAAGAGAGAGAGGGTGGCATTGGCGTTTCTCTACAAGTAGGGTGAGTCAACAATTTTTTTCTACTTCCACGAACATACGGACGCACGCACACATACACACACACACACACACACACACACACCACACACAGAGAGAAATCCGAACTATCACGGCTCAGGAGAAGACTCAGATGCAGACAGTAAAAAAAAAAAGAAGTTTATCACAAAAACAGGGGGCAGGCAAACAACAGGTCAAGGGCAGGCAGAGGTCAGTAATCCAGGGCAGAGTCTGAAAGGTACAGAACGGCAGGCAGGCTCAGGGTCAGGGCAGGCAGAGGTCAGTAATCCAGGTCAGTGTCACAAGGTACAGAACGGCAGGCAGGCTCAGTAGGGGAAAAACGCTAGTAGGCTTAACAAGACAAGACGAACTGGCAACAGACAAACAGAAAACACAAGTATAAATACACTGGGGATAATGGGGAAGATGGGCGACACCTGGAGGGGGTGGAGACAAGCACAAAGACAGGTGAAACAGATCAGGGTGTGACAAGAACCATCGACAGCCACATCATATTTAGCCTACATTGATTGAACTAAATTGTTTTTGGCATCTTTTAGTTGTCACTGTATTAGACTAAGCATAGGTGATTTGATGATGTTTAAATGTTGAAGTTGAACTGATGCTGGATTCATTCTCAGTGGTTCTAAACCAATAGCTTTTTAATAGTTGGAAAATGTTGGAAACATTAACTTGCTTGACCATGCTGTAGGTCATGTAGCTGTTTGTTACATGCATTATGCTTTGTGAACTTCACTGGACAGAGGTTGCTCTACCGTTTTGTGATGAAATAAAGGTTGAATTTATTCTGCCACTGTGTCTTATTGTCAAGGCCTTTAAGCCTACATATCACGGTCGCAAGGAATATGAACTAGCAGGATTTATAGAGCAAACAATTATCACAACACATACAGTGCCTTGCGAAAGTATTCGGCCCCCTTGAACATTGCGACCTTTTGCCACATTTCAGGCTTCAAACATAAAGATATAAAACTGTATTTTTTTGTGAAGAATCAACAACAAGTGGGACACAATCATGAAGTGGAACGACATTTATTGGATATTTCAAACTTTTTAAACAAATCAAAAACTGAAAAATTGGGCGTGCAAAATTATTCAGCCGCCTTAAGTTAATACTTTGTAGCGCCACCTTTTGCTGCGATTACAACTGTAAGTCACTTGGGGTATGTCTCTATCAGTTTTGCACATCGAGAGACTGAACATTTTTCCCATTCCTCCTTGCAAAACAGCTCGAGCTCAGTGAGGTTGGATGGAGAGCATTTGTGAAGAGCAGTTTTCAGTTCTTTCCACAGATTCTCGATTGGATTCAGGTCTGGACTTTGACTTGGCCATTCTAACACCTGGATATGTTTATTTTTGAACCATTTCATTGTAGATTTTGCTTTATGTTTTGGATCATTGTCTTGTTGTACGACAAATCTCCGTCCCAGTCTCAGGTCTTTTGCAGACTCCATCAGGTTTTCTTCCAGAATGGTCCTGTATTTGGCTCCACCCATCTTCCCATCAATTTTAACCATCTTCCCTGTCCCTGCAGAAGAAAAGCAGGCCCAAACCATGGTGCTGCCACCACCATGTTTGACAGTGGGGATGGTGTGTTCAGCTGTGTTGCTTTTACGCCAAACATAACGTTTTGCATTGTTGCCAAAAAGTTCAATTTTGGTTTCATCTGACCAGAGCACCTTCTTCCACATGTTTGGTGTGTCTCCCAGGTGGCTTGTGGCAAACTTTAAACAACACTTTTTATGGATATCTTTAAGAAATGGCTTTCTTCTTGCCACTCTTCCATAAAGGCCAGATTTGTGCAATATACGACTGATTGTTGTCCTATGGACAGAGTCTCCCACCTCAGCTGTAGATCTCTGCAGTTCATCCAGAGTGATCATGGGCCTCTTGGCTGCATCTCTGATCAGTCTTCTCCTTGTATGAACTGAAAGTTTAGAGGGACGGCCAGGTCTTGGTAGATTTGCAGTGGCTTGGCTTCCCTAATGATTTTACACACGCACCGTACTGCTCCCACTGGGGTTAACCGTGGCCAGATAATCTAATCCCTCACTGTTAGCATACAGTTAGGCAAATCAGCATCTCAGCTGGCATAGCCATGAGGCTGCTGGGTTTTTTTTGGTGGTCATGAGGCCTTTCATTTGTTTCTGAGTCTTTAGTTTGTCCATGCCTTCTGTATTTTTCCTTTCTATACATATGTATGTTTCATCATCATCTGAACAAATAACAATCCGTGTTGGGGAAGCTACTCAGAAAATATAGTTCACCAAGCTTCCAATTACTTCACACTGGAAGAAGTTTAGCTACACTAAAGCTACCCTTAGGTAAAATATACTGTAGTTTAAATTTAAGTTGTTTTAAAAACGACTTAGTGGATATTATATGTAAATCTGAAATGTCATAGACTACAAATTACACAACAGAATGTGTAATTTAGCCTATTAAACACAAAAACTATGTTTCGAGTGAGAATTAGGCAGGTCTGATGCAGGCGCCCGGCCTGCCACAAGGAGTCGCTAGAGCGTGATGGGACAAGGAAATCCCATCAGGCCAAACCCTCCCCTAACCCGGACGATGCTGGACCAATTGTGCGCTGCCTCACAGGTCTCCCGATCGCGATCGTTTGTGTTAGCAGTAGGCTAGTGGCTAACTTTTGCTATGGTTTGTAGCTTTTGTAGGTTTGTTTTTTGCCCGGTAGGAGTGGTTATCTCTGGGGCTTGGAGCGAGTGCATGTATTGGTTGCTCAGCGGTGAGCTAGTGGTTAACTGACTTTTGTCAGTTGATTTATTGGTTCGGTTTGGCTTACTGATTTTTTACTATGGGGGCGTTTCAGCCAACAGTGTTTTATGCTGAGGTAGAAGATAGTTGGGGTTTTCTCAACGTAAAGAGCGATCAGTTAGATCAGGCGGCAAAAAGGATGAAATAGCAGAGAAGTTGAAAAAGTTAAATGTTGCAATGCTATTGGGTGACATGGAGTGAGTTGCTGCCGCCGGTTCTGTTGGATAGCAGTCAAGAGGAAGAATACTTGTTGGAAATAGCCAATTTAGAACAGGGAATGGCACTTTTGAAACAGAAGATGAATGCATAGAGCATAAAGGGGAGAAAGTTAGTGTTGCCAATCAGTCGGACAGTCGTGTTACGAAACCAGTTTCCACCTGTGGTCAGAGTGATGAGCTAGTTCCCTAAGTGATCAGGTTTGGGTAGCCCCAGTGACAAGTCACAAAACACTGTTGGCTGAAACGCCCCCATTTGTGGGTTAATGGGCGGAGTCTCTCAAGGAGCGTTTTGTGGTATCCCCAGTGTGTGTTGTTACTCAGGGTCTGATGAGTGCTGATAGCAAACCAGATAGGGAGGAGGATCATTTGTGTCGGGACTTGGAGGAAACATTCTTTGCCAAACTAAACAGTGGTTCCAAGGAAATGTTTCTCGCTAGTGAAGGTGGTGATTCTTGTGTCTCTAACTGAGACCTTCTGGGCAAAGATATGTGATGTAGTGTGCCCTCTGCAGGTTGAGGAGGAGGTTGATTCGGGTGTCAATTTAAGGGAGACATTATTTTTGGGGTTGAGTGACACTGGGCCAATAGGTTCTATTTGTGGTCTGAAAAAGGAGTTGGTTCCCCCAAGTGATCTGTTGAAGTCAGAGATTGTCAGTGAGTATTTTGTTCTCTTATCTGAGATGTTATTTTCCACAGTTGAGGAGGTTGTGGTTACTCAGCAGGCTGAGCGTAAGATTGTTTGAGTGTCAGGTTTTGATTTACCTGACACGTTTCACATTGAGCTATGAGAGGGAGGAGATTCTTCTCAACCATGTTGTGAGGTCACGTTCAAGCTGACTACCATTGTCATGCTGAGTGAAGGAGGGTCTCATTTCATACACAAGTACATTTTCTTACACGTTTCCTCTGCTCGCCGCCTTTCCTCGATTACATTTTACATTTTAAATGTTTCAAAAGTAAGAGGGAGGACGCATGAGGTAAGCAAATGTAATTGAGAAAATACCCTAGTGTGGTTTCTGTTAAGGTGTAGGAAATTGAGGAGGATATGGCTAACAGTTCCCCTCCAGCGAGTGCTCAGGGTTGGAGAAAAGTTGTGGTCAATGTTCACTTGTCCCTGGTGGTGGTTGCTCCAAGTCTCCCAGCTAACACATTTGGTTCCTTGGAAGTTGTGGGAATTCACGTTTCTGGTTTGCCATTGGTTCTGGGAATTAATCCATAAGTTTACTTTCTGGAAACTTATATTTTTAGGTTGCAAGGATGTTCTGAGAACGTTTTACTCTAGTTGCTTGAAAGTTTTCCTGGGAGGTTTTATTAAAGGGAAACTTAAAAATGGTTCAACTTCATATTCCTCATCTCCAGCACCACCCCAACATCAACATACTGTATATGAAAATGGTGAGTTTCTATGTTTTGTAGTAAAAAAGATCATCAGTGTGAGACGTGTGATTTTAACCAATTGTGAGAAGGCATTACCTACTTAATTGCCTACCAATTGTCTACTAATTGGTTGATGATGTCATTGGAAACATATTTTTTACTACAAAACATAGAAACGTGGAATTTTCACATACAGTATGTTAATGTTGGGGTGGTGCCGGAGATGATGAAGTTGAACATTTTTTACATTTCCCTTTAATTTACTGAGAATGGAAAATATAGGTTATTTAGGTTTTTTGTTTATAAGTTTCACTGAATGATTCAATAAGACTTGTAATAACACTGCTAGCTAATCCAATGTTTACACAGACTATTTGCATTGATCCCATTATTTTATTCTTATCTATTCTAATTTTTTTGCACTGACTCTCTGACACAGGCTCGATGTACACTCACTGGACTCTAATTCACACACCATCACAAACTACACTGACACTCCAACATACACACACACACAGACACACACACACACACAAAACTATACCGCCAGCTGGTTTTTCAATACATTGTGCGGATAGGAATAAAGAACTCTCCGGGAAGAAAAAAGGCAGAGGTGTATGTTTCATGATTAACTACTTGTGGTGTGATTGTAGTGTACAGGAACTCAAGTCCTTTTGACAATCGACCTAGAATTCATCACAATCAAATGCCGACCGCATTACCTCCCTAGAGAATTTTATTTGGTTATCGTCACAGCCGTGTATATTCCCCCTCAAGACGATACCACGACAGCTCTCAAAGAAATACACTGGACCAAGTGAAACTGCATATCCTGAAGCCACATTTATTATAGCTGGGGACTTTAATAAAGCAAATCTGGGAAAACGCTACCGAAGTTATATCAACACATCGCCTGCAGTACTCGCCCTTCAAAAACTCTGAACCCTTGTTACTCTCCCTTCCAGGATGGTTACAAGACCCTCCACCAACCATCCCTTTGGTAAATCAGATCACAACTCCATTTTGCTCCTCTTAACCTGTAGGCAGATTCTCAAACAGGAAGTATCAGTGCTAAGGTCTATACAACGCTGGTCTGACTATTCGGAATCCATGCTTCAAGACTGTTTTGACCACACGGACAGGGACATGTTCCAGGTTGTCTCTGAGAATAACATTGAATTATAAACTGACACGGTGACTGCGTTAATCAAGAAGCATATATGGGATGTTGTTCCCACTTTGACGATTAAAACCTATCCAATCCAAAAAACGTGGATAGATGGCAGCATTCACGCAAAACCATCACATTTAACCATGGCAAGGTGACTGGGAATAGGATTGAATACAAACAGTCCAGTTGTTGTCACGCACTGACCTTAGAGATCCTTTAAATTCTCTTTTTGGTAGGTCAGGGTGTGACTAGGGTGGGAAATCTATGTCTATATTTCTTTGTTGGCCGAGTATGGTTCCCAATCAGACGCAGCTGTCTATCATTGTCTCTGATTGGGGATCACACTTAGGCAGCCCTTTTTCCCACCTTCAGTTGTGGGATCTTGTCTTTGGTTGTTGCATGTGTTGCACTCCTAGCTTTACGTTCATTGAGTTGTTTATTGTTTTTTGGTGGAACATTTAAAATTAAAGAAAATGTACGCCTACCACGCTGCACCTTGGTCTACATTTAATGACGAGCGTTACAGTTGTACCCTCCATAAGGCAATCAAACAAAAATGTCAGTAAGGAGACAAAGTGGAGTCGCAATTCAAAGGCTCAAACACGAGATGTATGTGGCAGGGAATCCAGACAATAAGCGGATTATAAAGGAAAAAACAGCTCCGTCATAGACACTGCTGTCTTGCACCCGGACAAGAAAAACACCTTCTTCGCTCTTTTTCAGGATAACACGGTGCCGCCGACGACTGTGAGTAATTGTTCTCCGTGGCCGGCGTGAGTAAGACAGCTCCGAGACTGGATTGTGTCTAGGCACAGATCTGGGGAAGGGTACCGAAAGATTTCTGCAGTATTGAAGGTTCCCAAGAACAAATTGGCCTCCATCATTCTTAAATGGAAGAAGTTTGGAACCACCAAGTCTTTCTAGAGCTGGCCGCCCAGCCAAACTAAGTACTTGGGAGAGAAGGGCCCTGGTCAGGAGGTGACCAAGAACCCAATGGTCACTCTGACTGAGCTGCAGTTCCTCTGTGGAGATGGGATGACCTTCCAGAAGGACAACCATCTCTGCACTACTCCACCAATCTGGCCTTTATGGTAGAGTGGCCAGATGGAAGCCACTTCGCAGTAAAAGGCACAACAGCACACTTGGAGTTTGCCAAAATGGACCTAAAGGCCTCTCGGACCATCAGAAACAAGATTCTTTGGTCTGATGAAACAAATATTGAACTCTGGGCCCGAATGACAAGCGTCACGTCTGGAGGAAACCTGGCAGCATCTCTACGGTGAAGCATGGTGGTGGCAGCATCATGCTGTGGGGATGTTTTTCAGCGGCAGGGACTGGGAGACTTGAATGATTGAGAGAAAGATGAACGGAGCAAAGTACCGAGATCCTTGACGCTCCAGAGCGCTTAGGACCTAAGGCTGGGGCGAAGGTTTTACCTTCCAATAGGACAAAGACCCTAAGCACACAGCCAGGAAAATGCAGGACTGGCTTCAGGACAAGTCTCTGAATGTCCTTGAGTGGCCCAGCCAGAGCCCAGCCAGAGCCCAGAGTTGAGCCCGATTGAACATCTCTGGAGAGACCTGAAAATAGCTGTGCAGGGACGCTCCCCATCCAGGATCTGCAGAGAAGGATGGGACTAACTCCCCAAATACAGGTGTGCCAAGCTTGTAGTGTCACACCTAAGAAGACTCAAGGCTGTAATCGCTGCCAAATGTGCTGAGTAAAGCATCTGAATAATTACAGTACCAGTCAAAAGTTTGGACACACCTACTCAAGGGTTTTTATTTATTTTTACTATTTTCTACGTTGTAGAATAATAGTGAAGACATCAAAACTATGAAATAACACATATGGTATCATGTAGTAGCCAAAAAAGTGTTAAACAAATCAAAATATATTTCATTTTTGAGATTCTTCAAAGTAGAATGCCAAGAGTGTGCAAAGCTGTCATCAAGGCAAAGCGTGACAACTTTGACGAAAATATATTGTGATTTGTTTAACACTTTTTTGGTTATTTACATGATTCCATATGTGTTATTTCATAGTTCTGATGTCTTCACTATTATTCTACAATGTAGAAAAGAGTAAAAATAAAGAAAAACCCTTGTTGCCGGCGTGCCAGGAGGGAGATTCCAAAATGTGGGAAGTGTGCAGGAGGGCATGGGACAGAGGAATGTGTAGTTTCAGTGGAAAAAGTTGTGTCAACTGTAGGGTTGCCCATGTTGCTGGAGATCGGAAGTGTCCGTTGTGAGAGAGGCAGAAGTAGAGGAGGATGGTTTGGTCAAGGGACCCTGAGAGGATCCCTGTGAGTAGTCTGTGTTGTTGGTGGCGGTAATGCAAGATAAATTGGATGCCAACTGCCGTTAACCCTCACAGACGAAGGCAAACCATTCTAGCCAATGAGATGGCAGATACATGTTTGAACAACCACAGTGGTTCTTGCTATCAGGAATCATTGGGATGCCCCTACCCCCATTGAAGTTTTAAATGGTTAGGTAAGGCTTATGGCTAAGCTTGAGTTTAGGGTAAAGACATCTGAAGGATCCAGGGTTGCACTAACAGGCATAAATAACTCTGATATTTCTTTAATTTAAGTAGGCAAGTCAGTTCAGAATTTTTTATTTTATTTTCAATGACAGCCTAGGAACAGTAGGTTAACTGCCTTGTTCAGGGGTGGAACAACAGCCTTTTACTTTGTCAGCTCGGGGATTCGATCTTGCAACCTTTCGTTAACTAGTCCAAAACTCTAACCACTAAACTACCTGCCATCCCTCTAAAAATATAAAGTGTTTTTGTCTAAAAGATGACAGGATGTCACGTGTCCTACTTATATCAGTACACTCATAACAACCTGAGCATTACAACACGTCGTTTTGATCAAATAACCCTCTTGTAACAAATAATCCATTCGATATTTTGTTGACCAAATTCGACTCATTGATCTCCATACAAAAACTCCTTGCTTGGTGAGCGAAAAAAATAAGAAAAACGCCATCTGCTGGAGAAGACAGACTGTAGCCCGAGTTTCCCCTCTTCCTCTCTGGCCATGTGCCAAAGGCTCTGTTTCGGCCGTTTCACGGAAGTAATTCTGGAAGCTCTGACGTGAACAAATAATAATCGCCATCTTGAGGAAGGAAACGCCTTGAAGAGGAAAGAATTGAAAACAACTGTAATTTATACTCTTGATGTTTGAATATGATAATAGTCATATTTTGCATGGTTTTTATTTGCTAAGTAGCCATATAACGTCAAATGGATTCATTTCATGGCGTCTAGCTAGTTAAAAAGTTCTGGAAAAAACGTGCCAGGTGGCTGGCAAGGCTAACTTAGCTGGGCTCCACTTGCTAACGTCGCTAGCAAAACATCCAGCTAGCTAGCTTAGCTAAGTAGAGAGCTAATTTATAGCTAGCCGTGTGTCTAATTTCAAATCACTGCAAGACAGTTTTGTACACGATGCTTGTCTTCCTTTATTCAACTGGCTAGTATATAAATAATTTGTATAACGCTAGATAGTTAACGTTACCTAACTGAAACAGTTGACGCTAGCTACATGGTTAGCTAGCTCACTAGCTTTCTGTTGGAACTTATCTTGCTAGCTTAAAAAATAACTTGTCAGCAAGTTTATAAACTAGGCATATTGAACAACTCACAAATGCTTAAAATATGGGTTAACCTATAATTGGCAGCGCAAAAATACACTGACTGTTTCGAAGCTGATTGGTTTTTCTCTTGTTCTCTAGTTTTCCTTCTGACAAAGTTGAATCCCTCATCTTCACTATGGGGAATTTATTTGCAAGTCTCTTTAAAGCATTTGGCAAGAAAGAGATGAGGATCCTCATGGTGGGTCTCGATGCTGCTGGTAAAACAACTATCCTGTACAAGTTAAAACTTGGAGAAATTGTAACTACCATTCCAACTATAGGTAAGCAGTAGTACTGGTGTTATGTAGGCCTAAATGTTGTTAGCCCAGTTTGTATGTCTATCATATTTTGTGTAACATTGAGACTTAAAATGTTTTTAAAATTAAAAACAGCATAATTCATTCCCTCTAGACATGTTCATGTGTTGCCTCAATTAGGTTGTACAGGTTATTCATATCTTCTCTCCTCCACTCAGGTTTCAACGTCGAGACAGTTGAGTACAAGAACATAAGTTTTACAGTGTGGGATGTAGGCGGTCAAGACAAAATTCGACCGTTGTGGCGTCATTACTTCCAGAACACACAGGGTAAGTTATGTGCAGACAGCAAGTCATTTCACTCCTGTCAAAGGGGTGAACAGACTAGAGCAGGGCATGGCATTAACTTTTTAGCCACTTGTGCTTTTGACAAGTAAGACTGATTTTTTTATTTATTTTTTTCTTCCAAAAGCTCAAGTCACTTACCTATTGTATGATACAAGGAACCACTTTACAAAATAAAATGCATTACAAACTTTTTTAACATACAGAATCAGGCAAAAATGTAGGCTACATTCTGCCTTATGGCTTCTTTATTTATTCAAGCCTGTCTCAAATTACAACAATGCCCCTTTAAGGCTCTCCTGGAGGATGGTGCGCCACCCTTGGTAGCCTATAAAATATTGCAACATTACAATTACAACCAAATACAAAATGTCTTTATAAAATAATTCCCTCCGGGGCTCGAAATTAAGGGTGTCTGGACATCCCTAGGTTCAACAGACTCTGGAACAGTTATGGGACGGCTGATCCAAAATTCTTACAACCACTTAAAAAAATGTAAACGCAATGAGGCTGTTGCAACAGATCAGACCGTTTAGCTTAAAACGTTGATAGTTTTATTTCTTCGTATTATAAGCTAAACAATGCACACATGGCTGTAGACTACACGCAAATGTTCCAAAATGCAATTAGCGGGAATACACTTGTTCCCAAAAGCACGCCGCACTGGTGAGTGGTTTCATCTGACCAGGATGAAAATATCATTTTGAAATTAAAAGGGTAGATATAAAGATACATCAACTAGCATGAGTTACTAATATGACTAGGATTATATCTTTAGCTGCTGGACAATAAAATAATGTTGATTTGAAAACCAATAGAACATGAGAAAAATGCATATGTCAATGGCATATTAAGTGTTTATAAAATAATTCCCTCAACATTACTATGGTGATATTTTGGCTGGGCTACTTTGAAACAAGGTAAGACATGCTTCATAAAATTACATAAAATGTCCAGGTTTTAAACAATTAAGTTTGTGGTTAAATAGTTTCAAAATGCTGACCACTTCCGCTCAGATTCAAGGCGGGTGATGTGCGATGCGCAACAGGCAACTGTCCTTCACTCTCCAGTCTTGTGACCATTTGATCTGAATTAACTGTGCCTCGAGTATGTCAACAGAATCATGCCTTTAGACGTTAATGTTAATTATCCTTTATTGTATTTGAATATTTAGCATCGGTTTGAACATATCACCTACATTTTGACATGTAGGCTTTTTTATTGGTGTACATGGTAAAATAGATTTGAATAGTATTCCAATGTTAGCCCCTCTGATCGAAATAGGCTAATTGTTTGATATTGTGATTTTTGTGTTAATTAAAAAAAAAAAAGTTTACTTGTCCATTCGGACAGCTTAAATCTATATACTTCTTGTCCGACAATAAAAAAAACTTGGCCTGGACAAGAGGGCAAGCATTAATGTTGACCCTGTAGAGGCAAGTCAGGTGACTCAAAATGTTCACGTTTTTCAGGTCTTATCTTTGTTGTGGACAGCAATGACAGAGAGCGTGTGAACGAAGCCCGTGAAGAACTGATGAGAATGTTGGCAGAGGATGAACTACGAGAGGCAGTCTTATTAGTATTCGCTAACAAACAGGTATCCTACATTTTTTATCATCTCAACTATCCAGTGTATTATGCCTAAAAGCAGCTGACTTGCATTTTTCTGTCTTAATAATATAGAAATGACTATATACACCCCTGTAAATACTTTGGATGTCTTTCTCTGGCTTGGCTTTTGTCTCATAATGGGAAAATGTCTCTTTTCAGGACCTCCCAAATGCTATGAATGCGGCCGAAATCACAGACAAGCTGGGACTGCACTCCCTCCGCCATAGAAACTGGTACATCCAGGCCACCTGTGCCACCAGCGGAGACGGTCTCTATGAAGGACTGGATTGGTTGTCTAATCAGTTAAAAAACCAGAAATAGGCCTAATCATCCGCTGTCCTCCTCAACTCACATATACCGTTTTCACACTATCCTGCCGACCCAAACCGTACGTACAGTGGCTCGCTCGGATGATTTCCTTTCACATTTTCCTTTCCAGCAAGGTTCTAGCAACTGTGGTAGATGAGAACCAGGCCGATGCAGTACAGCTCGGCTTAGTAGTGTGAAAAGGGTAACACTATCTTCTCTCTTCCCTTGTTTGTACTCTTCTGATGTTGCAAATTGAGCTACTTTTGTCAAAACGTACCTACTGGAAAGCTGCCCTCATTTCTCATCTCTAGTTACAACAATACACCATATGGGCCAGGGGGGATAATAACCCAATCTTGGAAAACTGTCAGGGTTTCTTATTTAATGTAAATAGTCCATTTCTGGGGGGGGGGGGGGGTTGTTATGAGGCAGCTTATTGCACACTTACAAAAATCAACCTTGGTTATTTCCTCTTGGCCGTTGGGCAGACATACTCGTGTGTAGTAAATGGAAAAGGGAGGCACATTTTTTTTTATACCAGCTATCATGGGACCCCGTGTCTCAACCTAACATTTAATGACTGCATTATACGTCAGCTGGTAATTTGTACTGTAAGAAGGAGCGTTTCATTTTTTGGGGGGGGTTCTGAATAATGCATATATACAGATGCACTACTTGAAACAATTATGGTTTAATACCTCAATGCTACAATGTCCTGCTCTCCCAAAATACCATTTATCAAAACACTGGCATTAACTAGTTGTACTGTGAGAATGTTCTTGAGGTGAAGCCTAAAACAGAGCTCTTGGGTTTCAAAGTCGAAAAGTCTTGTCAACACTTACCAGCTTTTTTTGTGTGCCATATCATTTTGAGAAGTGGCTGCCATGCAGTCTGTTCCTCTGAGTCTCATCATTCACCTGTTTTATGATGAACAGAGGTGCAGAGGTGTCTGTTCAGCATTGTTTGTATGACAGCGGCCTTTGTGGCAATGAACCTGAATTTAATAGCAAAAAAAGTGCAGGATGTGGTCCATATGTTGGTCTTGTTGGCGAGCAACACGTGCATGTTAGAGATTCTGCACAAATCAACAGATCTTCACAATGCCTAGAGAAGCAGAATTCCTTCCTGCCTATCCATTTGCTATAATAATCACATATCCTTTGCAGAATCTATCTCAAACGCACTTTGTCAACGGGACTAGCCAATTGATTGTTTACATTTTTAGTCTGCACAAGCATTCTGTCGTTACCCCTCCTGTCAACTGCAGGTGCTCAAGGGTTGGGATGCCTTGATTTCCTCAACATCCTCATCACAATGACTTAGCGCCACAACAACCCTATAACTTAAGGTGTATGCTATGTGATGCACTGGTTTGACAAAACAGTTATAGGCCTACATTCTGATGTACTGCATTAGCCTCCATTATGACCTCAAGATGTTGTTTTCATGCCTTTTTATTGAAAATGATAAGTATATTAATTGTTTTGGAATGAGGCATGTATCATGTGTCAGTAGCAAAAATAAATCTGTATGAGCTCCACATTTTTGAAATTAGTGCTAGTATCTTCTCTCCTTTGCAGCTCATGTTGTCCTTGGCAAGTTCTGAGGTATACTTTTGTCCTCATGTCAAAGAAACATGCTGTTCCATTACGAACCTTTGAGCTTCTTATCAAAAGGTTTTGGGTGTTATTCCACCAGCAGGGCTGGGATTGAATTGAAGGCAGTCAATTCAGGAAGTGAATTTGAAACTTGATTGTAATACACTTTCGAAATGCTTCTACTCCACAGTTTAAGTCGTTGAAAATATATGCGTTTTATTTAATTTTGCTTCCTGAATTGACCCCAGCCCTGTCCACCAGAGTGCTATGGAAATGTCTGCTTCTTTTAAAGGCGTTGGATTAAAACAACTTCTCTTGATTTTAAACTGATTGCTTGAACCTTTGTTGAAAACATTGTTAATCTCTTTACCAAAATGTCTAAACAGGTATTTTTTTTAAAATGTAAAGTTTGTTAATTTTTTTTTAGAAAAGCACTGTAATTAAAGCAATTAGATAATGTTTACATGTTCTGTCTCTCTTTGTGCAGTTAAGTGAAATGTAAATTGGATTTGATTATGCTGACATTACATCATTAACCTCTTATCTCCTTGGACTCAAGGAAGGCAACATGTATCTGAATGAATCTACCAACTGTCACTAAGCAAAGTGTATTTCAGTTCACATATTAAATATTGAAAACTTCCAAGTTAGAAACTGTCCCTACCCCATGCCTACAAGTTAAATCAAGCCTCTCCCCATTGACTGTTTGAATTCAAGATGACTTCACATCCTCTAAAAATGGACAAGGCCTGTACTTTGGTGTCACAGCCTCCTCTACTCTAACCCCATGCATGACCTGGGACTAAGGGAGTAGGTTAGTCAAAGGATGACAGCCAACTAACTACCCAAAACTGGTGTTGAATAAGTGACAAATGGAGATAGTGGGGCCTGTCTGTCTGTTATGTTGGGGTCTGCACCAGGGGAGGCAGGCAATAATTGGGGAGCAATCTAGGACAACGCTCTTTCAGGTTGATTAGGCTGCCATGGTTAACGCAGCCAAGCCTATAAAACATGGCAGGAGAGTATGGTAGAAGAGGGAGGGGCAGGACTCTCAGGTCCCTTAGAGGATGGCTTTGTCTCTGCCTCCTCTCCTGCTGGTCCATCAGCTTGGTTTGTGTGTGGTGGTCCTAACGGTACTCGGCCATATAAAGGACCAGCCTGGTTTTTTGCACTTTCCTTTGTGAATGCCTTGCTCTTTTTAGTGCACCCCCAGGTGCCAGCCAGCAGAATGCCCCTTTCAGAGCCAATTCAAGGCAAACGCAAACACTATACTCCATTATGACCACTGGAGTGCATTCCAATGGTATCTCACCACAGCCAGAGAGGCAGGGAGCTGAACCTAGAACAGAATGGAGGGATGGGGACAAAGGAGTTCTGGCTTGATTGAAGAAAGAAAAGGAGCAAAGCTGCTGAGTAGTGCAGGAGGCACAGTGGGATGGAGAGGGGTATTGGAGACCATAAGCATCGGAATGAGAGGATTTTCAACAGATGACCAAGAGCGACAAACCAAATAGGTGACAGTTGTTGGCCCACTTTTCTTTTCTTTTTTTTTAGCTGGTGGTGGTATGGGCAAGTGTGACATCAAAATTATATATTTTGGACAGCAATAGTTTTTATTGACAGTAACTTAATTTCAGCACCAAGTACACATCTACTTATCTTGCTTTCAGTACTTAACTAGTCCCTGATTTACTTGCATGAATAGTGGCAAAATGTCCTTCAATTTTGGTAGCTAGATCATAAAATACATTTGTACTGGTTCAGAATAAGATAACCAAGACACAAATTCAACAGATAAAAACGACAATCAGTTCCAACAAGGCCACAAGCCTGCGGGTGGTTTGAAGAGTAGCCTACAGATTGACACACTGTTCTCAACCACAGCCCACTGAGTCCAGTCCAGAGGTACATGAGGACAGTCCATAGACCAGTCAAGCTGCTCTGCTGTGGACTAGAGGGCTCCTCTCCCTCTGCGTGTGTCTGATTGTGGGGTTAGGGGGGAACTTAATCGTCCGAGTCTGTGTCATGGCGCCGCCTGTGGCTTTGTGTAGGAGCAGCAGGGGCTGCCTTGTGGCTAGCACGGTGACGAGGGACAGGGGACCCCCTGTCGGAGGAGTCTGTGTCATGCCTCTGCTGGCGTCGTTGGGAGGAGGAGGGGTGGCGCTCGCCCTTTGGCCCCCCCCTTGAATGGCTGTCATGGGGTCTGGCTCCAGTCTGACTGAGGCATGATGGATTATGATGATGGTGGTCCTTTCTGTGCCTGAGGAGTAAAACACACACACACAGAGTCAATGATTGGGACTAGTAGGTGGGGGTCAAAGTAAGCTGTTGTGAGAGCTGGCTGAGGAAGATAAAGCAGAGATACACTTAATGTTATGATACAAACCTTTACCTTTCTATGAGGATGATAACTATTTGGGTTCCATAAGAGAATAATGAATAAGGTCTCCCCCGCCCCACCGCCCAAAAAACAAGATAAGCATTACATGGGCTGGATGATGCATTCACTCAGTTCAAATCAACCCTACACCCATTTTAGAATTTCACAAGACTACCGCTTCCTGTTGCTAAACATCCTAAGACTCCTTTTTCATCATTGTCCTGTAGTACACACACATTAACTGACACATCCTTAGTAAGGGTAGCTACAACCTGTTCTATATTTCGACCAAGCATACAAAGTTTAATGGTTGACAGAACTTTTGTAGTTTGCCACAAAAACACAGCTTTTGAGATGGAACCAAAAACCAGCTTTACCTCCCCCTGCAACAGTGATTTAGCGCCCTCTAGTGCAAAGACTTGTCTTGTAGCATTATTAGGACTTTGGTGTCAAATCAAATTTTACTGGTCACATACACATGGTTAGCAGATGTTAATGCGAGTGTAGCGAAATGCTTGTGCTTCTAGTTCCGACAGTGCAGTAATATCTAACAAGTAATCTAACAATTTCACAACCACTACATTATACACACAAGTGTAAAGGAATGAATAAGAATATGTACATAGAAATATATGGATGAGCGATGGCTGTGCGGCAAAGGCAAGATGCAATATATGGCATAGAGTACAGTATATACATATGAGATGAGTAATGTAGGGTATGTAAACATGATATAAAGTGGCATTGTTTAAAGTGACTAGTGATACATTTATTACATCTGATTTAATTATTAAAAGTGGCTAGAGATTTGAGTCAGTATGGTGTCAGCAGCCACTCAATGTTAGTGATGCCTGTTTAACAGTCTGATGGCCTTGAGATAGAAGCTGTTTTTCAGTCTCTCGGTCCCAGCTTTGATGCACCTGTACTGACCTCGCCTTCTGGATGATAGCGGGGTGAACAGGCAGTGGCTCGGGTGGTTGTTGTCCTTGATTATCTTTTTGGCCTTCCTGTGACATCGAGTGGTGTAGGTGTCCTGGAGGGCAGGTAGTTTTCTCCCGGTGATGCGTTGTGCAGACCTCACTACCCTCTGGAGAGCCTTACGGTTGTGGGCGGAGTAGTTTCCGTACCAGGCGGCGATACAGCCCGACAGGATGCTCAAGATTGTGCATCTGTAAGTTTTAGTGTTTTCTTCAGCCTCCTGGAGGTTGAGGAGGCGCTGTTGCACCTTCTTCACCACGCTGTCTGTGTGGGTGGACCATTTCAGTTTGTCCGTGATGTGTACGCTGAGGAACTTAAAACTTTCCACCTTCTCCACTACTGTCCCGTCGATGTGGATAGGGGGGTGCTCCCTCGGATGTTTCCTGAAGTCCACGATCATCTCCTTTGTTTTGTTGACGTTGAGTGCGAGGTTATTTTCCTGACACCACACTCCGAGGGCCCTCACCTCCTCCCTGTAGGCCGTCTCGTCATTGTTGGTAATCAAGCCTACCACTGTAGTGTCGTCTGCAAACTTGAGGATTGAGTTGGAGGCGTGCATGGCCACGCAGTCATGGGTGAACAGGGAGTACAGGAGAGGGCTGAGAATGAGAACGCACCCTTGTGGGCCCAAGTATTGAGGATCAGCGGGGTGGAGATGTTTCCTACCCTCATCACCTGGGGGCGGCCCGTCAAAGTCCAGGACCCAGTTGCACAGGGCGGGGGTCGAGACCCAGGGTCTCAAGCTTAATGACGAGTTTTGAGGCAACAATGGTGTTAAATGCTGAGCTGTAATCGATGAACAGCATTCTTACATAGGTATTCCTCTTGTCCAGATGGGTTAGGGCAGTGTGTAGTGTGATTGCGTCGTCTATGGACCTATTGGGGCAGTAAGCAAAATGGAGTGGGTCAAGTTTGTCAGGTAGTGTGGAGGTGATATGATCCTTGGCTAGTCTCTCAAAGCACTTCATGATGATGGAAGTGAGTGTTTTGAATCTTGAAGCATGGAATCAGATTGTCGGACCAGCGTTGAACAGACTTGAGCATGGGCGTTTCCTGAATTATTTTCTGTCTATAGGCTGGGAGCACAAAATGGAGTTGTGGTCAGATTTGCCGAAAGAAGGGCGAGGGAGGGCTTTGTATGTGTCGCGGAAGTTAGAGTGGCAATGATCCAGAATGCTGCCAGCCTGGGGTCGCGCTTTCGATATGCTGATAGAATTTAGGGAACCTTGTTTTCAGATTAGCTTTGTTAAAACCCCCAGCTATAATAAATGCAGCCTCAGGATATGTGGTTTCCAGTTTACATTGAGTCCAATGAAGTTCTTTCAGGGCCGTCAAGGTGTCTGTGTGGGGGAGGGGGATATACACGGCTGTGATTATAGTCAAATAGAATTCTCTTGGTAGATAATGCGGTCGGGATTTGATTGTAAGGAATTTTAGGTCAGGTGAACAAATGGACTAGAGTTCCTGTATGTTGTTATGATCACACCACAACTCATTAATCATAAGGCATACCCGCCCTTGTTACCAGATAGATGTTTCTGTCTGCGCGATGCGTGAAAAAACCGTGTGGCTGTACCGACTCTGATAACGTATCCCGAGTGAGCCATGTTTCCATGAAACAGAGAATGTTACAATCTCTGATGTCTCTCTGGAAGGCATCCCTTGCTGGAATTTAATTGACCTTGTTGTCAAAAGACTTTAGTACTCGCCAATGTCCACTCGGGAGCGGTGAGCGATGTGCACGTCTACGGAGTCTGACCAGAAGACCGCTCCATCTGCCCCTTCTGCAGCGCCGTTGTTTTGGGTCAAACTACTGGGATCAATCCATTGCCCTGGGTGGGGGTCCAAACAGAGGATCTGCTTCGGGAAAGTCATATTCCTGGTTGTAATGTTGTCAAGCTGACATTGCTCTTATATCCAATAGTTCTTCCTGGCTGTATGTAATAAGACTTAAGATTTCCTGGGGTAAGAAAGATTTCCAGTGTAAGAAATAATACACACAAAAAAAAAAAAAAAATACTGCATAGTTTCCTAAGAACGCGAGGCGACCAGCTCTGTCGGCGCCATGTACTGTTCACAGTTTGTGATAAATGTTGCATTATCATTTTAAAAAGGCATAGGGATAATATGTACACATGACTGGTAGGTTAAAAAGGCAGAAACACGCTAACCTTTTACTGTCATTGTCTGAACCTGAAGAGGAGGAAGAGTCTCTTCTCTGCCTTTTCTTCTTCTTCTTTTCCTTTTTTTTTCTCTTTTCCTTTTTCTTCTTTTTGCTGCTCTCATGTCTATGATGGGAAAGTATAACAGACAAGTCTTGATTATATATATTTTTTGTTTGGACAGTAATGGAAGAAATGTACCTCAGGGAATCGCTTGTCAACACAATTTGTGATCAATAAGACGTTACCTTTGATCCATGTCCTGTTTCTCTGTGTTCTCAGACATCTTTCTGGCGAAGGCTTCCTGGCTTCCGGACTTCCCTTCTGTTTTATGGTGCTGTGAAAATAGCGCTCTCTATTATGACCATAATCATGTAACATGTCTATTACAGCATCAATTCCCAAGCTGTATAAATCATGTAGCTACACCAGTGGCGGCTCCTCAGAGGAACAAGGGGACCATCAGTGAATTTCATTTCATAAAACTTCAAAGTGATCATTTTTAGATACAACTATAATAAATATATTAACGTCACCAAATAACTGATTAAAAGACTGTTTTACAATTTATGTCTATAGTAGCCTCAACAGCATCTTCTCGATAGTTCAATAGTGTAGCCGGTGGACAGCTATTTTTCGTCCTCCTCTGGGTATATTGATTTCATAACAAAACCTAGAAGGCTCATGGTTCTCACCCCCTTTCATAGACTTAAACAGTTATTATGACAACTTCCAACCTATCAGAGCGCTTGCAGCATAAACTGTCATGTCTATCCAATCAAAGGATCAGAGAATTAATCCAATACCGAAAGCATAAGCTACAGCTAGCTACCACTGCAGTGCATAATGTGTAGTGAGTAATTGACCCAGAGAAAGATAGTTTAGCAGTTTTGAACAAATGAATTTCTAGCTATATTTAGTATGTTTCTCTTCTTCTTAGTTTACCTTTCACTTAGCTAATGAAGCTAATTTAGCCTACTCAACAACCAAGACAGAGAATAATGCTATTTATGTTAGCTAGCTGGATGAAGGCTATCCAACACTGCAACTCATTCAAGTGTATGTACATTCTGACGATTCTGTTTCAAAACGTTTCTTTTTAAAAATCTTTAAAAAAAAGACAATATCCAAAACATGCAATATACTTGCAGTAAAGCCGCTCAACATCTACACCACACCAGTCATCCAACAGACTCCCATTCAGAGCGACACACAGAAGCATCCAAGATCCCTCCAAGATCCCCACCACAGCTGTCCCACAAACATCCGAGACCGAAAATGACAACATTTAAATAAATTCCACTCCCCACCCCCAAGAACCCTCCCCACATGCACCAACAACCAAGAAAATGAACAAGCAAGAACAAAGAAAAAAAAGAAAACTATGCAAAACAAAGGACAACAAAGATGACTAAAATCATAACAGCAAGGCCAACTGTATATGTTTGAGTGCATGTCTGGCACCATTTACATGTGTGTGTGTGTGTGCATATTTGCAGCAACTCCACTCCCACTTGTCTCCAATTCCACATCCCCAACCCTCAGCTTCACTCAGCCCATCCCACCTACCTCTGCTGGCCACCCTCTTCGGATTTCTACGCAACATATATCTTTCAACTATGCTGTTTAACATAAGATTTAAATCTATCTAATCGAATAGAATCCACAGATTGCGAGTTGAAGATAAATGTTTTTACTAAGAGTATTAGTATATTAGTAATGGACTGCAGTTCTCCTAACAGTACTATTTCTAGGGTCAATTTTGGATCAATGTTATGCATTTTCAGCCATTCCTGAACCTGAGACAACAAAATCTGCAGAGCTTCGATGATTTTATGCCCCAAATATTCAACGTTTTGTTGGTGGCAAGAATTCTATATAATAATTTTAGCTGAAAAGCACGAAGTCTTGAATCTTGAGTCGTTTTATATATCAACTCAATAACCCTGTACCATGGAATCAGTAGATCAAAAATCTCTTCCCAACTATTTTGCAATCTGTATGGCACAGTTGTCAACATACTGGTCCTCAAATGAAACTGGTATACTTTCCTATTTATGTCAGTTTTATTCCTCTGCCAGTTTTGATCCTTTATATTGGGCAGACAGACCAGTTCCCTACTTCCTCCCGCTGCCACCTGCTTCCTCCATTTTTTAGGTAATGCTGTAATCAATTGGTTGTACTCTTGGATTGAGCAGACCTTCCCGTACAATTCTGATAACTCCATGAAAGATATAATTCTACCATTCCAATTTACAACATAATTTTAGAACAAAATACCCTTTTCAAACATATTTCCCATAAATACAGGTATTTTAACAACCAGCACATTTGAGTTCTGCCATAATATTTGTTCTATCTTTTCAGGGGGAATGAAATTAAATTTGTAGCTAGCTCTGCAATGCTTTGAAAAAAAGTATAATTTTCAATTAATCTTAAATGAGACATGGCAATCTGCACAAAGGCTATTTTTAAACAATGGATGAGCTTTTCTTAGTAATCTACTTGAGAACCATTTAAGGTTCAAGTAAAACTTTTGAATAAGTGAAGCTTTTAGAAAGAGGTTTAGTGCTTTTATATTTAATAAACTCAACTCACCCAATTCATATTCATTATATAGATAGGCACGCTTTATTTAGTCTGGTTTAGCATCCCAGATAAAGCAAAATATTTTTGCTCATATGATTTGAAAAATGAACCATCAGGAGTAGGCAGCGCCATAAGAAAGTGAGTAAACAGATTTGACTATGGAGTTAATCAGGGCAATTTTTCCATAAATAGACAAGTATTTCTAAGTTTTCTATTGAAATTCATTGTGGAGAGCTTATTTATATATTTTGTGATATGAATACCAAGTATGTCTACTTCACCGTCTGCCCATATTATAGGTAAACTGCAGGGTAATGTAAAAGTTGTATTTTTTAAAGAGCCATTACGTAATATTGTACACTTATCATAATTAACTTTTCTGGACTAAAACCTATCTATATCTTCAATGAGACATTGCAGGGATCTAGCTTGCAGACTTAATTTAAAAATTGAGTCATCGGCATACATGGACACCTTTGTTTTTAAGCCTTGGATTTCTAATCATATAATGTTGTCATTGGATATGATTTTAATAGCTAGCATTTCGATGGCCATAGCGAATAGATATGGTGACAGCGGACACCCTTGTTTAACTCCTCTTGACAATTCAAAACTATGCGAAGTAGTCGTTATTTACTATTTTACACCAGGGGTTGCTATTCATTACTTTTACCCATTTTATAAGAGAATCACCGAAATTGAAAAAAATAAAATCCAGTCTTACTTTATCAAAGGCCTTTTCAAAATCCGCTATAAATACCAGGCCTGGCTTCTTAGAGGTTTCATGATGTTCTATTATTTCTAGTATTTGTCGCATATTATCTCCAATGTATCGTCCATGTAAAAAACCTGTCTGATCAGGATGAACAATACCTGGTAAAATAATACTAGCATTTTGCTAGTATTTTGCATCACAACATTGAAGTGTAAGGGGCCTCCAGTTTTTTTTTTTTAGATAGACTGGGTCTTTATATTTGCCATCTGGGTCTTGTTTGAATAATAGTGAAATCAGACCATCCGGCTGAGTACCTGACAGACTTCCATTTCTATAGGAGCAGTTAAAACAAGCGAACAATGGAGTATAAAAAAAAAGGCTTGATATACTTCTACCGGTATGCCATCAAGCCCTGGGTTTTTTCCAGACTGAAAGGATTTAATAGCCTCAAAGTTCTCTGTAATTTGGCCTTCGCACTTTCATATTCAAAAAGATCCACCTTCCTTTTGAATCATTCCTAACTATTTGCACATTCATTTTTGTTAAATTAATATCATCACACCTTTTGAGTTCCTTTGTCCATGACAGAAAATTATTTCACCACCCCATTATTTTTTCCACACAACTTAATCTAAGGATGTAGAGTGAGTTTCCTGTAAACAGTATATGTTATATTCCTTTTCTTTTAGCCACATAAAGACTGATCTTTTTTTTAATAATCTGCTAAACCGTTACAATTATAACTGGCTATACTTATTTCACCCTTACCATAACTAGATACTATTCTCAGTCTAAATAAACCATAATTAGTGCTTGTAAAGTTACTGCCATCAGAGGTATTATGACGGTCAAAACTAGAGCTTTCAAATGTCTGATATCTAGAATTTAAAAAAAATTGGTTCTAGCAATATATGTTTTATGCCCTTGTCTGTTTGCCTGTGAGCCAATACCACATATGTTAGAAAATTGAGACAAGATATTATGTGTGTAGTAAATGAGTAAGTTGATGTGTTTATTGGATGTGATTTAGTGAGTGTGTACGATCTCTGTATAAGAGTAAGACTATGTGTGATTTGCATGGTTGAGTGTCTATGTGTGTAACATGTAGTGCATATAGCCTTAATATTCAAGATGATAATTGCAATCCATATTGTATCACCATCATAGTTGCATCATAATTACCTTTAACATCATTGAAAAACACATCCTTGCATTTCCATAGCAATTGACGTTTCACATGATCATGAAAGAGACCTTGCATTACTATAGAGACGGCTTCACTACAGTACAAATGTATCCCCATACAATGTTATTATTCCCCAAATGTCCCTATTCTGAGATCTTCCCCTTGCTCGTTGTAAACATGTAGATAAAGACAGAAAAGATAAACAAGAACCATGTTAAATTATAGAACAGTTCGACAATCGAGAGAGGTGAGGGAGAAAAGAGAGAAAGAGAAGAGCGAGATCAAGTGTATATGTATTAGTCCGTATGTGTAAGTGAACATGTAATTGAATACGTGTGTGTTCATATCCTCTTCAGTGTTCAGATATTTTTTTACAGTTCCCATAACGTTACCTTCTTTATTTTTCATAACCTGAAGTCCCTGTAGAATTTAGTACAGCCATGGTGTTATGGAGCTGTCTCGGAATAGCTGTCCATCTATAAAGCGTTTGTCCACAATGAGAAAGGCATGCTTACCCCTCTCCCTCTGTTGCCTCTGTACAGGATACAGTCTCTTGCGGTGTTCGTTTATCTCCTGTGGAAATTGGTCATCGAGACCGAATTTGGTCCCTTTAAGCCCCTTTCCCCTGCTGTTGATCAGCTCCTTTTGTTGGTGGTGTTCAAATTTTGCAATGATCGGTCGGGTACCCTTGGTCTTGTTGCGCCGAACTCAAAGTCTGTGTCCACGGTGAAAAGCAACCTTGTTTACAGTCTCTAGAGGAAGTTTCAAGGTGGATTGCATGAATTCTCTGATCCTGCCCTCTGGATTATTGGATGCGTCCTCAGGAATCTCCGAAAATATTAGATTTTCATGCATGCTACGACTTTGTATGTCTAGCTCCGACTACTTCATCGCCCTGTTATCCCTGAGTAGACAATCCATTTTAGAATCGTGGATTTCTTAAATGGAAGCAAACGGAACCAAACGGGATGGACCTACCCAAATTTGTCCAATAGAAACTCTAATTTTAGTTGCAAAACTGAACATTTTGCAACTGTTTGGACTAATGATTACGCCCCAGATCAGCTATATGCAGGCTAGGTATTGAATGCATCACCGTCTGTCACCTTGATTACACCAATTTGTCTCTCAAACTTTCATTTGAAGGTTAGGTTGTAACAATATAGGATATAGGACAAATTCAAGTATCATGTAGTAGCCTAAACCCATCGATAATACATTGAGCTGGGTGAATGGAATATGAATGACAATCATCCAATATGCTGTAATAGAAATACGGTCATGTTCATAATAAAAAAATAAAAAGTGTCCTCCCCGATCTTAAATGCCACTGGGCTACTAATGTGTAGCTAACACAAATGGATTAACACACCAACACGCTGTTGTGTACTATACTGAATAGCTAAACTGAGTTTGGATGTTCTACAGAGAGCATGAAAATAAACTTACTGTGAAGACTGACAAGCCAATTTTGGCAGCTTCCTTCTCCTTTTGGGAGAACACCATTTTCCGTGACGTTGCACTGATGACAGAAAACATATGAATAATTACTCAACTAGTACACTCCAATACGGCAAGCACCTTTTTTCTCCATTTGTAATTTTAAGGGGATACTCGGCCATGGACTCATCTATGTTCCTACAAAAATAGAGTCTAACGAGCGATAATGCTTAGAAAATAAACATCTCTAAACTGAGGATACATAAACAACTCAAGAGCCATAGTGGCTCGAAAACCATTCATCTCTTGTTGGTGAAATCTCCAACTGTAATACAGAATCAGAGCCTAACACTTTTGCAAATTGCAGTCAGTTACCCAGAGCTTCCAAGGCCTGAGACTCTATCCACATCTCTGTCCTCAGCTTCCACATCCTCCCTCCTGCACACATCTGCAAGGTCCTGTTGGGCACATTGCAATTGGAATTAAAGCAATCATGTTCTCATCCCTAAAATGTATGGTCAAATTTGATTGGAAATGGATTATGCTTGCTATTTGGGATCTGGTCTAGTTAATGTAAATCACTGTGACAACTGCAACAAAAAAAAAACATCTAAATAAATGTGATTTATTGAAACGTTATCTTCCCTGTTCTAATGCAGTTGTGATACTATAAAACAAAGACATGATTGTGATCCAAAACATACAATCTAGCACAGAATACAAATGTGTCTCAAAAACACTATGAAGGAAAAAAAGAAGCACCTCTTTGGTCAGGCCAGTTGGTTGTCTCTTTATATTCTTGTGGCCTCTGAAAACACAGAATAAGACATTAGCTTGACATTTTATTCTAATATTTCTGTAAGGTTCTTATTTTTGTGTGATGTTCCTCTTACAGGGCAGCCATCAGTGCCTCTTGCTCTGCTGCTTTCACAGTGGCAAGCTCCTCTTCTCTTGACATAGGCTTGACAACGCCTTTTTTGTCTTTGGCATACCACGTCAGATCTTTGCCTTTCTGCCATCGCCCCACCGGTGCCATAAGAGAGTTCCCTGGGGATGATACAATAACGGGGATGTAACTATACTTAAAATGCAAGCATGCATGCCCAAATCAAATCAAGGTTTATTTGTCACGTGCGCCGAATACAACATGTGTTGACCTTACAGTGAAATGCTTACTTACAGGCTCTAACCAATAGTGCAAAAAAGGTATTAGGTGAACAATAGGTAAGTAAAGAAATAAAACAACAGTAAAAAGACAGTGAAAAATAACAGTAGCAAGGCTATATACAGTAACAAGGCTATATACAGACACCGGTTAGTCGGGCTGATTGAGGTAGTATGTACATGTAGATATGGTTAAAGTGACATGGCTTTAATAATGAAGTTATACATAAAGTTTAATTATGTTTGATTTTCCAAACACAGAAGTGATTATCATAACTATTCTTACTCAGGGTGATATCTAAAAATCTAAGATTTTGCAACAGGCTGCAGTGTTTTAAAATCTTAGAAAAATAGTTATCGTGACCAGTGTATTAATTTGGAGAACATCTCAAAATTGTACAGCACTTCAAGTCAGTCAATTCATACATATATACATGCATACATTCCACAGACATACATACATGGCCAGAAGTACTGTATGTGGACACCTGCTCGTCAAACATCTCATTCCAAAAGTATGGACATTAATATAGAGATGTTCCCCCCTTTGCTGCTATAACACTCTTCTGGGAAGGCTTTCCACTAGATGTTGGAACATACCTGCGGGGACTTCCATTCAGCCACAAGAGAATTAGTGAGGTCGGGGACTTATGTTGGGCGATTAGGCCTGGCTCACAGTCAGTGTTGCAATTAATCCCAAAGGTATTCGATGGGGTTGAGGTCAGGGCTGTGTGCAGGCCAGTCAAGTTCTTCCACACTGATCTCAACAAACCATTTATGTATGGACCTTGCTTTGTGCATGAGGGCATTGTCATAATGAAACGGGAAAGGGCTTTCCCCAAACTGTTGCCACGAAGTTGGAAGCACAGAATCGTCTTGAATGACATATGTTGTCGCGTTAAGATTTCTCTTCACTGAAACAAAGGGGCCTAGCCAAACCATGAAAAACAGCCCTAGACCATTATTCCTCCTCCACCAAACTTTACAGATGGCACTATGCATTGGTGCAGGTAGCATTCTCCTGGCATCTGCCAAACCCAGATTTGTCCGATGGACGGCCAGATGGTGAAGCATGAATCATCACGCCAAGGAAACATGTTTCCACTGCTCCAGAGTTCAATGGCGGCGAGCTTTACACCACTCCTGCCAATGCTTGGTATTGTGCATGGTGATCTTAGGCTTGCATGTGGCTGCTCGACCACGGAAACCCATTTCATGAAGCTCCCGAACAGTTCTTGTGCTGAACATTCTTCCAGAGGCAACGTCAGTTTGGAATGCAGTAGTGAGTGTTGCAACCAAGGACAGACGATTTTTACACCAGCGGTCCTGTTCTGTAAGCTTGTGTGGCCTACCACTTTGCGGCTGTGCCGTTGTTGCTCCTTGACATACCCACTTCACAATAACAGCACTAGCAGGGCAGACATTTGATGAGCTGACTTGTTGAAAAGGTGGCATCCTATGACGGTGCAAAGTTGAAAGTCACTGAGCTCTTCAGTACAGGCCATTCTACTGCCAACATTTGTATATGAACATTGCATAACTGGGTGCACGATTTCAGGTGTGGCTGAAATAGCAGTATCCACTCATTTGAAGGACTGTCCACATACCTTTGGTCATGTACACCGAACAAAAAATATAAACACAACATGTAAAGTGTTGGTGCCATGCTTCATGAGCTGAAATAAAAGATCCCAAAAATGTTCAATACGCACAAAAATCGTATTTCTCTCAAATGCTGTGCACAAATTTGTTTACATCCCTTTACGTGAGCACTTGTCCTTTGCCATGATAATTAATCCACCTGACAGGTTCGGCATATCAAGAAGCTGATTAAACAGCATGACCATTACACAGGTGCACTAAAATGGCCACTACAATGTGCAGTTTTGACATACAACACAATGCCACAGACGGCTCAAGTTGTGAGAGAGTGTGCAATTGGCATGCTGACTGCAGGAGTGCCCACCATAACTTTTGCCAGATAATTGAATGTTAATTATTCTACCATAAACCGCCTCTAACACGTTTCAGAAAATGTGGCAGTACATCCAACCTGCCTCAACCTCAGATCACGTATATGGCCGAGCAGATTGCTGATGTCAACCTTGGGGAAAGATTTGGGTTATGGTATGGGCTGGCATAAACTACGAACAACAAACAAGATTGCATTTTATCAACGGCAATTTGAATACACAAAAATACCGTGACGAAATCCTGAGGCCCATTCTTGTAAGGTACTGTATCTGACCAACAGATGCATATTTGTATTCCCAGACATGTGCAATCCATAGATTAGGGCCTAATGATTTTATTTAATTTGAATGGTTTCCTCATATGAACTGTAACTCAGTAAAATCAATGAAATTGTTGCGTTTATATTTCAGTATAGTGTGTGTATTTATGATTACTTCTATATCTGTGCGCCTACTAGCTACGTAGCTGGCAGCATCACATTCCCTGGCCAACTGCAGTACAGTGTGCGTGCCGCTCTCCATGGACCTTGCCAGTATTCAATACTGGAGTCAGCTGTGTGCGTTTGACTTTCTCAAGTTCGACATAACTAGGTTTACCAAAGTTTCAGGCAGATACTGAGTTACACACAAGCAATGTAATGAGGGACTACAATAAGGAAAAAGGTAAGAACGTGGCATTGAGAAATGTTTACAAGCTAACGTTACTATTGCTAGCTACATTATTGATTATACATTGGCACTTACACGCATCTAACTAGTATATAAAATTGACCGATTTAACAGTTGGCTAGTATTTCGCAAGGCGAATATAGTAAACTAGACAGCTACTGTAGCACCGCACTGACGTTGACGATGGGTGGATGCCCATTTTACTCCACTTACCGAGGTAGTTTTCCCTGTGTTTATCGCCTTTCACATCGTCCCAGTTGAACTGGTCTTGCCCTCCCCTTACACCCCCAGATCTCGAGGCACCAAACATTATTTCAGAGTTGTAATAAAGCTAAACGATGAAAGGCTTGTTTACACGTGCGCGCTAGGCCCTGTATTGATCTGCATCCAGGCAGTTTCCTTCTGACTGTCCTGCCAGGTTGGTTCTCTTCCACGTTCGCCTCGGGCGAGAAAGCTAGCGCTTGGATTATATAGCAAGCTAACGTTAGAAGCACGTTGAGTAGCCTTTTTAGTATTTTGAAGAAATGTAGCTAGCTAAACTTTTGAAAAACTAAGTACACAACACCGTTGCAAACTGCTTTTTCTCTGGCGTTTGCACGATCCGCATGCGCGCAGATAGCTAATTTAGCTGGGGGCGTTCATTAAGCACAGTTCGCAATGCTAAATCTGCTACCACTGTAAAACACGTTCATCAAACAATTAGATTATTTTCTATGTCAATTTTAAACATGGATTTGGTTGCAGATTGCCAGACGAGCTGTAGAAGTCTTATGTATAGTATGCGGTCTAAACGCTCACGAATTACTCGTTTATTTGGCTCGTGATGATGACGTCAAACTCGATCTGTGATGGCTCTCACACAAGGTAGACAGAATATGGAGAAGACGCCTTGGAGACATTATTGAGATCTTGGACCGCAGTCATTGCAGATGTATATGAGGCATTTCTTCAGGCTCTTCTCAGGTAGGATGATATACCCATTTGACCGCTAGTCTATAAAAGGTGTCAATAGCCCTGCTGTTTCCCTCTCATCACTGAAGAAGCTAGCTAGCCAGTCTGTCACACAGGCCATCAACATTGGTCAATCCCTGTTCCATTTGACAGAAGTTGATGTTTGCTTTCTAATTCTAAAGTTTAAAATGTCTTGTTTACGTAATCATCTATCCTCTCCCACACAGCTATTAGAAGTCCAACCTGCTATAGATATTGTAAGTGGTGCCTAAATTAGGTGTCAACGTTTAGCTGGCTTCAACTTGGATGTTTCTAGAAAGCCAGCATGCTTGTGATTTTATTATAGGGGACAATATGGTGAGAAAAGGAGAACAGATTGGACCTGGATTGGCTGCTTTTGTCTATTTTGTTGTTGAATTGGAAAAAAGTGCCTTATTTAAACTGCATAAAATATGGATTCTAGGACCTTCTCATGCAATATGGTTTTTAGATTGACCGGGGTGAAAATAAGATGGAGCGGTTTGGTATGAAGTACTGGCAAAAGCAATAGTGGGGGTATGCCGTCTACAGTTCTCTTTGAATCTATTTGACTATTTATCATTACCGCATGTAAGTCGCAGGAAAAATTCACAAATAGATGTGGAATATGCTCCAAAATGTGGTGTGGTTCAATGGTAACACAGACATTTTGCCAAGGCACAGAGAAGTGCGTGGACAGCAGTGTACGCATCAATTCAGGTTACAAGACTTGTTTAGGCCTAATGAATGAGTGAAATACCATAAGAAACATGTTGGATATGTTTTCACATCTTTTCAGTTCCTTAATCACATCTTTTCAGTTCCTTAACCGGTCAAACTGTCATTTGGAAATCTCCCTGGTCCCTAAATTCCCTCGCTTCGTGAGTGAAGAGGAAATTAAATCACTTTTCCGACGTCAACTAGGTTGTTGATGATGCATTGATAATTCTATCGATTTATGACATTCTGGTGAGCAAGGCTTTATTTAGTATTCTAGACCGGGGTTTCCCTAACTCGGTCCTGGGGCCCCCACTGGGTGCATGTGCTAGGGAAAAAAAAAACTCAACTACACAGCTGATTCAAATAACCGTCTCATCATCAAGCTTTGAGGATTTTAATCAGCTGTGTAGTGTTAGGAGTTCAGAAATTAGCATTTTCAAAATGTAGACCTTCATTTGAAACCACTTTGCATGTATTTTTTCCTTAACAGAAAATACAACACGTTCGGCAGAAAATAATTACATTTTCATGAAAACAGAAGTGCAATGCTATTTGGCTAACAGCCACACAAGTAAATGAGCTTACAATGAAAAAGCAATGCATTTGTTTGCATTGCCATCATATTTCTAATGTTTATCATAGAAAGAATGTAACCAACTACAGTTTCTAAGTTAATGTTACCTGAGAAACACTGAGAAAAGTAGCTACATATCAGTCAGTGCTGTCTGATGATAGAATGCCAGTTTGTGACTTCTCATCCAAGTGGAGAAGTATAACTGAAGCACAACATTAGTCTGACGCTGAGCAGAAATGACAATAAGAAGCTTTTTTTTTTTTTTTTTAAATCTGCGTTTACAAAATGCAGCAAGATATCTTATGCGTTCTTTTTTTTTCTGCATGAAAAACGCAGAATTCTGCATTTAACGTGACTCCCGGGGGCCCCAGGACCGAGTTTGGAAAACCCTGTTCTAGACGAGCATCAAGTAATGACAGCAGATAAGCTGAATATATCTAATTATAGACAAGTTGATAAAAAAATTGCCTACCAAATGCAATACATTTATAAGCGGAAACAAATCTAGATGAGGCTTAAACTATCCCCCCCCGAAATCCCGCCGTCCCTGAGTAATGTGTGCAGGTAGTCTACATGAGCCTTTTGAAGTAACTGTTTGACTATCAGATGAAAACATCATGACTGGTTGTGTTTGACACATTAAAAGGTAGGCTAATACATTTTAAAAGTTAAACAACAAATCTAGACTATTAGGCCCATAGCGATCCTATTGAATTAGAGATTCTATATGTAATTCTATTAGGCCCATAAAATGTTTAAATAAAAGCACGAGCACACATAGGAAGTACCCTGTACTGGGAAAAAATTACATATAATTTCACCCCTGGTTTTAAAGTTAAGCATATCCTCTGTGGTGGAATTATTCTAATCAAATGAGAGAGACTTTTGGATGTCTTCAAAACAATTTAACTTTATTTATTACTGCAGTAATGGAGTGTTAACGGTCACCCAATGGTGTAGACTTCAAGCCCAAACAAACAGGGTTAGGTTACAACTTTATACTGTTCCTGAGTCCTTGTGACGAAGAACCGATATAGAAATGATACAAAAAGGTACATTGTGATCTCATGTAACAAACATCAAGATTTACATGCCGCCAAATATCTGTCTCTAGTTAATTTACTGCTTTGTTATACAGAAATAGTAATGTAACCAAGGACACGAGGTCATTCCCTCAAATGATTAAGTCCAGTGTTCATCTTCCATATGGGATAAATAAACTGGAGATTGGGTCTCCCTGGCACCAACAGACAGGCACACACACTAATCATAGAATGGAATGCAGTCTTTAGGTTATCACCAAGCCATCGTAAATCTACTGTCAGCGTTAACAAACACATGATAGTTCTAAGAACCCACTTCTGTTTGCCCTCAGAAAAACAGACCGGGTGAATGTACTAATATAGGAATACATTCTAATATATAAGTAATGTGATTAACATAATGTTGTAATTCTATGACACCTCCCTTTTTTGGGGGCGGCAGGTAGGCTAGTGGTTAGAGTGTTGGGCCAGTAACCAAAAGGTTGCTGGATTGAATCCCCGAGCTGACAAGGTAACAACAAGGACAAGGACATTTTGTAAACGCAGATCTGTCGTTCTGCCCCTGAAGGCAGTTAGTTAACCCACTATTCCCTGGTAGACCGTCATTGTAAATAAGAATTTGTCCTTAACTGACATGGCTAGTTAAATGTAAAAAATAAATAAAAAATGTATAGATTCCACATGTGTAGGCTATCTTACGTGACTGAACACTTTGTTCATATTGCTGACTGCATTAACTACTAATCAGTAGCCTAATGAAATTAAGAGCCAACTGATTTTACATGATGAAAGGTTGGTCACTGTTTGGCAAGGACCGATCACATGCTGTGGAACAGTGGAATGCATATAAGGGCCAACTGTCTTAGTAAACCTAATGCCAAATCTGTAATGGCATGCAGACGGTTTCCTGTAACCTTTTGAATTAGCTTTATCCCATGCCTGTAGTCAACTCGCATGCACCCCTTGTTTTCTGTCACATTTGAAAAGTGGTGCCTCGAGGTGTTACGGAAATCTTATAGGCTCATCCTATGTATGGTGATGTTGTAGACCCAATTCTTTTGGAATGTGTTAGGGATGCACAGATATGACATTTTTGGCCGATATCCGATATTTTCCATGCCCCCCCCAAAAAATATATACCGATAACCGATTATTTAACAATTGTGGCCTTTTAAGCATTCTAGTACAGTTAAATAGTTGAAACACACTGACCAAAAAGTTATTTTGTTGGCATTTACGTATGTCTCCATTACCAGTAAAACATAATCAAAACATTTTTATTTTGCTTACTTGCTGTGCTGTTTCATTGTTCAGTCTCAACCAGGATTTCATCATACATTTCAAGCAGTGAAGTTTCAGCTCTGTCTGTCCGTGGCCTCTTCCTCGGTGCGTCATTGTCACTGTGACCATTTCCATCTTGTCCAGCTGTGTCTACCATTTCACGTAAACCCTGTTTCTTGTCTGCATCCAAGTAGCGGTCCTTGTACCTAGCATCGAGCATAGTGGCAACACAGTAGAGGCTCAGAGAGAATGCCACTGAATTGCTTGTTCACAGCCTCGAGTACTTTTGCAAGTTTTAACCCCACGGTCTGTCGGCAGTTTTGAAGGCGTTTCAATGCCACGACAGAGGGTATCGTGTCTGCTGCAGATAAAGTTGATTGGCTTATTTCTTGAGTCAGTTGTTCAAATGGCGCTAGGTGTGTGTTCATGTTTCAAACATGTTCTCAAATGCCATTTGAAATGGCAGCAGCGGTATGAAAACCAGCACATTCTTGAGCATGCGCTACGGCTTTCCTCAGTACGAAGTCCTCGTCGACCCACTGCTGTCAGACTCATGGGGCTGACATCGCTGGTCCAAATGTCAGTCATGAAGCTAATAGCAGTGACGCCCATAGCAAGTAGCTCATAGATGTGCGCTTCAACAATGTGTAACTCCAGTAGGGCAACATCTGAAAAATAGCGCCTACTTGGCAGTGTGTACCGGGGCTCGACCAGTCGGCAAAAGCCAACATCATCCACGACAGAGAATGGTTTGTGCGCTAATTATTTTTCTGCTTTTGTTCTATAGTGGGCCCACAGTTCGGTATGCATCACGGTTTGTGGGACACGGTAACGGTACGGTTATATATTGCATCCCATATATATATATATATATATATATATGGGATGCAATCCGTGGCTTGCGAAAGTATTCACCCCCTTGGCATTTTTCTTATTTTGTTGCCTTACAACCTGGAAATAAAATTGATTTTGGGGGTTTGTATCATTTGATTTACACAACATGCATACCACTTTGAAGATGCAAAATATGTTTTATTGTGAAACAATCAAGAAATAAACAGAACTACTTCAATACTTTGTAGAGCCACATTTTTCAGTAATTACAGCTGCAAGTCTCTTGGGGTATGTCTCCATAAGCTTGGCACATCTAGCCACTTGGATTTTTGCCCGATCTTCAAGGCAAAACTGCTCCTTCAAATTGGATGGGTTCCGCTGGTGTACAGCAATCTTTAAGTCATACCACAGATTCTCAATTGGATTGAGGTCTGGGCTTTGACTAGGCCATTCCAAGACATTTAAATGTTTCCCCTTAAACCACTCAAGTGTTGCTTTAGCAGTATGCTTAAGGTCATTGTCCTGCTAGAAGGCGAACCTCCGTCTCAAATCTCTGAAAGACACAGGTTTCCCTCAAGAATTTCCCTGTATTTAGCGCCATCCATCATTCCTTCCATTCTGACCAGTTTCCCAGTCCCTGCTGATGGAAAAACATCCCCACAGCATGATGCTGCCACCACCATGCTTCACTGTGGGGATGGTGATGAGAGATGTTGGGTTTGCGCCAGACATAGCGTTTTCCTTGATGGCCCAAAAGCTCAATTTTAGTCTCATCTGACCAGAATACCTTCTTCCATATGTTTGGGGAGTCTCCCACATGCCTGTTTGGTGTACACAAAGTGTTTGCTTATTTTGTTCTTTAAGCAATGGCTTTTTTCTGGCCACTCTTCCGTAAAGCCCAGCTCTGTGGAGTGTACGGCTTAAAGTGGTCCTATGGACAGATTCTCCAATCTCCGCTGTGGAGCTTTGCAGCTCCTTCAGGGATATATTTGGTGTCTTTGTTGCGTCTGATTAATGCCCTTCTTGCCTGGTCCGCGAGTTTTGGTGGGTGGCCCTCTCTTGGCAGGTTTGTTGTGGTGCCATATTATTTCCATTATTTTTAATAATGGATTTAATGGTGCTCCGTGGGATATTCAATGTTTCGGATATTTTTTTTTATAACTCAACCCCGATCTATACTTATCCACAACTTTATCCCTGACCTGTTTGGAGAGCTCCTTGGTCTTCATAGTGCCGCTTGCTTGGTGGTGCCCCTTGCTTAGTTAGTGGTGTTGCAGACTAGGCGGCCTTTCGGTGTGTGTGTGTATATATATACTGAGATCATGTGACACTTCGATTGCACACAGGTGGACTTTATTTAACTAATTATGTGACTTCTGATAGTAATTGGTTGCACCAGATCTTATTTAGGGGCTTCATAGCAAAGTGGGTGAATAGATATGCACGCACCACTTTTGTATCTTTTTTTTTCACTTGGCCAATTTGGACTATTTTTATGTCCATTACATGAAATCCAAATAAAAATCCATGTCAATTACAGGTTGTAATGCAACAAAATAGGAAAAATGCCAAGGGGGTGAATACTTTTGCAAGGCACTGTATACGCACGCACACACTACCAGGAAAATGTTTTAGAACACCTACTCATTCAAGGTTTTTCTTTATTTACTATTTCCTACATTGTAGTATAGTACACATAAAAACTATGAGGTATAAAAACTATAAAAACTATGAAAATAAAAAAGTGTTAACCTCTCTGGGGTGTGTGGGACGCTAGCGTCCCACCTGGCCAACATCCAGTGAGGTTGCAGAGCTCCAAATACAGAAATACTCATTATAAAAATTCAGAACAGATACAACTATTTAGCATTGATTTAAAGATTAACTTCTTGTGAATCCATCCACGGTGTCAGATTTTCAAAATGCTTTACGGCGAAAGCATACCTTACAATTATTTGAGAACATAGCCCAGCAGACAAATCATTACAAACAGTAACCAGCCAAGTACAAGGGTTACACAAGTTAGAAATGGAGAGAAAATTCATCCCTTTGATAATCTTCATATTGTGGCACTCAGAACACATTCATTTATTCAATAGATGTTCCTTTTGTTCGATAAAGTCTCTCTTTATATCCGAAAACCTCCGTTTTGTTCACATTTTCTTCAGTAATCCACAGGCTCAAACAGTCACAACAGGCAGACAAAAAAAATCAAAATTGTTTCTGTAAAGTTCATAGAAACATGTCAAACGATGTTTATATTCAATCCTCAGGTTGTTTTTGCCTAAATAATCTATAATATTTCAACCGTACAATAACGTTGTCAATATAAAAGGTAAACCAGAAAGGCACTCTGGTCACGCGCATGAAAAAGCTCTGTGACCCGGCAGGGTCCACTCATTCAGACTGCTCTTACTCCCTCATTTTTCAGAATACAAGCCTGAAACCATTTATAAAGACGGTTGACATCTAGTGGAAGGCATAGGAACTGCATTTTGAGTCCTAAGTCAATGGATACTGTAATGGCATTGAATAGAAAACTTCAAACAAAAAAAATCCTACTTCCTGAATGGATTTTTCTCAGGTTTTGTCCAAAAATCTCAAATTTGGACTCATCAGACCAAAGGATTGATTTCCACAGGTCTAATGTCCATTTCTCGTGTTTCACGACCCAAGCAAGTCTGCTTCTTATTGGTGTACTTTGGTAGTGGTTTCTTTGCAGCAATTCAACTATGAAGGACTGATTCACGCAGTCTCCTCTGAACATTTGATGTTGAGGTGTCAGCAATTTATGAGGCTGGTAAGTCTAATGAACTTATCCCCTGCAGCAGAGGTAACTCTGGGTCTCCCTTTCCTGTGGTGGTCCACATGAGACCATTTCATCATAGCGCTTGATGGTATTTGCGACTGTACTTGAGGAAACCTTAAGTTCTTGACATTTTCTGGATTGACTGACCTCCATGTCTAAAGTAATGATGGACTGTTATTTCTCTCTGCTTATTTGAGCTGTTCTTGCCATAATATGGACTTGGTATTTTACCCAATATGGCTATCTTCTGTATACTACCCCCCCCCCCCCCCCCCCCCACACACACACACCTTGTCACAAGACAACTGAATGGCTCAAACGCATTAAGAAGGAAAGAAATTCCACAAATTAACTTTTCACAAGGCATGCCTGTTAATTAAAATGCATTCCAGGTGATTACCTCATGAAGCGAATTGAGAGAATACCAAGAGCCTGCAAAGGGGGGTGCTCAAGATGGCATGAGAGGGTGTAACATTTCTAGCTGAGGAACAATTTTAGGCTTTTCTCACAAAGTTGATAGTTTTAGACTGCAGTTGCAATTTGTTTTTTCACAAAAATGATATCTATCCATACAATGTAGCTATTTTGAATAATTTTGTAATCAAACCATGGAAATATAGTTTTGACAATTTCCAACTAACAAGCTAGCTATCAAAGTTTCAGCGTGTGTAGTTAAGTGTAAAAAAAAAAAAAAAAGGGAGGGGGGTGAATGGGATTCATACCCAAATACCCCAACCAAGGAGCAACTTCCAAAGAAGCTGAGAAGTGAACCATCAATGAGCCAGCTACAGGACAACATCGTCCGCATCCTCACGGCTAAAATCAAAGAGAGCGCAGATGACATCATGGATGTGGCGAAAAAGAACACTGTCAGTATCGTTAACCTGAAGAAATCAATTGATTTCAATGCTCAGGAAGTAAAAACTCTGAAGCAGCAGAACACAACATTGAAAACTCAGGTTGCAAAGCAGGAGAAGAAACTCACTGAAATGGAGTCAAAGGTAAACGAGAATGACCGGTATAGTTGGAGATGGAATTTTCTAATTTATGGAATAGCAGAAAAATCTGACGAGAACATCAAGGCAGGCGTGAAAGACAGGGCAATGGTCCCGGGGGAGGAGCGAAATGTTGTTGCAGGTTCTCTGGATGTAGTGCACCGCCTGGGTAGGCTGAGAGATGGGGAAAACAACCAGCCACCACGACCAGTGATCATGAGATTTATCTCCAGGACAGCGAGGGATATGACATTGAAAAGTGCAAAGAAAAATTATTATTTAAAAAAGAACAACCTGAGGTTCAAGGAGGATCTGACAGCATTTGATAAAGAAGCTCGGAATCGTCTGGCCAACGATCGAGAGAGCAAGGAAGGGAAAGTGCATACTTTGCGGGAGCCAAGGCTTTTGGTAATGGAAGGGAAATTCATGCTGACGCCTAGCTTGTTGACTGATGGATTTATCAAGTGAGTTGTGCAGGAATTAGTTTTATTTGTATCTGATAAACATATTTCTTGGGGAAAGAGCATTATTTGTGAGCCAAACTTTTTTTTATGTATATATATTTTTTTGGGGGGGGGGGCATGGAAATTCACACTGACACTTAATGTTAGCTTGGTGGCTATTTGTTTTACCAATCTATGGTACAATGTTATTTGCAATTTGTGTGATATATAATTTAGGTCAACCACTTGTGTGGTGCAAAGGACTTTTCTTTTTGTGAGAACCCGATTTTAATGTGAAAGTATACAAGTTTAATATTCTTCATATAGTCATTGTGATATTAAATGTCCATTTCTGTTTTTTCTATTAATGCCAGGGGAATTTAACATTTTGAATAGGAAATCTTTATTTTTGTATTGTAAGAGTGACGACTTTTATTTCATTCAAGAAACTCATGCCTGTTCCACAGATACTGCGTTTTGGAAGTGTCAATGGAGGAATGATATTTGGTACGAATCGGTCAGCAGGTGTCGCTATTTTAAAAGGCAACTTTAAGGGTCATGTATTGAGTCATGAAGCAGATAATACAGGGAGATGGATTATACCATTGGTAGATGTCAACCACGTTCAATTCATTGTTGTAAATATTTATGCTTCCCATAACAGGTCAAGTAACTGTACTTTATTTAGAGACATTGAGAGGAAAATAAGTAAAATTGTCTACATTCCCATTGGCCAAAGTAATATGGTGTGGAGATTTTAATACAGTATCACATGATAATCTTGATAGCCTCCTAAGGATAGCAATTATGTTTGTGAGATAAGGAATATGTCTAAGGTCAGAGGTGTTCTAGATATTTGGAGACACTGAACCCAGATAATCTTATGTTTATATTGGGTATCAAAGATTTATCTATACAATCCCGTATTGATTTCTGAAGATATGGCTGACAAGGTTGATACAGTCTTAATTGAACCATAGATTTTTTTTTAACAGACCACAAAGGGATCTCGATAAATATGCATGGTTTGTCAACAAAAAAAGTTTGTTACTGGAAAATGAACAAGACTCTAGAGAATTAAGTATTTAAGAAGGAAGTAGCAGGAATTATTGATAAATACTGGAATTGTGCCTGTGTTAAAAATATGTTTGGAAGTTACTGGGAGCTATTTTTTACTTATTTATTTCACCTTTATTTAACCAGGTAGGCAAGTTGAGAACAAGTTCTCATTTACAATTGCGACCTGGCCAAGATAAAGCAAAGCAGTTCGACACACACAACGACACAGAGTTACACATGGAGTAAAACAAACATACAGTCAATAGTACAGCATAAACAAGTCTATATACGATGTGAGCAAATGAGGTGAGATAAGGGAGGTGAAGGCAAAAAAGGCCATGGTGGCAAAGTAAATACAATATAGCAAGTAAAACACTGGAATGGTAGATTTGCAGTGGAAGAATGTGCAAAGTAGAAATACAAATAATGGGGTGCAAAGGAGCAAAATAAATAAATACATTAAATACAGTAGGGAAAGAGGTAGTTGTTTGGGCTAAATTATAGGTGGGCTATGTACAGGTGCAGTAATCTGTGAGCTGCTCTGACAGTTGGTGCTTAAAGCTAGTGAGGGAGATAAGTGTTTCCAGTTTCAGAGATTTTTGTAGTTCGTTCCAGTCATTGGCAGCAGAGAACTGGAAGGAGAGGCGGCCAAAGAAAGAATTGGTTTTGGGGGTGACTAGAGAGATATACCTGCTGGAGCGTGTGCTACAGGTGGGAGATGCTATGGTGACCAGCGAGCTGAGATGAGGGGGGACTTTACCTAGCAGGGTCTTGTAGATGACATGGAGCCAGTGGGTTTGGCGACGAGTATGAAGCGAGGGCCAGCCAACGAGAGCGTACAGGTCGCAATGGTGGGTAGTATATGGGGCTTTGGTGACAAAACGGATTGCACTATGATAGACTGCATCCAATTTGTTGAGTAGGGTATTGGAGGCTATTTTGTAAATGACATCGCCAAAGTCGAGGATTGGTAGGATGGTCAGTTTTACAAGGGTATGTTTGGCAGCATGAGTGAAGGATGCTTTGTTGCGAAATAGGAAGCCAATTCTAGATTTAACTTTGGATTGGAGATGTTTGATATGGGTCTGGAAGGAGAGTTTACAGTCTAACCAGACACCTAAGTATTTGTAGTTGTCCACGTATTCTAAGTCAGAGCCGTCCAGAGTAGTGATGTTGGACAGGCGGGTAGGTGCAGGTAGAGATCGGTTGAAGAGCATGCATTTAGTTTTACTTGTATTTAAGAGCAATTGGAGGCCAAGGAAGGAGAGTTGTATGGCATTGAAGCTTGCCTGGAGGGTTGTTAACACAGTGTGTTAACAACTAATGAAATTTGATATAAGGTTTTTGGCTATTTCAATGGGGAAATGAATTGCTCGTGTCAAGAGAAAGAATATGACATCATAAAGGGAATAATGGATTAAAACAACTGAACTATCTTCATTGCAAATGCAGTTAGACTGTGTCTATGAGGAAAAGGCCCGGGGAGCGTTTGTAAGATCAAGAGGGAGAGAAAAATACAAAATATTTCCTTAATTTAGAAAAAAGGGCAGGCGAAAAGACTTCCATATGTAAATTAACGATAAATAATACTCCCAAGGAAAATCCAAAATAAATCTCTCAGCATGTATAAAGATTCTGATAGAACTGGGCAACATCAGCCCAGTCAACCTCCCAATATGAATCTTTTCTTAGACAATGTAGCAAACATTGCTAAGAAGATAGATAATGATTTTTGAGTTATCTGAAATTGAGAAGACTATTAAAAGGCTTAAGGACAATAGGTCCCCTGGAAATGATGGTTTAATAAGCGAGATTTATAAAGCATTCAATGATGATAAACTGATTCCTTTCATTCTTGCTATGTTTCAAGAATCAATAGAAAAAAGGGTTGCCGGCTTCCTTAAAGCAAGGTTGTACTCAGGGAAAGGACAGTTTATATAAATGAGTGTCATGGACAGCTACTTAACACCTTTTACAAGAAACTCAGAAGTGACCCCACTTTCCAATTTCAGAATACTATCTTTACTGTCCTAGAAGGGTATTTTAAGTTCTGGTCAGATAACCAAAAAAGAACATGACTTTTTGGCTATTCAACACCCTAAAATTGCCACGTTCTATACTATACGAAATTACACAAGAATGTTACAAAACCTCCAGGGTGCCCTATTGTAGCGGGCATTGATGCAGTAACGGCCCCTCTATCTACTTTTTGTTTACTTTTCTATTAGACCATTCGCAGAACAGCTCCCCTCCTTTGTAAAGGACACCAGCAGTATGATCTCTATCATTGAATCTCTTGATCCTCTCCCTGAGAATACCTTGTTAGTTACTTTTGATGTTGAGTCGTTATACACAAATATTGCACACGAGGGCGGTATTGAAGCTATGGAAAATGTTCTTCTGCAACGTGACCCTAATGAACTACCTTCCAGTCCCTGCATTATAACATTGGCTGAAATAGTACTCACACACAACTACTTTGTGTTTGTAAATGATTTGTTTATTCACACGAAGGGTACTGCTATGGGATCCCCCATGGCTCCTAACTATGCTAACTATGCTAATTTGTATGTGGGTTACATGGAGAAACAGTATTTTCAATCCTCTCAACAACAAAAAAATCGTATTATTTGGAAACGGTATATTGATGATATTTTTGTTCTATGGAGGGGTGACGCAAAACAGCTCCAGCTGTGTTAATATTGTTGAATGTGCTCCTGTTCGTACACCCAGTGAGACTAACCGATGTATACAGTAGATAAGAATAGCTGTGTTAATATTGTTGAATGTGCTCCTGTTCGTACACCCAGTGAGACTAACCGATGTATACAGTAGATAAGAATAGCTGTGTTAATATTGTTGAATGTGCTCCTGTTCGTACACCCAGTGAGACTAACCGATGTATACAGTAGATAAGAATAGCTGTGGTAATATTGTTGAATGTGCTCCTGTTCGTACACCCAGTGAGACTAACCGATGTATACAGTAGATAAGAATAGCTGTGGTAATATTGTTGAATGTGCTCCTGTTCGTACACCCAGTGAGACTAACCGATGTATACAGTAGATAAGAATAGCTGTGGTAATATTGTTGAATGTGCTCCTGTTCGTACACCCAGTGAGACTAACCGATGTATACAGTAGATAAGAATAGCTGTGGTAATATTGTTGAATGTGCTCCTGTTCGTACACCCAGTGAGACTAACAGATGTATACAGTAGATAAGAATAGCTGTGGTAATATTGTTGAATGTGCTCCTGTTCGTACACCCAGTGAGACTAACCGATGTATACAGTAGATAAGAATAGCTGTGTTAATATTGTTGAATGTGCTCCTGTTCGTACACCCAGTGAGACTAACAGATGTATACAGTAGATACTGTGTAGTTTGACACTGCGTTGGGATTTTGCAAACAGGACACTGACTTTACAACGCCTGGAGCTGTTTTGCGTTTTTCTTAACTCCTGTTCTGAACATTTGAGATTTACTATGCAATCTGATATACGTCAAATCCGTTTTCTTGATCTTCTGATCTTGTGTGAAAATAATGTTCTATACACTGATCTTTACAGGAAACCTACTGATTTTAACAGTTTGTTGAGGGCTGACAGTTGTCACCCACTTCCCTTGAAAAATAGTTTGCCCTACAGCCAATTGTTTTTTGATAATTATTTTAATTCGACACAATCAGATTTCAACAAAAATTTAACCAATTTTAAAATAAGGCTGTATTGTAACAAAATGTGGGAAAAGTCAAGGGGTCTGAATACTTTCTGAATGCACTCAAATAATGGCCCAGGTTCGTTTGTTTGACACCCCTGTCCTACAGACAACCTAGGGATTGCCTTCTTTCAGGTATGTCACAAACTGATGGCCAGGGTTTAAACTGTGTGCTGAGAGGTGATTGGAGGGATCAACGATTTGGTTTCACTATGTTTGCGCGTGCGTTCATACAGTCTGCTACCACAAACACCACATTTGACTGGCCCCAGGCTTCAGCATATAATCGTGTTGCTCAATTCACTTTCCTATTCTGTTCTCACACATCCTGCTGCTCAGCCAGCTCCCTCACTCACAAGTCTACTGACGGTGACCAAAGGTAAGGAGGAAGAGCGACTTTAGCCAATATGGTTAACAACTAAATAGTTTGCTTAATTTCAGTTTGAGACTAAACAGGCAGTCATTATGTAGAGATTAGAGTAATTGTGCCAACGAAACCGCATCTTCCATAACTCTTTTTTTTTGTTGTGTATTTTCAGCTGTTTGAATCTGGTGTTCAAAACCGAAAGTAAAATATGCAAAAACTAACCGTAAGAACGGGAAGTATAGTAATTAGGGTTGGGCTGAGTACTCGGACAAAATTAGTATCATAACTGATATGGAGAATTTTCCGAATAAGATTTTGACACGAGTATTATTATTTTTTGTAATTTAACTGATCGTGAAACTATTTTCAGCTGCCAGCATTTCTCGCTCTCACTCAAACTGTGTAAAGAGCTGCGTGCTCTAAACAACTATTGGCTAGTTATTCTGTCTGTAAAGAAACGGGCGGGGTATCGATTGAGCCTGCTGCAACGATTGGATGCTGCAACGCGCAGCTCAGTTTCACTCACTCGTCTCCGTGCACAAGTTTTATCTTCTAACATCGTGTACGATCTGTAGCTAGTCATTGTTCAATTTAGTTATTTCCAGACGACTATGGTTGTTTTTGTCTGTCTACTTGGCGTTGTTTGGTAGGCCTACCTTGTCTGTCCATATAATTATTCAACTGCTGACGACGTCTGCCATTATGTCGTGATCAAAGCCCATGCTTGCTTGCTATTATTTATTCTCGCATAGGCATTTTTAGGACATGTCATTCGGAGAGGGAAAAAAGACCATTGGCAATTTTTAGCATTTAAATGTTGGTGAGGCAAACACCTCTATTTTTTTTATATACATGCCAGCAAAGCCACTAGACAAGACACAACACTAAATAATACATTTATTACACTATAACTGTGCCCACAAACTGTTAGGGCCTACTTAAAGTTGTCCCAACAGCAGAGTTTTTTTCTTCAGCGGCGCCTTGTCTGGCAGTGAAACAGTTCATGTACTGCCTTAAAAAAAACAGCTGATATTGCTGACTTGCCTAAACAAATGTGGTTTCTACTGACAATCGAGATGTACAAACTATGGCATAAGGGGACGTCGAGTGGAAAAGACCATTTCAATTAATCTACTTTCTTAGCTACAGTATACATATCTCCCTGGCATATTGCAGCATACAAGACATTTTTTAGACTCACGTTGTTGTGCTGTGCTCACTTGAACAGGAAGGTGATGCGTCGGTCCTTTGTGGCAAATCTCATTGAAGTCTGGCATTATCTGGATTTATTGGGCTATCAGACAACTGGGTACTCTGTGGGGGGGGGAACAAGGTTGAATCATGACATCAGTGATCTTCAGGTCATCAGAGCTCTAGAAAGAGGCCTGGGTTCCCGACCGTTCAAAATATATTTTCCCAGTTTGATCTTCTTTTTTCTTCTTCTTCGGACTTTCCAGTTGCCTTGAACTCACTGAAGTCTGAGATTCCGAGTTTCCAGTTTTGAACTGTGCCGAAGTCATTCTGGATTGATAGCATGGCCAATATTCAACCTTTTTTTATGGCTCAATTAATGTTTATCCTTTTATGCTTGGAAAATGACCCGTAAACCCAGACTTGGACCACACACCCACTCCACTGAATAACAGGCTAGTGATTTGGTTTGCAACGCTTGCAGTTAACCACTGATTCCAACTTGTTGTGTAATGTTTATGGCCGACGAGCACAATACATTTTATCTATAATTTCTCTTCATATGACAAGGGTTTGCCAGTAGATTGTTGACTTGGTTCATGATGACTGCTAGCTAAGATTTTGAAAGTATGTTGTCCAATCAAAGTTGCTGTAGATCTAACGTGATTTAATGTCATTTTTTCTGTGGACAATGACCTTGAGCGTTCTTGGATGGGCACTTCTAATGTAACTCTATGGCAACACCCAAGAGGCTTGGATTTACGAGCTCTTCCTGTAGATTTTGCGGTGACGTAGTGTCCCCATGAGTGACAGAACAATGAGCCAATCATGGCACGAGAGAATATTACCAACCCCTACGCTCTGTATTTTTCGCTGGCTGCCGCACCACCACAGAAATCACTGAGCTAGGCTGAAACACATGCATTTTGCAGCTGCCTTTTAAGAAAGGAGAACAGAGACCATGTTTGTATGCGTTTTATTGATTTGAAAAAAATGTTTACTTTACATGTATTAATGCCAAAATAACATGTAAAAAAATATATATACAATTATAAAACGGGTGACCAATGTTTTATATGGCCCTAACAAAATATATTTTTTATTAGCTAAACAGGTGGGGTTCAAAATAAGTGGGGCTCTAACCCACCAGTCCTGCATGATGGGTCGCCACTGAAAATGACAAATGTATATTGTTTATCTTGATTTACAAGTGTCAGGAGAGAAATGTTGCTCTTGTAAGTGAAACAATATATGAGTCAAGCGAATTTGCCTTTCATCAAAGTCTCTGTCTGGAATAAATGTAGGCAAGTAGCCAGCCATGCATCCGGCTCATAAATAGCCAATCTTGCCGATCTTGTTGATAATTGAATAGGACTAATTAAGTAAATTGTGCATTGTCGTCTGATGGGGTTGTTTAACAATGTGTGTGAATTATTTTTATTTTGTATGAATTATTTTTTTGTCAAATCGCCAATTGGCAACTCATCCCTTATGGGTTTAATTGACACATAAACAAACAATACATTAATTCACGTGGTGATAATGTAATGTTTTCTGCATCGCATAAAGAGTGAAAAAATGTAAATGCAAAAATCAATACATAACCTTTTTTACTTTTACCCAAACAATAAATGTATCACTATATACAGAAAAATGGAAGGCTTTTGAACCCAGTCTAGTACAAAGAGAAGATTCATATGGGAGACGAGCCTATACACACGTACCATTGACTACATAGACGCTAAATATTTTTACAATTTAATTATAGGCAGCGCTTTTTATTTTATTTCAGGCTTTATCTAAATATTCCTCAAACAAATGCACAATGGACAAACATTTCAGGTTCTCCTCATCACTCAGCCACACAATGCCAGGTATATCTGGTGTGCTTTCTGGAATAAGAGCTATTGTTTATCGTGGTAGGAAGGGCTATGTAACTTGAAGAAATAGAGGGTAAAATGGGTATTGTTCTCTATTTCTTCAAGGTCACAACAGATGATCCGTATAGAAAGGTAATATGTTCATCAATCAAAAGACCCAAAATATTTATTATTTCTAGTAAACTCAAGAATGTTTACACCAAAAAAACTGAAACACTTCTCAGTACCTGGTTTTCTAAAATGCATTCCGTGTTTTTGTCTGGTTGATCATGAGTCTCCATTTTTATTTTGTATTATTTCTTTACACATTGACTGCACATAATAACATGTTCTTCAGGTCTTGTTCAGTTTCTGCCATCAAAATAATATCAGCATATAAAACGATACTTAGCTTTTCATCATGTCTTACTCCCAATATTTAACTGTCGCATTTATTTTGCCAAATCATTACTAAACATAGCAAACAAAGTCGGTGATAAGGCGTCTCCTTGTTTTACACCCGAGGGTGTGGGAAACCAATCTGTACGATATTCATTAACAAGCACACAAGCAATTGGTACTTTGTAAAGAGACTGGATTGCGTGATAACATCAACCCGTCTTTAACAAATTATGGGCTAAAAGATCCCTATTTGCGAAATCAATGAAACATGCAAAAGTAGTCTTTGTGTAATCTATTTATTATTATTATTGTACCGATGGAGAAGATATGATCTATACAGGCTCTGGATTCACAAAAAAACATTTTGTTCTTCCACCAGAATGTTTTGATCCTCCTAAAAGGTCATTAGCCTATTGGTTGAGAATGAATGAATATAATTTATAAACCGTACTCCAACTTATGCCCCTATAATTCAGTGGCACTCTGGTCTTTTTTGAAGATTTGGGAATGGGATTCACTATATCAAGTAGATGACAATATACTGTACTCAAAACAAATGTGTAGCAAATCATATATGACATCAATTAATTAAGGAGATTTAAAACCTCATTAGGCAGTTTATCAATGCCAAACGCTTTCCCATTGTTTGCTGCGTCAGTCACCTTAACTTCTGCCACAGACAGCTCCTCGTGTGTGTATTTCAACTGTACACACACCTTAGCCGGATACATTTAAACTCAGTTTTTCACAATTCCTGACATTTAATCCTAGTCAAATTCCATGTTTTAGGTCAGTTAGGATCACCACTTTATTTTAAGAATGTGAAATGTCAGAATAATAGTAAAGTGATTTTATTCTGGCTTTTATTTGTTTCATCACATTCCCAGTGGGTCAGAAGTGTACATACACTCAATTTAGTATTTGGTAGTATTGCCTTTTAAATTGTTTAACTTGGGTCAAATGTTTCGGGTGAGTTTTGACCCATTCCTCCTGACAGAGCTGGTGTAACTGAGTCGGGTTTGTAGGCCTCCTTGCTCGCACACGCTTTTTCAGTTCTGCCCACACATTTTCTATTGGATTGAGGTCAGGGCTTTGTGATGGCCACTTCAATGCCTTGACTTTTTGTTGTCTTTAGGTCATTTTGCCACAACTTTGGAAGTATACTTGGTCATTGTCCATTTAGAAGACCCATTTGCGACCAAGCTTTAACTTCCTGACTGATGTCTTGATGTTACTTCAATATATCAACATAATTGTCCCTCCTCATGATGCCATCTAGTTTGTGAAGTGCACCAGTCCCTCCTGCAGCAAAGCACCCCCACAACATGATGCTTCCACCCTTGTGCTTCGCGGTTGAGATAGTGTTCTTCAGCTTGCAAGCGTCCCTCTTTTTCCTCCAAACATAACGATGGTCATCATGGCCAAACCGTTCTATTTGTTTCATCAGACCAGAGGACATTTCTCCCAAAAGTACGATCTTTGTCCCCATGTGCAGTTTCAAACCGTAGTCTTGCTTTTTTATGGTGGTTTTGGAGCCGTGGCTTCTTCCTTGCTGAGCGGCCTTTCATGCTATGTCAATATAGGACTCGCTTTTACTGTGGATATAGATACTTTTGTACCTGTTTCCTCCAGCATCTTCACAAGGTCATTTGCTGTTTTTCTGGGATTGATTTGCACTTTTCGCACCAAAGTATATTCATCTCTTGGAGACCGCTCTTTCCTGAGCGGTATGACGGCTGAGTGGTCCCATGGTGTTTATACTTGTGTACTATTGTTTGTACAGATGAACGCGGTACCTTCAGGCGTTTGGAAATTGAATCAGACCTGTGGAGGTCTACAAAAAAAATTCTGTCTTCCCATGATGTCAAGCAAAGAGGCACTGAGTTTGAAGGTAGGCCTTGAAATGCATCCACAGGTACACCTCAAATTGACTCAAATGATGTCAATTAGCCTATCAGACACTTCTAAAGCCATGACATCATTTTCTGGAATTTTCCAAGCTGTTCAAAAGCGCAGTCAACTTAGTGTATGTAAACTTCTGACCCACTGGAATTGTGATACAGACAGATTATTTCACTGTAAAACATTGTTGGAAAAATGACTTGTGTCATGCATAATGTAGATAGATGTCCTAACCAACTTGCCAAATATAGTTTGTTAACAAGAAATTTGTGGAGTGATTGAAAACGAGTTTTAATGATTCCAACCTAAGTGTATGTAAACTTCCGACTTCAACTGTACATACGTGTGTGGGTTCTAACATTGATTTCCATTTTAGTTCTCAGGGAAAATGTCTTTATAAAAAAATCTTCCTCGAAATATGCCACATTTTCGGTACCTAAGAACAAACTAGCAAACCCCTTCTCCCACTCCTTAAGTACCTGTGTAATATCAGAGTTCAGCCCCTCTGACTTCCATTGGAATTTTCTAATGTTGTTTTGGTCCTAACTTGTTTATTTGGCTCAAACTGTTGAGGATTTCATGTCTGTATCTCCTCAAGGGTGTAATAACTGCCCTCTCTCTGATATCTCTGTTTGAATAGGTGTAGTGTTTTATCAAACACATGTTTTTTCTTAAATGCCTTGCTAAAATGTTCTCTTTTATTCCTATTTTTACACTGTAAAAATAAGTACTCAGCCTTGTGCATTACTGACCGTATTAATGACTGAGTGAAGCAACATAATGCCCTCTGAGTGATGGCGCACTTGAGGTACAGGCTTTTACCGGCATTTAAAGCGCACTTCTGGGTTTTCCGATTTACGAGTATCAAGTGTGATAGAACAGATACAATTACGAGGATGAGGAGATCGGCACGTAGAACAGATTTACCGCTTCTTAGGCTTGCTTTCAATGAGAATGACCGAGATCTCACATTTCTATGCAAATTTGTTTGGGTTGTCCAAAAAGTGACATATATATATATATTGCAGCTTTTAAACAGTCGTTCCAGACTGAAAAGCTGTACTGAAATCACTTCTTCTGCCTTGCAATCGGAAGCAGCAGAGTCATTTTAGGCTCTCCAATTAGATTGTTCCATGGGGGTGCCGTGGTAACCACTGTTGGGGTTATTTGGTCCTACTAGTCTTGCTTACGATGTGTATTACAGAATCACCAATTTGTCAGTTTTTATAGGATACCTGGTTTGTCATATTCAGCCCTTGGGCCTATTTGTGGTGTTTAGACCAGGTGTATTACACCACTATTTGAATATAGGCAAATAGAGATTTAGTAGTTTCGTCATATGAATAAAGGATAGGCCTAGGTATGTTTTTAGTCTCAAGAATGACAGCTGCTGCGCCGGGCCGTTTCTCCTCGTGACACCAGTTCCAACCGTTTGTCTCGTTACATAACTCATGCCATGAAGACATAATGTAACCACCACACCCCGTGCAGTGAGGAATTCCAGACTGTTGGATTCTCTCATCTTACCCTCTCTCTCTCCTCCTCCTCCTCTCCCCCAGCTATGGCAGGACCCAGGCCAGTGGTGCTGAGTGGCCCGTCAGGGGCTGGGAAGAGCACGCTGCTCAAGAACCTGCTCAAGGAGTACGAGGGCGTGTTTGGCTTCAGCGTCTCGCGTAAGTGTGCTCTGCACCAGTCCCCTGTTAACTGTGTAAAATGTCAGGGAGGTGTCAGTTCCAGAAATAAAATATCTAATTGTGTGCTCTCATCCTTTAGATACAACAAGGAGCCCTCGTCCTGGTGAAGAGAATGGCAAAGGTAGGTAGTGTTTTTAAACTCCACGATAGACGCTCCAAATCCTCCTGTTGCATCACTTTTTAAAATTAGGTCGCCCAAAGATGGTTGAAGCTATGCTGTCCCCTGTGTCTTTATTCCTTTCAATAACCAACCTTTTTAACATAAAATTGTTGTTTCAGATTACCATTATGTTACAAGGGAGTATATGCAGGCCAGCATCGACAAAGGGGAGTTCATTGAGAGCGCAGTGTTTTCGGGGAACATGTACGGGACGAGCAAGGCCTCGGTGCAGGCCGTTAAAGACAAGAACCTGATCTGCATCCTGGACATCGACATGCAGGGCGTTAGGGCTGTCAAGACGACAGACCTCAACCCCATCTACATCTCGATCCAGCCTCCGTCCATGAACATACTGGTGAGAGCCAGGAGGCATTATAAAATGGTGTACCAGGGTCATTTGTGTCTTGTTTAACTTGTGTACAATTGGTTATATAAGTCCAATAACTCCTGATCTAACGCTAACCCACCCATGATGATCTCCCTCTGACATTTTGGCATTTTAGGAGAAACGTTTAAGGGACAGAAATACTGAGTCAGAGGAGAGCCTCCAGAAACGTTTAGATGCTGCTCAGGTGGACATGGAGATAAGTGAGTCTGATTCTGGAGAGACTTTGACCTAAAACAGAGTTGTATGTTTATAAATGAAATGTTGAGAAGTTCGTTAAGGATGTTGTCTAAAACGGTTCCCCTGATCTTTCAGGCAAGGAACCTGGCATATTTGACATTGTCGTTGTCAATGATAATCTCGACGATGCCTATGGGAAGTTGAAAGACGCCCTTATTGAGGTGAGTTTGTAGCGACATAACAGAGCTGGGTATGATGGACTGGGCCATATGCACCATTTTAACTTAATAGATATTTGTCAGTAAATAATTTATAGATATGTCAGTGTTGATTTTCACCATCTCCAAAATGTCATCCTCAAACCTACTTTCTTTCTTCAGGAAATCAAAAAAGTTCAGAAAAACAACTTGTCTTAAGCGACGAGAAACCTGACAGCCATCCTGGCCACTCCTTACAAAATGGCAGCCCTCCTATTCCAATCCTGAACATTCCGTCAGATACCGGTGTTGGAAGGAACTACAGACAACCTGCCTCGCCCCGAACCACAGATGGTAGCCTTCTGAGTGCGCAAGAATATCTTTTTACATATTTGGAAGATAGAAGTGAACTATTTTGCTGTATTTATTTATTTGCCTGGTGGTCAGCTTAAAAGTTGTTGTATTTTGATCCACAAAGAAAAATACTCCATTAATGGTTAACCTGGGACTACCTTGTTTTATTTTACTATGAAGGAGTACTGCACATAGGAGTTTCTGCCGCCAAGTCATTCTTCTGTGCATCTACCAGTATTATAGCCCCTAAGCATTCTATTTGTATTCACTCTGACCATAATAACAAGACTCATTCCACCTAGTGCTCAGCAAGAGTGGATCCTTGTATGGTATGTTCGCAAATGTCCTGGCTTGCCCCGAAGTCTAGCCCTGTCGGTACAGCTTCGGAACATTGCTGTTCTGTTCCTGTCTAGCAGAACTGACCTGAAAATATGGTTGTACGGAAATGCGTTGGTTGTCATTAGCCACAACACGGTTCCACAGCTATAGCCAGAAAGGTAAAGAGTAGGGAGAGGCCCAGGCCTTTCATTCCTTTTAAGAGGGATTGTTGACTAACAATATTGTCAACATAGAGCAGCTAACAACCAATCACAATGCCAGGGGCTTGGGCACTAGCTAACTCTGGCCCTTGCATCGTCATACAGGGAAGCACCATCCATTCATAGCCGATCTCAGGAACTGACTGTAGCCTAGCTGCTGTTTGCTAGGGATCCTAGTCAACTTGTGTGTGTGAGGCAATCTGTTTGAAGTTTCCCTGTAGGTTTTTACCATACTAGCCATACTAACAGCTATACAGGAAGCTGCACTTTCTGAGACCACGACTTACCCCGAATAGATGTTTGTTCACTGTTGTACAGGCGTGAAACTTTTATATGTTTTGTGTTCATTATTTTACAAATCTCACCTGTAGTATAATATGCAGTGGGTTCTTTTGGTCAGAAAACAATTGAATGAGAATAAAAGATCAATGGCAAATTTAAATAACTGGAGCAAGTAGTGTCAGTCCTTAAAGGAGAATAAAGAAAAGCGTAGAACTAAGCACACGGAACATCGGCTTTACTTGAAACTGGCTACATTGAATTCCACAAACCGGTCTTAAAAAAGGCTACATTGTTTCAGCAGCTTTTGATGGCTTTTAAGTTTGTAGTTTGACATGGCAACTTCCATTCACAACCCAAATTGAGTGCATTAGTAACTTTTATTTGACATAGGCTACTGTGGCCCATGACTAATGCGCCACTGCTTCTTGTCCTTTTGTGTTTGATCTCCCTTTGAATTCATTACTTTGCACAAATGACTTAATGAAACATGTTTGACTAACCAACGTTTCAATGATTGAAGGCTTGATTCAGTCTAAAGCTGAAGCTTTATATTCATTGATAGAATTTACGTTAATTTACGATTGAGCCGACATATGCCGCGTTTACAGTGAGTGCAGTCTCCACTAAAGCGGAAACATTGCCTTTAATTTGAAATCACTCTATAAAGCTGAACTTCCCCGACGCAGATTGAAGCCCTGCTTTGCATGTAAAATTGTTTTCAGTGGCCAGATATTGACACGTCACCCAGCCTTCATTCAAGTCCTTGTTTTACAAATATGTATGTGTTTTACAACTGTAGTAAAGTCAAATAATGAAACTATATTGCCTGGATATCTTATTTTATACACGTAGTGATCCAGTTTTCAATCAGTAACTGAAAACAGCCAATGATTTGCTTAACATTATAGCAGGTTGAAGGCCATGCACCTGACCTGATATGTAATCAATAGTTAGTCGATAATAATAATTGTCGACTCCTAATTCTGGCTAGTATTTCTTAGCCCTACACTTTAAAACTCTGCAAAAAAAACCAAAAAGAGACATCCTCGCTGTCAACTGTTTATTTTCAGCAAACTTAACATGGTTAAATATTTGTATGGACATAAGATTAAACAACTGAGACAAACTGAACAAGTTCCACAGAACCTGAACAAAGAGGGGGGGGAGGGGGGTCAAAATCAAAAGTAACAGTGAGTATCTGGTGTGGTCACCAGCTGCATTAAGTACTGCAGTGCATCTCCTCAGACTGCACCAGATATGTTCTTGCTGTGAGATGTTACCCCAGTCTTCCACCAAGGCCCTCCAATCCAACAGGTCCCAGATGTGCTCAATGGGATTGAGATCTGGGCTCTTCGCTGGCCATGGCAGAACACTGACATTCCCGTCTTGCAGGAAATCACACACAGAACGAGCAGTATGGCTGGTGGCATTGTCATGCTGGAGGGTCATGTCAGGATGAGCCTGCAGGAAGGGTACCACATGAGGGAGGAGGATGTCTTCCCTGTAACGCACAGCGTTGAGATTGCCTGCAATGACAACAATCTCAGTCCGATAATGCTGTGACGGACCCTCCACCTCCAAATCGATCCCGCTCCAGAGTACAAGCCTCGGTGTAACGCTCATTCCTTTGACAATAAACGCGAATCCGACCATCACGACTCGTCAGTGAAGAGCACTTTTTGCCAGTCCTGTCTGGTCCAGCGACGGTGGGTTTGTGTCTATAGGCGACATTGTTGCTGGTAATGTCTGGTGAGGACCTGTCTTACAACAGGCCTACAAGCCCTCAGTCCAGCCTCTCTCAGAGCCTATTGCGGACAGTCTGAGCACTGATGGAGGGATTGTGCGTTCCTGGTGTAACTCGGGCAGTTGTTGCCATCCTGTACCTGTCCCGCAGGTGTGATGTTCGGATGTACCAATCCTGTGCAGGTGTTACACGTGGCCTGCCACTGCGAGGGCGATCAGCTATCCGCCCTGTCTCCCTGTAGCGCTATCTTGGGCGTCTCACAGTACGGACATTTTATTGCCCTGGCCACATCTGTAGTCCTCATGCCTCCTTGCAGCATGCCAGAGGCACGTTCACGCAGATGAGCAGGGACCCTGGGCATCTTTTTTTCAGACTAAGTTTTCATAACTGTGACCTTAATTGCCTACCGTCTGTAAGCTGTTAGTGTCTTAACGACCGTTCCACAGGTGCATGTTCATTAATGGTTCATTGAACAAGCATGGGAAACAGTGTTTAAACCCTTTACAATGAAGATCTGTGAAGTTATTTGGATTTTTATGATTTATCTTTGAAAGACAGGGTCCTGAAAAAGGGACGTCTGATTGGTGTCACACTTTTGCTCCAGTCCCAACTAACACACCTGACTCCAATAATCAACTAATCATGATCTTCAGTTTTAGAACGCAATCAGTTTAATCAGCTGTGTTTGCTAGGGATGGGGAAAAGTGTGCACACCCCTCTGGTCCCGGGAGACTGGAGTTGTCCATCCCTGATATAAACCAACCCACACATTCACCAGTAGTGAATAAAACAGGCCAATCATGTTCATCAGTTGCAATTAATTTATTTAGGGATATTCAACATGTATTTTCATTAACTAAAACATGTGCAGGCAGTCAAACCCTATTTGTGCTTTATGTTGAATTTCTTACAGCAAACAAGTATTTAAATGCTTCTACAATATTTTGTTTTATCTAACATAAAACACTTACTTTGGGAAACAGTAATTCACTATTTTAAAACATGATATTGCAACAAATCCAGTGTGATCAATGACTCACTCCTAACTATGCAACTGCTCGCACCTGAACCGAATAAAGGATTGAAATGACTGTGTTAATCTGATAAACACTCAAATCAGCTAATACATATCATGCGGTCACTTTCCTAAACATATTTTAATTACATTTTACTCCAAAGTAATCACAAATACTTTTTAAAAAATGGTCTAAAGTCAATCCACTCTTCATTGATCTCAAACTGATAATGAAGACTTGGCTTTCTATAAAACAAATGACCCAGGACAAGATTAATTATCCTATATAGCTGCATGTTTTGGATGTATATAACCTGGAGTAAATTGATACACTTTTATATGAGACCTGTATAACACAATCGTAGACCTAGATCATTCCACAGCCCAAACCACAAGTGATATACAGTTCATGTAAATGTATCAACTCTGCACAACATGTAAATGACCATTTTAGAAATGTTTAAAACATTTGAGGCTTGATTCTGCATAGGAGGACAGACTACCCAATCTGAAGTACAATTCAATGATCCATGTGTCTGCATTCTCAAGGGACTGCTATTGAGAGAACATTGTCGACGTGTCGCACAATTCAGCAACTTCAGTAATCAACGCTCTTATACTTCTATCATCTTGTCAAAGTTATTCTTTTTGGGGTGGATTCCAGAATGACAACTCCTCTGTAACATTTCAAATCTGACTGCTCTTTACTGTTGCTGAAGTCATTGGTTTGGTCAGTTACTGTTTGAGAACACAAACAGTTTCTCCTTTCACAGGAGTTAGCCTATGTACAAACTGATATGGTACAAGTCAAGGTGGATACTCTTTGTTCATTAAACTTCAGCTGGAAACAACACACAGAGAGAAATACACTGAGTGTACGAAACATTAGGAACACCATGACAAAGACGGATCCCTTATTGATGTCAATCAGTGTAGATGAAGGGGAGGAGACGGGTTAAATAAGGATTTCTAAGCCTTGAGACAACTAAGACATGGATTGTGTATGTGCGCCATTCAGAGGGTGAACGGGCAAGACCAGAAGATTTAAGTGCCTTTGAACGGGGTACGGTAGTAGGTGCCAGGCACACGTTTGAGTGTCAAGAACTGCAACGCTGCTGGATTTCATGCTCAACAGTTTCCGGTGTGTGTCAACAATGGTCCACCACCCAAAGGACATCCAACCAATTTGACAACTGTGGGAAGCATTTTGGCCAGCATCCCTGAGGAACTCTGTCGACACCGTGTAGAGTCAACGCCCCGACAAATTGAAGCTGTTCTGAGGACAAAACGGGGTGCAACTCAACATTAGGAAGGTGTTCCTAATGTTTTGTACACTTAGTGTAAAGTGCTGTACACAGATGTTCTCCTACAGGACAGAAGTTTAACATCAAGGAGCTAAAATTATAAACATCTGTCGCCCGAGGGTAAAGCAGATGGAGTTTTGAACTTGAAAATAGTGTCAGTCCATGTCGCAACATTCATAATTATTGTATTTTTCAGTACATCAAATTTGTAGCAAGAAAGGCAGCAATAAATTGAAGGCTGGATAGCTGGACAATGGCGTTCAGAAATCATTTAGCCTAAACATATCCAACCCCTCTGGATGTTTGTCCTTTAAAGTCCACTTTGTCTGACCAAATGACTGACTTACTGTGTCTGCATTTCACTTTTAGCCGGGTTGCTTGAAAATGGAATGATTCGCCATTTGCAGTAAAATGCAATGTTAGAATATGCTTTTTAACACTTAACTAGAAAGGTTCCCATTTAAGACTAAAAGGGCTATTGTACGTATCACAGAATAACAACAATCTGCTTGGTTCTAATCCAGCTACTTATTTTCACACACTAAATTATTGGTTTTGATATGGGTTATTCTTGCTAATCTGAAGAGTGACTGACTTGCCCACTGACGTGTAGACTTTAGTTTTGTAGCTCTGCTGCACTCCCTCCACTCTCTGCACCTCAGAGCAGTACAACGGCTTGACCTCTAGCTTGGCGTGGCTGACCTGGATGGGAATCTCCCTCCTGGACTGACCTCCGCTGGGGTGGTGGTTATAGTTGTGGCGGGGGCCGGCCGGGGAGAACATGCTTCCTGAGAGGTGATCTCTAAAGCGGCTGAAGAAGCCCGGCCTGGGCCTCTCCCTAGGCATCCCCACAGGCCTCCCTACGTTGAGCAGCACCGGCTGGCCCACAGCAGAGCCCCCAATCTCCCGCTGGAGCACTGAGATCTCGCAGGGCCTCTCGGGAGGTGATGAACGGGTGTTGGAGGAGCCGTAGGTCTCCCCCTCCCTGGGGACGTAGTCCTCCAGGTCCTCCAGGGTGAGAACGCGACTGCCCTCGGTCAGGATTTTAGGCTCCAGCTTTCTGGGTGTGTTGTCATCGTCATCCGGTTCTGTGATGAAAGCCTCTTGCTGCTCTTCTAGCCAGGCCTTGTCCTCTTCGTGTTCATGGTCGTTAGGAATTAGAAGCGAGGAGACCTCGTAGGCCTCTCCACTGATTCCAGGGGCGACCTCGGACCCATCCACAGCCACGTCATCATCCTCCTCCTCATCGTCCCAGTACAGAGGCTGTGCCCCCTGTAGCTCGGAGTGGTTCTGCAGTTCTACAAGGTTGTTGTTGGAGTTGTTGGCGTTAGGGTTTGCGGACCTCTGTGGCCGGGTGGAGGAGGGGGTGTGTACCCGCTCCGACCCGGCTGGGGAAACACCTCTCCTGGAGGGCCTGGGCGACTTGTTGACCTTGTACTCAATGATTTCCTCTACCTCCACCCACTTGTTCTCCGCAGCCCGGGCCCCTGCGGCCCCCTCGGGCTCCGTGACGTACAGGGTGGGGATGGTGGTCTTCCTGTTGGTGGAAGCCTGCCTCCTCTGCCTGGTCGTGGGGGTGGTCTGGTGATCTGGGGTGGAGGTTTGGGAGCGGTTGAACCCAGATGGAGACAGGCCATGACGCTTCATACGGGTGTTCTTCACCACCGTGGTTATGGTCTCCTCTCTGGAGGGAAAGGGAAAGGGGGATACCTAGTCAGTTGTACAACTGAATGCATTCAACTGTTAACGTGTCTTCTGCATTTAACCCAACCCCTCTGAATCAGAGGTGCAGAGGGCTGCCTTAATCGGCATCCACGTCTTCGGCACCCGGGGAACTGCCTTGCTCAGGGTCACAACGACAGGGACACAGCACAGTGGTTATGAGAGAGGGACAGATCAGAAGGTACGAGAGGAATAGCACAGAGGGCATGAGAGAGACAGCAGAGAAGGTGTGAGAGGAATAGCACAGAGGGTATGAGAGAGACAGCAGAGAAGGTGTGAGAGGAATAGCACAGAGGGCATGAGAGAGACAGCAGAGAAGGTGTGAGAGGAATAGCACAGAGGGCATGAGAGAGACAGCAGAGAAGGTGCGAGAGGAATAGCACAGAGGGTATGAGAGAGACAGCAGAGAGGAATAGCACAGAGGGTATGAGAGAGACAGCAGAGAGGAATAGCACAGAGGGTATGAGAGAGACAGCAGAGAGGAATAGCACAGAGGGTATGAGAGAGACAGCAGAGAAGGTGCGAGAGGAATAGCACAGAGGGTATGAGAGAGACAGCAGAGAAGGTGTGAGAGGAATAGCACAGAGGGTATGAGAGAGACAGCAGAGAAGGTGTGAGAGGAATAGAACAGCTTGTTTGACACTAGGCCTACATAGGCAAGGTGTTAATTAGCATGTACACACACACACACACACAGAGAGCATAATGGAGTCTTGCCTACTCATACAAATGAGAGGCTTTGCCTGCGATGGTACATGAGTTAAGGAAAACGACTAGACACAAAAACGATTCATGACAATTCTTTACGCATTCAATAAATGCCGGCTCCTTGGAAGTTATATTTGGGGTTGAGTCCCTCTCACACTCAGGGTTCAAATACTGCATGGCCATGCATGCAGAGGCCAAAGGGGGACACGCACAAGTATACATGCTTCTTCTAGCCTGCTTCATAAACTGGTCACACTTACATGATGATGGTTTTCTTTGGTATTTTAGTCTCCTGCTCGGTGACTACAAGGAAAGCAGGATTGGGCTTATGGAGTTAGCCAGACAAATGCATAGCTAGCTAATGTTTATGACAAAAGACTACAGTATCTAAATTGTTGATGAACTGATGGTACGTCTTTTTCTTTTAATTATTGTGGCATAAGGCATAAGGCATACATTCTCTACAGATGAAGTATCTGGTCAAATAGGAAAATGATTAAACTAATGCACCACGGTATATGTATGAAAGGGAGTATCCCTACCTTCGATGGTGATCGCCTGCTCTCCTCTCCTAGTCACAGCAGAAGGAAGGTACAGATCAGCTGCACACCTAGCACTGCCCAGTCGATTAGACAACTGGGATGGGCAGGGAGGAGAATACATTAGGCTCACTTAACCAATGGCTTCATCTTATCATGGTAATTTCTCATGAAAATGCAATTGGATGCAAAACATCCAAAGCATGTAAACACTGTTACATGTTACCTCTACTATTTATCTCTATGGTTTTCATTTATATTGATCATTCACAAGTTTACAACTTAGGTTGGCAGCAATTCCGGTGAGGTGGCTTGCAAGTCCAGTGTTTTACAACTGTATGGAATGTTTTCCTGGACCCAGATTAAGCCTAGTCCTGTCACGCCCTGACCTTAGAGAGTCGTTTTATTTCTCTATTTGGTTAGGTCAGGGTGTGATGTGGGGTGGGCATTCTATGTTTTCTGTTTCTATGTTTTGGCCGGGTATGGTTCTCAATCAGGGACAGCTGTCTATCGTTGTCTCTGATTGGGAATCATACTTAGGCCGCCTGTTTTGCCACCTTAGTTGTGGGTAGTTGACTGTTAGTGGCCTGTATAGCCCTAATAAGCGTCACGGTTGTTGGTTGTTTTTTTTTGTGTTGTTTCTTATTTTTGTTGGCGACATTCTTAGTAAAAAGAAATGTACGCTCACAACGCTGCACCTTGGTCCGGTCATTTCCTTGACGACGTTCGTGACAAGTCCTGAATTAAGAATGTCTATTGAAAGTACATTTCAGTCCAGTACTAGGTGTTATCTGCCTGGGGAACAGGCCCTATATTCTTTAACTGAAGTGTGGTGAATTATAGGCCTACCTCACATTCGTAATGTCCCAGGTCTCTCTCCATAGGGCCTTTAATGACTAGGACCAGTACTCCACTACGGGACTCACTATAGGTCTGATACTTCTCCTGGTCAGTCAGCAATCTGCCCTCCTTGAACCACCTGGCCAGAAAACACACAAAACGGTTTATTGAGAGCTCTCAAAAAGGTTTATTTCAATACTTATTCATTATCTTATGTATACTTATTAACCATTAAGAATGGGTAACATAATGACGGCAGTAAGAAGAAACAAATGCCACAGTCCGATGTAATTAAAAAGTTTGAAGAGCCTATCAGAGGGGTGTGGTGGGGTGTACTTGTACCTGATCTTGGGGCTGGGAGCGCTCTGGATGGTGCAGGAGAACTGAGCATCCTCACCAACGGTAAAGACAGCATTCCTCATCTTGTTCACAAAACGAGGAGGCACTACAACACACACACACACACTCTTAAAAATAGTGTTATTCACTCATAAGAATGACAATTATCATCCTGGACAAGCAAAGTATCCCTCACTCTAAGCTGCTGGGAGGAGCTATCGGAGGATGGGCTCATTGTAACGGCTGTTATAGAATAAAAGTAACGGTATCAAACACATCAAACATATGGAAACCATTTATTCCATTCCAGCCGTTACAATGAGCCCGTCCTCCTATAGCTCTTCCCACCAGCCTCCCCTGATGAATAGCCATGATTCTCATGAATAGTCTTCCATATTCACTTTCGCAAGTTCAAGCCCAATGTTAGTTTCATATCCCCTCTGTAATGGAGACTGACCTTGGACAGTGATCTTCCCCAGGGTGCTGGCGTTGCCTGCGGTGCTAGTGGCGAAGCACATGTACTGTCCAGAGTCGTCCGCTGTCATGTTGTCCAGGATCAGGGTGCAGGAACCGTCAGGGTCCTCGATGATGATGTGGTGAGGGTCGGCCTCCACCGCATGCCCATCTGTCATCAGAGAAGGAAACAGTGTGAACACATGAGATGTTTCTACATTCATGCAGTGTGACCACAGTATGTGGAGAAAAACAAACGTGTCATGTATGTTACTGTATGTAGTTCATTGATATTCTAAAACTCCACACACACACACCTATTGCGTATGCACAGTGGTCTCGCTGGTGCGTCTCTTACCCTTGTACCAGGTGACCACAGGTTTGGGTACTCCAGTAACCTTGCAGGCCAGTTTCACTGTCTGTCCCAGCTCCACTGTGCAGTCAGCCAGAAGCTCATCAAAGTCAGGCATACCTGGACAGGTAGAGGCATGAATTTACACATCAATCTAACCTGAGTGGAGGGATGACACATTTTATTCAATGACCGGTCAAATAATGGTATGCAATTTTAAAATATAGTTGTTTGATGGTAAAGGTTAGATCACAATGTGCTATGTCGTCAAACTATGCCTCTCTGTTTGTCTACTGTGCGTGTCAGGTGGATCTGACTGAATGTGTGTGTGCGCATGTGCTGTGTGTGTCGGGGTGGATCTCAAATCAAATGCTATTCGTAACATGCTTCGTAGACTAACAGGAAGTTAAAAAATGTAACAAAAAAATACAAATAGTGACAGTGAATAACAAATAAAAATAATGAGTAAAAAATAACATGGCTACACTGATCTGAGTGAATGTGTGTGTGTCGGGTGGATCTGAGTGAATGTGTGTGTGTCGGGTGGATCTGAGTGAATGTGTGTGTGTCGGGTGGATCTGAGTGAATGTGTGCGTCAGACTCACTCCAGCCGGGCATGGTATAGCGCTGCTGCAGGTCCCTGAGGTCTCGCAGCCAGGAGTTCTTGATGATGACGGTGCGAGCCTGAAGCGTGTACTTCCTGACAGAGTCCTCGCGCTCGTGCCAGATCTCAAAGGCCCGGTCGTCACCCTCCACTGTCTCATTCACGTCTATGTTGTTCAGCTAGAGAGGAAGACAGGTAAGCAGTAGTCATCCTCGAGACAAATTATTGACTTTATTTATCTGTTCGTAAATCCTTTCTATGACATAGCAAGAGTGACAACGACGATATATTCTCTCCACCAGCAAGAATCTTTTACTATGTCAACCCTGAATACCTGATTGGAATTGGATGGTGTTTCTTTAGTACCTTGCTTCAGTGGATGGCCATGCTGAGAGATCTGAAGTAAAACAGAAAGAGCAATAAACAGAATCTTACCTTCATCATGTTCTTAAAGACGTAGCCCTGGGTGTCTGTGTTGGAGTCTCTCTTGGATTTGCAGATGACGACATAGTTTTTGAAGAGGAACGCGTGTCGACGGTGGCCTCTGGAGGAGGACCTTACCCCAGGTGCACCCTCCCACATCATGAAGGGTCCCTGTCACAAAACACAACATCACATCTCACCGCATATCAACTCAAGCCAAGTTAGACTATTTAGGCCCCAACTGATACAGTAGCTCTAATACGTAAGTCCTTAGTCAAAGACTCCAATTCCCAAAGTGGGCATCATTCAGTCTATGGTTTAACTGGGGCTGTCATTTTGGTCACGTTTCTCTTGTAAAAGAGGTATTCTGACCTCAATAGGACACTCGTGACACTATTTCCAGATGAGTCACCTGTCTGATGGGCTCCCCCAATACATCCAGAGTGGCAGGGTAGTTCTCTATCATGGAGACGTGGTGTGTGTTCTCTGAACGCTGAGGCAGTGATGAAACCATGGCATAGGCCTCCTCCAGCAGGCAGCAGTTCTGACCGTTCCGAGCCTTGTTCCTGATCAGCTCCTACAGTCACAGGAATGGGCACAACGATTTAAGATGAATAATAGCAGTAATATTCCAACCAGGTTCTAATGAGTACATTTTCTTATTATAAAAACTAGCAGTAATATTCCAACCAGGTTCTAATGAGTACATTTTCCTATTATAAAAACATGGTAATCCCAGCTCTGGTGCATTCATTCATACTGTGTGGAATTGTGCATGTGTGGTAAGAACAAAGAATAGGGATAGATTCACTCATTCGGGAACGGGCAATAGTGAAATGTGATACATTAAATATCACTAACTGTGTAAAACAATAATTGACATTGAAACGCTAGGGTTGTACAATAACATTATGTGCGACCCTCAGGGACCTTGGACATTAAGGGGATGTGTAAACATTGAGTATAGGAGGGACGGCTATGTAATGTGGAAGGGAGGGGTAAGATTCTTTAATTAACTTCTTCGGGATCGGTGTCCCTTCCACAGGACGGTTGAGCTAACGTAGGCTGATGCGATTAGCATGAGGTTGTACGTAACAAGAACATTTCCCAGGACATAGACATTTCTGATATTGGCAGAAAGCTTAAATTCTTGTTAATGTAACTGCACTGTCCAATTTACAGTAGCTATTACAATGAAAGAATACCATGCTATTGTTTGAGGAGAGTGCACAATTTCAAACATGAAAAGTTATGAATAAACAAATTAGGCACATTTAGGCAGTCTTGATACAACATTTTGAACAGAAATGCAAAGGTTTATTGGATACACTGATGCCATCTAGTGGCCAAAATCTAAATTGCACTTGGGCTGGAATAATACATTATTACTTTTCTCTTGCATTTCAAAGGTGATGGTACAATTTTTTTTTACAAAAGTACGGTTGTTTTCTTCTTTGTATTATCTTTTACCAGATCTATTGTGCTATATTCTACTACATTCCTTTCACATTTCCATAAACTTCAAAGTAATTCCTTTCAAATGGTACCAATAATATGCATAACCTTGCTTCAGGGCCTGAGCTACAGGCAGTTAGATTTGGGTATATTATTTTAGGCAAAAATTGAAAAAAAGGGGCTAATCCTTAATAAGCTGTCATTCTTGTTTTGTTTTTTCATGAATGTGTATGTTTGATGTTGTCTGGCCTATGCCATGTCTCTTACCATATCACAGTGCATCTTCTTGTACGTAAAGTAAATATCTGTGAAAATCAGACAATAAAGAAATACCCAATTCCCTATTTACAGCATTAAAGGGTGATCGCTCACCTTGAGCGAGGCCTTGTACTTCTGGATTCTGTCCAGGGGTTTCTGTAGGTAGGCATTAATGCTCAATACAGGCCCTTCAGCAGGGTCGGCACTGGCCTGCTGTTTGTCTGTGTACTTCTGTGACAAAGACACAGACAGCAAAGGTTTAGAAATGTGGCCATCACTAGCCTTACATCAGCAAGCCATTATATTAACAAAGATGACAACACAAACACATTTATGACCATTTGTGTTAACAGTATTTGTGAAGGGTTCACTTGCCTTGAAGAAGTGGTGTACGGTCTTGTCACTGATAGCGGCCTCTGCCTTTTGCTGGCCTACGAGGTACTGGAGGTATTTCTCAAAGCCCTCCCCGCTCCTCAGGAAGCGCATGGCCACGTCGTCATCAGTGTCGCACTCGCGCAACTTAGGGAACATGAACCTGCACAACACACATTATGGGGTCAATTCATTTAGCAGCATAATGGTAGTATATCATGGTAAAACATCAATACAATATAATTATTTATATACAGGTATTATAAAGAGTTTATGAAATCTTTTTCGGGATAAGGGGCAGGATTTTCACTTTTGGATAAATAGCGTGCCCAAATGCAACTTCCTGCTACTCATCCCCAGAATATAAGATATGCATATTATTAGTATATTTGGATGGAAAACACTCTGAAGTTTCTAAAACTGTTTGAATCATGTCTGTGAGTATAACATAACTTATGTAGCAGGCAAAACCCTGAGGACAAACCATTCAGAATTTTTGAGGTCACTGTCTATTCAATGAGTTTTCATTGGGAAACCAGATTTCTAAGGGACTTGTTTGCTGTTTCTACCACTTCCACTGGATGTCACCAGTCTTTAGAAATTGGTTGAGGTTATTCCTTTGTGTAATGAAGAAGTACGGCCATCTTAAAAAAGTGTCACGTCATGTGTACTGTTTGATAGTTGCGCAAGACCAGACAGCATGCTTGAGTTAGTTGTCTTCCTGTATTGAACACAGATCATCCCGTCTTCAATTTTAGCGATTATTTACATTTAAAAATACCTAAAGCTGTATTACAAAAGTAGTTTGAAATGTTTTGCCAAATTTTACAGGTAACTTTTGAGATATTTTGCAGTGACGTTGGTCAAGTTGGAACCAGTATTTTTCTGGATCAAATGCGCCAAATAAATGGATATATATCGACAGAATTAATCGAACAAAAGGACCATTTGTGATGTTTATGGGACATATTGGAGTGCCAACAGAAGAAGCTCGTCAAAGGTAAGGCATGATTTATATTTTATTTCTGCGTTTTGTGTCGTACCTGCAGAGTTGAAATATGAAACTCTCTCATTGTTTACTGTTGTGCTATCATCAGATAACAGCATTTTATGCTTTCCCCGAAAAGCCTTTTTGAAATCTGACACGTTGGCTGGATTCACAACGAGTGTAGCTGTAATTTGGTATCTTACATGTTTGATTTAATGAAAGTTTGATTTTTATAGTATTTTATTTGAATTTGGCGCTCTGTAATTTCCCTGGCTATTGGCCAGGTGGGACGCTAGGGTCCCGCCTATCCCAGAGAGGTTTTTAATTAATCCATAAAAAGTTTCTGTTTATAAACAGGCCAGCTGTACTTACTCGCTATGGAAGGCCTTGATCTCGTGGATGTTCCTGAATATGGCCTCCTTCTGGCTGGTGACGTCAGATGGGGCGTCAGGGCTCTCCACCTGCTTGACGTGGTGGGAGGTGAAGAAGTCCATCTCTTTGACAAACTCTGCCTCGCTGTTGATCATGTCCTGGATCAGTTGGCTGGGGGGAAGACAGAGCATTATGGATATATTATGGTTTGCCCTTGAGTGTGGTGGTGTTTCTTGCTTGTGCACAACACAGGCCCGAATCCTCATGATCTGTGAATGTAACAAGCATTTATTTGACACAAGTTATCTCATTGAGTTCATTTACTGAGTGTCTTAGTCATGAAAAGTCGAGTCTCAGGTTAAGTTTTGGGACTAATAGAAAATTGCGTGAGAAGGTCTAGACTCACAGTAGTCTTCTTTTGTACTCTCCTTCTGAGACCTCTTCTCCACCTTTCTCTGGGACATCACCAGCATCAGCAGACAGCTAGCCCACAATAGTTTAAATAACATTAAGAACATAATAACATTTAACAAAAATAGGTGGCGAGAGAGTAGATTAGAATTAACAGAAAACGGGGAGAGGTAGATGCACAATGTTGGTACCAAATCAATTACTTAGATCTTGAAACAAACCTTGAGTTTCTTGTCCAGGTAGGCAGGTGACACCCAGCCCTGGCGGGATGGGGTGGTTTTGGTTGGTTTGGTCCGGACCAGCCATTTGAGTGGATGTGCCGAGTCCAGAACCTCCACATACTGGCCCTCCTTCAGGGAAATGGTCTCTTTGTTGGGGATGGTGGGGTTGTAGTCAGCCGTAGCCACATAGATGTCAAACATCTGTAGAAGGAGGAGGACATCAGACACAAAGTCTATAACCAGCATGCTTATAAGTGCTCACATTGGCAGAGTGACTTTTATCTATAAGAGATTTGCCCAGAACTGGGTTCGCTGGAGGTGCAGGCCAGTTGAGGCTCTTTGCTGCACTAGGAGCTAAAAGGAATACGTCAAGTCTGTATTCTATAGCCAAAATCCAATCAAAAATATCAGAAAGAGAAAAAACTTGAAAGGAAAATAGACCCATTCCAGCGTCATTAGAGAGAACTCTAATGACAGTCATGAACTGGAATGACGGATTCTCCTTCTATGGTTCCATACCTCTCCCCTGGCATCAGGGTCGTCAGACTCAGAGGAGGACTCTGCGAGAATGGAGCTGGGGCGAGAGCGGCCGTGATGGGGCGAGGCGGAGGGTGTTTTGGTCTCATCGTCGCTATCACCTCCCGGGACACGTAGTGAGGCTGGGGGAGGAGGGGGGTTCAGAGGGAGACAGCCAGGAGAACATACAATACACACACACACACACACACACACACACACACACACACACACACACACACACACACACACACACACGACAGTAGAGACATAGGCCTATATACTGTACACAAATTCACAGAAAGGAGGAATTGGCCACTGAAACACCCACAGACCACCTGGAATGTGTAATAAGGTGGATATTTTATCTATTTTATTATCAATGTCAAAACTGTATATTTTTGAGTCAGTACAATTAATTATTAAGATTTCCCAAAAGGTTAGCTAAGCTACACATTAGTACCATCAAACAGTTTTGCTGCTACTGCACAAGTCATTTGATTTAATAGTTTTCACTATTACAAACTAGTTAGTTTTCCAGATGCATGCATAAGATGCTGTACAAATAAGATGTGTGGTCTTAAGGACTGGCCATACATGTCTGAGTGTCGGCATATATTCCAGCTACGGTATATGCTTTGCCGAGTATCAATTCCAAAGCCATTTGAATCATATGCTCAGGTAATCACAGTTACCTGCTGAGCCAATACAAAACGTATTCTACTCATGCATCAAATAAATATTATGGAGCGCAAAAACATAAAGGGAGAGATATTTGATCACGTATATATATACACATTCATCATATATACTGAGAATGATGGAACTGTTTTGATGACAGCTTTGTCCACCACTTTACAATGGAATCCTGGACGTTTTTTGTCTCAAAATGTGTTCACGTGTAACTGTCTTCAACTGTGAAATACTGTATCTTACTTAATGCCGTCTTAGACAAAGAATAATACCAGTACATTATTTCCACAAGTCATCACCTCAGGCGATAGCCAAGATATCCTCACTGTCGTGCAGCATGAACAGAGGGACGTCACTTTCTAACCCCTTTGTGGTTTCATGCCAAGTACTCATCTTTTAAATGAAACAATTCCGAGTAAGACCGGTGAAGACAGATGCAGAGAAGAGAACAGAGCATAAGCTTCAACCTCATGAAGCAGATCAAAAGCGACACTGACTAACTTGTGGAAAGAATGTATATGGCTTTCAGTGAGAGTAACTGAGATCTTGATGTACTGTGGATACATACTGGAGGCTTTGGGCCATGCTTCAATCCACTGGAGCACTTGATGGTTCTGTGCGCTGTCTGAATAACAGATTAACGATTGGATGAGAGCATGTGAGTGAATTAATGGATGGGATGGATGGATGGAGGGGGGAAGGATGATGAAATGAAGGCAGGACAGTCGTAAGGGAGGAAAGGGTGTAGGAATCCACACGTTGCTCAAAACACACGCAGGACAAGCATTGGTGAGTGCAAGGAAAGAGAAAAGGGCATCGTTGCTTATATAGAAACACACAAAGGAAATTGCGAGCAGCGAGAGGCAAAGTGCATGACATTTTCCTTGAGCTGTTCATTCTTAAAGCCTGCCCAACAATCTATTAGGAACTGACATATCCACTGACGCAGGAGTGCAGCTGTGTCCAACAAACGTTGGCATTTTGTTAGCTGGCCCTGTGGCTAATGGACTGCATGTGGGATAAGAGTAACATGTCATAACATGACAAACTGTTATGAAGTGTTATGACATAACTTATGTTTATGACAGAATTGCAAAATTACAAAGGCAATGCATATATACAATTTGAATTTAGACTTCTTCAGTGGCAATGTATATATTTTTTATTATGCTATAAAACACCATAAGAACATACTCTGTGTTACTAGAGATGTACAGATGCAAATGTTTTTGCCAGCAATAAAAGCACACACACAGAAACCTTTTCCAATACATCAGGACTATTCCACCATTATTTCCCAGATATTACATTGGAAATATTCATTTTAAAATGACCTATTCTATAAGTAACTAGAGGCAAATGAAAGGTAACACATCAATTCAAAATAAAATCGAATCGCAAAGTGCATTTACTTTACCTTAAATACACATGAATAGTGGAAGAACATTTATTTTAAAAAAAATGTTCTCACTGTCCTCTATTTTGGAGCTTTGATGGAACAGTCCGTGACACATTTCGACTCACCTTGGCTGATCTTGGCAGATACCATCTCTGTGATCTGAGAGGTGAGTTTCATAAGAAACTCTTCTGTTCCAACTTCACCTAGATAAGGCATTCTTCTGCCAGCATCCTCCACTGGAGGGCTGATAGTAATACCCAGAGGGATTTTGGTCTCTTCCTTTGGTCGTGGCGCTACGCCAGAAAGCAGATCATACATTAGGAATGTTTCACATTAGAAATGTTTCACATTAGAACTCGCTATCTGCCACGTACCTCATTATTATATATATTATAATGATTACAAAAGCATGTATCATTATGTTTTCCTATCCCATAATATGTATTGGGGACCCCAAGGAAGACTAGCTGTTGCTATTGTAACAGCTAATGGGGATCCAAACAAACAAACAAGTACAGTATAGTCTTTCGTTTCTTACCATCCTCTACCTCAAAGTGGGCAGTGCAGATGGACTGGCCGGCCCTGTTGGTGGCTATGCAGGTGTAGGTGCCGGCGTGCTCAGAACCCGCATCCATGAGGATGAGGCTGTGTTGGCGCCCAGACCTGGCCACCTTATATCCCTTAGTGTCTGGCTTGATCCACAACACGTTCTCAGAAGACTCCTCTTTCAGCCACGTCACCATGGGGATGGGAGAACCTTGGAGAGGTGAGAAACACAGTGGGACTTGGGTATTCACATGCATGTTGTACGATGAATAGTCTCTCCTAACAGTAGTCTGTGGACTGGCATGTATTTTTGTATGATGAATGACCATATCCTTTATGGACGCATACTGTATCTCATACATGACCCTGATTCTTGTCCTGGCAAAAGAGAAGTGTTGCGGATACAGTACCTTCCACTCTGACTGACAGGGTGACACTGGCTCCCTGTTTCACCTTCCTGTTGCTAAACTTCTCCAGGAACCGTGGCGGCACCAGAGGCACCTTGGGATCTAGGAAGTAAAACAGGGATGCAAGAACAGTGTGACAAGTTATTGGGGCGGCAGGTAGCCTAGCGGTTAAGAGCGTTGGGCCAGTAACCTACGGTCACTGGTTCGAATCCCTGAGCTGAACTAGATGAAAAATTGCTCCGGATCAGAGCGTCTGCTAAATGACTAAAATGTCAAAGGTAAAACAACGAAATAGGTAGCAGCGTAAGAATCAATCAATAAATTAATCAATTGGTATTATTTAGTGATAATTACATACCGTGCTCTTCTACAGGTGTGAGCTCTCCTGGACCTGTTGAAAGAGGGTCCTCGTTAATTCGGTAAACACAAGAATGTTGTGTATAAAATAACATGCACATTGCAATGTAGACTAAAGACTTTATCCAAAGTAGAAGACAGGGATCCCTCTCAGTATAAACCTTTCAGTCATGAGTAGACCTACCCAGAACCAGTATCCTAGCAGAGGAGTATGCTGATCCAGCAGCGTTGCTGATGTAGGCAGAGTACTCTCCTGCATCCTCCCTCTTCACCTCCAGGACCTCCAGACTGTGGACGCCTCTCTTGTCCAGCAGCAGGATCCTGTCTGAGGAACGCAGCGGGATACCGTCCTTGAACCAGTACACTCTGGGCGCGGGGAAACCTGGGAAATATCAACGGAAAGTAAACAACTAACTTACCCTGGGGGGGGGCAGTAATTCCTCTTTATTTTGACTTATGGAACGGACCTCTGACGTTCCTGTGCAGAGACAATGTAGTCTAGCAGGGTCTTGGTGTGATTAATACAGAAGTGGGGGAGAGTAACCCACAGGCCAAACCTTTGACTTTCAGCTGCATCTTAGCGATGGGTGAGCCTGGGCTGACGTGCACATCATGGAGCTCATCCAGTACTTGTGGTATCTGCTCATCCTCTGCCATAGACTCAAACGCTTCGGTTTCCCTGAGGGGAGAAGATAGGCAGAGAGTAAAGGCTGTCAGTTGTTGGGTTCGACATTTTGAACACTGAGATATGAAATAAATGATAGAGAAGAAGCATGGAATCAAAGGAGAAAGTTAAGGGCTCTCCGTAGGAAGCCAGAAAGCTTTGGAATGTGTTTGATGAAGGAGAGGAGAGCGACGTGTTGATATAGGGAAGACAGATGGATATCTGTGGATTAGGTGAAGGAGGGGTTGAGGTCAGCAAATGAGGGGTGAGATCAGTTCCCCTTAAGGGAGTAATCAGGGTTTAGTATCTGGTTACCTTCTTCCTATTGTGCATAGACTGTAAGGATTGGAGAGAGGGAGTGTCTTAAGTGGGATATAAATATCTGGATGGGACAAGTGTTGGGTTGTCTGATTACAGCTGTACAGAACCTTTGGGAAGAATTATACTTGGTTTTAGCTTCTCTAGTGTCCGTGGGTTATTTACTCTGAAAAATAAGAACCTAACAGGGTAAAGGAGTAACACGACCAGTGAAACGTTTCAGGTACTATTAGGAATGAGGTTTGAATTGTAAAGAAGGTTGAAGTCAAAGTCAAAGGCCTTGTTCGCTGGTTCTCTCATTCACCTAGACATGTAGCCCTTGGCGCTGATGTAGGAGCCTGTCTCAGTGGCATCAGCTGCAGTATCGTAGTCTGAGCTGCAAGACACTGAGGAAAGAGAGATGTATTACACAATGACTCGCAATCAATCCATCAATTAAGCAAGGAACCAACCAATCAATCTAATATGTTCTATACTTACTGTCGACCCTGAGCTCAGCCTTGGTGGCAGCGATGCCACTGGTGTTCTCGGCCATGCAGCGGTAGACGCCCATGTCAGAGGGCAGCACGGTGGTGATGATGAGCTGGTGGCAGCCCTCGTGTTCCTCGTTGATCATGTAGTGGTCATTCTCCTCCAGGAGCTTCCCGTCCTTGAACCAACGCATGCTGGGTGTAGGCTTTCCGATCACCACGCAGTCAAAGCTGACCGGGTAACCTTCAGGCACGTCCTGGCTCTGGAGTTCGGTCAGGAAGACTGGGGCCGCTGGGGGAGAGACAGGGACAGGGGAGAGGGGTAATCAGTTAGGCACAACAATAGGTTAGGAGTTTTTATAAATATGCAGGAGTTTAAAGTAACTGTCCAGTGTTTCAAGATTTCTATAAAATAGTGTATGACCTATAATTAATTACAATAAGAGTGACATACTTTCAAATGTATACTTTTGAAATGTTTAATTAAGTATGTTAAAAAGCATATTTTCTGTGTTGGAATGGTGTGGGCATACCCCAACAACAGAATGGTGTGGGCATACAGTGCCTTCGGAAAGTATTCAGACCCCTTGGCTTTTCCCACATTTTGTTACGTTACAGCCGTATTCTTAAATTGATTAAATCGTTTTTTTCCCCCTCATCAATCTACACACAATACCCCATAATGACAAAGCGAAAACAGGTTTTTCAAAAACTAAAATACCACATTTACAAGTATTCAGACCCTTTACTCAGTACTTCGTTGAAGCACCTTAGGCACCGATTACAGCATCGAGTCTTCTTGGGTATGACGCTACAAGCTTGGTACACCTGTATTTAGGGACTTTCTCCCATTATTCTCTGCAGATCCTCTCAAGCTCTGTCAGGTTGGATGAGGAGTGTTGCTGCACAGCTATTTTCAGGTCTCTCCAGAGATGTTTGATTGGGTTCAAGTCCAGGCTCTGACTGGGCCACTCAAGGACATTCAGAGACTTGTCCTGAAGCCACTCCTATGTTGTCTTGGCTGTGTGCTTAGGGTCGTTGGCCTGTCGGAAGGTGAATCTTTGCCCAGTCTTAGGTTCTAAGTGCTCTGGAGCAGGTTTTCATCAAGGATCTCTCTGTACTTTGCTCCATTCATCTTTACTTCGATGCCGACTAGTCTCCCAGTCCACTGAAAAACATCCCCACAGCATGACGCTGCCACCACCATGCTTCACCGTAGGGATGGTGCCAGGATTTCCATTCAGGCGAAAGAGTTCAATCTTGATTTCATCAGAGCAGAGAATCGTGTTTCTCATGGTCTGAGAGTCTTTAGGCAAACTCCAAGAGGGTTGTCATGTGCCTTTTACTGAGGAGTGGCTTCCTTCTGGCCACTACCATAAAGGCCTGAATGGTGGAGTGCTGCAGAGATGGTTGTCCTTCTGGAAGGTTCTCCCATCTCCACAGAGTAACTCTAAAGCTCTGTCTAAGTGACCATCGGGTTCTTGGCCACCTCCCTGACAGAGGCCCTTCTTCCCCCGATTGCTCAGGCGGCCAGCTCTAGGAAGAGTCTTGGTGCTTCCAAACTTCTTCCATTTAAGAATGATGGAAGCCATTGTGCTTTTGGGGACCTTCAATGCTGCAGAATGCTTTTGGTACCCTTCCCCAGATCTGTGCCTCGACACAATCCTGTCTCGGCTGTGTGCTCTACGGACAATTCCTCCGACCTCATTGCTTGGTTTTTGCTCTGACATGCACTGTCAACTGTGGGACCTTATATAGGCAGATGTGTGCCTTTCCAAATCATGTTTAGTCAATTGAATTTACCACAGATGGAATCCAGTTGTAGAAACACCTCAAGGATGATCAATGGAAATAGGATGCACAGGAGCTCAATTTTGAGTCTCGTAGCGAAGGGTCTGAATACTTCTGTTTTATTTGTATATAAACTTGCAAAAATGTGTTTTCGCTTTGTCATTCTGGGGTATTGTGTGTAGATTGCTGAGGAAAACATTTACTTATAAGGCTGTAACGTAAGAAAATGTGGAAAAAGTCAAGGGAGCTGAATACTTTCCGAAGGCACAGTATACCGCTCATTAAAAATATTCATGTGAGTAGATAGCTGATTGGCCAGCTCAACCAATGAGGCAAGATGACATCATCCAAATAAAAAGGATGATAATATTACGGTGGAAAAATACATAACTTTTTTAAATGGTCTTTTGGAGATACAAGTTTGAGGTGGGTTTTTCTAAGTGTTTTTTCTCCAATTTATGCTTTGGCCAGAAACATGAGAATAAGACAAGTTAACAACATTATGACCTTTTAAAAATGCGATTTTCACTCTACAGTTACTTTAAATCCACTGGTATCCCATGTGTAATTCTTACTGATAGTGATTTTTCTTTCTGTATGAAAATGTGCTTTTACAATACAGCAACAAAAAGCACACATGATGAACGGGTGTGATGGCAGGCAGTACAACATGAGGATAAATGGACGGAAAGGATTGTGTCAATACTGGAATGAAGTGGGTAAAGGAGAGTTGACAAGCAACCATAACATCACAGGAATATTTCAAACGGAGGACTATGTCAGGCAGCACAACATGATGAGAAACGGAAGGAAAGTGTGAATAGAAAGATAGAATGAATGGATATAGTGTGTCAATACTGGAAAGAGGAGGGTAAAAAAGAGAAATTGTTGGAGAAAGTGAAGCAACTATTAAATTACAACAAAGACAAACAAACACAAATGTTTGGGACAAAAATGGAGGACATAAAAAAAACTACATCCAAAAACAAACATATCAAATAAACCACACACTGACAAGACTTAAATACATACTTTTTGGTAAGAGAGAACTAACATTAAGCCACACACAAAGCAAACACGGTACTGTAGTAATCACACGGAACACACAAGGAAAAGCAGGAAGAAAGGCTGGATGAGGACAATGTGAACATTCATTTAGCAAACAAGGAAAAGCTCCCATTCATGAGCAATTTTTAGGGGAATTAAAACACATTGAAAAGTGGATTATATTATTTAAGCAAAATAAACACTACTTCAATGTTATATATTGAAGCAAAATCAATATGACCTTCCCTGACTTACAAATGTATTTTTGTGATTTTACTTGTTTATTTTTCATACTGAATGGAATGGGCTACAAAAGTATTTCATTTAATAGACATTAAATGACTATTTAATTCCAAATTATTTTCAAACGATCTAATACAGTATATACAGTGAGAGTAGGGGAGAGCCGGGATGAAAGTAACACGGCCATTTTCTCAGATAACACAGCTAAAATGAGGTGAAATCAACACGTTCTTAATGCAGAGGATGTGCTCCCTGCAAATAAAACTGCCCAGTCCGACCATGTTTCCTCAAGTTATCAACAAAAAAGTGGTTTTGAACAATGTAAGTAAAAAAAACATTTGACATCAATAGAATTATGCCTTAATCAATTGACTTGATTGTCAGCTTCTCACGTAAGATTTTTATAGACGGGTTTCTGGTTAAAAATAAATATATTTATGACTCTGGGGGTCAATTGCCTCGTCAAGCCATTGAAATGTGATAAGCATATTGAGTTTACCCTTTGTTTTTATTCTCTTCACAATCATTCTATCAAGACACCAGGAGTGCGTATGACAAGGACATCTGGAGCGCACCTGATTGGTTGCTCACCATCCATCAGCCAGTGCACCTTGTCAAGCTTGGCCTCCGCCACACACTCCAGGTGGATTAAATGATGCATAATATAGCTATTATATGATCCATTGTAGTCCGATTAATATTGTAAAGCAAAATACTGTGTTTGTGCAACATTGCGATGTCGACGCATGGTACATTTTCATACATTTCAAACCTAGAGCATCAATTATTAAAATCGATACAAACATTACATTATGGCTGATAGTACATTTGTTGAAAGGAAGAGCATTACAAACCAGAAACATGTACCGCCGGCAGGTATTAAAGTAACGCTGCGGTAGTTCAGTCCGGTGTCTATTTAATTTAAACTCACATACCCTAGAAATGAAATTACAATTGCTAATGCTAGAGGACATATATAAGTTGTTTGTAATAAGATAGGGTGTCTCTAGGTCTATCGAACTCTGAGTAATTTGGAAAAAAACTGTTACTTTTGTCCCCTACTCTCCTGTTTTCCTACCGGAGGCTCCTGTCATGAACGCGGGCAGCTGCTTCTCCTGTGTGGGTGTTGCAGAGCCATCTTGGGTGTATCCCATCTTCATGATGCGCAGCTCCACTTTGAGAGGTCCAGCCTCCTGGATGGTGGTCTCCACAGGCATCCCCTGGGCCGTGAACATCTCCTGAAAGTGCAGCGACGCCACCTGGGCCTCAGACCGCGTGTCAAAGCGGATGTAGAGGTAGCGCTCGTCCTCACGGTACGATTTGGGCTCGGGGGCCTTCAGCTCAGCCTCATCGTCACAGCTGACGAACGACTCCTCCTCCGACGTGGCCGGCAGCCGTGTGCGGAGGAGGCGGCGCAGCCGTTTGCTGGCCTGCCTCAAAGACTCGTCCATCTCGCTTTCTGCAGACGAGCTCTCCGCCTCGCTGTCGGCGCTGTAGCCCATGGTCAGGGGCCTCCTTCCAGATGCCTCCCGTGCCGAGCCTACTGTCACCTTGCCGCTGTGGATGGTCACGCCGAACTTGTTGGTGACCTCACATGTGTAGATGCCCGTGTCCTTGGTGGTAACGGCGGTGATTACCAGAGAGCAGGTGCCATCGTTGTAGATGTCGATGTGGTGGTGTTTGCTGTCCACAAGGGGCTCGCCGTCCTTCAGCCAGCGCACCTTGTCGGGCTTTCCCTCAACCACACACTCCAGGTGGATGGTGCCATTGGGCTCCTTGGTCTGGTCCTTGAAGACGTCCTTGAAGACTGGACACATGTCCTTGCAGGACTTGTAGCCCTTGAACGCAGCCTGGATCTTGACAGCAGCATCCAGCAGCCCCTTTTCTTCATCCTCCTCATTTCCGCACCCAGTGATCTCTGTGGTCTGTGCTGTGATCTGCTGTCCTGAAGATGAGGTCTGTAGGACTGTGGTCTGTTGCACTGAGGTCTGTTGCACTGAGGTCTGTGCATAGAACTTCTCAGTTGAGATGGACTCTGTCTGGTCGGATGCAGAGAGGGAGGACTTGCTGCTCTTCTTCAGGTAGGACACCAGCGTTGGAACCCTGGACTCATCCTCAGAGCTGGTGTGTAGATTGGTATCCAACTCCTTCTTCTTTGTGATGATGACAGGCTCCACAATCTTCTCCTTTTCCTTTTCGTTCACCTTCTCTGGGGCTTTCTTCTCCTTGACTGGCTCCTTGGGTGTTTTGGGCTCCTTGTCCTCCTCATCAGGCAGCTCAGAGATGGAGTCGAGGGTGGGCTCTCGGCTCATGCGGCGTTTCTTGGCCAGGGCCTCCCACAGCGCATGGACATCACCCTCGGAGGCAGCCTCAGGAGGCAGGCTGGGCTGGGCCCCCTCCAACTTAACCCCATCAGCACCTACAACCAGGGCACAATGGAATGTTTTATGCAGCAAACTGACACCTGTAACATCTATAGTATAGCAGCCCCAAAACACACACACACACACACGTAAGAACTTCATCTATGTTGATCATGTAGTGGTAAATAACTGTGGGACTATAATTTTTTTCTGATAGGAGAAGTGTCCACACCACCCATCTTTTTCAGGAATGAGCTCACCATCACCATCTGCTAGAACTAGCTAACCAACTTACCTTAACTTGCCCCTCAAATAACAAACACCTCTCCACCAAGATTCCAGTTTGGTTTGAGGAAAATAGCGTACGAGTTTCACAATAAATAAATGTCAGCAGATGGAAATACCAAGTTGCATGGTATAATAGTCTGTCTTGTTTGGGAGTCTGTACCTGTTGGTAAATAGAGATTAATGGAGCTTTCTGCCTCGTCTGAGGCTACACAGGTGTACACTCCCTGGTCAGCAGACTCAAAGTCTTTGATCAGCAGCACTTGTGTCTTGCCCTCGATGGTGACCTGGTATTTGACCCCAAACTCCAGCTCCTTGTTGTCTCTGAGCCAGGTGACCGAGCTGCCCTCAGCAGAGAGCTGGCACTCTACACGGGCCATCTTACCCTCCTGCAAGCCTGGACAGGCCAACTGCTGGGTCACTGTGATCGGAGCCTCTGTGGAACAAAACAATTGAATGATTGATATATATATATATTTTTTTTCCAATAAATGGGACACTACATACACAATTCATGCCAATGTAAAATGTATTGCACTCACCTGAGTTGTATGCAAATGATGTAACTAATACATACATTATCTAGGACTAGGTTATAAGTATATTGTTCAACATGCTGGGCTTGAGACAGAGCCATATAGGCATATAATTGTTCTGCTCAGGTTTGTGCGCATCATATAGCCAACTCACCCAGCTGAACGGTCTGAGGCAGCTGGACAGGTTCTCCAGTCCCAGCTCTGTTGATGGCTGCCACCCTAAACCTGTAGCCGCTCCCTGGGATGAGGTTATCCACAGAGAACTCTGTGTTACACACAGGCTCTGCATGGCACGGAAGCCAGAGGGCGCTGTCTGCCAGCCTCATCTCCACCCTGTAACCCAGAATGGGGCTGCCTCCATCGCTGAGAGGTGTGAACCAGGACAGGGTCACCCCCTGTTTATGCTTACTGACCAGCTCTGGGTCCTCCGGGGGGTCTGGAAAGGCTATATAAGGAGGGAGAATGGGTCAGTGGTGGGTTTGAAGAGCGATGAATAGGAGAAAGAGAGGGGAATGGACCTGAAAATATTGCATTTCGCTTCCCTGGAGAAAGCTACAGTCCGGTCCAAAATGATTGGCGTCATTTTCGAGCAAAAAAGACTATAAATATAAATAATTCAAATTCTGAGCTATATTGTATGCTCAAAAAAATACAACATTTACAGTGCATTCGGAAAGTATTCAGACCCCTTGACTTTTCCCATATTTTGTCATGTTACAGCCAAATTCTAAAATGGATTAAATAAAACATTTCCTCATCAATCTACACATAACAAAAATAAAAACAGAAATCCCTTATTTACATAAGTGTTCAGACCCTTTACTATGAGACTCGAAATTGAGCTCAGGTGCATCCTGTTCCCATTGATCCTGCTTGATGTTTATACAACTTAATTTGAGTCCACCTGTGGTAAATTATATTTATTGGGCATAAAAAAGGTACACACCGGTCTATATAAGGTCCCACAGTTGACAGTGCATGTCAGAGCAAAAACCAAGCCATGAGGTCGAAGGAATTGTCCGTAGAGCTCCGAGACAGAATTGTGTCGAGGCACAGATCTGGGGAAGGGTACCAAAAAAAGAACACAGTGGCCTCCATCATTCTTAAAAGGAAGAAGTTTGGAACCCACAAAGACTCTTCCTAGAGCTGGCTGCTCCACCAAACTGAGCAATTCGGGAACAAGAGCCTTGGTCAGGGAGGTGACCAAAAACCCGATGGTCACTCTGACAGAGCTCCAGAGTCCCTCTATGGAGATGGGAGAATCTTCCAGAAGGACAACTATCTCTGCAGCACTCCACCAATCAGGCCTTTATGGTAGAGTGGCCAGACAGAAGCCACTCCTCATTAAAATGCACATGACAGCCCACGTGGAGTTTGCCAAAGGGCACCTAAAAGACAAGATTCTCTGGTCTGATGAAACCAAGATGGAACTCTTTAGCCTATATGCCAAACATTACGTCTGGAGGAAACCTGGCACCATCCCTAAAGTGAAGCATTGTGGTGGCAGCATCATGCTGTGGGGATGTTTTTCAGTGGCAGAGATACTTGTCAGGATCGAATGAAAGATGAACGGAGCAAAGTACAGAGAGATCCTTGATGAAAACCTGCTCCAGAGCGCTCAGGACCTCAGACTGTGGCAACAAGACTCTAAGCACACAGCCAAGACAATGCAGGAGTGGCTTTGGGACAAGTCTCTGAATGTCCTTGAGTGGCCCAGCCAGAGCCCGGGCTTGAACCCAATCAAACATCTCTGGAGAGACTTGAAAACAGATATGCAGTGACACTCCCATCCAAACTGACAGAGCTTGAGAGGATCTTCAGAGAAGAATGGGAGAAACTCCCCAAATACAGGTGCAACGCTTGTAGCGTCAAACCTAAGAAGACTTGAGGCTGTAATAGCTTTCAAAGGTGCTTAAACAAAGTACTGAGTAAAGAGTCAGAGTTTTTATAAAGTTATTTTTTGTAAACATTTCTAAAAACCTGTTTTGGTTTTGTCATTATGGGGTATTGTGTGTAGATTGATGAACATTTAATTAAAACCTGTTAGGCCTAGGCAGAATACTGCCCCCTTTGGAGGAATTGCGTGCCCATAGTAAACTGAAAAAAAATCTGTCCAAAATTGCTAATATATGCATATAATAATTATTATTGGATAGAAAACACTCTAAAGCTTCTAAAACCGTTGGAATTATGTCTGTAAGTATAGCAGAACTCACAGGGCAGGCATTCTTCCAAACTAGTTTTGGGATCATGAAAGTTGGGGCAACTTTGACGTGATCGCCCCCACCTTTCCCAACCAGCTATGGATCTGGGGACACTTTCTATGTCTTCCACTAGATGTCCTCATTCAGTAGAGCGTTTAATCGTTCAAATCCCGCAAGTTTTGGCACTATGGGAGTGAATTGAGTGAGTGTCGCGAGAAAATACCTGTGCGTTAGGGCGCGAATTGGTCCCATCCATTCCTTTGTTCCAGCTCTCGGGAGGAGAAGTAACAATGACCGGTTGAATTGAGAATTGTTTTGTATGTTTAGGACATCCTAAAGCTTGATTCTGCACTTAGTTTGACCTGTTTAGTCGACATATAATATGTAATTTTGAAGTTTTGATGCGCAACTTTTCGGGACCAGAGGAAATTTTGGGTGCATTTCAGCTGATATTGCTAGCAGATGCTAATACAAAGACACAAGACTTGAAACCAAACAATGTTTTGGGTAAGTATGACCCCTTCCAGTACATTCTGAACGAAGACCATCAAAGGTAAGGGAATATTTATGTTGTAAATTTGTGTTTCTGTTGACTCCAACATAGCGGAGAAATATTGCTTATATCTGAGCGCCGTCTCAGAATATTGAATAGTGAGCAATTTCTGTAACGTTAAAAAGAAATGTGACAAAGCGATTGCATTAAGAAGCAGTGTATCTTTCTAACTATATGTAGAACATGTATATTTAGTCAAAGTTTATGATGTCTATTTATGTTATCTTGTGGCGCTATCTATAATTTCTACAGACTTTTTTGAGTATTTTCTGAACATGAATTCAATGTAAATGGATATTTATGGATATAAATGGCATATTATTGAAAAAAAAAGGGGAACCCCTCATTAAGAATAAGGATGTAACGTAAAAAATGTGGAAAAAGTCAAGGGTCCTGAATACCTTCCTAAAGCACTGTATAATACTAATACAATTGCTCGGAAATATATATATTTTTAACAAGCACCCCTAAAGATTTTATAAATAAAATGAAACCATTCAACTTTTTAAGTTAATCTCAGTTTAAGGAACTATATTTGTGGCTTCTTGTTTCACTGGGGTATAAAAATGAGTTGACAGGCATGTCAACGTTTGCAATTGCAACAAATAATCTGCTCAGACCCCAACCAAGGATCATCAAAAGTCGTGCTATAAATTCACAGACAACAAAGATTCCTTGATGTCCTTCCAGATTCCCTCTGTCTACCCAAGGACGCCAGAGGACAAAAATCAGTTAACCACCTAACTGAGGAACTCAATTGCGCAATACCCTAGATGCAGTTGCACCCCTAAAAACTAAAAACATTTCTCATAAGAAACTAGCTCCCTGGTACACAGAAAATACCCGAGCTCTGAAGCAAGCTTCCAGAAAATTGGAACGGAAATGGCGCCACACCAAACTGGAAGTCTTCCGACTAGCTTGGAAAGACAGTACTGTGCAGTACCGAAGAGCCCTTACTGCTGCTCGATCATCCTATTTTTCTAACTTAATTGAGGAAAATAAGAACAATCCGAAATTCCTTTTTGATACTGTCGCAAAGCTAACTAAAAAGCAGCATTCCCCAAGAGAGGATGACTTTCACTTTAGCAGTGATAAATTCATGAACTTCTTTGAGGAAAAGATTATGATTATTAGAAAGCAAATTACGGACTCCTCCTTAAATCTGCGTATTCCTTCAAAGCTCAGTTGTCCTGAGTCTGCACAACTCTGCCAGGACCTAGGATCAAGAGAGACGCTCAAGTGTTTTAGTACTATATCTCTTGACACAATGATGAAAATAATCATGGCCTCTAAACCTTCAAGCTGCATACTGGACCCTATTCCAACTAAACTACTGAAAGAGCTGCTTCCTGTGCTTGGCCCTCCTATTTTGAACATAATAAACGGCTCTCTATCCACCGGATGTGTACCAAACTCACTAAAAGTGGCAGTAATAAAGCCTCTATTGAAAAAGCCAAACCTTGACCCAGAAAATATAAAAAACTATCGGCCTATATCGAATCTTCCATTCCGCTCAAAAATTTTAGAAAAGGCTGTTGCGCAACAACTCACTGCCTTCCTGATGACAAACAATGTATACGAAATGCTTCAGTTTGGTTTTAGACCCCATCATAGCACTGAGACGGCACTTGTGAAAGTGGTAAATGACATTTTAATGGCATCGGACCGAGGCTCTGCATCTGTCCTCGTGCTGCTCCAGTTTAAACTGTTCTGCCTTATTATTATTCGACCATGCTGGTCATTTATGAACATTTGAACATCTTGGCCATGTTCTGTTATAATCTCCACCCGGCACAGCCAGAAGAGGACTGGCCACCCCACATAGCCTGGTTCCTATCTAGGTTTCTTCCTAGGTTTTGGCCTTTCTAGGGAGTTTTTCCTAGCCACCGTGCTTCTACACCTGCATTGCTTGCTGTTTGGGGTTTTAGGCTGGGTTTCTGTACAGCACTTTGAGATATCAGCTGATGTACGAAGGGCTATATAAATACATTTGATTTGATGTAAAATTCCTTTGTCATTCATCAGCATGGGAAAAGGCAAAGAGCTCACAAATGAAGAGACAAATGGTTGCTGACCTTCACAAATCAGGCAATAGGTACAAAAACTTTGCAAACATAATAAATATACCACTTACCACCATAAGGGCAACAATTAAGAAGTTTAAAACCACTGGAACAGTGGTACATTTGTCTGGTATTGGACGCAGGTGTATCTATTCCGAACACACAGTGAGGAAGATCAGCTTTAATATTGCAGATAGATTGTGAGTTCTTTGCGGGCGGCAGGTAGCCTAGTGGTTCGAGCATTGGCCCAGTAACCGCAAGGTTGTTAGATCAAATCCCTGAGCTGACAAGGTAAAAAATGTGTCTTTCTGCCCCTGAACAAGGCAGTTATCCCACTGTTTCTAGTCTGTCATTGTAAATTAGAGTTTGTTCTTAACTGACTTGCCTAGTTAAATAAAGTTACAATACATTTAAAATAAAATCTATGTAATTGTAGGCATAATTTCCAATCCCCTACATATTTAGGGAAAACAATACTTAGACTTCTGCTTCCAGTTTATATATACTATATACATTTTATAGACACAGTATATTTTACACTAGTTATCTCCTTTTATTTGTTTTTAGTCCCCCTTTGAGCTACCCTCAACCCCTCCCCTTATCTCTGAAAACCATCCAGTTTACTAATTGCCTTGTAAATTCTGAATCCTTCTCATAGTTACCAACAGATTGTAAATGAAAGATGACATTTTTTACTCAGAGTATTATTATATTATTGATCGATTGACTATTTCTTTTCAAGTCACCCAACAGTGCTATTTACAGAGTTATACTCCAGGTATATGTTGCAATTCTTCAGTCATTCCTGAACCTGCGGCCAAAAACAAGCTACATATGGGCAGAACCAAAACAAGGGATCTAATGATTCTGTCTCTTCACAGCAACATCTGCAGAGCTTGAATGGTTGTATCCGCCATGTACATAACATTCTATAAGTTGGAAGAATCCTATGCATCAGAGGTAACTCTGAGTCTTCCTTTCCTGTGGCGGTCCTCATGAGAGCCAGTTTCATCACAGCGCTTGAAGGTTTTTGCGAATGCACTTGAAGAAACTTTAAAAGTTCTTGAAATGTTCAACATTGACTGACTTTCACATCTTAAAGTAATGATGGACTGTCATTTCTCTTTGCTTATTTGAGCTGTTCTTTCCATAATATGGACTTGGTCTTTTACAAAATAGGGCTATCTACTGTATACCACTCCACCTTGTCACAACACAACTGATTGACTCAAACGGTTTGGGAGTGAAAGAAATAACACAAATTAACTTTTAACAAGGCACACCTGTTAATTGAAATGCATTCCAGCATTCCTCATAAAGCTGGTTGAAAGAATGTCAGGAGTGTGCAAAGCTGTCATCAAGGCAAAGTGGCTACTTTGAATAATCTGAAATTTACAATATATTTAGATTTGTTAAACACTTTGCAGGTTACTACAAAATTCCATATGTGTGATTTCATAGCTCTGATGTCTTCACTATTATTCTACAATGTAGAAAATAGTAAAAATAAAGAAATACCCTTGAATGAGTAGGTACTTGACTGGAACTGTAATTAGGCCAGTTTAATTTTGTCTGGCTTGCCATTTCAAATAAAGTTGACATGTTTTGTTCATATAATTTCAAAACAAAGTTGTTCGGTGTAGGCAGAGCCATAAGTAAATAGGTAAACTGGGATATTACTAAATAATTAATCAGGGTGATTTTTCCACAAATAGACAGGCATTTATATTTCCATGGTAGCAAGATCTTACGTATTTTTGCAAACGTTCTATTCAAATGCATTGTAGTGAGACCACACACTTACTGATGACAGTGAGCTTGGCCATGGAAATGGCGTCCCTGGCAGCAAAGGTGATCTCCTGTGGTGGCATGGCTGGGGCCTGTCTCAGCACCAGTTGGTAGAAGCAACCGTCAGCCTGCATGGCCCAGGTGTTATCATTCTTTAGCTCGGCTCCGTTAGAGTACCAGGCTACCTCCGCCTCAGGCACAGGCTCGGTCAGCACGCAGCTGAACTCTACTTTCTCTCCCACCACAGCTACCTTATCCTCCAGACCGCTCACCACATCCAGCTGCCAGCCTACGCACACAAAAGCCACTTCATATCATATCATATATGGCAGTTCTTCCTTATTTTCAGCTGTAGTATGTCATAGTATATTTCACCGTAAGACCAGGCCTTTGCAAAAACAATAACTAACTTACTGACAAACAAACAAACCTTTGACGTTGAGCATGGCAGAGGTCGCTGCGGTGCCCGCCTGGAAGGTCACTTTGCAGTTGTCCCCGACGTGCAGGTCCTTTAGCAGCAGCAGGTGGCGGCGGCCACTCTCGAAGGACACAATCTCAGTGGTTGGCGAATCCTTCACCGGCTTGCCGTCAATGAGCCAGCAGCTGTCTTTGATCTCGCAACGAGAGATCGAGCACTCGAACAGGGCCTCGCCGCCGTCGATGGTGTCCATGTTCTCCAGGCCCTGGAGGATTTCAATGGGTTTGGCTATAGGGGAGAAGAGGAGAGCAGGGTTTATTGTAAGATAATAGCTTTATCTGAGAGGGGAGAATGTGTCATAAAAGAAGCCTTTTCCCCACTGTTGGTGGGGATTTTATGTTCACAGTGGCCTATAGGACAAGTGGATTTTTTATTGCTAGACACTTGCTACTATTCAAGCTGAAACTCACAATGAAAACCTGCAAAAACTGCATGAAATGGGGAGGGGAGGGTAGCTAGGTGCTCTTTCCTAAGAGAAGAGAAGCTCACCTTCCACCTCCAGGGAGGCGACCACGCAGGTCCCCTCTGCCTCACAGGAGTACGTCCCCCTGTCCTCAGTGGACACGTGGCTAATGTACAAGCGGGCCACGGTCCAGTCCTGCTCCACTACCACCCTCCTGCCGTCAGGCTCCAACGGCCTCCCGTTTCTTTTCCACTGGGCCTGGACCGGCCGGGAGTACTGGCAGATGAACTCAGCCGGCTGGTCCTCAGCCACACGGAGGTCCTGCATCTCACTCACCACCTCTACTGTGGGTTCTGAGAGTGGGGGCAGTGGTCAAGGGTCATATGACAAGGCCATCATGACTGACATGCACTCTCTCCACATGGCGAAGAATGACACCTGGGCTTTATAAACACTCCAGTACACCTTGGAGTATTTTTGGTTTATTTTACTTTTAATTGAATTAACTTTATTTATCCCCAGTGGGGAAATTGTATACATTAGAGATTTACTGGTGGTATCAGAGGTGGCTTAGTATTTTAGTAATGTGCATAGAGTTGCCTTGATCCACAGTACATCTTATGGATGCAGCACTCAGTGCCCAAATACAGTATGTACTTAGATACAGAATGTGAATGTTTACACTGTGACCGTTGTTTTTGCAACTCCAAACTGAAGGGAGAGTGAAAAGCCAAAATGTCTCAAGAGGCAGAGGGAGTTGGACACAACTCCTGCACACTAACCAACCAATGAGAAAGAGGAAATATGCCAATGGGTGGCTAGAGAAGACATACAGAGCAAAGGCAGGAAGGGTTAGAGAGTTTTAGTTTTAGGCAGGCTAGGGGCGGTGCATTGCAGGGTGGAAGTGAGGCTGAGAGTAATTAAAGGGAATGTGGCCGGCCAGGGTGGATGGGTGAAGCAGCACTGCCCAACTACTGCTGCTTCTCTTCATACAGCAGCAACGTTTGTTTACAGGTCAAATCTCCTACTGTAGCCACAGAACTACAAAGTCAAAGCCAAGCTCAGTTAAAATACTCTGTAAAATACTCTCTGTGACACGTTGTCTTTTATTATTTTTGAACTACCCGTGTGCACACATGACTTCTTAGCAGCAATCATACATCACACATACTGCCACAAAATGATTAAAACGACATCATATGCAATCTATTTCAATGTGAATATACTACAGTAGGCAGATACGATTTCAATAATTCTGAATAATATTATAGTGGATGCTTGCTAGAACTGTACATTATGACTAAAATAAACTGAACAAAAATATAACATATAATAATTTCAAAGATTTTACCGAGTTACAGTTCATATATGGAAATCAGTCAATTGAAATAAATTCATTAGGCCCTAATCTATTGATTTCACATGACTGGGCAGGGGCGCAGCCATGGGGGGGCCTAGGGGGGCATAGGCCCACCCACTTGGGAGCCAGGCCCACCCACTGAGGAGCCAGGCCTAGCTGATCAGAATGAGTTTTTCCCCACAAAAAGGCTTTATTATAGACAGAAATCCCAGGGGTGAAGAAGCCGGATGTGGAGGTCCTGGGCTGGTGTGGTTACACATGGTCTGTGGTTGTGAGGCCGGTTGGACATACTGACAAATTCCCTAAAACAACATTGGAAGTGGCTTGAACACTTAATTCTCTGGCAGCACCTCTAGTGGACATTCCTGCAGTCAGCATGCTTAACTGCACGCTCCCTCAAAACTTCAGACATCTGTGTCATTGTGTTAGGTAACAAAACTAGACATTTTAGAGTGGACTTTATTTTCCCCAGCACAAGGTGCACCTGTGTAATGATCATGTTGTTTAATCACCTTCTTGATATGCCACACCTGTCAGGTGGATGGATTATTATGGCAAAGGAGAAATGCTCACCAACAGAGAAATAAACTTTTTGTGCTTATGGAACATTTCTGAGATATTTTCTTTCAGCTCATGAAACATGGAACCAACACTTCATATGCTGCATTGATATTTTTGTTCAGCGTATGTCCACCAGTCCTACTCTATTCCGATTACTGTAGATACTGTGTACAGTGCCTTGCGAAAGTATTCGGCCCTCTTGAACTTTGCGACCTTTTGCCACATTTCAGGCTTTAAACATAAAGATATAAAACTGTATTTTTTTGTGAAGAATCAACAACAAGTGGGACACAATCATGAAGTGGAACGACATTTATTGGATATTTCAAACTTTTTTAACAAATCAAAAACTGAAAAATTGGGCGTGCAAAATTATTCAGCCCCCTTAAGTTAATACTTTGTAGCGCCACCTTTTGCTGCGATTACAGCTGTAAGTCGCTTGGGGTATGTGTCTATCAGTTTTGCACATCGAGAGACTGAAATTATTTCCCATTCCTCCTTGCAAAACAGCTCGAGCTCAGTGAGGTTGGATGGAGAGCATTTGTGAACAGCAGTTTTCAGTTCTTTCCACAGATTCTCGATTGGATTCAGGTCTGGACTTTGACTTGGCCATTCTAACACCTGGATATGTTTATTTTTGAACCATTCCATTGTAGATTTTGCTTTATGTTTTGGATCATTGTCTTGTTGGAAGACAAATCTCCGTCCCAGTCTCAGGTCTTTTGCAGACTCCATCAGGTTTTCTTCCAGAATGGTCCTGTATTTGGCTCCATCCATCTTCCCATCAATTTTAACCATCTTCCCTGTCCCTGCTGAAGAAAAGCAGGCCCAAACCATGATGCTGCCACCACCATGTTTGACAGTGGGGATGGTGTGTTCAGGGTGATGAGCTGTGTTGCTTTTACGCCAAACATAACGTCTTGCATTGTTGCCAAAAAGTTCAATTTTGGTTTCATCTGACCAGAGCACCTTCTTCCACATGTTTGGTGTGTCTCCCAGGTGGCTTGTGGCAAACTTTAAACAACACTTTTTATGGATATCTTTAAGAAATGGCTTTCTTCTTGCCACTCTTCCATAAAGGCCAGATTTGTGCAATATACGACTGATTGTTGTCCTATGGACAGAGTCTCCCACCTCAGCTGTAGATCTCTGCAGTTCATCCAGAGTGATCATGGGCCTCTTGGCTGCATCTCTGATCAGTCTTCTCCTTGTATGAGCTGAAAGTTTAGAGGGACGGCCAGGTCTTGGTAGATTTGCAGTGGTCTGATACTCCTTCCATTTCAATATTATCGCTTGCACAGTGCTCCTTGGGATGTTTAAAGCTTGGGAAATCTTTTTGTATCCAAATCCGGCTTTAAGCTTCTTCACAACAGTATCTCGGACCTGCCTGGTGTGTTCCTTGTTCTTCATGATGCTCTCTGCGCTTTTAACGGACCTCTGAGACTATCACAGTGCAGGTGCATTTATACGGAGACTTGATTACACACAGGTGGATTGTATTTATCATCATTAGTCATTTAGGTCAACATTGGATCATTCAGAGATCCTCACTGAACTTCTGGAGAGAGTTTGCTGCACTGAAAGTAAAGGGGCTGAATAATTTTGCTCGCCCAATTTTTCAGTTTTTGATTTGTTAAAAAAGTTTGAAATATCCAATAAATGTCGTTCCACTTCATGATTGTGTCCCACTTGTTGTTGATTCTTCACAAAAAAATACAGTTTTATATCTTTATGTTTGAAGCCTGAAATGTGGCAAAAGGTCGCAAAGTTCAAGGGGGCCGAATACTTTCGCAAGGCACTGTATCTGTAAACCACAACTGTTAGGTACCATTTGCCATTATTAGCTAAAAGTACTACACAATTGAACTAAGGGTGTGAATCCTCATTGACTAGCATAGCTCTTGCTGCATATCACTAAGAAACTGGTGGAAACCTCATCTAGTGCCGTGCCATCCGGTATGTTTTGGTCCCATCAAAAGTACACAGCATGAAAACTCTCGTTCTAACTCTATTAGTGAAATGACTCAAATGTATGCTCCTGCATGGAAGCATGCATGGATGAGGAACAAAAAGTCATTAGCTACTGATCTAGTCATTCCTACTACTGAGGAGTTTTGAACTCTTGAGAACACCTACATTAAACTGTCAAGAATAACATTAGCCTTGGACAAAACGTGTGAAAAGAGTAGACATTTTTAGTGTACAACCAATGCGGGTTCCTAATAGCTGTAATTCATCTAAATTGCTCTGGTGGTAACTCTGAAAATGAAATAAATATCAGAATTTAAAATGGTATCTAATCACAATTTTCAGTGGGGATTTTTTTATAGAGGGAAAAGTATACCAAAAATCATTCATTGACAGTCCCCCAGTGTGTGCGTATAATGAGCATTGATGCTTTGCGATAATAAAGATTACTTCGACCTTGACCTGTCTCATTCCTCATTTAAACTTGGACTTTAAGTAGGCAAGCATTCTTACACACTTCATTGTGTTATTTATTCCCAACACATTCCATGATACAATCTATAGTTTGTTCAGCTGACGTGACATAATGCGCGAAAAATGCCAATGGGATTTATGCCACAAATGCTTAAATGTTAGCATGTGGAAACGGTGCCAGGGAAACTAAACCAAAGCATGGATTACTGTCATACCATGCTTATAGGCTAAGGAAACCAACGTGTCACTTTGTAATTTGGTGAACTATCCCTTTAACCATATGTATTCCATCAAGACTGGAAACTTCAAAATGACATCCTACAACTGATCATCTTTAACTTGCTGACGTGACATACAGTACACTTATTGAAACCACCACGACTATCTAAAACCGTTAGGAATGAATTCCTTCATCCTTGAGAAAAGAAAAGACCAGACCATACAGAAATGAACCCTCTCAGAGAGAGACGGTGTAGTGACATTATACCTTGCACTGCCACTAATGCCGTGGTGAGCTGGTCTCCAGCATCACAGGTGTAGTAGCCGTTGTCCTCTGGCTCCAGGTTGCGAATGTGGAGCTCCTGAACGCAGCCCTCCTGCCTCATCTCGTACTTCTTACCAGCCTGGAGGATTGCGCCTCCCTTCCTCCACTCCACGTGAGTGCCCGCCTTGGAGAGCTCACAGTGCAGAGTGATATCATCACCCTCCTGGGCTTCCTGGTTCTTCAGCTCCTTCTGAAAGAATGCCGGGGCACCTGGTGGAAGTAAGAGACATGACATATGAGTTGGACAGAGGATGTAAAATAGTGTTGGTGACAGTGGCCGACGTGGACAGGGGAGTAAGATGGCTCTGTTAGTGTATGTTGATGGAAGACTGGGTGCATGGTAGTTTGTAGAGGGCAAAACAGTCAAGAAGAGTATTGTGGGGGAACTCATCCTGAGTTTATCTTGATCCAGAGCATTCACTGTGAGGATTGGGCTGGTAACTATTTTGTGGTATTAGATGCAGTGTAGAGGGTCCAGACTTTTATAGTGCCGGCACCCTTCTTTACCTTCCACAGTCAAGGTGACGGTGCACTGTGCATCCCCGGTATCGCAGCAGTAAGTTCCAGAGTCCTCCATCTCCAGGTTGTGGATGCGCAGCTGCAGGAGAGCTCCATTCTTCCGCAGGTCGTACTTGAGTCCTGCTTTGATGGCCACATCATTCCTGCTCCAGGTGACGGTGGCCGTGGGGTCGGAGACAGTGCAGGACAGGGTGACTGTCTCGCCCTCCAAGGCCACTGTATCGTGAGGCTTCTCAAGGATTAAGGCTGTAGATATGGGAAATCCCAAGCTAAGTACAGTGTAATGCACTTTGAGTGTCAAGAGTCATAGGTCAAACTTGTATGGTTTTTATATGTGCAGTATTTAATGTGTCTCTTTTTCCACAGGTCTACAATCTCTTTTATGTACTTACAGTAGCATGCCAATGATAGTCTTTGTGGTTATGTCCATTAGGCATGCATCACTTCACTGATAGTCAGCAAAGTGATATGTTAATATCAGCAACAAACGTCTTGTTGTCAACTTCATTTTATAGTATCTTTGAAGACAGATATGCTATAAAAAGAAAAGCCAGGAGGATGACCAACACACGTCTAAAGAAAGGATGGAATGGATGACGCCGCACAGCAGAGGAACAAAGAGTGTTCTAACGTGCCAAGACAAAGCTGTTTGATGGAAGACAGAGATGGAGAGATGGAGATGGGTGAGGACTAGGAGGCCATCTTCAACATCTCCGTTAACGTCTCTATTACCTTTGGGCTTCTCTTCCACCAGTAGGCAAGCAACGGTCTTCTCCTCGCCCACCACAAACGCCACGTCCCCTGATTCATCGGGGGTGACCATCTGTAGTGTCAGCCGGTGTACCCGGCCCTGGCAGGCCATCTGGTTCAGGTCGTTGTTCTGGAGGAGGTTATCGCCCAGCCACCACTCTCCGTTGGTCACGCCCTCCTGGGACAACTCACACGCAAAGACAGCATCCTGCCCGGTGGTCACTGTGATGTCGTGCAGCTCCCGAGTGATGCGCACAGACTCTGGAGGTGAATGAATGTGATGACGGGGAGTGAGAGATCTAAAGGTTCCTAGGGTCAGGGTTTCCCAGGGGATTCATTAAGGTGAAACACTCAGGCATTAGAGCACCACCATTGGTATCCTGATTTAAAAGTGAGATCTAAAGAGGATGCACAATTGCACTCAGGAGACACCAGTTCATGGAGTTTGCTGAGGTTATTTATGTCTACTCAACGTTTAGGATTCTTTCTCAATTAAAGAGTACAATATTACACAAACACATTTTCACTTCCTATGTGATGGCTATCGTGTAGGAAGGTAGACATAAGTACAAAAAAATGATCTCTGACAAAATACATAGTATAGGTCTGAATATGACAACAAAACCAACACAAACTGCATACTGCAGTCCCCAACATGGCAAATAGATTGGGGTTCAAATGTAAAAACACATAGATTATGAAACCTATATTTCATGATCAACTACAATGTTATTGTTGCCCCTACAACTATGTGAAATAATAGATAACGTGCTTACTCACAGATTACCCTTAAAAAACGGGTTACAACAAGTTTGGCTACAACAATATCCAAGTAAAAGAACATTAAGAAGGACGTTCTTAGTATGTCGGCACACAGAATGAAAGCAGTGGATAATGTAGAGTGACAGCAAACCAGTAGCGACAGACATGAACACAGCCACGTTTTATTACCTTTGACTGTCAGGGTGGCTGTGCTCTGCTTATCCCCGGCATCGCAGGTGTACTCTCCAGCATCTTCAGCCTTTAACTTGTGAACCATCAGGATGTAGGTAGAACCTGTGTGCTCCATGGAATACTTCTCCCCCTGGGTGAGGAGCACGGAGCCCCTTCTCCAGGTCACCTTGCCATCAGCACTGATCTCACAGGTCAGGGAAACACTGCCTCCCTCCACTGCTTCCTGGCTCTCCAGCTCCTTCTTGAACACCACAGGGGCCCCTGCCCGGGAAACAGCAAGATGGAAACAGACCGCCACAAGGTTAGGATGGATGGAGACGGGAGGCAGTGGGAGTGGACACGGACGGGACGGACATTCAAGCACATCCAATATCTTGAAAGGAAACATTCAATACAACATTTAAAAGCATTTGTTATAAAAACATTTATCCACTATAGGTTTCAAATAGCATAGGTCTCAAAGGACAAAAACAGGGAGATTTCTTGTTTCTTGCTATTTTGTAATGTGAGTGAAATTAACAAGTGGCCTACCAATGGCATGCACTGCTATACCAATCGATGTCCACAACAAGATGACCATGAATTGAGAGATCCAGAATGGGTTGCTAGATCAAATCCCAGAGCTGACGAGGTAAAAATCTGTCGTTCTGCCCCTAAACAAGGCAGTTAACCCACTGTTCCGAGGCCGTCATTGTAAATAAGAATTCGTTCTTAACTGACTTGCCTAGTTAAATAAAGGTTAAATAAAAAATGGTTAGGCCTAGGAAAGGTGAGTGATTAGGAGACATACATTATATAACCCCTTACCTCAGACTTTATGGTATAAGTGCCCTTTACTTTCATTTAATGGGTATAAGCACCTCTTACCTCGGACAGTCAGGCTGTAAAATGAGTTTGGAATGGACTCCGGGTATTGAGGTAAAATGGTTAGGTCTAGTAAAGGTGAGTGATAAAGAGACTCATGTTATACATATATTATATAACAGCTTACCTCAGACTATACAGTATATGTACCCTTTACCTTGGACGGTCAGGCTATGAAACAGGTGTGGAATGAACAAAAGGGATCCAGGTATCGGGTACAATGGGAGAGGATAAGAGGTGATCAACAGACTTGTACCCCTTACCTCGTAAAGTACAATGAATTCGGAATGGCTCCAAGTATTGGGAAAGAATGGAAAAGGGTTTGTACTGATCAGCAGACTCATACTGTACACTAGTCTATATATAGTATTATAACCCCTTACCTTAGACTATGTACAGTTACCATTTACATAAGATGATATACAATTGAAGTCGGAGGTTTACATGCAAGTATATTTAAACTCAGTTTTTCACAATTCCTGACGTTTAATCCAAGTAAAAATGATCTGTCTTAGGTCAGTTAGGGTCACCACCTTATTTTAAGAATGTAAAATGTCAGAATAATAGTAGAGAGAACTATTTATTTCAACTTTTATTTCTTTCATCACATTCCCAATGGGTCAGAAGTTTACATGCACTCAATTAGTATTTGTAAGCATTGCTTTAAAATTCTTTAACTTGGGTCAACATTTTGGGTAGCCTTCCACAAGCTTCCCACAATTGGTTGGGTGAATTTTGGCCCATTCCTCCTGACAGAGCTGGTGTAACTGAGTCAGGTTTGTAGGACTCCTTGCTCGCACATGCTTTGTCAGCCCACACATTTTCTGTAGGATTGAGGTCAGGGCTTTGTGATGGCCACTCCAATACCTTGACTTTGTTGACCTTAAGCCATTTTACTACAACTTTGGAAGTTTTCTTGGGGTCATTGTCCATTTGGAAGACCCATTTGCGACCAAGCTTTAACTTCCTGACTGATGTCTTGAGATGTTGCTTCAATATATCCACATAATTGTCCTGCCTCATGATGCCATCTATTTTGTGAAGTACACCAGTCCCTCCAGCACCCCCACAACATGATGCCGCCACCCCCAATTACTTAAAAATCATACAATGTGATTTTCTGGATTTTTGTTTTAAGATTCCGTCTCTCACAGTTGAAGTGTACCTATGATAAAAATTACAAACCTCTACATGCTTTGTAAGTAGGAAAACCTGCAAAATCGGCAGTGTATCAAATACTTGTTCTCCCCTCTGTGTGTGTGTGTATATATATATATATATATATAAATAGGCCTAATGTACCCCTTAACTTAAACAGGCAGGGTATAAAACGGATTTTGTCCCCTTACCTCGGACGGTCAGGCTTGCGGTGGAGGTATGGTGACCCACGGTGAAGGTGACTGTGCCCGAGTCGGCCTGGGTGACCCCCCTGAGGGTGAGGCTGTGCACCTTGCCCTGGGCACGGATCAGGTTCATTTCATTGTTCTGCAGAGGGACGTCCGCAAGCTTCCACTGGACCTCCTTGGCGTCATCGTGGGACAGATGGCACTCAAAGTGGACATCCTCCCCCTCGTGCACTGAACAGCTGTTCAAGACCTTCACTATGGTCACCTCCACCTCTGTTTGATAAAGCCAGTCATGTGTTGTTACTGGCTAGATGTGAAGCTTACTCTAAAAGGACAGATAATGTCTATATGGGTGTTAATGGTTAGGTGCCAACAGAAATAGGGCACCTTACCATGTACACTCAGTACAGTTACAGTACAGAGACAACGGTTAAGAGTACGGTTGTGGAAAAGACACAAGGTTGCACCTGTCAACACAGAAAACAGACGAAATGGAAGTGTGAGACAGTCCGTTGCCCCTAACAGTGGAATGGAATGGTGGAAAGGTTATGATGGTAGACGTGTAGAGGAAGATGAGTGAAGGATATGAAGGACATAGGAAGTTTTAAGTGACTGAAGAAAAGTATGAAGATCACCAAGCATTCATTCGGTGCCCTTTAAGGCCTTTGGTCCTCTAAAGCCTAGCGTGACATTAGTCTTGTGGGAATCACTCAGGATGGAAAGTGGTTGGTAGGGATTGAGTGAATTAGAAGATAAGTGCCATGATTCAAGAGGTGTGTAAGAGAGAGAATGATTGAGAAGAATGGCAGAAGACAATATCAGACTTTCATCTTGTTCCCTACCCTGTACAGTGAGCACGGAGGAGGTTTTCTGGTAACCTGTGTCACAGATATACTCCCCAGAGTCAGCCCCTTGTAGGCTATAGATGATAAGCTTCACAATGGCCCCTTCCTGTTTCAGCTGATACTTGTTGTTAGACTCCAGGACCCTGTCGCCCCGGCTCCAGACAACGCTGGCCCCAGGCTTGGTGATCTCACAGCGGAGGATGGCGATCTCACCTGCGTCCCACTCTAGATTCTGTAGTCGAGTTTTGAAGTAAACGGGCAGGGCTAAGTAGGAACGGTAGAGGTTGGGAGAGGTGAGATAGTGAAACCTTTTGAGAGCAGAATTATGCCCCCAAACCACAATTAATACACGAGGGAATTTTGTTTCACAACAGCACAACTGCTAAAACAGAATACTTTTTTTCTCAGCCTACCCTTCACAGAAAGGTGTGCTGTGGTTTTCCGGTCACCACTGTCACAGGTGTAGCTGCCTGAGTCTTCTGGGTCTAGGTTTTGGATGACTAGCCTAGCGCTGTGCCCTTCCTGGATGATGTTATACTTGGCACAGAGGCAAAGACCCACCTCCCCCTTCCTCCATTCCACAGGGACTCCAGGTTTAGAAAGCTCACAGTGCAGGGTAACACTGCCCCCCTCCTCAGCCTGTTGGCTCTGCAGCTCTTTAGTGAAAATGACTGGGAGAGCTGACAAATAAAAATCCCAAAAGATGAATTATAAGTCTACAGATCCAAAAAGCTTTAATGAAAAAAATGGTAGGCATCATTCCAAGGTAACTGTTTTGTTACATAACTTTAACTTTGACTGTTTATTGCATTTCTGTTAATACATGTGGAGCTCCAGTTTAAGTGTTGTGCTAGTGATGAATGGAGCAGCAGTGACAAGGTCTTCATCATCCTACTGTACCATTGACTTTCAGGCATGCTGAGCTCTCTGTGTCTCCAGTCCTGCACTGGTAGCTCCCTGTGTCTTCGGGTTTCAAATCACAGACTTGGAGGTCCACACGGCAATCTTTCTGCTTCATCTGGTACTTTTCTCCAGACTTCAGCACCTGTGTTCCCTTCCTCCATTCCACAGGGACTCCAGGTTTAGAGAGCTCACAGTGCAGGGTAACACTGCCCCCCTCTTCAGCCTCCTGACTCTGCAGATCTTGTTTGAATATGACTGGGAGAGCTGAGAAATGAAAGGGTTAAAAAAAAGGTATCTGCAGACTGCATTCACTGTCACAATGCCTCAATAAGAGATATTGCTAAACCATATGGAGAAGAAGTTCCCAATGGAACGATGTCTCTATGTATGGTGAACACTTTCAAGGACCATTTATATATGCACTCTCCTCTGCTTGGTGTCCGTCCAGACATGCAGCTGTAAAAAAAGAATTTGCTGTGTGACCTACCAACACCACCACCACCACCACCACCTTGAAAGTGAGATTTTAACTATGGGTTTACACATAACCAAGATGATTTGTGCACAGCACAGCATGAAGAATCCTGGTCTCTGACTAAATTTGACATTTTGTACGCAGAATTCCATTGGAATATCATCATCAAGCTACAAAGAATCTACAACAAGTACACTCCTGCAAGGTCAACAATAGACAACAAAGCTAAATCTATCCTGTTGTCTAGTAATTTACCCCACTTTACCCCTACCTACAATATACCGCATGTACATAGTTACCTCAATTACCTCGTCGCCCTGCACTTCAACTCATGACTGGTATTCCCTGTATATCGCCATCTTATTTTTACTCGTTATTCACTGTGTATTTATTGACACTATTTCTGTTTTTATTTCTATCTTTGTTTCGCTCTGCGTTGTTGGAAAAGGACCCGTAAGTAAGCATTTCACTGTTAGTCTACTCATGTGGTTTATGTAGCATGTGACAAAAACATTCTATTTGAAAAGACAACAAAATAAAGACCTACTTCCTGCTTCCCATTTAAGGGCAAGAATTTTTTTTACTATATTAGCCCACACAGCTACAAGGATCCACTTCCATGTTCGGTTTAAGACCTCATATTGAAGCTTAAAGAGACCCCAACTGATATATAGAACCATCTTAAAATGATTTACTTTGGTTTAGATACAAGCATCATGAAAAAAGGTAACTTAACTTAATCCTCTGGCTCAACTTATCCCAAAACCTCTACCTTAACCGTTACGCCAAGAGGTCAAACTCCTTGGGGAGGTCGCTAGGTGTTGGGTTAAAGGAAAAATCCACCCAAAACCACTCATTTCTAATTTTACAATGTTAAATAACAGTAATATATGTTTTTTTTTTTTTTTGTGAACCATTGTTTTATTTTGTCGTTATAATAGCAACGTGAAAATCATTGTGGAAATCTGTTGCAGCTCAAGTCGACTATACAACCAACAATGCAATGCTCTCTTTATGGGCTGGCTGGCTAGCTAACAAGCAAATGTAGCTACACACAACAATACCAAAGTAAATATCAGCATGTGAAGTAGCTAGTTGTAAAATCGCCTAAAACTGCACTATCAATTTAGGAGTCTACAATTTCACCGTGTTCAACCAGCAGGATGATGTGTCGCACAGAGTGGAGCCTGACATTCACCAACGGCCATGCAACGACACCATGAAATTCACGCTGGACTGAAGAGGCAGACAAATACGGTAGGAGAAATGTGGTGGACCATCTGCTAAATGTACAGTTTTATTGTAGTGCTACGTCATACTGGTCGAATTTCTACCTGCTTGAATGGCAATAGCTCAGATACACGTGAAAACATGAAATGACCCTGGGAATCGCTAAAACATCGCTCAGAGACATATATTTAAAAAATATATATATATACACACATTTAAAAATATGAATATATCCTTTGAGGTCGCTACATTACCCGTTTCCTTTGGGAGAGTGTGTCCCCACGCTTCTCTATACCCCTCACGTGTCCCTCAAGTGTACACACCTCTCCAATGGCCTCAGGGGTGCCATCCCACTTTGGACACCAATGTAGCAAATTCGGGGGGTAGCCTTAACTTAACTTCAACACCTGGACAAGACCACTAAATGAAGCAAAGACCTAGAAAATGAGCCACAATGATAAAACAGTGTATTAAGTTTGCCTGAAAAGATTGGCCTAAGAGCACCAGATCCTATGTAAATGCGACACAATGCACAGGTAGATTATGAGCTCAACAGGCAACAGATCTGTCTTTATTTGTACTGGCTCAACAGACACACTAGAAAAAAATGTATGAGCTCAACAGACACAATAGAAAAAAAGGTATGAGCTCAACAGACCCACTAGAAAAAAAGGTATGAGCTCAACAGACCCACTAGAGAAAAATGTATGAGCGCAACAGACCCACTAGAGAAAAAAGATGTGAGCTCAACAGACAACAGATAGCTCGTATTCCTACCAGGTCCTTCCTCTACCGTCTTCTTTTCTACTGTCTCCTCCTTCTGGGGCTACAGTTTGGGAACAGCAGTAGCAGCAGGCTTCACAGCTATGGCAAAATACCAAAATGACTACCGGTGTATGATTTAACTTCCTTATCTGTCTAGCAAGCAGAATGCTAAACAAAAAGCATGAGAACATGAACATAAACGTGTCATACAACAGTACTCAAAGAGAGAAACCAGTGACACAGACTACCAAAAAATTGCCTACACTGCAAGTGAGGGACAAAGATGAAACAAAATAAGATTACTGGACACACTAACACGACTACAAGATTATGCAGAGACCCCAAAATGTGCCATACCATGGAAACCACATGTTTGACTCCATTCCATTGATTCCATTCCAGCCATTAGAATGAGCCCGTCCTCCTATTGCTCCTCCCACCAGCCTCCACCGTATGACGCAATATACATTCCTGTTTATGCTGTCACATGATTCATTGCGTTATCTGCCTTTATAACAAAACGTTTTTTTAAACAAACACCCCCATTCAAATCGAGGGAAAATGAATCAGACCAAGAAAAAACATATTGGTATATGTCAAGTAAAGAAAACACTCACGTGGCATATACTAAGAGGATCGCAAGATGATGCACAGACCCCACAAATAAGCCACACCGTGCTGAAGCCACAAACGATGTCCGCTTGAACAGATAGGCCAACGAGCAGCAGTTCCTATCTGACTGACATTATCCACCAGATTCAAAAACACATAACATACAGAAACACCAGAATACAGTATTGAAATTGCTGTGACATGCATGAGCTATGAGCTCAACGGACAAGAGATACACGATGCTCGTCGAACATCTCATTCCAAAATCATGGGCATTAATATGGAGTTGGTCCCCCTTTGCTGCTATAACAGCCTCCAAAAAAGCTCTTCTGGGAAGGCTTTACATCAGATGTTGGAACATTGCTGCAGGGACTTACTTCCATTCAGCCACAAGAGCATTAGTGAGGTCGGGCACCGATGTCATCCCAAAGGCATTCGATTGGGTTGATGTCAGGGCTCTGTGCAGGCCAGTCAAGTTCTTCCATACCGATCGCCACAAACCATTTTTGTATACACCTCCCTTGTGCATGTGGGCATTGTCATGCTGAAACAGGAAAGGACCTTCCCCAAACTGTTGCCACAAAGTTAGAAGCACAGAATCATCTAGAATGTCATTGCATGCTGTAGTGTTAAGATTTCCCTTCATTGGAACTAAGGGGCCTAGCCCGAACCATGAAAAAGAGCCCCGCTCGGCTATGGAAACCCATTTCACGAAGCTCCCGACTAACAGTTCTGGTGCTGACATTGCTTCCAAAGGGTTTTTGGAACTCTGAAGTGAGTATTGTTTAGCACTCGGGGGTCTCGGTCTGTGAGCTTGTGTGGCCTACTGTACCACTTCGCAGCTGAGTTGTTGTTGCTCCTAGATGTTTCCACTTCACAATAACAGCCCTTACAGTTGACCCGGGCAGCTCTAGCAGGGCAGAAATTTGACGAACTGCCTTGTTGGAAATGTGGCATCCTATGACTGTGCCAAGTTGAAAGTCATTGAGCTCTTTAGTAAGGTCATTCTAATGCCAATGTTTGTCTATGGAGATTGCATGGATGTGTGCTCGATTTTACACAGGTGTCCGAAACGGGAGTGGTTGAAATAGCCAAATCCACTAATTTGAAGGTGTTACCACATACTTTTGTATAAATAGTGGAGCTCATATTTTTCTACCATAGGCTTCTACCATGGTCTTCTTCTCTACTGTCTCCTTCTGAGGCTCCGTTTTGGGCGTGGCAGGAGGAGTAGGGCTGCAGGCTTAGAGACTATTACAAAACACCACAATAACTAAACATTCTTCAACAAGTAGCCAGAAATATTTGTCTTTTCAACTGTCTCCTTCTGGGGTTCTGGTTTGGTGGCAGCAGGAACAGCAGGCTTCAAAGCTTCAAAATTCCTTTTTCAGCTCAACAAACAGTGGCACAAACAAACCACAAGAAACTTGCAGCATAGTGACATATGCACTCACTGTAAAAGGACGTCGAAGACTATCAACATCATCATCAGGACCAAGCAGCAAGACAAACTGCACATATTGCAAGTGAAAGCAGACAACCAAACCGTTTTCCATGTCCACTCCCCTCCCGACCTTCTTCCTGCTTTGGGAGGCTCTTGTTTGGGAGAAACTGGGGTAGCTGGGGGCTTCACAGCTATGATAAAACATCCAACTTTGAACGGCAAAGCAAACCATATAACTGCAAGTCTACTAAGAATACAGCTGTCTTAACATTCACCCTTTAGGGCTATGATGGTGGAAAGCTTTTCGCAATTTGACGGGATTCAAGTTGACCCATATACTGTATCATCCCATATGAATTGGCCTTGAGGAAGAATACATAGAGATAACAGTGCTTGTACTCATCAAAGTAGCTTGCTCATTAAATGAACAGCAAGTAATGTCATCGGAGTTCAAATATGGAGCATTTTCCTGAATATTTGTCCTTATTTTTGTAAAATGTTATTTACTTCACCATTCCTCCATTTCAGAACACATATAAAATGACAGAAACAAACAGAAACGATTAATGAATTTGAAGACAACATTCAGTACAGTACAACAAAGTTTACACCTGTGAACATAAGAACATTTTTGTGATATTCAATTAAAACTTATGAAGTGACAAAGGCACTTCTGAATATATACATTTTCTCTTACCCTTAATTTTGAGACTGGCTGTAGTCTTCTGGTCTCCACACACACAGCTGTAGTCTCCACTGTCCTCTGGTAGTGCTTTGCTGATCAGGAGTTCACTCACAGATTCTTTCTGCTTCAGCTGGTACTTTTCTCCAGACTTCAGCACCTGTGTTCCCTTCCTCCATTCCACAGGGACTCCAGGTTTAGAGAGCTCACAGTGCAGGGTAACATTGCCCCCCTCCTCAGCCTCCTGGCTCTCCAGTTTGTGTTTGAAGGTCACAAGTTGGGCTGTGGAACCGAACCATTAGGTGGTTAGTTTTGAATTAAATTATTTAAAAAAACGAACAACTAAAATCACCGTAGCATAGTCAATGGAACACGCACAAAGGAGCAAGGGACAAAGCAATACAAATACAAACAAATTATAGAAACAACCAATCTGTAACACCACGACTCAAACCAATATAGACAAAAACACACAGACAACACTGAAACAGACTACCCACAGACACAAAGATCCAGAGATACAAACAAAAAGACAGACATGGTCACGCCCTGACCTTAGAGAGCCTTTTTATTTCTCTATTTGGTTAGGTCGGGGCGTGATTTGGGTGGGCATTCTAGTTTTTGTATTTCTTTGTTGGTCGGGTATGGTTCGAAATCAGAGGCAGCTGTCTATCGTTGTCGCTGATTGGGGATTATACTTAGGCAGCCCTTTCTCCCACCTTTGATTGTGGGATCTTGTTTTTGCATAGGTGCTGTCTAGCCCTGCAGAACTTCACGTTCGGTTTTGTATTTTGTTGTTTTGTCGGAGTTCAGTATTAAAATTCATAAACATTTTCCACGCTGCGCTTTGGTCTCATTCATCTAACGACAAACATAACAGAAGTTCCCACCACAAACTGACCAAGCAGCATGGTCAGGAGGAGAGGACACGACAGAAACCCGAGAGGCAGCCCCCCCAAAAATAATTGTGTGTGGGGGGGGCAGATGACGTGGGCGTCGGTGCTGAGGGGTGAGTCTGAGACCGAGGAGGAATTCTTGGACCGTTTGAGCGAGGAGTGGTTGGCAGTGGAGAGGGACGAAAGAGTTGGGAGGGGTTGGAGTCTGGAGCAAGACAATCACTTTGAGAAGCGTGTGTCCCTTCAGGCACCATGCTTTGCGGTTACACATACTGTGTCTCCGGTACACATCCACAGCCCGGTGCGCTCTGGGCCAGCTCCCCGCATTTGCCGTGCTAGAGTGGGCATTCAGCCAGGATGGGTTGTGTCGGCTCAGCGCTCCTGGTCTCCAGAACGCCTCCTCGGTCCAGGATATCCTGCGCCGGCTCTACGCACTGTGCCGCCAATGCGCCTTCACAGCCCAGTGCGTCCTGTGCCAGCTCCCCGCACTTGCCAGGCTAAAGTGAGCCTCCAGCCAGGACAGGTTATGCCAGCTCTGCGCTCCAGACCTTCAGTGCTCCTCCACGGTTCAGTATATCCTGTGCCAGCTCCATGCACCCGGCCTCCAGTGCATGTCTCAAGCCTAGTACGTCCTGTGCCTGCTCCACGCACAAAGCCTCCAATGATGATCCATGGCACGAAGCCTCCAGTGATGATCCATGGCCCGAAGCCTCCAGTGATGATCCATGGCTCGAAGCCTCCAGTGATGATCCATGGCTCGAAGCCTCCAGCGATGATCCATGGCTCGAAGCCTCCAGCGGTGATCCATGGCTCGAAGCCTCCAGCGGTGATCCATGGCCCGAAGCCTCCAGTGATGATCCATGACATGGAGCCTCCAGTGATGATCCATGGCCCAGAGCCTCCAGTGATGATCCATGGCCCGGAGCCTTCAGTGATGATCCATGGCCCGGAGCCTGTAGTGATGATCCATGGCCCGAAGCCACAAGTTATGATCCATGGCACAAAGCCTGCAGTGATGATCCATGGAGAGGAGCCTGCAGTGATAATCCTTGGCAAGGAGCCTCCAGCGACGGTCTCCAGTCCGGAGCCTCCAGCGACGGTCCCCAGTCCGGAGCCTCCAGTGACGGTCCCCAGTCCGGAGCCTCCAGCGACGGTCCACAGTCCGGAGCCTCCAGCGACGGTCCACAGTCCGGAGCCTCCAGCGACGGTCCACAGTCCGGAGTCCACGACAACGATCCACGGCCCAGAGTCCACGACGATCCACGGTCCGGTTCCTCCGGCGACGATCCACAGTCCGGTTCCTCCGGCGACGATCCACGGTCCGGTTCCACGGAAGCAGAGGAATCAGCGAGCGGAGCGGGGTCTACGTCCCGAGCCGCCACCGAGGCTAGATGCCCAACCGGGCTTCCCCATGGAGTCAGGTTTTGCGGCCGGAGTCCGCACCTTTGGGGGGAGGTACTGTCACGCCCTGACCTTAGAGAGCCTTTTTATTTCTCTATTTGGTTAGGTCGGGGCGTGATTTGGGTGGGCATTCAATTTTTTCTATTTCTTTGTTGGTCGGGTATGGTTCGAAATCAGAGGCAGCTGTCTATCGTTGTCTCTGATTGGGGATCATACTTAGGCAGCCCTTTTTCCCACCTTTGATTGTGGGATCTTGTTTTTGCATAGTTGCTGTCTAGCCCTGCAGAACTTTACGTTCAGTTTTGTATTTTGTTGTTTTGTCGGAGTTCAGTATTAAAATTCATGAACATTTTCCACGCTGCGCTTTGGTCTCATTCATCTAACGACGAACATGAGACATAACATTTCCTAAAACATGCCAAAGTCAACCAATAAATGAACATCATAATCAACAATTGCTGGACACCCATACGTTTGAAAAAAACCATTCTGCTTGACAATACACTGAACTTCCATTTGAAACATTGCATACACTAGTAACAGGGCATCGCAGGGATGAAAGCACAACAGGTTTGCATATACAGTATGATAAATAGTTAATAACATGTCTTCCTCCTACCCTTAATCTTGAGACTGGCTGTAGTCTTCTGGTCTCCACACACACAGCTGTAGTCTCCACTGTCCTCTGGTACTACTTTGCTGATCAGGAGTTCACTCACAGATTCTTTCTGCTTCAGCTGGTACTTTTCTCCAGACTTCAGCACCTGTGTTCCCTTCCTCCATTCCACAGGGACTCCAGGTTTAGAGAGCTCACAGTGCAGGGTAACATTGCCCCCCTCCTCAGCCTCCTGGCTCCCTAGCTTTTGTTTGAATGTAACAGGTTGGGCTGGGGATTCAAAATAAACCATATAAAATACATTGAAAAACAATATGCCTAACCAATGATACGAGGCAATCAGACATGAGCGCATCCTCCAAAACCATGAGAATGGCACAGTTTAAAAAACAGGTACTTGAATAATGAATCGAAACACAGAAACAGAGACAGAATGATCACTAACAAAGACTAACAACATGATCAGCACAATGAAGACACACAAGACTACAAAGACACAAAGATCAACTGAACAGAGACAGATAACACACAGAGACAGTTAAAGAAAAATGACTGGGAATACTTCTAAGCTTAAGCACTGGGTTTTCAGAACATGCAGAACTTGCTGCTGACACTGAATCATAAAACATACAAAATGAAACAAAGCCATGATGACAACTACTCAACACAATCAAAGCCGTTATACCAAACCAACTTCTTGAAAATAATCTACTGAATCACACTTGAAACTTGATAACAGCAGTGAAAAGACAGTACAGAACAACTTCAGCTGAACATACAGTAGCTATTCAATGACACCAATCTGCCTCCTACCCTTAATCTTGAGACTGGCTGTAGTCTTCTGGTCTCCACACACACAGCTGTAGTCTCCACTGTCCTCTGGTACTACTTTGCTGATCAGGAGTTCACTCACAGATTCTTTCTGCTTCAGCTGGTACTTTTCTCCAGACTTCAGCACCTGTGTTCCCTTCCTCCATTCCACAGGGACTCCAGGTTTAGAGAGCTCACAGTGCAGGGTAACATTGCCCCCCTCCTCAGCCTCCTGGCTCTCCAGTTTGTGTTTGAAGGTCACAAGTTGGGCTGTGGAACCGAACCATTAGGTGGTTAGTTTTGAATTAAACTATTAAAAAAAACGAACAACTAAAATCACCGTAGCATAGTCAATGGAACACGCACAAAGGAGCAAGGGACAAAGCAATACAAATACAAACAAATTATAGAAACAACCAATCTGTAACACCACGACTCAAACCAATATAGACAAAAACACACAGACAACACTGAAACAGGTCATGGTCACGCCCTGACCTTAGAGAGCCTTTTTATTTCTCTATTTGGTTAGGTCGGGGCGTGATTTGGGTGGGCATTCTATTTTTTGTATTTCTTTGTTGGTCGGGTATGGTTCGAAATCAGAGGCAGCTGTCTATCGTTGTCTCTGATTGGGGATCATACTTAGGCAGCCCTTTCTCCCACCTTTGATTGTGGGATCTTGTTTTTGCATAGTTGCTGTCTAGCCCTGCAGAACTTTACGTTCGGTTTTGTATTTTGTTGTTTTGTCGGAGTTCAGTATTAAAATTCATGAACATTTTCCACGCTGCGCTTTGGTCTCATTCATCTAACGACGAACATAACAGAAGTTCCCACCACAAACTGACCAAGCAGCGTGGTCAGGAGGAGAGGAAACGACAGAAACCCGAGGCAGCCCCCCCAAAAAAATGTGTGTGGGGGGGGGGCAGATGACGTCGGCGTTGGTGCTGAGGGGTGAGTCTGAGACCGAGGAGGAATTCTTGGACCGTTTGAGCGAGGAGTGGTTGGCAGTGGAGAGGGACGAAAGAGTTGGGAGGGGTTGGAGTCTGGAGCAAGACAGTCGCTTTGAGGAGCGTGTGTCCCTTCAGGCACCATGCTTTGCGGTTACACATACTGTGTCTCCGGTACACATCCACAGCCCGGTGCGCTCTGGGCCAGCTCCCCGCATTTGCCGTGCTAGAGTGGGCATTCAGCCAGGATTGGGGATCATACTTAGGCAGCCCTTTTTCCCACCTTTGATTGTGGGATCTTGTTTTGCATAGTTGCTGTCTAGCCCTGCAGAACTTTACGTTCAGTTTTGTATTTTGTTGTTTTGTCGGAGTTCAGTATTAAAATTAATGAACATTTTCCACGCTGCGCTTTGGTCTCATTCATCTAACGACGAACATGAGACATAACATTTCCTAAAACATGCCAAAGTCAACCAATAAATGAACATCATAATCAACAATTGCTGGACACCCATACGTTTGAAAAAAAACATTCTGCTTGACAATACACTGAACTTCCATTTGAAACATTGCATACATTAGTAACAGGGCATCGCAGGGATGAAAGCACAACAGGTTTGCATATACAGTATGATAAATAGTTAATAACATGTCTTCCTCCTACCCTTAATCTTGAGACTGGCTGTAGTCTTCTGGTCTCCACACACACAGCTGTAGTCTCCACTGTCCTCTGGTACTACTTTGCTGATCAGGAGTTCACTCACAGATTCTTTCTGCTTCAGCTGGTACTTTTCTCCAGACTTCAGCACCTGTGTTCCCTTCCTCCATTCCACAGGGACTCCAGGTTTAGAGAGCTCACAGTGCAGGGTAACATTGCCCCCCTCCTCAGCCTCCTGGCTCCCTAGCTTTTGTTTGAATGTAACAGGTTGGGCTGGGGATTCAAAATAAACCATATAAAATACATTGAAAAACAATATGCCTAACCAATGATACGAGGCAATCAGACATGAGTGCATCCTCCAAAACCATGAGAATGGCACAGTTTAAAAAGCAGTTACTTGAATAATGAATCGAAACACAGAAACAGAGACAGAATGATCACTAACAAAGACTAACAACATGATCAGCACAATGAAGACACACAAGACTACAAAGACACAAAGATCAACTGAACAGAGACAGATAACACACAGAGACAGTTAAAGAAAAATGACTGGGAATACTTCTAAGCTTAAGCACTGGGTTTTCAGAACATGCAGAACTTGCTGCTGACACTGAATCATAAAACATACAAAATGAAACAAAGCCATGATGACAACTACTCAACACAATCAAAGCCGTTATACCAAACCAACTTCTTGAAAATAATCTACTGAATCACACTTGAAACTTGATAACAGCAGTGAAAAGACAGTACAGATCATCTTCAGCTGAACATACAGTAGCTATTCAATGACACCAATCTGCCTCCTACCCTTAATCTTGAGACTGGCTGTAGTCTTCTGGTCTCCACACACACAGCTGTAGTCTCCACTGTCCTCTGGTACTACTTTGCTGATCAGGAGTTCACTCACAGATTCTTTCTGCTTCAGCTGGTACTTTTCTCCAGACTTCAGCACCTGTGTTCCCTTCCTCCATTCCACAGGGACTCCAGGTTTAGAGAGCTCACAGTGCAGGGTAACATTGCCCCCCTCCTCAGCCTCCTGGCTCTCCAGTTTGTGTTTGAAGGTCACAAGTTGGGCTGTGGAACCGAACCATTAGGTGGTTAGTTTTGAATTAAACTATTAAAAAAAACGAACAACTAAAATCACCGTAGCATAGTCAATGGAACACGCACAAAGGAGCAAGGGACAAAGCAATACAAATACAAACAAATTATAGAAACAACCAATCTGTAACACCACGACTCAAACCAATATAGACAAAAACACACAGACAACACTGAAACAGACTACCCACAGACACAAAGACCCAGAGATACAAACAAAAAGACAGACATGGTCACGCCCTGACCTTAGAGAGCCTTTTTATTTCTCTATTTGGTTAGGTCGGGGCGTGATTTGGGTGGGCATTCTATTTTTTGTATTTCTTTGTTGGTCGGGTATGGTTCGAAATCAGAGGCAGCTGTCTATCGTTGTCTCTGATTGGGGATCATACTTAGGCAGCCCTTTCTCCCACCTTTGATTGTGGGATCTTGTTTTTGCATAGTTGCTGTCTAGCCCTGCAGAACTTTACGTTCGGTTTTGTATTTTGTTGTTTTGTCGGAGTTCAGTATTAAAATTCATGAACATTTTCCACGCTGCGCTTTGGTCTCATTCATCTAACGACGAACATAACAGAAGTTCCCACCACAAACTGACCAAGCAGCGTGGTCAGGAGGAGAGGACACGACAGAAACCCGAGGCAGCCCCCCCAAAAAAATGTGTGTGGGGGGGGCAGATGACGTCGGCGTTGGTGCTGAGGGGTGAGTCTGAGACCGAGGAGGAATTCTTGGACCGTTTGAGTGAGGAGTGGTTGGCAGTGGAGAGGGACGAAAGAGTTGGGAGGGGTTGGAGTCTGGAGCAAGACAGTCGCTTTGAGGAGCGTGTGTCCCTTCAGGCACCATGCTTTGCGGTTACACATACTGTGTCTCTGGTACACATCCACAGCCCGGTGCGCTCTGGGCCAGCTCCCCGCATTTGCCGTGCTAGAGTGGGCATTCAGCCAGGATGGGTTGTGCCGGCTCAGCGCTCCTGGTCTCCAGAACGCCTCCTCGGTCCAGGATATCCTGCGCCGGCTCTACGCACTGTGTCGCTAATGCGCCTTCACAGCCCAGTGCCAGCTCCCCGCACTTGCCAGGCTAAAGTGAGCCTCCAGCCAGGACAGGTTATGCCAGCTCTGCGCTCCAGACCTTCAGTGCTCCTCCACGGTTCAGTATATCCTGTGCCAGCTCCATGCACCCGGCCTCCAGTGCATGTCTCAAGCCTAGTACGTCCTGTGCCTGCTCCACGCACGAAGACTCCAGTGATGATCCATGGCCCGAAGCCTCCAGCGATGATCCATGGCTCGAAGCCTCCAGCGATGATCCATGGCTCGAAGCCTCCAGCGATGATCCATGGCTCGAAGCCTCCAGCGATGATCCATGGCTCGAAGCCTCCAGCGATGATCCATGGCTCGAAGCCTCCAGCGATGATCCATGGCTCGAAGCCTCCAGCGATGATCCATGGCTCGAAGCCTCCAGCGATGATCCATGGCTCGAAGCCTCCAGCGATGATTCATGGCTCGAAGCCTCCAGCGATGATCCATGGCTCGAAGCCTCCAGCGATGATCCATGGCTCGAAGCCTCCAGTGATGATCCATGACATGAATCCTCCAGTGATGATCCATGGCCCGGAGCCTCCAGTGATGATCCATGGCCCGGAGCCTCCAGTGATGATCCATGGCCCGGAGCCTCCAGTGATGATCCATGGCACAAAGCCTTCTGTGATGATCCATGGAGAGGAGCCTGCAGCGACGGTCTCCAGTCCGGAGCCTCCAGCGATGGTCTCCAGTCCGGAGCCTCCAGCGACGGTCCCCAGTCCGGAGCAACCAGCGACGGTCCACAGTCCGGAGTCCACGACAACGATCCAAGGCCCAGAGTCCACGACGATCCACGGTCCGGTTCCTCCGGCGACGATCCACGGTCCGGTTCCACGGAAGCAGAGGAATCAGCGAGCGGAGCGGGGTCTACGTCCCGAGCCGCCACCGAGGCTAGATGCCCAACCGGGCGCTCCCCCATGGAGTCAGGTTTTGCGGCCGGAGTCCGCACCTTTGGGGGGGGGGTACTGTCACGCCCTGACCTTAGAGAGCATTTTTATTTCTCTATTTGGTTAGGTCGGGGCGTGATTTGGGTGGGCATTCTATTTTTTATATTTCTTTGTTGGTCGGGTATGGTTCGAAATCAGAGGCAGCTGTCTATCGTTGTCTCTGATTGGGGATCATACTTAGGCAGCCCTTTTTCCCACCTTTGATTGTGGGATCTTGTTTTGCATAGTTGCTGTCTAGCCCTGCAGAACTTTACGTTCAGTTTTGTATTTTGTTGTTTTGTCGGAGTTCAGTATTAAAATTAATGAACATTTTCCACGCTGCGCTTTGGTCTCATTCATCTAACGACGAACATGAGACATAACATTTCCTAAAACATGCCAAAGTCAACCAATAAATGAACATCATAATCAACAATTGCTGGACACCCATACGTTTGAAAAAAAACATTCTGCTTGACAATACACTGAACTTCCATTTGAAACATTGCATACACTAGTAACAGGGCATCGCAGGGATGAAAGCACAACAGGTTTGCATATACAGTATGATAAATAGTTAATAACATGTCTTCCTCCTACCCTTAATCTTGAGACTGGCTGTAGTCTTCTGGTCTCCACACACACAGCTGTAGTCTCCACTGTCCTCTGGTAGTGCTTTGCCGATCAGGAGTTCACTCACAGATTCTTTCTGCTTCAGCTGGTACTTTTCTCCAGACTTCAGCACCTGTGTTCTCTTCCTCCATTCCACAGGGACTCCAGGTTTAGAGAGCTCACAGTGCAGGGTAACACTGCCCCCCTCCTCAGCCTCCTGGCTCTCCAGCTTGTGTTTGAAGGTCACAGGTAACGCTGACAAACCATTGGATTAAATATGCAATTATACTGTATTTACGATAACATAACAAAATAATTATACCAACACATAACATTACATATATCATTTTTGACTTACTGAGCCCCTGTAAACACTAACTTCCCAACATTCCCATTGACCAAGACTATGTATCCATACCATTGACGTTTATAGTTGCTGTGGTCCTCTGGTCTCCACACTCACAGGAGTACTCCCCACTGTCCTCAACATTCAGATGCTTTATCTGAAGCTCGCAGGAGGCATCTTTTTGTTTCATCTCATATTTGTCTCCAGCTTTGAGATGCTCAGTGCCTTTCTTCCACTGAACCTTGGCCCCAGGTTTGGATAACACAGAGCAGAGAGTGACACTCTCCCCTTCCTTGGCCTGCTGGTTCTTCAGCTTTTGTTCAAAGCTGGCAGGCAAGGCTAGAAAAAGACGAACACGCCCAGATTCATTAACAAGTAGGCAAAATGTTCTCTTAAAAATCCTCAGTTGTGATGGAAGTGGAACAGAAGCAATATGGAGAAGAACAATGGGTAATGGATGATGATAGTGATCCAGATTCGTTCATGCTGTCCTTCGGAACCTAAATATGATTCCAATGATTGGGTTGGTCAATGAAACAGAAGACTTGTTAAACGAAGGTGGTAATCAAACCAGTACATGCAATAAACATGGCCTTAACAGCTGAACACAACCGCAAAACAAAATGAAATCCTTCCAAAGTACACAAAGGATCAGCAGCATACAGAGACAGGCATTTTTGGAGCTTTTGGCAGAACCTTTGCATTGAGGCACCAATCTAAAAAGGAACAATATTCAGAACAGTTTTCAGATAGGAATAATTTCTTAGTTGATGACCCCGCAGTATTTTACAGGACACAATAGAAGCATACTCATTACCTTGGATGTAAAACTGAGCCTACATGCTAACACAGCAGAGTGACTTCAAATCAAATTTGATTTGCCCCGAATACAACAGGTGTAGCCCTTCCCGTGAAATGCTTACTTACAAGCCCTTAACCAACAATGCAGTTCAAGAAATAGAGTTAATAAAATATTTATTCAATAAACTAAAGTAAAAAAAATTATAAAAAGTAACACAATAAAATAACATTAACGAGACTATATACAGGGGGTTCCGGTACCGAGTCAATGTGCAGGTGTACAGGTTAGTCAAGGTAATTTGTACATGTAGGTAGGGGTAAAGTGATAATAAGATAATAAACAGTGAGTAGCAGCAGTGTAAAAACAAAGGGGGGTGGGGGGGCATTTGATTAATTGCACGGGCATGGGGGTAAAAGGTGTTAAGGAGCCTTTTGGACCTAGACTTGGCGCTCCGGTACCACTTGCAGTGCGGTAGCAGAGAGAACAGTCTATGACTTTGGTGACTGGAGTCTTTGACAATTTTATGGGCCTTCCTCTGACACTGCCTAGTATATAGGTCCTGGATGGCAGGAAGCTTGGCCCCAGTGATGTACTGGACTGGTAGCACTACCCTCTGTAGAGCCTTACGGCAGTTGCCATACCAGGCGGTGATGCAACCGGTCAGGATGCTCTCGATGGTGCAGCTGGAAAACTTTTTGAGGATCTGGGGACCTATGCCAAATCTTTTCAGTCTCCTGAGGGGGAAAAGGTATGATCGTGCCCTCTTCACAACTTTCTTGTTGTGTTTGGACCATGATAGTATGTTGATGATGAGGATACCAATGAACTTAAAACTCTCGACCCGCTCCACTACAGCCATGTCGATGTGAATGGGAGCCTGTTCGGCCCTCCTTTTCCTGTAGTCCATGATCATCTCCGTTTTTTTCTTACCACCACACTGCCAGGTCAATTACCTTCTCCATATGAAGGTGATCAGGCCTACCACCGTTGTGTTTTCAGGAAACTTTATGATGTTGTTGGAGTTGTGCTTGGCCACTCAGTCTTGGGAGAACAGGGAGTACAGGAGGGGACTAAGCACGCACCCCTGAGGGGCCCCCTTGTTGAGGATCAGAGTGGCAGATGTTTTGCTGCCTACCCTTACCACCTGGGGCTGCCCGTCAGGAAGTCCAGGATCCAGTTGCAGAGGGAGGTGTTTAGTCCCAGGGCCCTTAGCTTAGTGATGAGCTTTGAGGGCACTATGGTGTTGAATGCTGAGCTGTAGTCAATTAACAGCATTCTCACATAGGTGTTCCTTTTGTCCAGGTGAGAAAGGGCAGTGTGGAGTGCGATTGAGATTGAGTAATCTGTGGATCTGTTTGGGCGGTATTCAAATTGGAGTGGGCCTAGGGTTTCAGGATGATGGTGTTGATTTGAGCCATGACCAGCCTTTCAAAGCACTTCATGGCAACCGACATGAGTGCTACGGGCCGGTAGTCATTTAGGCTGGTTACCTTCACTTTCTTGGGCACAGGGACTATGGTGGTCTGCTTGAAACACGTAGGTATTACAGACTCGGTCAGGAAGAGATTGAAAATGTCAGTGAAGGCACTTGCCAATTGGTCCGCACATGCTCTGAGTACACATCCTGGTAATCTGTCTGGCCCCGCGACCTTGTGAATGTTGACCTGTTTAAAGGTCTTGCTCACATCAGCTATGAAGAGTGTGATCACACAGTTGTCTGAAACAGCTGGTGCCCTCATGCATGCTTCAGTGTTGCTTGCCTTCGAAGTGAGAATAAAAGGCATTTAGCCCATCTGGTAGGCTTGCGTCACTGGGCAGCTTTGTAGTCCGTAATAGTTTGCAAGCCCTGCCACATCCGACAAGCGTCCGAGCCGGTGTAGTATGATTCATTCTTTGTCCCGTTTTGACACTTTGCCTGTTTGATGGTTTGTTTGAGGGCATAGCGGGATTTCTTATAAGCATCCGGATTAATGTCCCGCTCGTTGAAAGCGGCAGCTCTAGCATTTAGCTCGGTAGGGATGTTGCCTGTAATCCATGGCTTTTGGTTGGGATATGTACATATGGTCACTGTGGGGACGAAGTCATCGATGTACTTACACGGAACCCAAACTGGCCGCTCGCGTGCGCCATCGTGCATAAATGTATGTTGTCCCCCCACACCAAATGCGATCACGACACGCAGGTTAAAATATCAAAACAAACTCGGAACCAATTATATTAATTTGGGGACAGGTCGAAAAGCATTAAAAATGTATTGCAATTTAGCTAGCTAGCTTGCACTTGCTAGCTAATTTGTTCTATTTAAATAGTTTGCTGTTGCTAGCTAATTTGTCCTGGGATATAAACATTGAATTGTTATTTTACCTTAAATGCACAAGGTCCTCTACTCCACCAATTAATCCACACATAAACCGGTCACCGAATGATTTCTAGTCATCTCTCATCCTTTATATTGCGGTTGGCAACTTTCATAATTTAGGTGCATTACCGCCACTGACCTCGTTCGTCTTCAGTCACCCACGTGGGTATAACCAATGAGGAGATGGCACGTGGGTACCTGCTTCTATAAACCGATGAGGAGATGGGAGAGGCAGGACTTGCAGCGCGATCTGCGTCAGAAATAGAACTGACTTACATTTTAGCCCTTGGCAAATCAGACGCGCGTTAGCGCGCGAGTAGTGTGGGTGCAATTATTGAATAATATAGATTTCTAAAAATATTGATGAAATCTGGTGAGCTAATAAACTGAACATCTAAGAATCTAAGAATCAGGGATGCCGCTGTACATAAAGTATGCATCCTTCAATAATCTAATCTTTCTCTCTTTACTCTGAGGATGATAGACCCAAAGATGAGAGAATGATGAACAAGACCAACAAAGATCATTACGGAATGGTTGACTGAGATCTGATGGTATGAATGGTGCCACAGGCATCGAGGACACCAGCCGTGGTCACTTATGATATTGCATAAATTGTGCATTTGACAATGCACACAGCAACGACAAGTCTAGATGAACGTTAAAAGATCAAGCAAGTATCATTTCAATTTCAGAGAAACTAAAGAAGAGGGAAAATGCAGTGATGCACTTCCATCTCTGGTATCTACTACAGCTATAGATCTGCTAGATAGGACGGGGGGGCATGATTGTTATGAGGGTGCCCAGCCCCCTCTAGCCTCCATATAATTTGAACCATGGCCCCGGCCATGGGAGTTACCTTTGACCATTAGCGAAGCGATCGCTCTCTTATCCCCAATCACCACATAGACGGTGCCTGAGTCCATAGGTGTCAGCTCGCTCACGGTGAGAGAGTAGAAACCCCCCTCAGATACCTGGATCTCATTGAGGGGGGTGGGCTGCAGAGGGATTTGGTCTAGATACCACTGCGCCAGATAGGGCAGGTCCCCTTGAAACACTCAACGTCCTGGGGTGGCTCCACTATGAACATGGTCTGACCTGGATGAAACAGATCTTAGACCATGACGGAAAGCAGAGACAAGGGAACATGCTGTTCTGAGCGTAATGTGTGTCCTGTCCACCAACCAGAATGGGATTAGACAGTAGGAAGGAATGATCTCCTAAATGTTAAAACATTCAGCATATAGTAAGGCAAAACAAAGGGACATGAATAATGCTCAGTCAATGCGGTTGCATCATATGAATGTTGTCTGTTCAAGAAGACGAGCAGGAGAATCAATCTTACTAGATGTTAAAATGTCAGCTCCAAGATACCAAAAACAAACTATTGCTCATATAACTCTTAGTATTATTCAAGTACCGATCAATAAAAGATGACAGTGACAACCTAATCGCTCACAAAACATTTTTGCGGAAGCATCTAAATTCTCAACATTAATTCAAAGCTCTCTGCCCTGCTATGCACTGCAGTCAACATGTCAGCAAATCTTTCATTTTCAGTGTCTGTAACTACTACATTAAAAAAAAGTTAGCAACATACAGTATGAATGTGCAAAACCATACAACAATTTCAGTCGAAGGTAATATTAATTCACTATAAACTGTTTGGTGAGCTCATAGTAATTGTAAGCACGATAAAGAAAATATCTATACTGTACAGAGGTCTTACCTTTGACTGTCACCTTCGCCATCATCGTGGCAGTGCCCACGTCACAGGTGTAAGTGCCGCTGTCTTTCTCCTCCAGCTGTTTGATAGTGAGGGTGAGGACGGTCTCCTTCTGACTCATCTCATAGCGTCCCCCGGCCTTCAGCTCCACGCCCTCCTTGGACCAGGTGGCCTTGGAGGCAGGCTGGGCCGTCTCACACTGCAGGGTCACTGAGCCCTCCTCCTCCACCTCGCTGTCCTTAAGCTCCTTGGTAAACTTGTGGACTGGCTCTGAGGAAAGGTACATTCAGGTAGGAGCACAGCAGAGAGCATTGAGGTCGGAGAGGAAACATTTTTTGTTTGTTATTTAACATTAAAAAGCAGTCACAGTTTAAAAGTGGTAGCTCGTGGTCAATGATACATGAATATCCTGTAATCAACAACCGTTAAACAATTGAAGGTGTCTGTGAAGGGAACTGGTCAGACTTACCTTTGATCTCCAGCTTGGCCTTGGTAGTGGCCCCTCCGATGACCTCACAGCTATATTCCCCAGAGTCCTGAACAGTGACACTGTGGACGGTCAACTTCATGACCCTCTCCTCTTTACTGATCTCATACTTCTCACTCTTCCTGATGTCCTTCCCATCTTTGGCCCACTGGACGGTGGCCCTGGTCTGTGTGACCTCACAGATGAACACAGCATCCTCCCCTGAGACTACACTAATGCTCTGCAGCTCCCGTGATACAGATTGAGCTTTGCCTGGAACAAGTCACAATTATGTATTTTAATTCTGAGAGTGGCTCAATTTCCTTTCAATCACATGCAACAAACAAACTCAGAAATGTGATATGTTTTCTCTCAATGGTCTACATACCCAACTTTGCGATAACCTCAGGGATCAGTTGATCAAAGTCTCAAAACCATGAACGCTAAAACCCATGCAGATTGATGTTAGAACCTCAACTGGTAAAGATGTCTGACCTTCAACAGCTAAGGTAGTCTTGGAGTTCAGGTTCTTTATGTTGAAGACCACCTCACCAGCATCGGCTGGCGTCACATCCTTGATAACCAGCATGTACTTGCGACCTGTACTGGAGACCTGGAAGCGTCCTCCGTTAGCCACGGTCTGGCCATTCAAGGTCCAGGAACACTCGTCAGTGCTTTCACGTGACAGAATACACTGAAAGCTACATGTCTCTCCCTCCATCGCCTCCACGGACTTCAACTGCTTGGTGATACCTATGCTCAGGTCTACATAAAGGGAGGAGAGGAGTTTTTCTTTCAAAGACATGATGACACAATTGCTGCCTTAGCACACTATACTAATTTGTTTGCAAGTTATGCAGCTTTGTCATACACACCTCTCACAGTGACCTTTGACTTGGAAAGCTCAGTACCCAGGTCGCAGCTGTACTCCCCTGCGTCTTCCTTGGTAACATCCTTGATGATCAGACCCAGGGACTTGCCTGTGTGCAGGACCTCAAACTTAGAGCCAGTGGTCAGGAGCGTACCATCTTTCCTCCAGGCGGGGGAGACCCTGGGCTTGGAGGCCTCACACGCCAGGGTGATCATACCTTTCACCTCTCCCACCACGTCATCCAGAGACTTGAGGAACACTGCACGCTTCTCTGGAGGAATGCAAATGGAGATCACAAGCACCAGTTAAAGATGTTTAACATATTCTTTAGTCCCACTTCTACACTACAGTATTTTCACTTGGACCAAATTAGCTCATGAGTCTTTACCTTTGACTTTTAGGGTCACAACCTCCTTGATTTCCCTGACCTTGAAGATGATGGTGCCCCCATCCTCAGGTGCCAGATTCTTGAGTGTGAGCGTGTGCACTTTGCCCACGTGTGTGATGGTGTTGACCTCGTTGGAGAAGAGTGCTTTTTCATTGAGTAGCCATTGCACCTCCTCATCAGTGTAGTTGATCTCACAAATGAACACTGCATCACTGTCCTCATCCACCTCTGTGTCCACCAGGTGTGTGGTGATCTCCACTTTCCGAACTGCAATAACCCACAGCACACATATCATTTGAACCATCAACGCTCAGCAAAGCAATCAGCATTGAAGTCAAATCAACACCAAAATCTGATACAAAACGTACCCTCTACAGTGAGAGTGGCTTTGGTCTCGGCAGCAGCCGACTGACAGCGGTACTCCCCAGTGTCTTCCCCAGTCAGCTTCTGGATGGTCAGCTGAGCCCTCACAGCGTCCTGTTTCAGGCTGTACTTGTCTGAAGCATCCAGGAGGGTTTGCCCTTTGAACCAGCTCACCTCTTTGGGTGTGGCGGAGAACTTGCAGCTCAGAGTGGCTGAGCCCTTCTCCTTGACTGTCACATCTTTAATGGGCTCTACCACCTCAAGAGGACGCTCTGTAGTTGAGAGAATAAGAAGAACAAACAGCTCTGATCATAGGCAAGTCATATAGCATGCTCCTAACCCACTTTAATCTGGTTATGATAACGTCATTTCAACCAGCTATACCCACTGAGAGCATTGGTAGTCTGACATAACCATTTGGTTCCACGCTCTGTGTATGAAGAAGCCTCTGACCTTTGACAGTAAGCTGGGCCACAGACTTGCTCTTGCCAGCCATGAACTGGACAGGTCCTGTCATGGAGGCCTTGGTCTTCTTGAAGGTGAGGCGGTGCATGGAGCCCTCCTTCTCCATCTCCACGTCAGCGCTCTCCTGCACGGCCACACCATTCAGGGTCCACTTGGGGGGCTTGACTGAGTCGATGTTGATCTCCACCTCGAAGAAGGCGGCAAAGGGCTCGGTCACTTCCACGGCACTTAGCTCCCGTACGACGCTGATGGCCTGCTCTAGAGGGACCACAGACACAGAGTGTTTAGGTCATACTTGAGGTAAAAATCACTCTTAATTGCACTCTTTAGGGATCTGTTAAGAGTGCTATTTCCATTCACTCATTGACTGGTAGTCCTGTGTCCTGAAGTGTTGATATGTGCTAAAAGAGATTCGGAAGTATATTTTGATAAAGCCACATCCTACTTTATAAAAATACACGTCATAGAAAATTCTTACATGTTTACAATAGACACGGTCCTGGATTTTCTCCTGTTACCTTCCACAAGAAGTTTACAGGATGTCTTGTCGTCGATGGCGTCACAGGTGTAAGTATCCTCATCATCCGAGCCCACGTCGTTGATGGTGAGTTTGCGGTATATACCCTCGCTGCTGATCTCGTGCTTCTTGCTGGGCTTGATCTCCTTCTTGTTCTTGTACCACTTGACCGTGGCGCTGGCCCGGGACACTTGGCATTCCAAGTACCCACGGTGTGTATACAAGGCTAACTTATCCCTGAGCTTCTTCACAAACTGGACAGGGAGCTCTACAGTAACAATAACAACCGTATCAATACAAGGAAGCCATACTTAGCAGTACCAAAGAAACATATCAAAACACTACCACACATCAAAGCAGTAAGTAGCACTAAACTAAGACAGGGAACAGAAAGTACTCAACAGGGGGTCAGTACGCCAAAGAAAACAACTCCACAGGCTCTCCCAAGGAACAGTGATTTATCGTGTGCCTTCTTCCATCAACTCCAACATCCTGAGGGGCTCAGATAACCACTGCATGGCCTTCTCATTCCTGGCCTGGTACAGAGGGATCGCCATGAACAACACGAGAGACAGTTCCCGAGGGTAGTCAGGTCACCCCAGGATCTAGGTTCTGTGGTTCAGGTTCCCCAGATGTATAGCAGCCATGCGTCAAAGAAAGACAGCACCATGGATTCCCAGGGAAACCACTACAAATCGTTAAGGATGTAGCACTCTGGCCGGGGATACAAAACACCAATAGTCCAGTCTAAAAGAGGCCAATGCAGTATCATCTCCACAGACGTTTGGCTGCTGAACCAAAATAAACCTCAGGGAAATAACTCTGAAGACACAGAGGACAGGCTGACTGGCTGAGCAATTGACTAACTGGATCAGTTGACATAATATTTTTCAGATTTGAGTTATGGATCGGGAACTGCATTCACCATTGGCATGTTTAATGAGTGCTTGTGAATTCGTTGAATTTGTTACATACCGTATGTTGTGATGTGCTAACCTGAATATGTTATTATATCCTATGTTGCTTAGCATATCATGCCATAAATACCATGCTATAGGGAAAGCATGCTGGAAATAGACTTTACCTTTCACTGTCAGTTTGGCTGTTGAAGAGGCCTTTTCAGCTGTGAATTTAATCTCAGCAATGTCTTCTGGGGTCACCGACTTAAACAGCAGCACATAGATTTTACCTTTAATTGAAAGAAGGCAACTTATAAGAACAGTACCGAATGTTAAAACACTGAAATAGTACATTTGTGTTTATCACAAATATGGACATCTAAACATGTATTTGGAAAGTATGGCAAATGTGTGTATTCTCCTCACCCTCTTGTCTCATCTTGATGTTGTCACCGACTTTGAGTTTGGTGTCGCCTTTGAACCACTGGCAGTCCACTTCATCGTGAGAGATCTCACAGAAGAACGAAGCGCTCTCCTTCTCCATCACCTCCACGTCCTCAAGCCTCTTCACTATTTGAATGTCTCGGGCTGTGGAGCGAGGAGCACAAGAGACAATAAAAAGAGACATTAGAAAGTCTTCAACGTACCTAATGCTGAATGGAGTATGGCCGTTCTTTTACATAGATTTTTAGCTATGTAGAGTGGGGTCTGAAATGATTCACACCCTTGATAAAGATGAGCAAAAATGACTGCATAAAATAAATAATTGAAATACTGTGCTATATTGGAGCCTGAAAAAAAATGGGGAAATTATATTATTTTATACTAATACAATTGCTCAGACAAAGAGATTTTGTTTAACAAGTAATATATATTTTTTGCAAAAAGTTAGAGGTCAAAATTATTGACATGTGTTTTCAATTCCTCACCTTGCAAGGATAACAGCACTGAGCCTTTTTATGAGTTGAAGAACACATTGGATTTGTATTTATTAGGGATACCCATTAGCTGCTGCCAAGGCAGCAGCTACTCTTCGTGGGGTCCAAACACATTAAGGCACTTATCACACATAAAACAAAAGATTAAATAGTACATCATATAACATTATTTCACCACTACATATCTACAATACAAAATGTATAATACCACCATACACCAATATTACAATATACTGTTGTAGGTACAGACACACGCGTGTGTGCGTATGCGTGTGTCTGTACCTGTGTGTGTGTCTCTTCACAGTCTCCGCTGTTGCATAAGGCATATTTTTATCTGTTTTTTTAATCTGATTCTACTGCTTGCATCAGTTACCTGATGTGAAATAGATTTCCATGTAGTCATTGCGTTATGTAGTAATGTGCACCTCCCATAGTCTGTTCTGGACTTGAGGATTGTGACGAGACCTTTGGTGACATGTCTTGGGGGGTATGCATGGGTGTCCGAGCTGCGTGTTAGTAGTTTAAACAGACAGCTCGGTGCATTCAGCTTGTCAACACTTCTTACAAAAACAAGTAGTGATGAAGTCAATCTCTCCTCCACTTTTGAGCCATGAGAGATTGACATGCATATTATTCAATGTTAGATCTCTGTGTACATCTCAGGTCCAGCAGTGCTGCCCTGTTCTGAGCCAATTGTAATTTTCCGAGGTCCCTCTGTGGCAGGTGCCAAGTGCGACAAAATTATGGCCTGTAGGACCTGCCTTGTTGATAGTGTTGTTAAGAAGGCAGAGCAGTGCTTTATTATGGACAGACTTCTCCCTATCTAAGCTACTGCTGTATCAACATGTTTTGACCATGACAGTTTACAATCCAGGGTTACTCCAAGCAGTTTAGACACCTCAACTTGCGCAATTTCAGTCGCTGTAGTAGCTGACGTGTATAGTGTTGAGTCATCCGCATTCCTTAGTCACACTAGTTTGTTCTTCTTTGTATTCAGTTTAGTCACATTATTTCTCAATTGTAAGGGATCGTAGACCATTCCTACGTACAGAATCCTCTAGGTCCTTGATATCCTTTTTTTTTTTTGGAAGGATTCTGCATGGAGGAATATGTCTAAGATCCCTGTCAATGTATTCTCATGGAAACAATTTTGAACAATCTTCCGTGCCGTTATCCTCGCAAGGTGAGGCATTGACAGTTATTGAAAAAAGGGGTGTCAATAATTTTGACCCCCACCTTTATGAGATTTGTTTTAATCACTTGCTAAAAACAAAATAAATGTCTCTACATTAATATAATTTCATTTTTTGGAGCATACAATATAGCTTAATATTTAAATTATTTATTTTATACAGTCAATTTTGCTCATCTTTATCAAGTCTGTCAATAAGATCGGAACCCACCGTATCTGGTAAGAAGAAGGTCTGTTATTTCAAAGTGTGACACGCACTATTTTTAACTACCTGTACAACAAAGCACTGTACCACTATCCTTGACAAGCCTATAGCATGATTAGATTGTACTACACAATCAGTATCGTTGGATTGCATAGTATACAGTGTATCATATGAATAACATGCGGGGACTCATACCATGAATAGTGAGTTTAGCTGATGTGTTGTCATCAGACGTTTGGCAGACGTATGTGCCCTCATCCTCTTGGGAACATTTGTGGATTAGCAGGCTGCGTGTGCGCCCCTGGGAGTGGATGCGAAGGTTCTTTCCTGGTTTCAGTTCCATGTCACCCTAAGAAACAGTGGTCTTTTGTAAAAATGATTTAATTGTATACACAATTATGCAAATAAAATTGCTGACATTGAACACTTTCTCAATTTTCAGAACTACAGTTCCATGATTTACTGGAATATGTTTTCTCACCTTGAACCACTTGACCTCAGCATTAGTTCTGGACACCTCACACTCAAGCGTAGCCTTCTCCTTCTCTGGGGCTTTGACATCCTCCATGGGTTTAGAGATCATAGCCGCAGGTTCTATAAAAACCCCAACACCAATAAGCACAACCTTCAAATAACAGCTGCCACCCCAATTAGCACTCAACTCGATGAATAGTTTACTGTTCGTCGAAAATGGATATAACCTACCTGTAACAATGAGTTTGGCAGAAGTTTTGACTCCCTCTGCTTGGAAAGCAATTGTTCCTGCGTCCTCCATCTTAATTTGGGATAGTGTGAGGGCGTGCTTCTTTCCCAGGGCCGTGATGCGGCAGTGTGACCCTGCCTTGAGCTTGACGCTGTCCCTGGTCCAGGAGCCCTCCACGTCAGCCTGGCTGAGCTCCACCTCAAGGGTCACTGTCTCCTTCTCATGGGCCTTGACCTCCGGCAGCAGGCCGCTCACCACCTCAATCTTCTTCACTGTGAAACACAGACAGAGGGAACGTTTAGGTGTGCTGGAATATGCATAGAATTCTAGGTTACACAACATCATCAGTAAGTGTCCTGTACATCTCTTCTTGACACTGAAACTGTAGATATAAATAGTCTGAGTATCTGGGTGGGGGTCAAATGTTCTATCAAACTACAAGGAATATTAGAGAATACTGTTACTATACTCAATAGGGGCTAGTTACTGTATACTGTACAGTGCCATCAAAGTATTCACGCCCCTTGACATTTTCCACATTTTGTTGTGGGATTAAAAGGGATTTAATTGTCACTCTTTTGTCAACAATCTACTAAAATACACTGTAATGTCAAAGTGGAATACAAATTCTAAAATGTGTTTAACCGCCTGAGTCAATACATGTTAATAAATCATGCATTTATAAAGCCCTTTTTTTACATCAGCAGATACCCAGTCTAAAACCCCAAAAAGCAAGCAATGTAGATGTCCAGTAGAACCACAGTGGCAAGGAAAAACTCCCTAGAAAGGCAGGAACCTAGGAAGAAACCTAGAGAGGAAGCAGGTTCTAAGGGGTGACCAGTCCTCTTATGGCTGTGCATGGTGGAGATTATAAGAGTACATGGCCATGAAGGCCAGATTGTTCTTCAAGATGTTCAAACGTTCATAGATGACCAGCAGGGTCAAACAATAATCACAGTGGTTGTAGAGGGTACAACAGGTCAGCACCTCAGGGGTAAATGTCAGTTGGCTTTTCATAGCCGAGCATTCAGAGGTCGAGAGAGCAGGTGCGGTAGAGAGGGAGGGAGAGCTAGAGAGAGGGAGAGAGAGGGACGAAAAAGGGTAGCTCGTCTGGTGAACAGGTGAAAATAAAACCTAACATAACTCAAACGGAAAGCATTTGCATTTCTGCGCAGTCCAGGCAGTGCTGAGAGGGAATCAATAGCCACAGGCAGAACAGTTGAAACGGGAGCAGCAGCATGACAATGTAGCACGTCCGGTGATGTTAGAATCACCTTTGGCAGTGGTTACATGTGAGTCTTTCTGGGTAAGTCTCTAAGAGCGTTCACACTGTATAAATGACAGGTGAACCAGGGGGGCCTCAGCTACCCCGAATGAGACGTTAGCTCCTCTAAATGCAACAAAAGTCAGACTTTGGGTGGGGTCTCTAAATAATGCTAATTTAACCATTCTCCTATTTGTTTAAAATGCATTGGTAAATATGTTGCACAGTGGTAAACCGTCCAATGAAACGAACACCCCCACCTCTCTGTCATGGTTTAAACCAATTATGTATATGTGGCAGCGCTGGCAGTCTCAGCTGCATAGATTTTCCTTTGTACTTCCTTGTTTTCACCATTTGTTTGCCATGCATCCTTGATTTAAAAAAATAGCCTATGCCTTTATTCCAATGCATTAGCTTTATCCGTTGATGTCTCATTGTTTGCTGTGGTCAGTCAGCTCAGCTGTTCAGAGCACTCATTGCTTTGTTTCACAGGTGTGTGCTGGTACTGGTGTTCTCCATTCTCCTGTAGTAGTAGACCATTTATTTAGCGTTATTATTTTCTATTCATATTTGTTTTCTTTACTGCATCACCTGATGATGGTCAACAATATCACTAGACAACTAGCCTACAGCTAGACATCAATGCGCATCCAACAAGTATACGTTAATGACAGTAGGCCTATAGTTGACCCTCGTTTAGAAGCATTCGATTTGGCAGTGGGATAGGCCTACATTCTTTTGGATTTGTGTCCCCATGGGAACTGTTTTAACGGTGAAACATAATGAAATGTTACGTTGGCATAGTTACACTTACAGTGCATTTTCCCAGATCTCCAAGATCCATGATAGGTACAGGTTTTAAGATCAATATTCTATTTCAATTGTTAAACGCTAAATAACGAAAAATAACACTGTCATTGTAACGGTCTTCTTCCTCCTCTGACGAGGAGTAGTCAGGATCGGAGGACCAATGCGCAGCGTGGTAAGTGTTCATGATACTTTTAATAGAACACAGAAAAATACAAAAATAACAACGTGAAATAACAAAAACCGAAACAGTTCCGTGTGGAACACACAGACACAGAAAATAATCACCCACAAATCAAGGGTGAAAACAGGCTGCCTAAGTATGGTTCTCAATCAGGGACAACGATTGACAGCTGCCTCTGATTGAGAACCATACCAGGCCAAACACAGAAATACCAACTCATAGAAAAACAAACATAGACAAACCACCCAACTCACGCCCTGACCATACTAAAACAAAGACATAACAAAAGAACTAAGGTCAGAACGTGACAGTCATAAATGTAAGGAAAGAAAGGTTGTGTTTTATGTCACACGATGTCACGCCCTGACCATAGAGAGCCTTTTATTCTCTATGTTGGATAGGTCGGGGTGTGACTAGGGTGGGTTATCTAGGTTATTATATGTCTATGTTGGCCTGGTATGGTTCCCAATCAGAGGCAGCTGTTTATCGTTGTCTCTGATTGGGGATCATATTTAGGCAGCCTTTTCCCACTGGGTTTTTGTGGGATCTTGTTTGTGTGTAGTTGCCAGTGTGCACTGCATTTGACTTCACGTTTCGTTTTGGTTCTGTATTGTTTTGGTGAGTTTCTTTAATTAAACATGTGGAACTCTATGCACGCTGCGCCTTGGTCCGTTAATTCTACAAACGACCGCGACAGAAGATCCCGCCACTCACGGACCAAGCAGTGTGCACAGGAGAGGGTATCCTGGGCCTGGGAGGATATCCAGGAGGTAAAGACATCCTGGACTTGGGAGGAGATAATGGCAGGAGACGAAAGCCTTCCTTGGAAGCAGACGCAAGTGGTGAGGGAAGGACAGCGACAACGCCGGGCTTCGTGGCCACGATGCAAGTCAAGAAGCAGCCTCCAAAAAATGTTGGGGGAGGCACACGAGGTGGTCGGCAAAGTTGAGGTGTGAGTCAGAGACCGTCGAGGAGTTATTGGACAAATTGGAGGAGAGTGAACGGACGGGAGAGTTAGAGACCTTTGAGGAGTTGTTTGACAAATTGGAGGAGAGTGAAGTGAGAGAGCTGTTGGTTTGGTGTAGTATGCACGGCATTCGCCCTGAGGAGCGTGTTAGCCGTCCGATGCCAACTGTGCCAGCTCCCCATACTCGTCCTGAGGAGCGTGAAATTTGGTGGTACATCCCGGTACCATGTGGGCCGGTTCTACGCACCAGGTCTCCAGTGCGCCTACACAGCCCAGTACGTCCTGTGCTAGCTCCCCGCACTCACCGTGTGGCGTGTGTCATTGTTCCGGCACCATCTGTGCCAGCTCTACGCACCAGGTCTCCAGTGTGCCTCCACAGCCCAGTACATCCTGTGCCTGCTCCTCGCACTCTCCCTGAAGTGCGTGTCCCCAGTCCGGTACCACCTGTGCCGGCCCCAGGCATCAGGCCTCCAGTGCGCCTCCCCAGTCCAGAGTTTCAGGCGACGAGTCCCAGTCCAGAGCTTCAGGCGACGAGACCCAGTCCAGAGCTTCCGGAGACGGTCCACGGTCCGGAACCTTCAGCTCCATGGCAGGAGCCTTCCTCTGCGCCGATGTCCAGTCAAGGCACGGCGTCCAGTCCCGTGCCAAGGCAGGAGCCTCCAGCGAGGGTTCCCAGTCCAGAGCCTCCTGCGAGGGTTCCCAGTCCAGAGCCTCCTGCGAGGGTTCCCAGTCCAGAGCCTCCTGCGAGGGTTCCCAGTCCAGAGCCTCCTGCGAGGGTTCCCAGTCCAGAGCCTCCAGCGAGGGTTCTTAGTCCAGAGCCTCCCGAGGGTTCCCTGTCCGGAGCCTCGTGCGACGGTTCCCAGTCCGGAGCCTCCAATGATGATCCACGGACCGGTTCCTCCGGCGACGATCCACAGTCCGGATCCTCCGGCAACAATCCACGGTCCGGAGCCTCCGGCGACGAGCCACGGTCCGGAGCCTCCGGCGACGAGCCACGGTCCGGAGCCTCCGGCGACGAGCCACGGTCCGGAGCCTCCGGCGACGAGCCACGGTCCGGAGCCTCCGGCGACGAGCCACGGTCCGGAGCCTCCGGCGACGAGCCACGGTCCGGAGCCGGAGCCTCCGGCGATGAGCCACGGTCCGGAGCCTCCGGCGACGAGCCACGGTCCGGTCCGGTGGTTAGCTCAATTACGTTTATTTTTTATACTGAAACTCCCCAGTCCTTAATGATTACAAGCACATGATGCAGCCACCACTATGCTTGAAAATATGGAGAGTGGTACTCAGTAATGTGATGTGTTGGATTTTCCCAAAACATTACACTTTCTAAGTTTACTGCTTTGCCACAATATTTGCATTATTACTATAGTGCCTTGTTGCAAACAGGATTAATTTTTTTGAATATTTTTATTCTGTACAGGCTTCCTTCTTTTTACTCTGTCAATTAGGTTAGTACTGTGGAGTAACTACAATGTTGATCCATCCTCAGTTACTGGCCTAATGGTGAAATCCCTGAGCGGTTTCCTTCCTCTCCGGTAACTGAGTTAGGAAGGACGGCTGTATCTTTGTCGTGATTGGGTGTATTGATACACCATCCAAAGCATAAATAATAACTTTACCACGCTCAGATGGATATATTCAATGTCTGCTTTTTTAAATTTTACACATCTACCAATAGGTGGAAGGATTCTAAAACCTCCCTGGTCTTTGTGGTTGAATCTGTGTTTGAAATTCACTGTTTGACTGAGGGACCATACAGGTATGTGTGAGCTAGAGATGTAGTCATTAAAAAATCAAACCTGTTACGGCTAGACGTTCCGCTGGAAGCCATAGGAACTGCAACCAGGCGCCTCATAAATCTAGTTTCCCATAGAAAACCAATAGAAAACACAAGCATTCCTGGATGGTTTGATCTCTGGGTTTTTGCCTGCCAAATACGTTCTGTTATACTTATTTTAACAGTTTTGAAACTTTAGAGTGTTTTCTATCCAAATCTACCAATTACATGCATATCCTAGCTTCTGGGCCTGAGTAGCAGGCAGTTTACTTTGGGCACGCTTTTCATCCGGATGTGAAAATATTGCCCCCTATTCTAAAGTGGTTTTAAACACTTTTATTTACCTTTATTTAACTAGGCCAGTCAGTTAAGAACAAATTCTTATTGTCAATGACAGCCTAAGAACAGTGGGTTAACTGCCTGTTCAGGGGCAGAACGACATATTTGTACCTTGTCAGCTCAGGGGTTTGAACTTGCAACCTTCCGGTTACTAGTCCAACGCTCTAACCACTAGGCTACCCTGGCGCACACATAGTGAGTGCAACTTATGTGACAAATTTTTACTTCTGAACTTATTTAGGCTTACCATAACAAAGGGGTTGAATACTTATTGACTCAAAACATTTCAGCTTTTAATTTTTAATTAATTAATTTTTAATTAATTTGTCAATTTATATATATATTACATTACAGGGTATTTTATGTAGGCCAGTGACCAAAACCTAATACATTTAAAATGCAGGCTGTAACACAATAAAATGTGAAAAAAGTCAAGGAGTGTGAATAGTTTCTGTAGGTACTCTACATAACCATAAAACTACCGCAGCTGTAAATAGGACACCATTCTTACTTACCATCCACTGTGAGTTTGGCCTGGGTCTTGTCGTCCAGGGTCTCACAGGAGTAGTAGCCACGGTCGGCCGTAGTCACACTCTTAAAGACCAGGGTCTGCTTGGCTCCGTCCACCCTGATCTCCATGTTGCCTCCAGGCTGTAGCACCACGCTGTTCTTCATCCACCTGACCTCTTTAGAGGGCTTACTCAGCTCTACCTCCAGCTTCACCTCCTTCTGTTCCTCCATCGCCATCACATTCTCCAGCTTCTTCTTGAACATCACCGGCTCCACTGTCAGGGCACAAAGAAAACACAGATATTAGAACTCCTTTCCGAAAACTGTAGCCCTTCTAAGCAAAATTGCCAGGTAAGTGTTAAAGCTGCAATATGTAACTTTTTGGGCAACCTGACCAAATTCACACAAAAATGTGCATTATAGATGTCACTCTCATTGAAAGCAAATCCAAGAAGCAGTACATCTGTTCCGTTTCTATGCTTCTCACTCTTAAATTTAGCTTTTGCATCTTTTACTTCTGGTTTTGTACACCAGCTTCAAACAGTTGAAAATATATTTTTGGTTATGGAAAAGACATTTCACAGTGGTTTAGATGGTAAAATTATTCTCTACACTATACTTGCTCTTTTGGTCACAAAAAACTGAAATTCGGCAAACTATTTGAATTTTAGCAAACAGGAGCTATTTCTCCATAGTGCACCTTTAAAGCGAATGGAGGTTGGTTCTTACGTTGCACTTGGAGGGTAGCACTGCAGGTTTTGCCCTCTGCATCAATGCTGATCTCTTGAGCATCATCCTGACTGACTGAGGTGACGGTGAGGGAGTGGCTGGTGCCCCCATGCTCAATCTTATATTTGGGCCCAGCAGTGATGGGCACGTTGTTGCAGAACCATTTCACGTTGACGTCAGCTGGGGTGACACTACACTTGAAGATGGCCTCCTTCCCCTCCACAGCAGCGACGTTGCTCAGCTTGGAAGTCAGCTTCACCAGTCTGGGTGCTGAAAAGGACAGAAAATAATAGTTTACTTGGAGACATAATTAGACTCAGGAACACAGAAAATGTGTTAATATGGAAATGAATGGCTTAACATCTAGTGCGTTTGCCTGTATGTCTGTAACTACTGTATGCTGTATCTTGTATATGTCTGTAACTACAGTTCATCTTGTAGTAGTCAGGTACCAAGTTGTACATCTAATGAAAACAAAGCCTCAGCTACCTTTGGTGGAGACCTTGGCAGAGGTCTTATCATCTTTGCATTCACAGCTGTATTCTCCCTCATCCTCTTTTGCCATTCCTGTCACAGTAAGGACCCGCTTGGGACCATCAGTGCTGACACAGAACCTGCCGCCGGGTTTGACCTCACAGCTGTTGTGGCGCCAGAGCACGTCCCCTAAGGCTCGGTTCATTTCACAGGTCAGTGTCAGTGTACCACCCAGCTCTGTGGCTACAGGCTGCAACTGCACCACAAACTTCAGCGGTGAGTCTGAAGGGAAACGTGGCCAGCATTTCAATAGCTAAATGGAATATGTAGGATCTTCATAGGTATTGACTATGCTCACAGAAACATACAACACCAGCCCGTCAATCATTTGTTCTGACGAATGAAAAGCGAACTAACCTTTGACTTGAACTTTGAACTCAAGCTTGTCGTCAGCAGTGTGGCAAGAGTAGGTGCCACTGTCTTTGACTTCAGTGGACTTCACAATCAGGGTATGAGAATGTCCCTCTCTCTTCATGTCATACTTAGAGCTCTCCTTCAACTCCACACCGTCCCTGAACCACTTAACGCTGGCACTCTCCGAAGTCAACTCAGTGGTCAAAACAATCTTCTCACTTACTTGAACACTGCATGCACTCTTCACTGCAGTTTTTTTAAACTTGGCAGAGGATTCTAGAAACAAAAGAGAAGACTTGTTAGTATAGAGGTGATAGCAAAGACATTTGGGTACAACAAATATTGTTGAAAGTCAATGACATCCTACCTGCCACCTCTATCTTGAAGGCCAACTTCTCCGCTCCAACCTCACAGGTGTACTCTCCAGCATCCTTCTTCTCCACCTTCTCTATCACCAGCTGACGAGTCTTGCCCTTTGTCTCCAAGGAGACTGTCTTACTGGAAGTCAGCAGCTTGCCATCCTTGTACCATTTCACCTCTGTCTCGGTATCAGACACCTCACATCTCAGAGTGGCTTTCTGGGAGAGAGTAGCTTTCACGTCCTTCTGTACAGACTCCTTGTTGGAGAAGGTAGTCTCTGAAGGAGAAATCATGAAATGGCACAGTAATATTAGAAACCCTTCATTTAGGGTAGAACACAAAAAATACAGGATGAATATCTCTACATGGGATATACATGGGACTGGGAGTCAATAACCAGCAATAGTTTTAGATAGACACAAATATGCAACCCGAGAGACAGAAATCTACAACAAAAACAGACATTCAGAGAACATCGGCTTTTGTATATAACATTTTTTTTTTTGGGGGGGGGCATTCAGCATCCAAAGCCTTGAGAGAGATATCAATATAGACAACCAGCTTTCATATCATCCATACCTGCCACCTGTATCCTGAAGGCCAGTTTCTCTGCTCCAACCTCACAGGTGTACTCTCCAGCATCCTTCTTCTCCACCTTCTCTATCACCAGCTGACGAGTCTTGCCCTTAGTTTCCATCTGGACTGTCTTACTGGAAGTCAGCAGCTTGCCATCCTTGTACCATTTCACCTCTGTCTTGGTATCAGACACTTCACAGCTCAGAGTGGCTTTCTGGGAAAGAGTAGCTTTCACCTCCTTCTGTACAGACTCCTTGTTGTTGAAGGCTGCCTGGACCTCTGAATGGGGATCAATTAAGGGTATGGTAAAATCAGAAACCCCCAATTCAGGGTAAAACAATCCCCACCCCAAATTTGAAACCATTAACATAATCTTGTACATGACAGACAAAGGAGACATCAAGTGGTATTGCCAGAGTAAGTTAAAAATCAGCATTTCTCAAGCATTATGAGACAAAGACATTTCAACCAACAAAAGCAGACAAATCTTATATCAACATGAACAAAACAATCATAATAGACAACGGTATAACATCCCTTTGCTTGGGAGAAAACACATGGTGACAATGTAGAACACACACGGTATATTCACAACCATTCACCCACCAAAACCTTGAGAGAAACATCAATAGACAGCCAGCTCTCATATTGTCCCTACCTGCCACCTGTATCTTAAAGGCCACTTTCTCTGCTCCAACCTCACAGGTGTACTCGCCAGCATCCTTCTTCTCCACAATGTCCAACACCAGCTGACGAGTCTTGTCCTTTGTCTCCATGTGGACTGTCTTGCTGGTTGTCAGCAGCTTGCCGCCCTTGTACCATTTCACCTCCGTCTTGGTGTCGGACACCTCACAGGTCAGAGTGGCTTTCTGGGAGAGAGTAGCTTTCACCTCCTTCTGTACAGACTCCTTGTTGGAGAAAGCTGCTTGAGTTTCTGAGAAAACAATCATGGAGATGCATGGCAGTACCAGAAACATTACATTCAAGGTCAAATAATCCCAACAACCAAACCAGATACCATATCTTACACACAACAGACCCGGGGGACATAAAGAGATACAATTGCGAGATAAATTAACCATCTGCGTTTCTAAAGCGGACGACAATGAAGCAAAAAATACATTTCAAGACAATCAAACAACACAACAGTACAATATCTCTTTTCTTTAGGGAAAACATTTATAGGCAATGTAGAGAACACATACACTGAGTGTACAAAACATTAGGAACACCTTCCTAATATTGAGTTGCACCCACTTTTGCCCTCAGAACAGCCTCAATGCGTTCCATAGGGATGCTGGCCCATTGTTGACTCCAAGGCTTCCCACAGTTGTGTCAAGTCGGCTGGATGTCCTTTGGGTGGTGGACCATTCTTGATACACACAGGAAACTGTTGAGCGTGAAAAACCCAGCAGCGTTGCAGTTCTTGACACACTTAAACCGGTGCGTCTGGCACCTACTACCATACCCCAATCAAAGGCACTTAAATATTTTGTCTTGTCCATTCAACCTCTGAATGGCACACATACACAATCCATGTCTCAGTTGTCTCAAGGCTTAGAAATCCTTCTTTAACATGTCTCCTCCCCTTCATCGACACTGATTGAAGTGACGTCAATAAGGGATCATAGCGTTCACCTGGATTCACCTGGTCAGTCTACGTCATGGAACGAGCAGGTGTTCCTAATGCTTTGTACACTCAGTGTATATTTACAACTATTTAGCCTCCAAAGCCTTCTGGGGAACAATAATAGACAGCGGCTTTATATGTCCTTACCTGCCGTCTGAATCCTGAAGGCCAGTTTCTCTGCTCCAACCTCACATGTGTACTCTCCAGCATCCTTCTTCTCCACCTTCTCTATCACCAGCTGACGAGTCTTGCCATTAGTTTCCATGTGGACTGTCTCACTGGAAGTTAGCAGCTTGCCATCCTTGTACCATTTCACCTCTGCCTTGGTATCAGACACCTCACAGCTCAGAGTGGCTTTCTGGGAGAGAGTAGCTTTCACCTCCTTCTGTACAGACTCCTTGTTATAGAAGGCAGCCTGAGTTTCTGAAGGAGGAACCATTGAAGGATATGATGGAAATTAAAAACCTTCCACTCAATATAACATCAAAACAGGAACCATATCTGTAGACTGGACAAATACGGGAGGTATTGGACATTGAGCCGCCTTCCAAAGTCAACCATTGGAAATTAAAATGTTTTATGGAGACGGACACACACACACACACACCAGAACAACAAACAAGGAAACAGAGCACTCAGATATCCCCACGAGCAACATCAGTCAAACAAGACACACTATTAAAAGGACATTGTTGTGAGGAATCAAAACAACCAATTAAAAAACTCCCCAAACCTTTCTGTTTGTAAGATAGAACTTTCAAACTCTATGGTCCCAATTACACTTTGAAAATAACAAAATAGCTGTAAGTTTGTAAGATAAAAACAGAACTGAAAATGTAACTGTGTCTGCCCCATAACATCTCCTCAGACCTAGGTGCTGTAAATCTCTTCTTGAAATAAGAAAAAGAATAATACAACTTGAATTCGTAGGACAGACAAATGGGCAACCATTCCAGCAACCAAAGCCTAAATGGCATCACAGAGGGCATGTAACTAAAAAATAACTCCTCCTTACCTCCAGTCACGTGTATCTTGTAGGCCAGCTTTTCTGTTCCCACCTCACAGGTGTACTCTCCACCATCCTTCTTCTCCACCTTCTCTATCACCAGCTGACGAGTCTTGCCCTTTGTCTCCATGGAGACGGTCTTACTGGAAGTCAGCAGCTTGCCATCCTTGTACCATTTCACCTCTGCCTTGGTATCAGACACTTCACAGGTCAGAGTGGCTTTCTGGGAGAGAGTAGCTTTCACCTCTTTCTGTACAGAGTCCTTGTTGGTGAAGGCAGACTGTTGTGCTTCTGATGGAACAATCATTGAGGGGCAAAATGGCAGAAATGTTTAATTTGGGGTCAAACAGTATCAACACCAAACACAGGACACATCCCTTACTGTCCTGTACAGACCATGGGGACAATGAACTACAGAACGTACACCGGGAGTCAACAATTCTAACATGATACGGAGACAAACAAACTATGCAACAAGCATGGAAACAGACTTTTTCAGACATAATATAAGCTAGAGCAACGACACAGATTGCAGGAGACATCAACTTGGGAAGACAACTCAACAAATGAAAGAACCTTTGTCAAACACAAGTTTTATTGGATAAATATCTGTAGGACAGGCATTTGGACAACCATCCCTCCCACTATAAGCCCTATAGCAGACGATAGACTGACAGTAAATCCAATAGTTGCAAAACATCCATACCTGCCACCTGAATCTTATAGACCAGTTTCTCCACTCCAACCTCACAGGTGTACTCTCCAGCATCCTTCTTCTCCACCTTCTCTATCACCAGCTGACGAGTCTTGCCCTTTGTTTCCATGGAGACGGTCTTACTGGAAGTCAGCAGCTTGCCATCCTTGTACCATTTCACCTCCGTCTTGGTATCAGACACTTCACAGCTCAGAGTGGCTTTCTGGGAGAGAGTAGCTTTCACGTCCTTCTGTACAGACTCCTTGTTGTAGAAGACAGCCTGGGCTTCTGTAAATCAACCATTAGCAATTCAAATATAGAATGGGAATAGACACACAGCCCCAAAAGGGACAGAGACCAGTGAGACGTCCCAATAAGCAACAATAGCAAGCCAGAAGTCAAAACAACCAGAGCCATATCAAGCAAAGAAACAACCTTGATGCGCCAAATACAGGTGTAGGATTTTTGCCAGTTTGCTACAGCAGGAAGATAATCCTGCAGCAACAGTAAATGGGAATTGTTTGTAGGGGTTGCTACATTTTTCGTAAGGCAAAATCAAGTCTGAAATGTCAAAGAGGAAATTACAAACTTTAAAAGCATTTTTAAAATTCAAATACACTACAAGTTTCACATTTCCTGTATTGCAGTAAAGTTGTCCTGCAACAGGGTGATCAAATTAAGATCATACCACCTTGTCTGGTAGAATCAACTAATCCTAAAATTGCAATTTTAACACTACGTCAACAACAAAATAGGCATTGGTTTCTGACTGAGACTAAATCTAAATTTAATTTAACAGTACATTTGCCAAAGCTTCCCAGAGGAGAGATAAATATAAAACAGTTATATTTTCCTAAGATAAACATGTCAAATGTGCATATCAGACAACCATTCCAGCAAAAGCAGACCAGACAGCGAGTAGATCCTCCTTACCTGTCACCTGAATCTTATAGACCAGTTTCTCCGCTCCAACCTCACAGGTGTACTCTCCAGCATCCTTCTTCTCCGCCTTCTCTATCACCAGCTGACGAGTCTTGCCCTTTGTCTCCATGTGGACTGTCTTACTGGAAGTCAGCAGCTTGCCATCCTTGTACCATTTCACCTCTGTCTTGGTATCAGACACCTCACAGCTCAGAGTGGCTTTCTGGGAGAGAGTAGCTTTCACCTCCTTCTGTACAGACTCCTTGTTGTTGAAGGCAGACTGTTGGGTTTCTAAGGGAACAATCATGGAGGGGCAAAGTTGCATCACAAGGGTTTAAACACTAAAAGCATGATATTTCGACTCTGGACATTTGTCTCTCTCTTTCTCTCCCTTCCCGGAGGACCTGAGCCCTAGGACCATGCCTCAGGACTACCTGACCTGATGACTCCTGGCAGTCCCATTACCCAGTCCACCTGGTCGTGCTGCTGATCCAGTTTCTGGGGTTTTGCTTGTGGCTATGGCACCCTGACCTGTTCACCAGACATGCTACCTTGTTGTGCTGCTGCTCCAGTTTCAACTGTTGTGTCTGCAGCCTTTGAACCCTGACCTGTTCACCGGATGTGCTACCTTGTCCCAGACCTGCTGTTTTTTTTACACTCTCTCTCCCTCTCCCCCTCTCCCTTCCTGTCTACCACATCTGCTGTCTCAACCTCTGAATGCTCAGCTATGAAAAGCCACCTGACATTTACTCCTGAGGTGCTGACATGTTGCACACTCCACAACAGCTGTGATTAATATTTGACCCTGCTGGTCACCTATGAACGTTTGAACAACTTGAAGAACGATCTGGGCTTAGTGGCCATGTACTCTTATAATCTGCACATGGTACAGCCAGAAGTGGACTGGCCACCCCTCAGAGCCTGCTTCCTCTCTAAGTTTCTTCCTAGGTTCTTGCCTTTCTAGGGAATTTTTCCTAGCCACTGTGCTTCTACATCTGCATTGCTTGATGGTTGGGGATTTATGCTGGGTTTCTGTATAAGCACTTTGTGACATCTGCTGATGTAAAAAGGGCTTTATAAATACATTTGATTGATTGATTGAATGATTGATTGACATGGGTAGTAGCATTGACTGATAGTTAAGCATGTCAACCACCTATAACTCTAATATTGCAGAGACAGAGACAGCGCACCATTGAAGTGTCCTGAGAAGCCATGAAATTCACCCAATGAAACAACTTCGAAGCCCAAATCTACAAACCATGATCAATCTGATAGACTCACCGATTTCATTCTCAATTATAACATATTGAAACTAACAAAACCACCATACATTTCTAAGATAACGAGCAGAGTGGAAGCAATTCAAATGTACATTTTCCAAACCATCTCCAAGGACTGAGAGGGATTTGAACGACTGGCACATGAACAACCACTCCAGCAACCTTTGTCAAAAGCAGACAATAGATAGTCAGAATATTACCTGAAACATGTATTTTAAAGACCAGCTTCTCTGCTCTAGCCTCACAGGTGTATTCTCCAGCATCCTTCTTCTCAATTTTGTCTACTACCAACAGACGACTCCTGCCCTTTGTCTCCGTGGAGACTGTCTCAGTGGAAGTCAGCAGCTTGCCGTCCTTGTACCATTTCACCTCAGTCTTTGGGTCGGACACTTCACAGCTCAGAGTGGCTTTCTGGGAGAGAGTAACTTTCACCTCCTTCTGTACAGACTCCTTGTTGTAGAAGACTGCCTGTTGGGCTTCTGTGGGAACAATCATGAATGGCACAGTAAAATGAGAAACATTTATTTTAGGGTTGAACACTAAAAACAGGAACAATATTTGCATAGGCAGTCTGGGATTCTGAAGGTTTGCCTAGGTTATTAAACAAACTGAAATGCAATGATACTATTGGTCCAGTGTGCTCGACAGACATTCCCTTCTCTCTTACCTTTTATCTTGACCTGGAATGTGACTTTGTCCTCGACTGTCTCGCAGGAGTAGTGTCCCTCGTCACTCTTCTTGGCATTCTTGATGACCAGTCTCCTCTGTGTCCCTTTGGAGACGACGGTGGTTCTTTGGTCCTCAGTGACCAGTGTCTGATCCTTCCTCCACACCACCACCGCGCTTGCAGACGACACCTCGCAGTTCAACTCCAGGTCCCCGCTGAGGGCAGGCGCCACCTCCATGGGACCCCTGGGCTTGTTCAGGAACTTGGCTTCATCTGGAAGAGAAACAGGGATGGGATTTGTCATCAAGAACAAACACTTGAATTGTCCACTTTTTTTCATTCATAGAAATGTGGCAGCAATCCATTGACACCTTAAGGTTATAATTAAATGTTAACAAAGAACCATATGGAATTGAATATTTAAATAATAAACGCAATGACAGATTTGATCTGTGATGAGTTATTCGCTTTTTCAAATACTGGATTATTCTATTATAACCAAACAGTTACATTTCATACACCATCATATGATAGGTGGGTGTCTGCCTGCGCGTGGTTGGAGGATGGGGGACGGTACCAGTGACACATTGGACTTTATTACAGGATGACAGAGAGCTCTTTTCCATGCTAGACGGCTCACTACCACCTGGTGTTAGCTGTCACAGCCCAGTCCGTCCCTGTGTGTCACGTGGCGTGAGAGGGGCTTTCTGTCGGCAATGTAGGTTAGAGGTTGCATTTGATACACTGTCACTTTAAGACTCGGGGTCTGACTAACCCACTGGATTTAGATTTTTAAAACATTTCAAAATTAAAAACGGTGTTCAGTGAAAGTATACAGCATTTTGCTATTCCTGCAACTCTAATAAAAGGATATGGGGATCTGAGGTACCAGGTTTCCACTTCCCACCGGGTGCATACATGTGCCCATTGGAGTGCTTTCTTCTTTCTAGCGTGACAGATTACTACAGGAGTTGAGGTGAATCTTTTTTCTTGATCTTTCGACTGTCCTGTTGTACCTTTTAGAGAAAGCTGCAGGGACATTCGGTCTTCGTTTAAGACACACTCATAGATGCCCGTGTCCTCTCCGGTGACGTTGTGCACCATCAGGATCCTCTTGCGGTCGGTGCTCATGCACTCATACTTCTTGCCCACCTTCAGCTCCCGTCCATTCTTCATCCAGACCACCTACAGAGTTAGAGGGAACGTTCAAAATTTGGCGGAACACACAACCCACATAAGAGTCAGCCCAACCCATTCATTAACACAGTGAATTGAATCGGAACAATTCTAAAGAGTTACGTTATTTTGGTATTTATTACACTACCCCTTTTACGTTTCATAACCCTAACAGACCAATAAAGCATGACTTTGTTCATTCATTCATTCAGTCATCTGGACTTTTCCCCACTACACACCTGAGCATCATAATCGGACACCTCTGTGGTCAGCTGGGCGGAGGACTGGGCGCTGCAGGTCACCACCTCGGTGTGAGCGGACTTACTGGTGAACCGGACAGCTGGAGCTACAAATAGAGGTTTCACCTGTAGCTGTTGTTTGTGGAAAAATCCCATGGAACGATGAGGACTGTCTACCAACATAAATCACCTGAGGAACTGAAGTTACCTGAACCTGAGGTTCCTAACTGCTTATATAGCATGAATACAAAAGGACTCATAAAGACACTGCATATAGAGCCTCTATACAGGCAAGTCTAAGCATCAATCTAATGAAGACCTGCACATTCAACCCACAGATCTTATTCTTGGCATTGCTCTCTTTTCCAGTGCTTACCCTTCACGTGGAGTATACAAGAGCTCTCGGAGCCACCGCCCACAAATTTGACCGTGGCTCCATTCATCTCCATCGAGACGGTTCGGATCGTCAGCGTATGTGTGGTCTTTTGGCGTGTGATGAGGTAGTCAGCCCCACTCCGCAGGAGGCGGCCGTTGATAGACCAGGAGCCAGAGCACACGGCAGACAGGTCCACGGAGAGGGAGGCCTCCTCGCCTGAGATGGCTGTGCTGTTCATCAGGCCTGTCTTCACCTCTGCAGAGGGCTCTGGGAGAAAGGGTGAAATAAACCACGTCAATATGCTTCATTCAAAAGCAGCGTGCTGGAGTTTTACTTGAAGTGATCAACTCTGGAGAGGGCGTGGTTTATAGGACGTATTGTCTCACCGCTAGGGGTTTAGAGTTGATTATTCTTGTTGTTAAGCCAGAGACAGAGAGAAAGAAATTACACATGGGGGAGTAATGATAATGAGATGTTTCTCTGTCTCACCGAGGTAGAAGGTCCCAGGCACCTCCATATACTGGCTCTGGCCGTAGTCGTTGACTGCGGAGATGCGGAACTGGTAGCTGGCCTCCTCTGTGATATTCTGGATCGTGATCTCAGTAAAGGGGCTGACTTCCATGCCGTTGCACCTCTGCCAGGTCTGGGCACCCACCTTCCTCCTCTCTACCATGTACCCTTTGATGGGCACGGGGCGGTCACTGTCTGGGGGGGACCAGTGGAGGGTGATGGACGAGTCGGTCTTGTTACGCACCACCACGTCGATAGGGGGATCTGGAGGGTGCTTTCTGGCAGCTGCGGAGGGAGGTGTAGTTCGATTAGGCTCATGTATGTATGATACATCCTGAGACAATTCTAAGTGACATGATGTATCTGCAGATGGACATAACATAAGAGTTAACCTGTGTGAACCTTTTGAGTCTGTGTTCTACGCATGTAGGTCTATGTCTGTAGCTCACCCGCGACTGAGAATCGTGTGGAGGTCTTGCAGTCTCCAGCCACAAAGGCCACCTCTCCTGAGTCGTCGGCCTGGCAGTGGCTGATGGTTAGCGTGTACTGTCTGAGGGTGCTCGCAATGGATATCCGTGTGTCCGGCTTCAGGCGCTCGCCGTTGCGCGTCCAGTAGGCGTCAGAACAGGGGTGCTCCAGCTCAACGCAGAAGATCACTGTATCACTCACCGACACTACAGTCCTCCTGGGAAGCTTCTTAGTGATGTTCCCTGGAAGTGACAAGCACGGGGGTCACCAAAGGGCAGGTGTAGTGTGGTCTACAACGCTGCAGCACTAGCACTGTGCAAACTAAATACCAAGGTTATTGTCCCCTGGAGAGGTCATAAATGAAATTGGATACCCCCTTTGCGCCGTTAAATGTTTTGACAGCATTTTCACAGTATCGTTTGACAGTAATATGCAGTAATGCCTATTACATGACGAAACTGCACAACATGTCATTGTAAACTAAAGCAATGTTAACTTCTGTCTTACATGTTTCCCATCAAAGTATATGTAGGGACAATCTCAATGTTGATGATGTTGCCTTATCTGTTAATGGATGCATTAGAAGGTTGTCAGAAGACTAGAGAGACTAGAAAATTGCTCTCGTACCCAGCACAGTGAGCTCGGCTACGGTGCGGCTCCCCTCCTTCATCTCGCAGATGTAGACAGCATCATCATTAGTGGTGACGTTGCGGATGGTGAGGCGACGCATGGTCCCCTCCTCCTCCATGCAGTACTTGGAGCTGTCCTCCAGACGTGTCTCCTCCATGAACCAGCTGGCCTGGCTAGCCGAAACGGGCACCTCACACAGCAGCATGGCCGTCATCTTCTCCTGGACCTCCACATCCTGCAGCTTCCTCCTGAACGGCACCTTGGGCTCTGAGGATCATGGGAAGAGCGCAGAATAATTCTCAAAAGGTGAGGAAAATTATGCATATTGGTGGATACTGTTGGGGTAGGTTCCTTGTTCGTTGTCAATCATTTGCTTATTGGTGAAATTAGCAATCAGACAATATCTTTAAGTAATTCAATCATTAATTTATTAATGTACTGTAATTGCAGACAGAAGTTGACAACGGGAACATAGCACGCATGTTTCCGAGTAAGTTCTGCAAAATAGAAAAGGGTCCAAGTTGCTTTAATATGCTTGCAGTCAACCCCTAGTGATGTAACGGCCTACGTCAACACCTTCTACTCATGAGACCAAGACCATGCATCAGGAGAGACAATAGTTCCAGTGTTTTCTAAGGGCACAGCAGTAATATTCCACTCCCCAAGTTGCTTTATAGTGGTATGTCTGACTAGTCTCTTATCTCTTTTACTCCCCTGCAGGGTTCTGTGTCTATGAATCTCTATTAGCCTTGAGGCGCTTTCTCACAGACACCCTATTTTTACTGCAATAGCTCACACCACTCTCAGACTGTTTCTTATAAGAAGCAGAGACTAGAAAAGAACTTTGGAACAATATTAAACCTTATAAAGCATATATATTGCTAATCTGTAGTCGAGGACCCTATAAATGTAGTGGGGGAGGGGTCTTATAGCCCTTCCCCTTCTATTAATACAACATAAGCATAATCAATTATTATAATACATCAATCATTTGGTCCAGCCCCTATCATGACCCCAAGGTGAACCCCATCAATACGTAAGTCAATTGCTCAAAAAGTCTATCTGTTTTTGTTTTTGCCTATTCAATGGTGTCTTTCTTTGAATACACTGTGCCATACAATGCCTTGGGCTCTGACACAGGAAGATTACAGAAACATTTTCAAAAGGTGAGTGACATCCAGTAATTAAATGAGCTAATACATCTACAGTATCTCTGAACACTCCATGCACCCCTTTAAACGAGTATGTGTACAGTAGTAGAGCTTCAATCACTTATGTATTTAATCTGTAATCCATGGACAACCCAATAATCTCCAACCAATCCACCCCAGGAAAGAAGTGTAAAAACGTGATACACACACATGATTTATGACTGTCTATGGGCTCCAATAAATTACTCAGGGTATAAAAATAACATGTACAATCGTTAGAGAGCAGATTACAGAAACAAAAGGAATCTTCTCCATTTAGGCTTAATAACACTGGTGTAAAGTACTTAAGTAAAATAATGTTTGAAAGTACTACTTATGTCGCTTTTTAGGGTATCTGTACTTTACTTTACAATTTATATTTTTGCCAACTTTTACTTTTACTTCACTACATTCCTAAATAAAATAATGTACTTTTTACTCCATACATTTTCCCTGACACCCAAAAGTACTCGTTACATTTTGACAGGAAAATGGTCCAATTCACACACTTATCAAGAGAACATCCCTGGTCATTCCTACTGCCTCTGATCTGGTGGACTCACTAAACACAATTGTTTTGTTTGTAAATTAGTGTTGGAGTGTGCCCCTGGTTATCCGTTCAAAAAAAAAGAAAACAATTGTGCCGCCTGGTTTGCTTAATATAAGGAATTTGAAGTTGTTTATACTTTTACTTTTGATACTTAAGTACATTTTAGCAATTCCATTTACTTTTGATACTTATGTATATTTAAAACCAAAAACTTTTAGACTTTTACTCAAGTATTATTTTACTGGGTGACTTTCACTTTTACTTGAGTCATTTTCTATAATGGTATCTTGAGTGGGTTGAGTCACTGACGTGATCTTCCTGTCTGGGTTGGAGACTCTTGTCTCAGGCTGATAAGATGGTGGTTGAAGATATCCCTCTAGTGGTGTGGGGGCTGTGCTTTGGCAAAGTGGGTGGAGTTAAATCCTGCCTATTTGGCCCTGTCCGGGGGTATCGTCGGATGGGTCCACAGTGTCTCCCGACCCCTCCTGTCTCAGCCTCCAGTATTTATGCTGCAGTAGTTTATGTGTCGAGGGGCTAGGGCCAGTCTGTTATATCTGGAGTATTTCTCCTGTCTTATCCGGTGTCCTGTGTGAATTTAATTATGTTCTTTCTAATTCTCTCTCTCTCTTTCTCTCTTTCTTTCTTTCTTTCTTTCTTTCTTTCTTTCTTTCTTTCTTTCTTTCTTTCTCTCTCTCGGAGGACGTGCACCGGACGTGCTACCTGTCCCAGACCTGCTGTTTTCAATTCTCTAGAGACAGCAGGAGCGGTAGAGATACTCTGAATGATCGGCTATGAAAAGCCAACTGACATTTACTCCTGAGATGCTGACCTGTTGCACCCTTGACAACTACTGTGATTGTTGTTATTTGACACTGCTGGTCATCTATGAACATTTGAACATCTTGGCCATATTCTGTTATAATCTCCACCCGGCACAGCCAGAAGAGGACTGGCCACCCCTCATAGCCTGGTTCCTCTCTAGGTTTCTTCCTTGATTCCTGCCTTTCTGGGGAGTTTTTCCTAGCCACAGTGCTTCTTCACCTGCATTACTTGCTGTTTGGGGTTTTAGGCTGGGTTTCTGTACAGCACATTGAGATATCAGCTGATATCAGGGCTTCATAAATACATTTGATATCTTTACGTTTACTCAAGTATGACAATTGAGTACTTTTTCCACCACTGCTTAATAATGCTTTAGTTCTCTACGATGTAACTGCCTATTTACTTTATTATGGAATGAGTTTACAAGGCAATTTACAATGGGTTCAAAATAGTGGCTTATGCTTTTGGGGAAATCATATTCACTTACATTTTGGGTAAGCCTTTATGTTCTGCTCTCATCTTTCCACATATCGTATCCTCTAAATGTGTGTGTTTTGAATGTTTGGCTGGGACTTTGACTACTGAGTAGGTTTCTATTATGACCTTTTCCAACGTTGCTTCTTGCGTCCCAGAGGGGTTATCAAATTATCTGGTATTAATAGGAACACTAGTGCATACAGGGCAGAGGGATACAGCCCCTCTCCTTTGCAAATCCCCCGACAAAATCCTATAAAACAACAAGGCAGGCATGTCGAGTATCCATTATCTGGCGTCAATTATAACCAGACACAACCAAATGCCAGCCATGGGCTCTGCACTCACTGTCAAATTGAGACAGAGATTAACAACCGCCATTGATAATCCATGCTCCAGGTTTCTAGCCAATCAGGGGTGCCTCATGGAAAGTCACCCTAGCTCTGGCGCTTGGGGATAACAGTGGGCTAATAGCCACTGTGAAATACTCATCACCGGCAGAAAATAGATGAAACACAACACTCCTCCTTCATATCGCTGCCAGCATTCCACCACTTAGTTGCGCAGTTTAAGTCTACAGTATGTTGGAAAAGAGTAACACTGTGCTCAGGTGAACGTTTTAGCTTACTTTGGTTAATTCTGGTAGTGTAGACCAGGGGAGAACGACTGCCCCCTCTCATCAAGTCATGAAATTCAAGGCTGACCGCGGTACTGCAAGCATTGTTAGCAGAAAACAGGATTTCCCGTTACAGTGAATGGGGAAATGGCAATCTTTGTTGCCAATCTAACTCAATGAAAAGTGCAACGCCACTACCTGCACTAGCTCAAACTGCGCATGTTATGTCTTCATAAGACGCCATCTTAAATGCGCTATGGTGTCTTCACATATGAATGTCACATGATCGATGGTTTTGTCCATTCATATATACAGTCATTGGTGTAGACAGATTTGATGAGATTAATTTCAGCTATATTTAAAAATATATATATATTTATAATATATATACTAGTCCAGTATCAGCAATTCATATAGAGCCATGAGAGTTAATCTTAAAGTCATTAATCATTTTATGGAAAAACTACCCTCACTTTTTCCTCAGCAGTCAAGTGATGAACTAGACTTGGGAGTATGGCAATGCGAGATATGCAAAAACTAAACAGACGGGCTTATTTTAGAATGATATTATCATGCATAGAGTAAATTCACTATTTTACATCATTTTTTTTTTTTTACCTTCATTTAACCTTTATTTAACTAGGCAAGTCAGTTAATAACAAATTCTTATTTTCAATGACAGCAGTATGCTGTGGGCAGAACGACAGATTTGTACCTTGTCAGCTCAGGGGTTTGAACTTGCTTGCAACCTTCCGGTTACTAGTCCAACGCTTTAACCACTAGGCTACCCTGCCACCCCATTTACAGTATATTGAAATACTGTACCAACATAACAGCATATTCAGTGGCATAGCGCATTTTAGTGGGGCCCCCCGCAAGGTCCGAGCAAAGGTCCCCCCCATTGCAAAAAAAAAGAAAACAAAAACATTGTACTTTTTTTTGCAAAGTGCTATTTTACACATTTTGCCATGAGGCTGAGAGAAAAATATGAAGTTTTAAAGCTAATTTCCCGTCATTCCAAAAAATGAAATCATGGCTTATGACGTGTTCATATGCTATCTGGGGGGCCCGACCTCCGGGGGAACCCCAACCACGAGGGCTGCGGGGGCGTGTGCTACACCAGTGAGCATACTGCATATCAAGCTTGTCAAAAGGTTTCAAAAAAGCTCTTCTTACCTTTAACAATTACCAGCACAGCGCTGTAGGTTTGTCCAGCCATGTTGGAGGCATTACAGGTGTACAGGCCGTTGTCGCTCTGCTTGCAGTACAGGATCTTGAGGATGAAATTCTCGGCCTGGTCCTCATACATGATGTGCCTACGTCCCTCGCCGATGTTCCCCCCATCCTTCCTCCAGATGATATGAGGCTTGGGGTGACCCGTCACGAAGCAGCTGAGCTTGGCATGCTTGCCCTCAGTCACCGTGCAGGTGCGGGTGAAGACGCTTTTGGGTAGCTGGCTGACCAGTGCTGCGCTGCCGTGGTCCAGACCCAGAGCGCTCAGCCCGTCTGTGACCATAGTGGTGGCCGTGGACGAGGTGGTGGTGGAGTTGTGAGAGGAGCTGCGGGTCTCTGCTGTGCGGTAGATGGAGATCCCTTCTTTACGCTTCTGCATGTGGGAGAGGAGGGAGGTGCTCTTGTCCTGGCCCAGGTGACGGGAGTCCTGGGTGTCTATGACCAAGGCGGCGGCAGAGTTCGAGCGGCCCACCGAGTTCTGGGCGCGGCAGGTATACGTGCCGCTGTCTAGGCTGCGCACGCTCTGGATCCTCAGGGAGCTGCTGTCGCCGTCCGAGGACACCTTGATGCGGTTTGTCTCGGCTAGGTAACGCCCGTCCTTATCCCAGTCAAATTTGGGCTCTGGGTAAGCAGCAACCCGGCAGTGGAAGACCACATCGCCCCCCAGGCCCACGCGTGCAGAGGTAGGCTTGACCATGAAGACGGGGGCCCTGTCCACCATCTCCTGTGGAAGGCCTACGTGAAGGGTTACACATGCGTATGCCTCCCCGACGTTGTTCTTGGCCCGGCACATGTACTGGCCGCTGTCTTCCAGGGTTAGATCGTAGATGGTGAGGCGGTAGACATTACCATCATCCACCGTCTTGAAGCGGCCCCCGGAGGTCAGACGTAGCTTCTCCTTTTCCCAGGTAATCAGTAGGGTGGGGTTGCCCACGATGGTGCAGCTTAGAGTGGCATCCTTGCCCACGCACACTGCGAACGCTTTGGGCCGCGTGAGGAATCTGGGGGCCCCTCCAAACAGGTTCTGGTCCATTACTGGTTCCTAGATTACCAAGGAAATAATGCCAGTTAGAATAGAAACACACAATTGAAAGGAATCAATACATGAGTATAGAATATAGAAGTATAGAATAATATATCCAGTAAGTGAGGGTAATATAGATACATTATAGAATAATACTAAGATATATCAAGATCATAAGGCAAAAAAAGTAAGATGTCCTTCTATTGTTTTTGTCAATCATTTAAATCACTTGCATCTTGAACTACGTATGACACTACACGACCTCTAGTGTCTCATTCTTCTCATGCCTGACACTAATGCCTAACATGATCATGTAATAACACTACACCAGGAAGTAATGACTTGAAGGTTTGGAAAACTTGTTCTCACATAGAGGCATAATGTGTTTGAGTGGGCCACTATGGAGTGAATTGATTGCTGCAAATTGAGATCGTTTTCATAGGAACTTGGAAGAATGTGTTAACATGTCTCACATTTGGCTCAGATATTTCTAGTGAAGTCTGTCTGACATGGAAGTCAACAAAATGTAAGATATGCATTGATGACTGAAAACTACGGTTCAAAAAGGACATGCTAATTTAAAAAAAAACATTTATCTCGTTATGTTGAGATCCCAACTTATTTATCTCATGATCACGACATAACAAATGTTGTTTTGTCGAGATCACGAGATAAACTCTGTAAATAGGAATGGACGCATTGATGATAGATTGACTGTATGGCTGGGGTGGCAAAGCCCACAGCGGATCAGCGCATAGGTTTTCATTGATTGCTACACTAAAGGATGGTGCGTTTCATGCTAACTAAGTAAGAGCTAAGTAAGAGCTCTTGGGGCATCTAATCCCTCGTGGGGCATTTAAACCCTGAATGATGCCTGACAGGTAACTCTGAGTCTGTATGCCACCCCCAAGACTACAGCCAATCGCAAGCAACAACGCAGCTAGCATGACTAGTCTTGTAAGCGAGATATCTCGCTAGTTAGTAGATTTTTTTTTACAATGTTTGCAAACTGATACGTGTCACGTATTAATGACAAAATAACATGAAAAACAGGCAACAACAAAAATAAATAACAATAAATAAATATATACAGGACCAGTCAAAAGTTTGGACACACCTACTCATTCCAGGGGTTTCCTTTATTTTTTACTATTTTCTACATTGTAGAATAATAGTGAAGACATCAACACTGTGAAATAACACATACGGAATCATGTAGTAACCAAAAAAGTGTAAAGAAATCAAAACATATTTTGTATATGAGATTCTTCAAACTAGCCACCCTTTGCCTTGATGACAGTTTCGCACACTCTTGGCATTCTCTCAACCAGCTTCATGAGGTAGTCATCTGGAATACATTTCACTTAACAGGTGTTCTTTGTTTTAAGTTCATTTGTGGAATTTCTTTCCTTCTTAATGCGTTTGAGCCAATCAGTTGTGTTGTGACAAGGTAGGGGTGGTATACAGAGGATAGACCTATTTTGTAAAATACCAAGTCCATAATATGTCAAAAACAGCTCAAATAAGGAAAGAGAAATGACAGTCCATCATTACTTTAAGACATGAAGGTCAGACAATTTGGAAAATGTTAATAACTTTTAAAGTTTCCTCAAGTGCAGTCTCAAAAACCATCAAGCACTATGATGAAACTGGCTCTCAAGAGGACCCAGAGTTACTTCTGATGCAGAGGACAAGTTCATTGGAGTTACCAGCCTCAGAAATTGCAGCCCAAATAAATGCTTCACAGAGTTCAAGTAACAGACACATTTCAACATCAACTGTTCAGAGGAGACTTGTAAATCAGGCCTTCATTGTCAAAATACTGCAAAGAAACCACTACTAAAGCACACCAATAATAAGAAGAGACTTGCTTGGGCCAAGAAACACGAGCAATGGACATTAGACAAGAGGAAATCTGTCCTTTGGTCTGATGAGTCCAAATTTGGCATGTCTTTGTGAGACACAGGGAAGGTGAACGGATGATCTCTGCATGTGTAGTTCACACCGTGAAGCATGGAGGAGGAGGTGTCATGGTACTTTTCTGGTGACACTGTCTGTGATTTATTTAGAATTCAAGGCACACATAACCAGCATGGCTACCACAGCATTTTGCAGTGATACGCCATTCCATCTGGTTTGCGCTTAGTGGGACTATAAACCAATACACCTGCAGGCTGTGTAAGGGCTATTTGACCAAGAAGGCAAGTGATGGAGTGCTGCATCAGATAACCTGGCCTCCACAATCACCTGACCTCAAACCAATTGAGATGGTTTGTAATGAGTTGGACTGCAGAGTGAAAGAAAAGCAGGCAACAAGTGCTCAGCATATGTGGGAACTCCTTCAAGACTGTTGGAAAAGCATTCCAGGTGAAGCTGGTTGAAAGAATGCCAAGAGTGTGCAAAGCTGTCATCAAGGCAAAGGGTGGTTACTTTGAAGAATCTAAAATCTAAAATCTATATATATCTGAATCGCCGTGACCCCAACCAACCTCACTACTCACTGGACCCTTATGATCACTTGACTAAGCATGCCTCTCCTTAATGTCAATATGCCTTGTCCATTGCTGTTCTGGTTAGTGTTTATTGGCTTATTTCACTGTAGAGCCTCTAGCCCTGCTCACTATACCTTATCCAACCTTTCAGTTCCACCACCCACACATGCGATGACATCACCTGGTTTCAAGGATGTTTCTAGAGACAATATCTCTCTCATCATCACTCAATACCTAGATTTACCTCCACTGTATTCACATCCTACCATACCTTTGTCTGTACATTATACCTTGAAGCTATTTTATCACCCCCAGAAACCTCCTTTTACTCTCTGTTCCAGACATTCTAGACAACCAATTCTCATAGCTTTTAGCCGTACCCTTATCCTACTCCTCCTCTGTTCCTCTGGTGATGTAGAGGTGAATTCCAGGCCCTGCAGTGCCTAGCTCCACTCCTCTTCCCCAGGCGCTCTCTTTTGATGACTTCTGTAACTGTAATAGCCTTGGTTTCATGCATGTTAACATTAGAAGCCTCCTCTCTAAGTTTGTTTTATTCACTGCTTTAGCACACTCTGCCAACCCGGATGTTCTAGCCGTGTCTGAATCCTGGCTTAGGAAGACCAACAAAAATTCTGACATTTTCATCCCTAACTACAACATTTTCAGACAAGATAGAACGGCTAAAAGAGGCGGTGTTGCAATTTACTGCAAAGACAGCCTGCAGAGTTCTGTCTTACTATCCAGGTCTGTACCCAAACAATTTGAACTTCTACTTTTAAAAATCCACCTCTCTAAAAACACTGTCTTCCTGCACCATCTTCCTGTTCAAGTGTGCACAGCACAGCAAGGTGAGTCCAAAAATGTCTTGTATGCTGCTGCATAAATGATGTAATATGCCAGGGAGATATGTATACTGTAGCTAAGAAAGGAATACTAAGTCTATGTTGTGTAGTAAGCTGTTAGTAGGCCATGTGCTTCACCCTAATAATTTGGTCCCTTTCTCCCTCATAATTTATCCTACTGTTCTGACTTGGTGGTGCACATGTAACCTATAGCCTGTTTTAAATAAATGTTATTATCAAATATTGTAAGAGATTTTATTGTCTGCTTATATGCCCCCTTATCCTACAGTTCTGACTTGGCTTACAGGGAGAATACTGTAAGAATGGCCCATGTTCTGAATTCTGTCACTGTACATTTCGAAAGTGCTGAACAAATAGTTGTATTGAATACGTCCATCCTAGCTTGCTCATCAATGTTTTAATCAAAATTACGGATGGCCTCTTATGCGCTTGTCATTCCCTTATGCCATAGTTTGTACATCTCAATTGTCAGTGGAAATCACATTTGTTTAAGCAAGTCAGACATATCAGCTATGTTATTTTAAAAGGCAGTAAATGAGGCTGAATGAACTGTGTCGCTGCCAGACAAGGCTCCGCTGATTGCCAGGTGTAGTTGTGGTAAGGACTCACTCTATGGTGCTGAAAAGAAAGCTTTGCTGTTGGGACAGCTTTATGTAGGCCCTAACAGTTTTTTGGGCACCGTTTATCACCATCATCGTGCAATTAATGTATTGTTTAGTGTTGAGTTGTGTTGTGTAGTGGCTTTGCTGGCATGCATCCCCAAAAAAATGTTGTTTTCCCCACCAAGATGTTCATGCTAAAATCGCCACAGCATTCTTTCCAAATATACTTTTTGTTGTTGTTGGAAGTAGGCTACAGTGCATATTTCATAGCTAGGTTTTTTGCCTACGAGTTACACTAGCCTACTGAAGTGTAATATTTTGATTATTTGGTGTCATACTGTTCATCGATTCTGGTACTGGAAACCCACAGGGTTTACAAGTCCAGCACTAACATACCTGATTAAACTTGATTAGTAGCCTAATCATCAAGTCATTGAAAAAAGTTTATACCACTTGAGTCCCCAGGACCAGACTTGAGGAACACGATTGCAGTGTGACGTAGGTCATCAACCAGACCCCTATCACTATCAAGGTCAAATAACACCTACAGTACTCACTTCCATATAAAGGTGCATCGAAAGGGGAGCAGTTGGATTCCCACTGGGCACAAACTGGTTGAATAACATTTTTTCCATGTGATTTGACAACAACAACAAAAAGTCATCATCGTAAGCTGTTTTTTTGAGGGTGAAATTTCAAGCACATGATTATGTTATCATGGTAACCAAATTTCAACATAAATGACTTTTCTATCCACAGTTTTCATTTTAGTAAAGTCATACGGTATAAAAATAAATCACGACAGCTGTGATGGAAACAGGACTTTTTGGTACAATTGTACAAATGCTGGCAGATAATTTGTTCGTTGGACATGGTGGGATCTTTTTGTGACAAAAATGTATTTTGCGAGAAATGGCAGTGGAAATGCCTTTATGCACAAATATTGATATAATAACCATCATACTGAAATAAACTTTAGAGTCACGTGATAATATGGTGTGTGATCCTCCCACTACGACTCTGGAAACCATGCAGTTTATTAGGCGACAAAATACATAAATTGTGATGAACTTCACAGGGTGGTGAAAGTGTACGGTGATGAGCTTGATGCTCTTTTCCAATAAATATTGAGGATCTTATTCTGGTGACATAATCGATGCTTGGCTGCCGTTTGACAGATAAAAATATTCTCGCATTTTATCTATCATAATCTCATCATGTAGACTAGCCAACCTGCACAGCAACCCGCACTGCATCTGGGAGCTGTTGGCTGGAGCGTACATGCCAAGACCAGAGAGAGGCACATTTGCTATTTAACACAAACGTTTTTGCGCCAAAACTATCGGTAGAGTTGAAATGTGATGGAAACACAATGAACGTAACATTTTTAATCGGTACATGAAAACTCAAAAGTCATTAAGCACTGACTTTTATCTGCAAGAAGTCAGTTTGGTGGAAACACCACTGGTGGGACAATGCACATATTGTCTTTATATGGATTTTTGAATATTCACATGAACATATGTTACATTTGTACCTTAAAAACAATGTCAGCTCTTCAACGTTATATCCACTATCAGAATAAACATCTATAGGTTGAGCAGCACCTACTGCTGGAGAATATATCTATATAGCACTACTCTTTGGTCTACCATTCAGGGTTTTATTTTCTATTTGATGTTGTAATTTTCCCCCCTTTTCCACCCCAATTTCGTGATATCCAATTGCGATCTTGTCTCATCGCTGCAACTCCCCAACGGGCTCAGGAGAGGTCATGCGTCCTCCGAAACATGACCCGCCAAGCCTCGCTTCTTAACACCTGCACACTTAATCCGGAAGCCAGCCGTACCAATTTGTCGGAGGAAAACTGTTCAACTGACGACTGAAGTTAGCCTTCAGGCGCCCGGCCAGCCACAAGGAGTAGCTAGAGCGTGATGAGCCAAGTAAAGAACCCCAGGCTGTAGTGACGCCGCAACACTGCGATGCAGTGCTTTAGACAGCTACGCCACTCGAGAGACCATCCAAGGTTTTAACCAAGCCCAGCCCTGCTTATCTATGACGTTATCACTGAGTATTACCAATGTGCGATTATGAGAATGACCAAGAACCCAATGGTCACTCTGACAGAGCGCTTGAGTTCCTCTGTGGAGATGGGAGAACCTTCCAGAAGGACAACCATCTCTGCCGCACTCCACCAATCAGGCCTTTATGGTAGAGTGGCCAGACAGAACCACTCCCCAGTAAAAGGCCCATGACAACCCACTTGGAGTAAGCCAAAAGGCACCTAAAGAATCTCAGACCATGAGAAACAAGATTCTCTGGTCTGATGAAACCAAAATTGAACTCTTTGGCCTGAATGCCAAGGATCACGTCTGGAGGAAATCTGGCACCATACCTACAGTGAAGCATGGTGGTGGCAGCATCATGCTGTGGGGATGTTTTTCAGCGGCAGGAACTTGGAGACTAGTCAGGATCAAGGTAAAGATGAACAGAGCAGGGTACAGAAAGATCCTTGATGATATCCTGCACCAGAGCACTCAGGCCCTCAGACTGGGCCAAAGGTTCACCTTCCAACAGGACAACGACCCTAAGCACACAGCCAAGACAATGCAGGAGTGGCTTCGGGACAAGTCTCTGAATGTCCTTGAATGGCCCAGCCAGAGTCCGGACTTAAACCCGATCGAACATCTCTGGAGAGACCAGAAAATAGCTGTGCAGCAACGCTCCCCATCCAACCTGACAGATCTTGAGAGGATCTGCAGAGAAGAATGGGAGAAACTCCCCAAATACAGGTGTGCCAAGCTTGTAGCGTCATACCCAAGAAGTGTTGAGGCTGTAATCTCTGCCAAAGGTGCTTCAACAAAGTACTGATTAAAGGGTCTGAATACTTATGTAAATGTGATATTTCAGTTTTTAAGTTAGCAAGAATTTCTAGAAACCTGTTTTTGTTTTGTCATTATGGGGTATTGTGTGTAGATTGATGAGGAGAAATAACTTTTAAAATAAAATAACATTTTAGGCTGTGTGGATATACGCACACACACACACACACACACACACACACACACACACACGGACACAAAACACTGTTATATACACACATCACAATTGCTGTTACCAGACTCATATGTACTATTGCACAATTTAAACACTTGCAAATCCCCCTTTTCTCTGATACAAGTCATGTGTAAATATTGGACTATAAATTGTACCTTCCTGTATTATACTAAAATGTTTATTCTATTCTACTGAACCATTTACTTTATGTTCCTATTCTTATCTTTTAATATTTCTTATTGTTGTTGCATTGTCGAGAAGGAACCTGCAACTAAGCAGTTAGTTGGATGATGCATACCACGTGTATCCTGTACATAGTACCATCAAAATGTGAAACTTGAAACAATATCACTTTTGAAATACAATAACTACCCTATAATACATATCCTATCAACTATTAAAGTTAACAAATGATATGTTAGATTCACATCTCCAACTCAACAAAAAATACAAGTTCAAGAATGGGATTAAGCCATTGGCTCAAATGAAACTTTCCAAGCACTTGATAGATCTCCTTTAAACGTTGATATTTGGTTGCATTGTCAACCAAACACAATTCAATATTAGTTTTGTAATCCGATAAAAAAAACTAAACCAAAAATTATTTTTCCATTGAAATTTTGTTGTGCTTTTAGAAGGTGGTTGAAAGCAGAGTGATAACACATGGAAATTCAACAAACTTTTGGCTGTTTTTTTGAGAGGGTGAATATAGGTTGACGAAGGTAAACTGACATCAACGCACTGCCAGATTGGGACAAATTAGGTTTTAACACGGTTAAATAGAACAGATATGTGTCTTTGAAAGGGTGACATTTGCCATCTTTGTCACCTCACTCCCCTGAGCTGCCTGTACCCAAAATAACCTCAGCTGTCGGGCCGCGTCTCTGTCCATTGCCATTTGTAGAAGCGTAGAGGGATAAACTGTTTTGATAGGGCACCACAACTGAAGGAAACGCTTCTTTGTTCTATATTGTTTAATAAACTTGCCAATACCATTAGCCAATGCAAATTGTTCATACATGTTTTATGTAGTTGGTTTTGTGTATTGTGTAGGCTAGATAGTCGGCAAAAACGTTTTACTGGCAGTATTTTCGGACCAACAAAGTTGCTCATTGTAATTAAATAAATAAGTCATGAAAACATACTTCTTGGGGAAGGTAAAACTGCCACCACAAACATAAAGCACATTAATAAACATGACTCCTCTAAAATGACGACACTCGATTCCCATTCAAAAATATATGACTCATGCCTTATTAAATTATAAATGATGTTGATCAGGGATTGCAAATTGAATGTCCTTTTAGGTTATTTAAACTGGGAACTGGGTTAGTTCAACTTCAGCAATGATTTGCTCACCTTGAGTCTTCAGCCACTCTGATAAAACAAGCGCTGAAACATGTGAACTAAAACTTCAATAAGGTTTTAAAGTCCGTAAAATAATCCAATCTTTGCCGCTGAGATCCAATAAATGTATGTCCGGTGCGTATCAATATCCCTACAATGATTGTGTATCCAGGAAAGTGTAACATTCCCCCAGTCTCCTGCGGTGGGTGGTTGACTACGCTTTCTTTTTTCTAATGTGGTACCTCATGATGCCAAATAGCTAACATTCCTATTTTGGTGCAGCCTCCGTTCCAAAATAGACTTGTCATTTAATGTAGAGATAGTCTAGGTGCTGGAGCATGGGTCTGGACTAGAGGCCGACTGATTATGATTTTTCAACGCCGATACCGATTATTGGAGGACAAAAAAAGCCGATACCGATTTAATTGGCTGATTTAAAAAATATATATTTGTAATAATGACAATTACAACAATACTGAATGAACACTTGTTTTAACTTAATATAATACATCAATAAAATCAATTTAGCCTCAAGTAAATAATGAAACATGTTCAATTTGGTTTAAATAATGCAAAAACAAAGTGTTGGAGAAGAAAGTAAAAGTGCAATATGTGCTATGTAAGAAAGCTAACGTTTCAGTTCCTTGCTCAGAACATGAGAACATATGAAAGCATGCAGAGCAAGGGAAACAACTACTAGAAGGCTCAGAGCGAGTGACGTTTGAAACGCTATTAGTGTGCGCTAACTAGCTAGCCATTTCACATCGGTTACACCAGCCACATCTCGGGAGTTGATAGGCTTGAAGTCATCAACAGCGCAATGCTTGATGCACAATGAAGAGCTGCTGGCAAAACGCATGAAAGTGCTGTTTGAATGAATGTTTACAAGCCTGCTTCTGCCTACCACCGCTCAGTCAGATACTTAGATACTTGTATGCTTGTATGCCCAGGTCAGATTATATGCAACGCAGGACACGCTAGATAATATCTAGTAGTGATTATGATTGATTGTTTTTTATAAGATACGTTTAATGCTAGCTAGCAACATACCTTGGCTTACTGCATTCGCGTAACAGGCAGTCTCCTTGTGGAGTGCAACGAGAGAGAGACAGGTCGTTATTGCTTTGGACTAGTTAACTGTAAGGTTGCAAGATTGGATCCCCGAGCTGACAAGGTGAAAATCTGTCATTCTGCCCCTGAACAAGGCAGTTAACCCACCGTTCCTAGGCCGTCATTGAAAATAAGAATGTGTTATTAACTGACTTGCCTAGTTAAATAAAGATTAAATAAAGGTATATAAAACGTTTTTTTTTTTAAAACATCGGTAAATCGGCGCCCAAAAATACAGATTTCCGATTTTTATGAAAACTTGAAATCGGCCATGCCGATTAATCGGTCGACCTCTAGTCTGGACAGGCGTTTTATCTACCTGACTATCCTGAAACATTACTCATGCCATGTTTTGATATCGGAATGAAAGTGACTAACAAAATCAAAATCAACCCTGTGCGGTATTTTTGTGAATACTACAAGTTTAGATAGCTGGCTAGACAAATGAACCGATAAAAAAAAATGACATGGGCTAATTGAGTGGCTGTCAGTGAGTGAAATATAAAAAGAGGAAAACTACTGATGAACAACCAATTTTCGAAATGGAACTTTGTATACTCTACTATTCTAACTCTGAACAGTAATTTAAGACACCGACTGAGTTCCAGAAGAAAAAATGAAAATAGAAAAAACTACAGAGGCATGCATTGCCTAGAGCACTAAATTATCTTGTCTCCAAATGGAGCAATTTACCAAAACTCATTCAAATCAACCCACAGATCAACCCACAGAGCAATTCAAAGAATTGGTATAGAAATCAGAGGAAAGACCATTTCATTGGATGGAAGTAGCTGTCTAGCCCTATTCGGAAGGGATCTTTTGGGCAGGTCGGGTAATACCAGCCAGAATAACCTACTGTTTTTTGGCAAACTCCAAGATCCTTAGATAATACTAGTCCCTTGCAAATCATCATCCCTGTTTTTTTGTTACACCCCTTTTCGTGGGGGTAATTGCTGGTAGTTCCTGTCTTGTCTCATCGCTACAACTCCCGCACGGACTCGAAAATCGGGAGCCATACTCGGCGAAGGTCGGGAGCCATGCTCGGCGAAGGTCAGGAGCCATGCTCGGCGAAGGTCGGGGGCCATGCTCGGGGAAGGTCGAGAGCCATGCTCGGCGAGGGTCGAGAGCCATGCTCGGACCCAGAATCTCTGGCTACACAGAGTGCATTAGACCACTGCGCCACCCGGGAGGCCCCCCATCCTTGTTTTTTGAGAGAAACGTCTGAGTTTGACAGGTGTTGCTCGGGTTTGAGCAAGAAAACAATAACTGGTTCGATACATTGAACAAATTTCTGCGCGTAGCCTATATATGAAGGGCCTAAATTGATCAACTTGTGTTGCAACTTTCACAGCGAAGGCTTTTGATTATACGTTTTGTACGCATTAAAATTATACACCGCCAAATGGATCATAAAAAAAATGGGATTTCACTGTTTTATTCATAGCCTAAAGACGCATATCAAGTGCAAGTGCGCTGTTTAGCCCACAAGGCTGGGGGGCATTTAATATGTATTCTACTACGTATCGTTAGAATATCCTAATGATTATGATCACACTTCCTCAATTCAAAAAACATTGGGACACTATACCAAAGATGGTTTCGAAATGTGGGAACCAAACTCCAGTTATCAGTGTAGCCAGTTTTCGCCCTGACTTGTTGAGATATCTTTAGGCCTAGAAAAAAACCTGGATGCTTCCTTCATAACTGTCCATTTATATATAGATAAATAGAAAAGAGCATTACAGGGGGTAGTTTGGAAAAAACGAATCCTGTCCGAATCGTCCTCTGGAATAATTGACATTCTGGGATATTACACAACTGGTGGGTCTAATCCTGAATGCGTATTGGTTAAAACCGCATTCCAACCAGTGTACATTCCACAAATTACCACCGGCTAAAGCTATGACATTAAAATGCTTATTTACTCTGTTCAATCTGACTGTGCAATCCGCTGTCTCTTCAGCCCAGCCAGGCACTTTATAAACTTGATCTCTACTATAAAAAGCATCTAGACATTATCTCACATTTCTGTTTTTAGTTTTCAACTATGGAGATTTGTATAAATCTTGCTCTCTGATTATCCAACATTTGCAACATTGTTTCAATATTCAAATTGGATCTCCAGTTGTCCCATAATAAACTTGTCAGGAGTAGGGAAGAGACAGACAGGCAGACAGTGTTTCTCAGCCAATGGAAACCATGAATCAGATGGCATCATTTTCATGGATATATACAAAGAAATGTCCATTGAAAAAAGGTAAAACAAAATGAAGTGCAGCTAGTTTGCAGTCTTTCCAGCTTCAGATTGAAGTTATTGTGTTAGCTGTGTTGTTGGCTAGATCCTCTGAACAACAGTGTCCTGACGAGTGAGCAGATTTTCTATGCCAGGCCTCAAGCAACCAAACAGAACAAACTACCATCCGGCTTGGGTAGCAACCCTAGATGTGGAAGGATTAAATAAACTCAGCAAACAAAGAAACGTCCCTTTTTCAGGACCCTGTCTTTCAAAGATAATTCATAAAATACAAATAACTTCACAGATCTTTATTGCAAAGGGTTTAAAAACGGTTTCCCATGCTTGTTCAATGAACCATAAACAATGAATGAACATGCACCTGTGGAACGGCCGTTAAAACGTTAACAGCTTAGAGACGGTAGGCAATTAAGATCACAGTTAAGAAAACTTAGGACACTGAAGAGGCCTTTCTACTGACTCTGAAAAACATCAAAAGAAAGATGCCCAGGGTCCCTGCTCATCTACGTGAACGTGCCTTAGGCATGCTGCATGGAGGCATGAGAACTGCAGACGTGGCCAGGGCAATAAATTGCAATGTCAGTACTGTGAGACGCCTAAGACAGAACTACAGGGAGAGGATGGACACCTGATCGTCCTCGCAGTGGAAGACCACCTGTAACAACACCTGCACAGGATCGGTACATCCGAACATCACACAGCAGGACAGGTACAGGATGGCAACAACAACTGCCCAAATTACACCAGAAATGAACAATCCCTCCATCAGTGCCCAGACTGTCCGCAATAGGCTGAGAGAGGCTGGACGGAGGGCTTGTAGGCCTGTTATAAGGCAGGTCCTCACCAGACATCACCGGCAACAACATTGCCTATGGGCACAAACCCACCGTCGCTGGACCAGACAGGACTGACAAAAAATACTCTTCACTGATGAGTCGCAGTTTTGTCTCACCAGGGGTGATGGTTGGATTCATCTGGGACCTGTTGGATCGGAGGGTGAGGGCTAGGGCCATTCCCCCCTGAAATGTCCGGGAACTTGCAGGTGCCTTGGTGGAAGAGTGGGTTAACATCTCAAAATAACAACTGGCAAATCTGGTGTAGTCCATGAGGAGGAGATGCACTGCAGTACTTAATGCAGCTGGTGGCCACACCAGATACTGACTGTTGCTTTTGTCCCCCTCCCCCCCCTTTGTTCAGGGCCACATTATTCCATTTCTGTTAGTCACATGTCTGTGGAACTTGTTTAGTTTTTGTCTCAGTTCTTCAATCTTGTTATGTTCACACAAATATTTACACATGTTAAGTTTGCTGAAAATAAATGCAGTTGACAGTGAGAGGAGTCTAGTATTCATTAATTTATCAAAATAATGTTTTTAATTAAAATATTTCAATCATTATTTGAATATGTTGGTAACCAGTTGTATAAAAATGATAATTCCCTGAAAGCTGGTGTTTGGAGGATATATTGACACGGTTTGCCAACCCTCGACGAACACCAGTGCCAATATATCCTCCAAACACCGGCTTCTCTGGCATTATAACTTAAATAAACACCAACACAGCACAAATACTAGTCAAGTGCAAATAGGGCTTTATTCTACAAATATCGGATTAAATATACAGCTGAAGTCGAAAGTTTACATACACTTAGGTTGGCGTCAATTAAACTCGTTTTTCAACCACTCCACAAATTTCTTGTTAATAAACTATGGTTTTGGCAAGTCGGTTAGGACATCAACTTTGTGCATGACACAAGTACATTTTCCAGCAATTGTTTACAGACCGATTATTTCACTTATAATTCACTGTATCACAATTCCAGTGGGTCAGAAGTTTACATACACTATGTTGACTGTGCCTTTAAACAGCTTGGAAAATTCCAGAAAATTATGTCATGGCTTTAGAATCTTCTGATATGCTAATTGACATAATTTGAGTCAATTGAAGGTGTACCTGTGGATGTATTTCAAGGCCTACCTTCAAACTCAGTGCCTCTTTGCTTGATATCATGGGAAAATCAAAAGATATCAGCTAAGACCTCAGTAAAAAATTGTAGACCTCCACAGGTCTGGTTCATCCTTGGGAGCAATTTCCAAATGCCTGAAGGTACCACGTGCAAACAATAGTACGCAAGTATAAACACCATGGGACCACACAGCCGCCATACCGCTCAGGAAGGAGACACATTCTGTCTCATAGAGATGAATGTACTTTGGTGCGAAAAGTGCAAATAAATCCCAGAACAACAGCAAAGGACCCTGTGAAGGAAAAAGATACAAAAGTATCTATATCCACAGTTAAACAAGTCCTATATCGACATAACCTGAAAGGCAGTTCAGCACGGAAGAAGCACCTGCGGCAAAACCACCATAAAAAAAGCCAGTTTGCAACTGCACAAGGGGACAAAGATCGGAATTTTAGAGAAATGTCCTCTGGTCTGATGAAACAAAAATAGAACTGTTTGGCCATAATGACCATTGTTATGTTAGGAGGAAAAAGGGGAAGGCTTGCAAGCTGAAGAACACCATCCCAACAGTGAAGCACGGGGTGGCAGCATCATGTTGTGGGGGTGCTTTGCTGCAGGAGGGACTGGTGCACTTCACAAAATAGATGGCATCACGAGGAAAGAAAATTATGTGGATATATTGAAGCAACATCTCAAGACATCAGTCAAGAAGTTAAAGCTTGGTCGCAAATGAGTCTTCCAAATTGACAATGACCCCAAGCATACTTCCAAAGTTGTGGCAAAATGGCTTAAGGACAACAAAGTCAAGGTTTTGGAGTGGCCATCACAAAGCCCTGACCTCAATCGAATAAAAAATGTGTGGGCAGAACTGAAAAGGTGTGAGCGAGCAAGAAGGCCTACAAACCTGATTCAGTTACACCAGCTTTGTCAGGAGGAATGGGCCAAAATTCCCCCAACTTATTGTGGGAAGTCTGTGGAACGCTCCCCGAAACGTTTGACCCAAGGCAATGCTACCGAATACTAATTGAAATAAATAAAATCTGAAAAACAAAAATTCTCTCTACTATTATTCTGACATTTCACATTCTTAACATAAAGTGGTGATACTAACTGACCTGAAACAGGTGATTCTTACAAGGAGTAAATGTCAGAAATTGTTAAAAACTGAGTTTAAATGTATTTGGCTAAGGTGTATTGTAAGGGGTACGTAATTGGTGGCAGTGAAGTCAAACGCAGGAGAGCAGAACTTGGTAAATAGCCGGAGCCATTTATTAAACATGACTACCGGCATACAAACAACAACAAACACATGGGCAACAAAACCCGTATCGCACCAGTCACACAATGCACACGTACTTACAATAAACAATTCCCGACAAGGACATGGGGGATACAGAGGGAACATATACAACATGTAATTAGGATATTGATACCAGGTGAGTGTGAAAACAAGACAAAACAAATGGAACATGGAAAATGGATCGGCGATGGCTAGAAGATCGGTGACGTCGACCGCCGAACAGCGCCCGAACAAGGAGAGGAACCGACTTCGGCAGAAGTCGTGACATGTATGTAAATGTCCGACTTCAACAGTATAACCCCATCAACTATAATGCGGGTAACATACAGTATGTGCTGAAGTGTCAGCCAATGGAATTGTATTGTCCCTCAAAAATTGTACAGCACCAATGCACTGATACCACAGAAACATTCTGGGAATGAAGAGGGGCATTCCTACCATAAATCTAGGCCGAAGAACCCTTTTGGAACCATTTTTCTAAGAGTGTATCCCTCCCACTGTGGGCTTTCCCCCATGGCTGCTCTGCTTAGCTTACTGTGTGACTGACAACAGCAGCAGGCCTCCCATTTAAGCCTCCTTATTTAAGCTCTCTGAAACTCTAGCGGAGGGTAATCTTAACATTACTAACTCTCTGTTGCCACGTACTACTTGAATTCTGACTTCTGGTCTTCACTGCATGTCCTGAGCTAATTTGAGAATAATCTGTCCTATAGGTCCTTGTAATATAGAGATGTAATACTCATGTTGAGTATTAAACCAGAGTCAGTCATATTGTAAACTGAAAGTCATGCTTTTGACAAACCATGGAAAGGCTAATACTATGCTTCGGTGACAAGGCAAGATGTATACATTTTTATGCCAATACTGCACCTGATAGGGGTTAGGTGAATTGGATAGGGTCACATAAACTAAATACGTTTGTACTATATCTGCTTTTAGAATGACAGACTGTCAGCACATGAACCGTTATTATTTATTATCAATGAGACCGACACTTCAATGTCATGAATCTTTTACTTCACATAGACATACATGTGCAGCATCGTAAAGGAACAAATGGCACCTCAGTTGCTTGAGAAGGGGTGGTCGGATATTTACTGAGGGGTGTGGAAAAGATCTACAATGCCCCTCCAGACCGACTGGTTTTATAAGCAAGGCCAGCTCTGATAGCATTCCCAATCATAACAACTCAAGATGGACAGTTAAAGTTGCACAATCACAATCACGCAAACCGATTGTGGGTCACTTTATGTGGATTGTTTTTAGACATGCAATGCTTTGGATAAAAGTAATACTGTAATAAGTGTCCGTATATTATTACAGTAGATTGTCAGAAGCAATCTGTTTGACATTTTAGTCATTTAGCAGATGCTCTTATCCAGAGTGAATTACAGTTAGGGCATTAATCTTAAGTAGCTAGGTGGGACAACCACATATCACAGGCATAGTAAATACACTAATCTGTAAAGTAATATTACAGTATGATTGTGTGTGCATTAAGCAAGCACAACCATCGCTACAGCACTCCACCAATCAGGCCTTTATGGCAGAGTGGCCAGACGGAAGCCAAAAGGCACCTAAAGGATTCTCAGACTATGAGAAACAAGATTTTCTGGTCTGATGAAACCCAGATTGAACTCTTTGGCCTGAATGCCAAGGATCACGTCTGGAGGAAACCTGGCACAATCCCTATGGTGAAGCATGGTGGTGGCAGCATCATGTTGTAGGGATGTTTTTCAGTGGGAGGGACTGGGAGGCTAGTCAGGATTGAGGGAATATGAACGGAGCAAGTACAGGGAGATCCTTGATTTTTTTTTTAAACTCTCCAGAGAGCTCAGGACCTCAGACTGGGGCGAAGGTTCACCTTCCAAAAGGACAACAACCCTAAGCACACAGCCAAGACAACGCAGGAGTGGCTTCGGGACAAGTCTCTGAATGTCTAGTGGCCAAGCCAGAGCCCGGACAAGAATCCGATCGAACATCTCTGGAGAGACCTGGAAATAGCTGTGTAGTGACACTCCCCATCCAACCTGACAGAGCTTGAGAGGATCTGCAGAGAAGAATGGGAGAAACTCCCCAAATACAGGTGTGCCAAGCTTGTAGCGTCATACCCAAGAAGATTGAAGGATGTAATCGCTGCCAAAAGCGCTTCAACAAAGTACTGTTTTTGCTTTGTCATTATGGGGTATTGTCTGTAGATTGATGAGGGGGGGAAAACTCCTTAATCAATTTTAGAATAAGGCTGTAATGTAACCAAATGTGGTAAGGTCAAGGGGTCTGAATACTTTCCGAATGCAGTGTATTATCTACTTAGTGTGACACCTCCAAGCAGAACTTACTACAGCATGTAGTTGCCTACAGTATCTTTGTGTCCTTTTTTCATTGTGATGTTTTTACCATGAACTATATTGAGTGACTGTTTATTTGCAATGACACATCTCCATGTGTAGATTACGACATAATGGGAATGTGTGTGAAAAGAAATAGATTTTTTTATTTGTATTATCATTTTGTTATAGACAAGATAAAAGTGTTCTCCAAAAGACACCAAGTGGTTGAAATGCCTTTGTTGCAGAGGATCTGACCCTCCTCTGGCCTTTCAAGCGACCTCATTGTAGATGGCTGTATCATGTTGGCTGTTCAAAACGTGCACCGTGCGCGTGTTTTTGACAAGATAACAGGATTAGATATTTCACTGCATGCCCAGGATGTGGCAAGAATGAGACAGTCCCACGTGATGATCGTGATGATCCAGCAGTATACGATGCAGGAGTCCAGCAGTATACTATGCAGGAGTACTAGCGTATATACACTGAGAGTATAAAACATGAGGAACGCCATCCTAGTATTGAGTTGCACCCCCCTTTGCCCTCAGAACAGCCTCGATTCGTCAATTCGTTGATGATGTCCCATGTTGCTTCCCACAGTTGTCTCAAGTTGGCTGTGTCCTTTGGGTGGTGGATCATTATTGATACACATGGGACACTGTTGAGCGTGAAAAACCCAGCAGCGTTCCAGTTCTTGACACACTCAAACCGGTGCGCCTGGCACTTACTACCATACCCCGTTCAAACGCACTTAAATCTTTTGTCTTGCCCATTCACCCTCTGAATGCCACACATACACAATCCATGTCTCAATTGTTACGAGGCTTAAAACTCCTTCTTCATCCTGAGTCCTCCCCTTCATCTACACTGATTTAAGTGGATTAAACAAGTGACATCAATAAGGGATCATAGCTTTCACCTGGATTCACCTGGTCAGTCTGTCATGGAAAGAGCAAGTGTTTGTAATGTTTTGTACACTCAGTGTAGAACCTGCCGTTAAGAGGAGACTTGACACAGTTACATAGGTGACCGTAATGTGCAAATCTGAAAACCTTGTGGAACTTTCAGACAGGGAAATAAATGTTCCAGCATGGCTACTCTGTACAGTCAAAGTAAAGGTAACAACATAACATGCATATAGGCTTACTGTTATGTACAGTATAGATGCCCACTAATTGATATAAAGCCATTTATAAATGTGTGACATGCAAACAGAAGATCCAATTTACCCACATTACCAAATGAATATGTGAAACAGCATAGTTTCCTAATATTCTTCTCCTCGTCAGTTCAAAATGATACAAATCAGTCAAATGTACAGATAAGCTAGATATAGAAATCAAATGTTTCTGTAGCTGGAAAGTTTTATGGTATGTGCTTGTGAGTTGCGAGTTTGTGTATGTGAGCTGGTGGTTCTTCGACCTAGTGGCAGACAGGCATGGGAATAAAAGGTCTTTCAAACCAGAGTTGCAACACACATTTTGATTGACAGGGGGGGGGGGGACATGAATCATGAGACGGTTCACAACTTTCCTGGCTGACCTTTTCCTATTTCTAATTGGCCAACACCTTCAGAAACATTCGTCACTCAAGAACACTCAACTCCGTATGTCAATGAAGTGCCCTTTTGACAAACTGTGTCCTCAACAATATTGTTTCTATTGTCATCATAGTAACAACAACAATATAGTTAACCCTGAAGCGTATTTAAGGTGTGATCACCCAGATTGAACATAGTTGTATAGATTTGAGGATCAAATCTATGCTTGCATTTCAGTGCAAAGTATAACAGTGGACAGTAAAAGCTGCAAAAGTTATATTTGTTGTGTTCAGAATGATTGTTCATTATGCTGTTTAAAATAAATATATATCGAATTTAGCAATAAAGTTCTATTTTGGTTTCATCTGACCATATGACATTCTCTCAATCTTCTTCTGGATCATCCAAATGCTCTCTAGCAAACTTCAGACAGGTAGGCCAATGCTCTGATTGATCTATTGAGCAGACAAATTAGGCTTTGTTGAAACATGTAGGAACATTTCAGGAAACAGATTAGGCCAAGTTCTGTATAAACCATGACGACACTTCAGGCCGTCACTTCCCTAGAAGCCTGGATTGCTCAACCCTGGATTTCATTGTAAGAACAACAGACAGACTATAAAACAGCAGAAGTAGGAAGTAGGAATCAGACATGAAGATGAAGGTCCAGGTGAGATCTCTCATCCTGCTCGCTGTGGCTGTCCTGCAGGTCAGATCTCAGAACCAGGCTGAGACCAGATATGAAGACATCATCTCAGTTGCTTTGCCTCAGCTGCTTCCTGGGGAAGAGCAGGCTTTCCGTCCAATTCTGAACCAGCTCCAAGTCGAGACTGTGAGTATTCTGACAGTATGAATGTGTCCTTCCTTCAAAAAAAGTTTGTGTCATGTTTTATTTAATATTTTTCTTTCAGTCAAGTCAAGGGATAATTGTCTGTTTAATATGCACCATCGTGTACACATTTTCCAAGTCCTTTATTGTGGAAAAGAAACAGACTCAATGTGGGGGAATGACAATTGAAATGAATGACAATACTATAAGTCGCAGTATTGTCTTTGTCTCTCGGAAATCAGTTGAATACAGAGGATGTGGACCAGTCTGAGGTGTCTGTAAGGCTGACCTTCCCCATACAGGAGACTTTCTGTAGTAAATCACAGGGGCAGCCAGGCAAACCATGCCCTCTGAAGAAAAATGGGGTAAGAACAATTGGATTTTACAGTATTGTGGGGGAATAATAATCATGGGAAGCAGGAAATTACAAATAATATGCTGAGGTTAGCAAATGGCTAATTGTCAATTACTCCTTCCTCTAGAAACGAATGATGTGCAGCATGAAGGTCAGACATCCGATTCTGGAGGCAAGCAACAACCTGAACACTGACCTGTCTACATTTGTTTGTGAATACATGGACGCAGAAGATGCTTTGCAGGTACTAAACAATGCAAGTTATTTGTCAACACCCCCTTACCGACATTAGTTAGGATGTCATGATAATGGTAGCCTAACAGTGTCAGATCAGTTGGTCTGTAATCTAAAAATGTAGATGTGGAAAGTGCATTATCTGCTTATGAATTTAATGGAGATTGAACTTCATGTTCCTTGAGATAGTAAACATGCACCTTATTTTTCTGATTATACTTGTCTAATTATTCAGATTTTTCACGCAAAAAAAATGCAATGAATATTTTTCATGATTGCAGCAGAAGATTCGGACAAGAAGAAGCAAAGTCAGAATATGCTCCAGACGCAAAAATTGTGTCTCTCGTCTTGGGGGTGGCTCCATAATTTGTCGTCCTGGGCGTGGCTGCTTAATTGGTCGTCCTGGGGGTGGCTCCGTAATTGGTCGTCCTGGGGGTGGCTCTCCTCCTGGGGGTGGCTCTTTCAATGATGAATTTGATGGAAATCACTTTGCATAGATCAGCACGCTACAACCTCTGGATAACTGCAAAGAACCCATCTATCAAAGAAATGTCATAAGGTTATTGATCTTTTTTTTTGTATCAACTCTTACATGCCAATTGTTGCATATTATGAAAATTACTTCTAGATTATGTTTACGCCAATAAACTGCAAAATAAGTTTACAAAAGATAATGTCTGTAAAATGTGTTATTTCATGTTTCATGGCAGTTCAGGAATTCAGTTTTTTCAACGTTTTTGTGTTTGTTGTTCATTATGCTGTTTCAAATAAATATCTATACTCTGTTAGATCTATTAGGCCGGCAGTTTAACCTTTGCTGGAACATCTAGGACCGAACACAGATTCAAGTAAGAGTAATTAGTACGTGCCCGCCTAGGAACCCGAAATGTAAGAGCCATAATGCAAGAAAGAGCATTTAGCTACTTTTAATATATTATGTACACAAACACATGTGCCACAATGGAGTCATTTGGCAGTTTACAGTGAAGAAAACAGAATTGCAGTGCAGCTTACATAAGAAAATGAACATGATTAAAAGAGAGAACTTTAAAGGTCCAATGCGGCCGTTTTTATGTCAATATCAAATCATTTCTGAGTAAAAATGAAATACTTTACTGTGATCGTTTCAAATGAAAATGGTCAAAAATAAACCAAAACAGCTTCTTAGCTAAATGCAATTTGTCAAGCAAGGACTGTCTGGGAGTGGTCTGAGAGAGGGGCCTAATTGGAGGAGCCTAATGGGTGGGGATGTGTAACCTGAAAACTAGCTGTTAATGGCAGAAAGCAGGGCAAACTTTCTTTGTTATTGGTCTATTAAGTTATACAAATCCAAAATCCCCACCCAGCCAAACAAAATGAAATTATAGGTCTCAAACAGCTCTTACACTAAAAGTTTATTATTATAATTTGTACAATTTTACAGTATTATTCCAACATCATAGTGTGGAAATATATATAAAACACAGGGACTCATGTTTTTGACTGCATTGCTCCCTTAATAAAAACGTTTCAATTTGAACAACTACCCCATCTAGTGTCCTTTCAAAAAACTAGTAAGTGACGTATTGGTCTTTTTTTTGCTCCTGTAGTTGCCCACACTGCATTGTCCTTACTCCGGGTCGCTCATCCATTGTAGGTGGCAGCCAGCTGGAGAATTTGTTTGAACTCTGCAGCTTGAGGGCAAATTTCAGACAAAGCTCATTTCATCTCTGCTGCACTGGTTGCATCTGTCGGGTTTGACAGGCCACTGCGTATGAGGTGTAGTCAGAACCGAGGATGATCTTGAGGGCCCTCCTCTGAACTCTCTCTCAGGCAGGGATGGGCAACTTTCATGGGTGTGGGGGCCACAAAAAAATCTGAACTCATCATGAGTTGGAAATATAAGGACGGTGGTGGTGTTCTCTCTCTGTATGGGTGTCGGTTTCTCAAGTGAAATAACGCAACCTCCGAGATTTAAAAAGAAAAGGAAAATGCTTGTAGGAAAGTGGTTTCTCTTTTCTTATCCCATCAGGGTGTTTTTGTCTGTTACATGTAATAGCTTCTGACATCTGTCAAACGTAGAATAGATGGATTTTTAAAGAGAGAGAAAAAGGAAAAGTATTCAAGTGTTTTATTTTTTTTAAAACACTCCTTGATACACGTGACACAGACCGTTTTTAAATGCATCAGTGGCTATAGATGTAGATATTCACTGACTGTACAAAACATTAGGAACACCTGCCTAATATTGAGTTGCACCTCCCTTTGCCCTCAGAACAGCCTCGATTCGTCGGTGCATGGACTCTACAAAGTTTTGAATTTCGTTACACTGTGATGATGTCCCATGTTGACTCCAATGCTTCCTACAGTTGTGTCAAGTTGGCTGTATGTCCCTTGGGTGGTCGATCATTCTTGATGCACATGGGACACTGTTGAGCAGCGTTGCAGTTCTTGACACATTCAAACCGATGCGCCTGGCACCTACTACCATACCTCGTTCATACGCACTTAAATCTTTCTTCTTGCCCATTCACCCTCTGAATGGCACACATACACAATCCATGTCTCAATTGTTTCAAGGCTTAAAAATCCTTCTTTATCCTGAGTCCTCCCCTTCATCTACACTGATTGAAGTGGATTTAACAAGTGACATCAATCAAGGGATCATAGCTTTCACCTGGATTCACCTGGTCAGTCTGTCATGGAAAGAGCAGGTGTTCCTAATGTTTTGTGCACTCAGTGTGTACTCTCAGTTACAAGTACTTGCCTTATTTGCATTAATTAACAGTATCCTGCCTATATTGATTCTAAATGGCTCACAGAAGATGTGAATATAACAATTCAACACATGAAGTCACAGGCAGGATACATAAGAGAAAGTGAATCTGCAGTGCATAGATAAAACCATGCTAAGGACACTTCCACACGGGTCTGATTCGTGTTAAAGGAACATGACAGGTTGGTCTCTTAGCCTGCCACAGACCATAGATGGTCCACTCCTCCAAGGGTAGAGTGAGGCATTCTGGTGAGGAAAAACAGCATAAGGCACTCAGGGAAGAGGCTGGATAGAACAGAATGTTGAGGCAGTTCAATGTTTAGTTTTGATTGACATTTGGTTGAGATGTCAACTAGCGTGAATTCAACATGAAATGAACAACAAATGACACCATGTCATTGGATTTTGCTTCAAATTTAGGTAAACAAAAGACAAAATCCCCTAAAGTTGGTGACTTTTTGCGAATCCAATCAGTTTTACACATAGATTCAACTTCATTACATTTATTTCTTTGGTTGAAATTATGTGAAACAACATTGATTCAACCAGTTGTTCCTAGTGGGTCCCTTTTATAAGAATAATTATTGTTATTTTAACAGAATAAAACTATATTAACTAACTATATTAAAAACCTACTGTCAAATCAAGACACCTGAAAACAACAGTTTGAAATCATGTTAAAAACCTACTACTTTGAACTGTGTTTCCCTGTGGATTTTTGAGTGATAGTGATGATATAAGGAGAGAAGGAAATGCCCCGTACCTCAGATCTACGGTCAAACTACCACACCACTATTCACAACCTTAACCATTAAAGGGATGTAAACATGCAGATGTAGGATATTCATTTGACCTACAGTATATTGTCACAGCAAAATAATCTTGCAGCAACAGAATTTGAACGCTTAGTCCATAACGTTGCTTTATCTGTGGTTAGGTTATTAGCTGGCCTAAAGTAAGCTACAGAGCCTGGTTCGATCCTGGGCTGTATCACAATTGGTTGTGATTGGGAGTCCCATAGGGCGGCGCACAATTGGCCCAGCGTCGTCCGGGTTAGGGTAGGGTTTGGCCAGGACCGTCATTGTAAAATAATAATATGTCCTTAACTGACTTGCCTAGTTAAATAAATTAAAAATACTGTTAATCAAATCAAAGTTTATTTGTCACGTGCGCCAAATACAACAGACCTTACAGTGAAATGCTTACTTACAGGCTCTAACCAATAGTGCAAAAAAGGTATTAGGTGAATAATAGGTAAGTAAAGAAATAAAAACAACAGTAAAAAGACAAGCTATATACAGTAGCGAGGCTATAAAAGTAGCGAGGCTACATACAGACACCGGTTAGTCAGGCTGATTGAGGTAGTATGTACGTGTAGATATGGTTAAAGTGACTATGCATATATGATGAACAGAGAGTTGCAGTAGCGTAAAAGAGGGGTTGGCGGGTGGTGGGTGGGACACAATGCAGATAGCCTGGTTAGCCAATGTGAGGGAGCACTGGTTGGTCGGCCCATTTGAGGTAGTATGTACATGAATGTATAGTTAAAGTGACTATGCATATATGATAAGAGTAGCAGCAGTGTAAAAAGAGGGGTTGGGGGGGGCACACAATGCAAATAGTCCGGGTAGCCATTTGATTACCTGTTCAGGAGTCTTATGGCTTGGGGCTAAAAACTGTTGAGAAGCCTTTTTGTCCTATACTTGGCACTCCAGTACCGCTTGCCATGCGGTAGCAGAGAGAACAGTCTATGACTGGGGTGGCTGGGGCCTTTGACAATTTTTAGGACCTTCCTCTGACACCGCCTGGTGTAGAGGTCCTGGATGGCAGGCAGCTTAACCCCAGTATTACCCTCTGTAGTGCCTTGCAGTCAGAGGCCGAGCAATTGCCATACCAGGCAGTGATGCTCTCAATGTTGCAGCTGTAGAACCTTCTGAGGATCTGGGGTTTTAAATTCTGGCACCACCCGGCCAGGTCTCTGACCTCCTCCCTATAGGCTTTCTCGTCGTTGTCGGTGATCAGGCCTACCACTGTTGTGTAATCTGCAAACTTAATGATGGTGTTGGAGTCGTGCCTGGCCATGCAGTCGTGGGTGAACAGGGAGCACAGGAGGGGACTGAGCACACACCCCTGGGGAGCTCCAGTGTTAAGGATCAGCGTGACAGATGTGTTGCTACCTACCCTCACCACCTGGGGGCGGCCCGTCATGAAGTCCAGGATCCATTTGCAGAGGGAGGTGTTTAGTCGGCCAACCAGCCAGCAATCAATCAATCAATCAATCAAACAAATGTATTTATAAAGGCCTTTTTACATCAGCAGAAACCCAGGCTAAAAGCCCAAACAGCAAGCGATGCTGATGTAGAAGCACAGGGGCTAGGAAAAACTCAGTAGAAAGGCAGGAACCTAGGAAGAAACTTAAGAGAGGAAGCAGGCTTTGAGAGGTGGCCAGTCCTTTTATGGCTGTGCCGGGTGGAGATTATAAGAGTACATGGCCATTAAGGCCAGATCATTCTTCAAGATGTTCAAACGTTCATTGATGACCAGCAGGGTCAAATAATAATCACAGTGGTTGTAGAGGGTGCAACAGGTCAGCACCTCAGGGGTAAATGTCAGTTGGCTTTTCATAGCTGAGCATTCAGAGGTCGAGACAGAAAGTGCGGTAGAAAGGGAGAGCGAGAGGGAGGGAAAGAGAGAGAGAGAACGAGAGAGAGAGCGAGAGAGAGAGCGAGAGAGAGAGAGAGAGAGAGAGAGAGTGTTGAACACAGCAGGTCAGGGACAAGGTAGCACATCCGGTGAACAAGTCAGGGTTCCATAGCCGCAGGCAGAACAGTTGAAACTGGAGCAGCAGCACAAGAAGGTAGCATGTCTGTTGAACAGGTCAGGGTTCCATAGCCATAGGCAAAACAGCAGAAATTGGATCAGCAACATGACGAGGTTGAGAGAGAGACAGAGAGAGAGATGGGAGGATTAGAGGGAGCATACTTAAGTTCACACAGGACACCAGATAAGACAGGAGAATTTCACCAGATAGGACTGGCCCCCCCAGCACATAGACTACTTGAGCAAAGATACTGGAGGCTGAGACAGAGGGGTCGGGGGACACCCCCGGACAGGGCCAACCAGGCAGGGTATAACCCCACAACCCACTCAAGTCGAGTATAGCGAAAAAAGCCTAGCACGACATGACGCACCCCTCCTAGGGATGGTATGGAAGAGCACTAGTTAACCAATGTCTCAGCCCCTGTAATAGGGTCAGAGAATCCCCGTGGAGAGAGGGGAACAGAGACAACAGAGACAGCAAGGGCGGTTTGTCACTCCAGTGCCTTGTCGTTCACCTTTACACCCCTATAGCAAATAGAAGTTCAAAACGTGTAATGTACACAATAACTTAATTTGATAAAAAGATCTAACACAACATTAGGTGATAAAATATGTATTATTCTGGATTTATAATCAGCTATAATGGGGTGGTCATTTTGGACCGGGAACACAGAATGAATTAGCATGAAACGAACACAACAGGAGGTTTAACAGCCTGCTGCCTGGCCTGCACCCTATCTCATTGTGGAGCTAGAGGAGTTACAGACCTGTCTATGTTGATAGGTAAGATGAGAGAACCCCTCCAGCTTGGATAGAGTCCATCACTCCTCAACAGTCCCGGCTTTGCCCTGTTTGTGGGTGAGTCCCAGAAAGAGGGCCAGTTATCTACTAATTCTATCTTTGGGGAGCGGCAGAAAACATCTCTCAACCAGCGACTGAGTTGTGCGAGTCTGCTGTAGAGCTCATCACTCCCCCTAACTGGGAGGGGGCCAGAGTCTCTGCTGTAGAGCTCATCACTCCCCCTAACTAGGAGGGGGCCAGAGTCTCTGCTGTAGAGCTCATCACTCCCCCTAACTGGGAGGGGGCCAGAGTCTCTGCTGTAGAGCTCATCACTCCTCCTAACTGGGAGGGGGCCAGAGTCTCTGCTGTAGAGCTCATCACTCCCACTAACTGGGAGGGGGCCAGAGTCTCTGCTGTAGAGCTCATCACTCCCCCTAACTGGGAGTGACCAGAAACAATTACTTGATGCCAACACATCTTTCCAGCTAAATTACACGCTGAAGTTATTGCGCTTGGTGACCTCTGACTGTTTCATCCTAACATCCCATTGGTGCTGACATGGATAACAATATCCATATACCATCTGCAGTACACACGCCAGTTTTAGCCTCAGCCAGCACCACCTTCAGATTAGTCTATACATCAGTAGCCCTGCCCCTTAGTAAACAATGTATGATCACTGGATGATTCTTTTTAAGACTAATATTATGGGTAATGGAGTCACCAATGACCAAGGTTTTCAATCTGTCAGAGCTACTGGTGGGAGCCTTTGGTGGCTCAGACCCAGTAATGGGTGGAGGAGAGACCTGAGAAGGCTAGTTACTTAGTGGGGAAAACCGGTGAAAGTTTCTGTCGGCTAAACGAGTGACACTTTCCAGAAGCCATGAGAAAACTGCTCCAGAAGACTGCAATGGAAATGTGACAGAGAACTGGTATGGTTACATAAGACAGAAGGCAGAAACTAAAGTAGGGTGGATGGTCGGGGTAGATGGGTAAACGTATAATGTGAACATCTAGCAACCCAAAGGTTGTGTGTTCGAATCTCATCATGGACAACTTTAGCAACTTAGCATGTTAGCTAACTCTTCCACTAACCCTAAACCCCAACGTCAGCCACCTAGCTAGCTTAGCTAAAGCAATTTGGAATTCGTAACATATCATTCCTTTTGCAAATTCATAACATACTGTACTGATGATGGACATTCTTAAATTAACACATAGGCCTACCATATGAAACGTAACATACCATACTAATTGCAGTGTCCCGGATTTACATTTACTATGTTACATCTACCCCTGAGTCCAGATTGCGGTTTCATACACCCAGATAATACTTACTCCTCTACTAACAATGTTCATTAAAGCATCTTTGTTAAAATTATTTTTTATAGGAAAAGACAGCGCCTAATCAACAGTGTCCTAGCCTCAACTCAACCTCACCGGTAGAGGAAAACACTTAACAGGATCCAGAGGGAAATGATCTGCGTGGGATACAGTATAGTGTTTATTATTCGAGCTGAGCCACTTGCAGAAGGCAGTCGAATGTGTGCAGTTGGTGGAAAAAGAGGTATAGTGCTTCGTGGAATACAATCTTAGGAATTACAGTTTTTTTCCCGAACCTATAGCAAGGTTGCTAGATGTTGGACTGATGTCGCTACATTACCTCCTTCCTTTGGGAGAGCGTGTCCCCGCGTTTCTCTATACCAAGTCCCTCTATACCAAGTCCCTCACGTATACACGCCTCTCCTGAACAGCCGGGAAGTGGCAGGCTAAGCAAGGGGTAGCTTTCAGGATTTTAAGAGTATTTTAAATGTTTATTTTAATAATAGATGCTGTCTGTTTCAATATGTATTTCCCTGAACTGTATCTGTCTACACCTAAACAAAACAAATCACACAACTTGTCTGTAAGGTCCTGGGTGTCGTGAGGATGAAATCAGGCGCAGGAAAGCAGAGTTCAATAAAGTGCTTTCTTTAATGCACACACGGTGAACTACGGTCACCCCACTTACGGGTGCTCAAACCAAATGCCCCAGACACAGGGAAACGAAAACAGTCTAGCACTAAATACACGAACACGTACATCTAATGCAAACACCAGGGTTACAATAATGAATCCCGCACAAAGAACCAGGCGGGCCGGCTGACTAATAAAGTTTCACTAATTATAACCAACTCAAAACAGGTGTACTCAATAAACACATAAGGAGGGGGAGAAAAGAATCAGTGGCAGCTAGTAGGCCGGCGACGACGACCGCCGAGCACCACCCGAACGGGAAGGGGAGCCACCTTCGGTCGGAGTCGTGACATTGTCTGTAGACCAAGACATGGGGGAAGATGATGCTATACATGCAGGTGCTGAGCACTGGACGTTATTAGAACATAATTATAAACAGTAACAGTGTCAGAACAGTCAATCAAAAGATACGTACACTATATATACAAAAGTATGCAGACACCTCTTCAAATGAGTGGATTCTGATATTTCAGCCACACCTGTTGCTGACAGGTGTATACAATCGAGCACACAGCCATGCGATCTACATAGACAAACATTGGCAGTAGAATGGCCTTCCTGAAGTGCGCAGTGACTTTCAACGTGGCACCGTCATAGGATGCCACCTTTCCAACAAGTCAGTTCATCAAATTTCTGCCCTGGTAAGTGCTGTTATTGTGAAGTGGAAATGTCTAGGAGCAACAACGGCTCAGCCGCGAAGTGGTAGGCCACACAACCTCACAGAATGGGACCGCCGAGTGCTGAAGCACGTAGCGTGTAAAAATCATCTGTCCTCCATTGCAACACACTACCGAGTTCCAAACTGCCTCTGGAAGCAACATCCGCACAATAACTGTTCGTTGGGAGCTTCATGAAATTGGTTTCCATGGCCGAGCAGCCGCACACAAGTCTAAGATCACCATGCACAATGTCAAGCTCCGCCTGTAGTGGTGTAAAGCTTGCTGCCATTGGACTGGAGCAGTGGAAACGCATTCTCTGGAGTGATGAATCACACTTCACCATCTGGCAGTCCGATGGACTAATTTGGGTTGGGCGAATGCAAGGAGAATGGTACCTGCGCAAATGCATAGTGCCAACGGTAAAGTTTGGTGGAGGAGGAATAATGGTCTGGGACTGTTTTTCATGGTAATGGTTTGGGCTAGGTCCCTTAGTTCCAGTGAAAGGAAATCTTAACGCTACAGCACACAAAGATAGTCTAGACGAGTCTGTGCTTCTGTCTAATTATAGATTTTTTCACACAAAAATGTCATTAATATGCAGCAGAAGATTCGGATAAGTAGAAGCAAGGCCAATGGAGTCTTAAAGGGCTCTAAGGGGTGCAGCAAAGGTCAAGGGGTCATTAGAGGTAGTACTGAGAGTGGCTCCTCGATCACCTCCATGGCAACTTCCATCTATCAAAAAAACAAGTTGTGGCTAATGGGTGAACAACCTTTAGCTTATTTTTCTAAAAGGCTGATAGCTATTTTCTAACCTTCTGAACTGTTTGTAATTTGCTGATATACCTATTTATTCTTACATTTGAATTGTTGAATATTAAACTGGATATAATTATCAGTAGTTCTCAGTGGCGACCCGTCATTCAGGGCAGGTGGGGCTGTGCTCTGTTTTGAGACCCACATTTTTCGGGGGGTTGCCTGTTTTGCATGTTATTTTGGCGTCAACACGTGTCATATATCAGTTTCCAAACAATGTAAAAAAAAAAAATCTTTTTTGCTTTCTTGAGTAAGGCAGCTCCAAAATGCAGGTGTTTCTGTGGTGGTTTGGGCAGCCAGTGGAAAATACGAAGCGTAGGAGTTGGTAATGTTCCTTAGTTGCGCTGTGATTGGCTCAGTGTTTTGTCACTCATGGGGACACTATTTCACCTCCAAATCTAAGGGTAGAGCTAAACAATTAAAGCCCCTTGGGTGCTGCCATAGAGTTACATTAAAGGTGCCCATCCAAGAAGACTCATGGTTATTGGCCACAGATATAATGACGTTAAATTACGTTATATCTACAGTAGCTTTGATTGGACTGATCCTGTCAACATCATACTTCCAAAATCTTAGCTTAGCAGTCATTATCATGAATCAAGCCGACAATCTACTGGCAAATCCTTTTTAATCCTTTAATCCTTGAAATTATAGATAAAACGTATCAGTGCTCATCGGCCATTGGACATAAACAATACACACAAGTTGGAAATCACAAATACAACAATGAGTGGTTTGGAAGGAATCAGTGGCTAACTGCAAGCATTGCAAAGTAATCACTAGCCTGCTATTCAGTGGAGTGGGTGTGTGGTCCCAAGTCTGGGTTTAATGGTCTCTTTTCCAAGCTTAAAAGGATAAACATTCAACATTTGCCATGCTGTCAATCCAGCATGATTTATGCCGCGCACAAAACAACTGGAAACTCGGAACTGGTAAATCTGACTTCAGTGAGTCGAAGACAACTGGGAACTCTGGAAAATACGAGCTCCGATTGGGAAAATACAATTTGACTCGTCATCCAACTCGGAATTGTAAATTGGGAACTCAGGCCTCATTCTAGAGCTACGCCCTGAAGATCACTGACGTCATCGTGATTCAACCTTGTTTTTTTTTCAGATTTTTTCTGACACCGTACATCCATGTATATCTGATCAAATTATGAAAGACAAGCATTGCAATTTTGAATTCCGTAAAGTGATTCTGGAAGAGGTTAATTCTTTTTTGGTTTATCAACAAAGACAAGACACCGGGGTTTGACAACTTGGATGGAAAATTACTGATGATAATAGTGGATAATATTGCCACTCATATTTACCATATTTTCAACTTAAGCCAACTAGAAAATGTTTGCCCCCAGTCTTATACTCAGCTGGCCCCTCCCTGGATTTTGTGTTAAATGCTCTACAAGAAAGCTTTCTTAGTGTTCAACAAGCTTTCTCTGCCCTTAACCTTGTTCTGTACACCTCCAAAACAAAGGTTGTGGTTTGGTAAGAAGAATGTCCCTCTCCCCACAGGTGTGATTGCTACAAGTACTTGGGAGTATGGTTAGACAGTACACTATCCTTCTCTCAGCACATATCAAAGCTACAGGCTAAGGTTAAATCTAGACTTGGTTTCCTCTATCATAATCGCTCCTCTTTCACGCCAGCTGCTAAACTAACCCTGATTCAGATGACCATTTTACCCATGCTAGATTACGGAGACGTAATTTATAGATTGGCAGGTAAGGGTGCTCTCGAGCGACTAGATGTTCTTTACCATTAGGCCATCAGATTTGGCCATCAGATTTGGCACCAATGCTCCTTTTTTTTTTTTTTTTTTTTTTTTTTACCTTTATTTAACCAGGCAAGTCAGTTAAGAACAAATTCTTATTTTCAATGACGGCCTGGGAACAGTGTGCCTGTTCAGGGGCAGAACGACAGATTTGTACCTTGTCAGCTCGGGGATTTGAACTTGCAACCTTCCGGTTACTAGTCCAACGCTCTAACCACTAGGCTACCCTGCTGCCCCCTTATAGGACACATCACTGCATCACTGCATCTCTGGTCATCTCTGTATACCAATCGCAAGACCCACTTGTTGATGCTTATTTGTAAAACTTTCTTAGGGCTCACTCCCCCCTATATGTGATACCTACTGCAGCCCTCATCCTCTGCATACAACACCCGTTCTGCCAGTCACATTCTGGTAAAAGTCCCCAAAGCGCACACATCCCTGGGTCGCTCCTCTTTTCAGTTCGCTGCAGCTAGCGACTGGAATGAGCTGCAACAAACACTCAAACTGAATAGTTTTATCTCAATCTCTTCATTCAAAGATTCAATCATGGACACTTACTGACAGTTGTGGCTGCTTCGTGTGATGTATTGTTGTCTCTACCTTCTTGCCCTTTGTGCTGTTGTCTGTGCCCAATAATGTTGTGTTGCTACCATGTCGTTGTCATGTTGTGTTGCTACCATGCTGTGTTGTCATTGATGCTGCCATGCTATATTGTTGTGTCAGGTCTCTCTTTACGTAATGTTGTCTCTCTTACCGTGATGTGTGTTATGTCCTATATTATATAGATTTTTTTTTTATCCCAGCCCCCGTCCCCACAGGAGGCCTTTTGCCTTTTGGTAGGCCGTCATTGTAAATAAGAATTTGTTCTTAACTGACTTGCCTAGTTAAATAAAAATAAAATAAATAAATAAATACTGGCTCAAATAGCCGACCAATCAGCCTGTTACCAACAAAATTGTGTTTGACCAGATACAGTGCTATTTTACAGTAAACAAATTGACAGCAAACTTTCAGCACACTTATAGGGAAGGACATTCAACAAGCACAGCACTTACACAAATTACTGATGATTGGCTGAGAAAAATTGATAAAAAGATTGTGGGGGCTGTTTTGTTAGACTTCAGTGCGACTTTTGACATTATTGATCATAGTCTGCTGCTGGAAAAACATATGTGTTATGGCTTTACACCCCCTGCTATATTATGGATAAAGAGTTACCTGTCTAACATAGACAGAGGGTGTTCTTTATGTTCCGTTATAAATAATGTGGAAATTAAGCAAGTAGAGGTGACTAAATTACTTGGAGTAACCCTGGATTGAGAACTGTCATGGGCAAAACATATTGATATAACAATAGCTAAGATGGGGAGAAGTCTGTCCATAATAAAGCGCTGCTCTACCTTTTAACAACACTATCAACAAGGCAGGTCCTACAGGCCCTAGTTTTGTCACACCTGGACTACTGCTCAGTTTTGTGGTAAGGTGCCACAAAAAGGGACTTGGGAAAATTACAATTGTCTCAGAACAGGGCAGCACGGCGAGCCCTTGGATGTACACAGAGAGCTAATATTAATAATATGCATGTCAATCTCTTCTGGTTCAAAGTGGAGGAGAGACTTCATCACTACTTGTACACTGCTCAAAAAAAATAAAGGGAACACTAAAATAACACATCCTAGATCTGAATGAATGAAATATTCTTATTAAATACTTTTTTCTTTACATAGTTGAATGTGCTGACAACAAAATCACACAAAAATGATCAATGGAAATCAAATTTATCAACCCATGGAGGTCTGGATTTGGAGTCACACTCAAAATTAAAGTGGAAAACCACACTACAGGCTGATGCAACTTTGATGTAATGTCCTTAAAACAAGTCAAAATGAGGCTCAGTAGTGTGTGTGGCCTCCACGTGCCTGTATGACCTCCCTACAACGCCTGGGCATGCTCCCGATGAGGTGGCGGATGGTCTCCTGAGGGATCTCCTCCCAGACCTGGACAAAAGCATCCGCCAACTCCTGGACAGTCTGTAGTGCAACGTGGCGTTGGTGGATGGAGCGAGACATGATGTCCCAGATGTGCTCAATTGGATTCAGGTCTGGGGAACGGGCGGGCCAGTCCATAGCATCAATGCCTTCCTCTTGCAGAAATTGCTGACACACTCCAGCCACATGAGGTCTAGCATTGTCTTGCATTAGGAGGAACCCAGGGCCAACCGCACCAGCATATGGTCTCACAAGGGGTCTGAGGATCTCATCTCGGTACCTAATGGCAGTCAGGCTACCTCTGGCGACCACATGGAGGGCTGTGCGGCCCCCCAAAGAAATGCCACCCCACACATTGACTGACCCACCGCCAAACCGGTCATGCTGGAGGATGTTGCAGGCAGCAGAATGTTCTCTACGGCATCTCCAGACTCTGTCACGTCTGTCACATGTGCTCAATGTGAACCTGCTTTCATCTGTGAAGAGCACAGGGCGCCAGTGGCGAATTTGCCAATCTTGGTGTTCTCTGGCAAATGCCAAACGTCCTGCACGGTGTTGGGCTATAAGCACAATCCCCACCTGTGGACGTCGGGCCCTCATACCACCCTCATGGAGTCTGTTTCTGACCGTTTGAGCAGACACATGCACATTTGTGGCCTGCTGGAGGTAATTTTGCAGGGCTCTGGCAGTGCTCCTCCTGCTCCTCCTTGCACAAAGGCGGAGGTAGCGGTCCTGCTGCTGGGTTGTTGCCCTCCTACGGCCTCCTCCACGTCTCCTGATGTACTGGCCTGTCTCCTGGCAGCGCCTCCATGCTCTGGACACTACGCTGACAGACACAGCAAACCTTCTTGCCACAGCTCGCATTGATGTGCCATCCTGGATGAGCTGCACTACCTGAGCCACTTGTGTGGGTTGTAGACTCTGTCTCATGCTACCACTAGAGTGAAAGCACCGCCAGCATTCAAAAGTGACCAAAACATCAACCAGGAAGCATAGGAACTGAGAAGTGGTCTGTGGTCACCACCTGCAGAACCACTCCTTTATTGGGGGTGTCTTGCTACTTGCCTATAATTTCCACCTGTTGTCTATTCCATTTGCACAACAGCATGTGAAATTTGTCAATCACTGTTGCTTCCTAAGTGGACAGTTTGATTTCACAGAAGTGTGATTGACTTGGAGTTACATTGTGTTGTTTAAGTGTTCCCTTGTTGTGTAGTGGCTTTGCTGGCATGCATATAAAATAAAATGGTGTTTGCTCACCACGATTTACATGCTAAAAATCACCACTGCTAGTTATCACACTAATAAACTGAGAAAAAAAAGATGAAATAAATTAACGTCTGTGAATTGTATATTTATTTCATGCTTAATGGCAGTTTAGGAATTACATTTGGAAAGTTTGTGCCAACGAAAACATTTCCAACTCAATAAATGCATAGAATAGAACGTATATTACATTTTTTATTTCAAAGTACATTACATCTTGGAACACACTTCAATGATTAAATACACACGAAATAAGAATTCCTTCGCCTCTATTCAGTTACAGAAAACAAACAAAATATGTATGATAAAGCTGTGTTGAAAACAGGTCATTTTGGCATGGTTTCTTCTCAGCTAGTGTTCCTTAAATTAAACAAAACAAACAAAAAACCTTAGTAACAAAGAAAACAAGATGCCTCAAACTATTCAACACTAGAATACGAAAACGTAGCACCTTGTACCAGTCAAAATATATATATATATTTTTTACTGGTTTGTAGTGGATAAGAAGCAATGATATTGAGTGGGGAGACTCAAGGATGTGATAAAACAAATCATTCAACTTCATTGAAAAGGGTATAAAACACTCCCCTCATCAACAGCTTCTTTTGGATCGGGAAGGCAGACAGTGCAAAAACAAAAACGTTGATCAGATTCATTCTCTTATCAAGCGAAGGTGATTTGACTACTTTGATGTCAAATAGCAGTCTGGTGTAGTTCATGTTACACAAGCCTCATCCACAATATTAGAATACAATTCCCACTGTATATTCGATGCCAACCATGACCAACCTGCCAAAATAAATACTGTACATCACGTGCTGCTAAAATACAAAGTCAAATTAGATCTGATGGTTTACATACAATGGTTTCTAATAAGGAACTAACGCCAACCCTAAGGCACTGCTCAAAATAAAGCTACATAATAAGCAAAGAGAAGTGAGGCAGTGAGATCTAGCTATGGAAACTGGCAAGACACATGACCTATCATGTCTCCACAACTAAAACGCAATACATCAGTAATGACAAATGGAACACCAACAGCCATACCAATTGTAGCATTGACTAAGCCTAAAATGTTACTGAAAACATTTAGACATTTCCCCTACTGGCTGAACTTTTACTGACCAGAGGTAACAACAACCAGGTACGCGATAGGCCCACAGTGTGGACGATAACAATACTACGCATGGTGATGCTATATGCACATTATACATACTGCGAGAGCGGCCACTGAGGATGGGAGTTCCACTCGCTATCACTTTGAGACCCCGGCTCCACAGGACCCATCTAAAATGTAGTGTAATGCAGGTACCGATCAATAGACATTTTATTTTCAGTCAGTGCAAAACGTTTGAGTCAATGTTAGCTTAGCATAGTTAGACTGATGACTACACTCACACCCCTTCGAAACACACATATAGAAAACAAAATGAAGAAAAGAGTCGTCAAACACCCGTGCTCTCTAAAGTCTTACAGTAGTGGTGGATACAGAGATATACATATAGATGTGCTCTAGGTTACTGGATCAGCCGGGCATGGATAGCAGCGACAGAGCTTTTGTGTAATGTTTCAATAAGCAGTTCTGGCTACAGTAACAAGGATACATTTCTAGGGGTGATGGGTGGGTTACATTCAGCATTTACACACAAACATGTTTGCTTTCCTTTGAGTTGTACTGTACTGATGAAACCACTAAGTGGTGCTAAAGCACACCTGAAGGATTGTTTAATTTCGAGGCTGCATATCCAAAAATGTTGTGTCAAAGACAAAAACAACAACAACAAAAAAATCAGAAAATCAGTGTTGTTCAATGTTGCATGAGAATTACATCCAGGAAAATACATGTGTTTTACATGGGGTAAATTTAAGAATTAAAAAAAAATATATTATTAAAATTAGATCCCAATCATATTTGGTATGAATGTATTTACTGTAAAGATTAATTCTTAAGGAAACCAATAAATGCTAAATTAAATATGAAATACTAAAGATATTCATAACTTAAAGTAACTGTCCAGTGAAAATCTCACTTTTTAAAAGTTGACTCATACTCAAATAATGTTGTTGACTCGTACTATACTTGTATTTGTGGACAAAACATAAATTGAAGAAGAAAAAAAAAGGACTTAAAAAAACCCACATCAAACTATCTCAAACAGACCATTAAAAAATGTTTGCAATTTTGTCATATAATACGATATCATGTTGGCTCATTGGCTGAGCTGGCCAATCAGCTGTCTATTTGCATGACCGGTATACATCCAAAACATTCTGTTGTTGGGGTACACCCATACCACTCCAACACAGAAAAGCTGCTTCTTAACATAATTACTATTTTACTCATATTGTAATTAATTAAATATTTAATTATAGGTCATATCTCAGAAATCTGGACAGTTTAAATATTTGGGACGACAAAGGGAGAATTATCTTATTTAAAATGACATCTTAGGCTGTTCTCTGAGGAAAAGTAAAATACTGACATAGGATTAACTTACAAATAAAGTAAAACCACAAACTCCAACAGCTGCAATGACAATGTTAAGAAGAAGCCCTTATACTAAAAAGTTGACTTCTCGTGTGGATATTGGGGGAAGTGTTCCGTGAACAACATGTTGAGCAGTACATGCAAAATCAACAACACTTAATGATTTACTGTACATGATATGCATCTCTGCCTATTCTCATAGCTACCCACAACAAAGTAGTTACTGCCTGGGCAAATATGTCATCTTGATCTTCGTGCGTTTCTCAAGTAATACACCTCTGTTGTCAGTGGAGACAGAAGATTGGTGATCCTTTGATACAGAATAATCAAGTTATTACCTGTTAAATAATGTTTTAGGGTCACCAAGGACTTTAAAAAGAAGATAAATAACTTAATACTGACGAAAACATGGTATTAGGCCCATTAAAGTCATAGACAGCAGCTTTTAATGACATTATGTCCAGTTTAGAAATGTGGTTAATGAATCTAGTCCATCTGTAGGCTTTTGTCAGATTTTCTTGTGGGGTCCTATTGGTGACCTAAGTAGTAGAGTTGCAGCCTACTTCAGGTCACCGCATTACTTGGCATCTTTCCCAATCATTAAAACTGACAGAACATAAGACGCTAAAGTGTATTTACAAATGTAAAGCAATAATAAGTAATGGCCAAATACGCCAATGTATAATTTTGCCCTCAACTTTCCTCATATAGTGAAAATGGTCAGGCATTCACTCCGTACTCTCTTCAGCACCAGACACCATTTCCACCATGAGAAAGTGAACCCAGACCCACATTGTAAAACTCCCAGATGCGCAAATAAAACATTTTAAAAAAAAATAAACACATGAAGAAACGCAACAAAAGTGTGACAGGTGTTGCTATGTTCCATGCTCAAGCCTGCCCTGCAAGTCTCCTGGCTGTGCATGCCACCCTTTCCCCGAGTTCTAAACACACACACACACACACACACACACAATGCTCTTTCACACTCACACAAACAGACTCCAGTCCTCTATGAGCAACATTTATACATTTTATAACAAAATGATGACATGGTGAGAGGGATGGAAGACAGGTCAGTTTCCCTGATGCCACAACAACTCCTGATGTGATAGGAGAGGCATGGTAGTGGGTTGGAGGCTGAGACAATGGTTATCCAATGAGCTCTCCCAACTGCCGTGTTGTGTTACGTGATGTCATAATACTCGCCAACAAGATCATCTAAGGCCACAATGTTCATCGAGAAAGGAGAGGAAACACTGCAAACGAAGAGAAGAAAAGACAATGAGCCACAAACACCTTTTTTTTTAAGGTCCATTACGTAGTTGAGTATGACCCGACATTTCAGATAGAAATTAGAGTTATAGATCTGTCATTCTCATTGAAAGCAAGTGTGATAAGCGATAGATCCATTCTATGTGCAAGATTTCTATGCCTCCCCTCTAAGTTTCTTTTTTGCTTCTTTTTGCTTTCAGTCATCAGCTGAAAACTATAATATTTTGGGTTACTACTGGTTGTAAAGATACTCACAGCAGTTTGCTTGTTGTATCACACAACCGGGCAAACATTTTAAGAAACCAGGAAACGGAGGAGCTATTTCTACCTATTGCTCGCATAAGAAAAGCAAAAACAGTACTACTAGATAGAACATTTCCCGACAAAATTAGCCTATAGGTTAGGGAGGAGTGTCTGTGTGTAGGAAATAGAGGTAAGATGGAACACACCCCTTTATTTAAGGCACTTTAACAACTACTCCTGGAGTCCTGTTTAGAAGTCGATCCCCTGTTGAGGACTTCCTCTTCCTCTGCATCATCCTCCTCTTCCTCCGTCCAGCCTCCCAGACGCAGCGGGGTGGGCATGCTAGACAGGTGGACTGCTGTGTGGCCGCTGTGCGTCTGCGAACCTGATTGCATAGAGGGTCGGCGCATAAGACAGTTGATAAACTGGATGTCATAACCCGACATGCTCCATCTGACTTAGCCAAGATCCTAAGTAAAACAGATGAATGACTGTTACGTACCCGTGTTGCTGATTAGATCTCTCATTGGCATTGGGTTCTGCCACTGGCCTGATGTCCTCTGGTGGGGGAGCGAGTTCTGTTGGTGGACCTAGAGACAGAAAAGGACACACTTGTGTGTTTGTGTGTGCGTACTAGGGCTGACCCCATTTAGTCGACTGGTCGATAGGCTGTTGGTGGACTGAGAATTTTTTTAGTCGAACAGTTGCACAAATCTTTTTTTTTTATGGCACGTCTTGATTGACGCCTGTTTCAGTGGACTAATCCGTTGCGGAGGCCGTGGAGATGGCATACCAGTATCACCAGTAGTACATTTACTGTTAATTCCCATAATTTATCATCTACAATGTATGTTTGGTTAACGTAATTTCTGTTAATGCATTCAATATTATTATTATAATAGTCTTTTACAGTTCTCATTGTCAGGGTGGACACGCTGTTTGCTAAGGGTACAACTTAGGCTACAATAGTGAGAAACAAGTTTTGGTTTATTTCATTCCATTTACGAGCGGTCAATTTATTCACTGTTTTGTTTGGAGCGCTCCTGTCAATGTTGAGGAAGGATACACACCCGATTACGCACAGAAGTAAGCCTTGGCTGCCGGGCCTGCATGCAAATGTAGGCCTATAAATGTGCCCATTTGGGGATCTGATAGTATTTCTGATCGTCTTAACTCACCACCACTAATGAGCCGTGGAGCTTCTAAGTAATTTTTTCTTCTGTCACGCTCGTCTGAATGAATGGACCAAAGCGCAGTGTACTTAGAGTTCCACGTGTTTAATAAATATGATACTCACCAAAAACAATACAGAAGAAAACGAAATGTGATGTTCTGGGGTGCTCACAGGCAGCTACACAAAAACAAGATCCCACAAACCACATGTGGGAAAAGGCTGCCTAAATATGATCCCCAATCAGAGACAACGATAGACAGCTGCCTCTGATTGGGAACTATACCAGGCCAACAAAGAAATAGAAAACATAGATTGCCCACCCTAGTCACACCCTGACCTAACCAAATAGAGAATTAAAATGATCTCTAAGGTCAGGGAGTGACATCTTCACCTCAAAACAGCAAGTAAAGGGAGGTCTGTTTTTATATCCATTGAGAATGACAATAGTTCCTTAATGTAGCATACTTGAAAAATATTTCCAGCTCTCTCCCTTTTGATAATCACCCAGCGAGAAAGGAAGGGGGAAAAAAGTAATGCTCTGATCCGGTGGAAACGTCATAAAATAGAAATACCTGATTAGGGTAGCCTAGTGGTTAGAGCGTTGGACTAGGAACCGGAAGGTTGCAAGTTCAAACCCCCGAGCTGACAAGGTACAAATCTGTCGTTCTGCCCCTGAACAGGCAGTTAACCCACTGTTCCTAGGCCATCATTGAAAATAAGAATTTGTTCTTAACTGACTTGCCTCGTTAAATAAAGGTTGAAAAAAAAATAAAAAAATAATCCCTTGCGCAAATAGCCTACAGATGTGCCTGTCCAGAGCTCACTGGCTCATGAAACTCCAGAACACTAATATTTTATACAATGTTTCAAGTTCCTCGCAGAAAGGTCATGCGTAGTCAGCTGCAACGTTTTTATTTGTTGGCATTATATGTATGCTAATTTTACATAGTCCCATAGGGTGGCGCACAATTGGCCCAGCGTCGTCCGGGTTAGGGTTTGGCCCGGGGTAAATAAGAATTTGTTCTTAACTGACTTGCCTAGTTAAATAAAGGTTCAATCAAAAATAAAATAATACTAAAAAGTTGGCAATGGCAATATTTGATTAAGATGTGTATAATTTTTCATTTAGATATCATTTTTATTAAATCACATGACAATTTTGAGACAACTTTATTATAAAATAAATGAAACTGTTCGACGAAAATGTGCATATGAAAATCATAATTGGCACGCGGATCGGTAGAAATGACAAGATAAATTGGCACTCCAAATGGGAAAAAGGTTGCAGACCCTTGGTATAGCCTATTACTGGCAACTTCGGGAGTGTAACGGCAGAATCTGCGAAGGTCAGAAGCGGCAACGGGAGGTGGTGGTTCGGGAACAGGTTTTGTTTCTTCTGGTTAGGCTACCTTGATCTCTTGCTCCCTCTTGTGTAATATCTGTGTCTTAATTATTTAATAGGTGTGCTTAAAGTATTAGACAAGCTTAGTAGCCTACATATTGTTGATTTTATTAAAAACACATAGGCTGTGTCTATATATGGAATAACACACACAACATTTCGACCAGCCGAATGGACCAAGATTCTTTTTTAGTCAGCCCTAGTGTCCCAGTTAAATAAACATAAGGACCCTGAGGTCATCCCTTTGAGGTTACCTACCTCATGCATGTAAATAGCATGGAGACTCATCTCGGCCAAGGCAAACTCTGAAAGCATTGTCGTGCTCCTGATCCGAGAGTCACTGGCTGACATGCTGAGGAAACAACAAGCTATTATTAGCAAGCCTAAAAAAACATCTAAATACACTGTTATTCATCACTTAATCCACCCACTTTCAACTAACCTCAATATCAAATCAATAACACACTTTTGGCATGCAAGTATCCAATCAAGCAACACTTTTGTGTTATAGAACAACCTAAATATTGTGTGTCGTGGAGTGCATTTGCAGAGCGTGGAGTCTGTTTATCTACCTGTCAATGACAGTGCGGTCACTGCAGTACATGGTGCTGTCGGGGTGGGTGGAGGGCAGGAGAACATGCGAGTGGGATCGGCTGGCGTGGGGGAGCTGGGAGTGGGAGATGGACAGTGAGGCCAGGACGCTGGCTGCGGCTGAGGCAGCCGTGCTGGGAGGGACGAAGCGGCGGTCTCGGCCAGGTAGGCCTGACGCGGTCAGAATAGGGTGGGCCAGGACACTGGCCAATAGGTTGTCAGGCTGGACAGGAAAACATAACCCAGAGATACAGAGGTCAGTATACAAGAAAGCTGACAAATAACACAACATAATGTAATCCAATACTAAACAAAAATCTTTCAGAAATGACAATACATTGACATCATTGTTGGATGAAACCGTTTGAATGAGAGTAGGGGTGCTGATACAGAGTGTTGAGGCAAATATCTTCCTGTGTACTAACTGTGACTGACTAGGAATTGGTGGTGGTGAGTTAGTCACTCACTGCGTTGCCGGACTCGTTGGAGAGCAGTGAGGAGCAGAGCGGGGCCTCAGAGAGCAGCAGCTGGGTGGGGGGTCCTCCCTGAGCGTCCTGATGCACCTTCTCCTTTAGATGGCTGATGAACACTGAGCTCTCCTGTGGGGGTTGCCAGTGGGGGTTCTTTATGGTGAAGTGCATCAGGGACAGCTCAGTCTTGCCGTTCTCAGCCTGCTGGTACACAGATGCCTCTGTCTGGCCCTCTGACATCCACTGAAAAGACAACCGGGTGGTTATACATCACTCACAGGAACTTTGCCCAACAAAAATATGAATTAACACCATTATACAGAAGTGGTCACTAATATCAGGACAACAACAACACACACAAAGTGTAAACTGATTTGTAATAGCATGGACAGTATGACTGATAACGTGGCGATATCTGACGATTAACCGCGTTAGTCTCTCATTTCAACATGCCAAATTACAAACGCTTTCCGCACTAACGACGCGACAAATCTTCCCCAATACGGTAAACATCCTAAATGAGCGAACGGTAAAGCCGCAGAGGCGACCTGAACTCACCAGTGGGTTTCCGTGGCGACGGATGTCCATCTGTGCGAAGGAGCAGATATCGCCAACTCCGACCACCTCCACGGTGAAGTTCCTGAAGAAGTCGATGATCTCCAGGGACTTGTTCCTCAGGAGGAAGATGAGGATGAAGGGCGTGACGATGGGGCTCAGCAGCTCCTCCAGGATGAACACCTAAACAGACAGAACACGGGTGAGTTACACTAGAAAGGGATTCGCATTGGGAAGATATGTTCAGACTTCAGATCCGCACGCTTAAAAGGGATACTTCGGGATTTTGGAAATGCCCTTAATCTCCTTCCCCAGAGTCAGATGAACTCGCGCATACCATTTATGCGTCTCGGTGATCGGTACGCAGGAAGTTGGAGGTAGTTGTGCGAGCCAATGCTAACTAGCAATGACTAGACGTTCTTGGGTGTCTGATAGCGTATAGCCTGCGCCATCCTTCATTGACGTCAATGAGAGAGTTGTGAGAACAGCGAAGCACTCGGATCTCAAGTCTGACTACTTTACATAGTGTCACCCAAACAAATGTTTAAAGTGCTGTAACATCAATTCATTCCTGTGTGGGGCGTGTCATATTATGGTGAATTCATTTGAATTGGAGTGTACATAAATAACTACTTACAATTAAAGCACTTGTTTAGGTATTGAGTCATTCAAAGAAGTCAGCCTATGTTAAGCCCTTACATGTCTGCTACAAGAACAATTTAACCTCAGACCGTATGCCATAAAGCCATATAAAGTTCAGTAATTCCTTTCCATCTAAGGTGAAGCCAATGAGCCCGTCTATTTACTGTCTGGCCCTTCTCACCCACCGCTTTGTACTGAAACAGCTGTGCCACCTCGTCCCGGGTCTCACTCTTGTTGGCGTTATCCCTCCAGTGGTCTGGCATGTAGTGGATGTGAGCCAGCACACACTGCAGCAGCTGCTCCGGGCACCACACCATGTGTTCGTCTGGGATGAACGACCTGAGAGGGCATATTCACACAGACGTCATCTCTCTTTTTCACACAACACATATGACATAGATCATGGACGGACTGGTATGTTTGTGGGTTTTGTTCACAAACATTGGCACATCCTAAAATCCGATGATAGTCTCGGCAATGTGTTTTCGGACCTTCCCTTGGTCGTATTCTCGCGGGGCAGAAATCTCAGAGACCAATTGGTAAACTCTGATTTACCACCCCAAGATATTCCTGAACAACGTCTATTTGCGCCCCTACTAGATGGAAATTACAAATGTAATGGCTGTGCTCAATGCAATGGCACTTATAAATGTAGATCCTTCAAACACCCACAAACAGGGAAATCGATCCCAATAAAAGGTGTTAGTACGTGCTCCACTAAGGCAGTTATTTATCTTATAACTTGTCCTTGTAGTAAAAATGATGTAGGTAAAATAAAGCGTGAATTAAAAGTACGTATCTCAGAGCATCGTAGCACCATTAGGTGTAAAAACTTTACTTCTCCAGTTGCGGCCCACTTCTTGGAGGCAGGCCACTCGATTTCGTCTCTGCGTTATATTGGCATCGAACATGTCACCCTCCCTAGGAGAGGGGGTAACCTTGATAATTTATTGTTAAAACGAGAGGCTGCCTGGATCTTTAATTTAAAGACCCTTGCGCCCTTCGGTCTCAACGTAGACTTTGATCTGAAGCCATTCTTGTGATTATTGTGACTTTGCCATTGTAATTGTTTGTAAGCTTGTGTAGTCAAATTAATCTATGATCGTATGCTATCCATTTGTTTGTATGCTGTTCTTTGTATGACATTTTAATATTTGATTATTAACCAATGATATCAGGCCACTCTTGGCCATGATTACAGACACCTGTGTCTTTTGACACTATATAAACGAGTCATCCCGCAGTGTTTGTGATTATACCCTGATGAAGACAGCTTGGCTGTCGAAACGTTGGTAATTACATTTTTGTATCTGAGCTCCTAGAGTGTGCGGCTCTCTTTTATTTTCAAGTCTTCTACTCCGCTAGCCAGCACCTCGTCTTAATAGGTGTGCGTTTGTGTTTGTGGGTTTAACATAGGCTGAATTTCTTTATGGATAGACATTCCCGAGAGCTCCCTCCCTTCTACCCCCTCGCTCATTCCTCATCAGATTTAGATTAGAATTGGTGGAGTGGCAACCATATTCTGGAAACTAGGTTCAGCTGTTCCATACCAACTCATCCGCAATGGGAAGCGGGAAGGAACGACTCCTTTGAACAAAACACAACCAGTACAAGATCATCCCGAGAGGTCACCATTCCCCCTGTGGATGCCATTTTGTCTCCTCACTCACCTGGTGATGGTGATGACCACTCCCAGCACGGTGATGGCGGTCAGGATATGCTGCACGGTCAAAACATCCTCGTCGTACACGGTCAGCGCGATGAGCACGGCCAGCACCGAGCCCGAGAAAAACGCCACGTTCTTGGCCAGCACGGTCAGTAGCGGTGAGGTGAACGAGTTCATGTACTTGGAGGTGGGCTTGTAGCCGCGACCCAGTCTGCCGTGCAGCTCGTGGTCCAGCTCGTTGAAGTGGCGCAGGTAGAGGCGGCCGTACAGGGACCAGCGGCGTGCTCCCAGACTCCCCGGCTCCCTCCTGATGACCTCGGTGTAGCTGAAGAAGGCGTAGAGCACCTGCCACACCAGGATGAAGGGGCAGAGGAGCAGGTTAGCCACGCCCATCAGAAGAATGACCCGGCTCAGCTGCTGGGCCAGCTCCAGACGGTTGCCTGCACGTTTGTACTTGGGGTGCAGGTTCCATTTGTTCTGGAAAAGCGACCCCGGACCCCAGAAGAGAATCAGCTCAAAGTTGTACTTGAGGCCCTGGGTGAGGAACACCAGATTGCCCAACAGGGGGAGCTGTAACTGTACAGGTAACAGGGACTTGTTGACCATGGCTACCATGTAGTTCTTGAAGCGCAGGATGCGGTGGTAGATGTCCAGCTCAGTTAGCTCCTTCTTGTGGATGCACATCTGCTGCTCCCGCTGCAGGCTGATCAGACGGTCCTGCACCTCCTGCCACGTGAAGTTACACAGCTCGCCCTGAAATGGCGAAAGGGCAGAGGTCAAAAGTGTTCAGAGATTGTACCGTGATAGGAGGGACTCGTGCGTAAGGCGGGTGGGCACGACCACAAACATTTATCTTGGCGTCTTTTGAAACCATTGTAATCCAAGCAATCTTATTTTGCTAAAACAGTTGCTAAAACAACCTTGAACCATTTGGCAGATCACAGTTTCATGAGACTGTGGGATCACGCCTTACCATTCTGATCTTCAGTGCTTTGATGTAGAACTGTCGGATCTCCCAGTAGTGGAGGACGTTGCAGAAGACCTTGATCATCCGGTAGACCCAGAAGATGGCTGCCATGATGAGCAGGAAGATGATCCAACTGTTCTCCTGGATCCTACAGAGGAGAAGAAAGGATGACAAAAGGGGGGAAAATGTATATTTAAGAGATTTGTGTTTTTGGTCCATGTTTGACAGGGTTCAGTGGTTCATTCCACGTAGTGGAAAATGCATGCGTGTGGGAAGATGGCACGAGCCATTCATCAGCTGCATAAAGAGCAGGTCAAAATCATTCATTTTCACCATTGATGTATGATCAAAATAACCATCTACAAATGAGAGTAAAGGAGCCTAATGAATCTGTTGCTTTTAAGACTCCTCATGGGTGACCTGAACCAACCACATGCTGTAATTAAGCTGTGGGGCCTGAGAGGTAGAGCTCTGCTACCCGACCAGCCCGACGGGCATGTTTTTTCATCAATAACTAGGGTAAGGGCAGGGCTCGGGTATCACTAAATTGATCACTAACATTTTGAAGCGGAGTCATTTGCACGTGCTCTGCTGCGCAGTAGACATGTCTGACTAAGATCATAACATTGTGTCAGAAATGCTTTAACCTTGTCAAATATAAGACAGATTATTTCACAAAAAATAAGTTTAGAGATGACAAAAAGTAGCTAACAGCTAACTGCTGTCTCATGGCTCTTCATTAAGCGGAGCAGCCCAAGCGGCGCCGTTGCTATGGATACTCACGGATACTCATAGGATACTCACAGGCCGCCATAAGCTGAGTGCATGCAGAGTGACAGAGGAGCAGCTAACTTACAAAATGGCGGAAGTTATTTCTGATTTGGCAGAAACAATCGAGCCTGGGTAGGGCCTGAACGTCGCTTGCATGGGTGGGGCTCGGGCTTAAAATTCATGCCCGTGCAAGGCTCTACTGAGAGGTATCTTCAGATACTGCACTCCTGTTCACAGTTTGTTGCTTGGATATGTCTCAGTAACAGTCTCTCCTGCGTATCAGAGAATTACTAAGAATCAGCTGGTAAAGTATCCCATTTCAAGTCACACACAGGTTATTATCTAGCTAGCCATCCTGGTAAACATATTCAGGAGAATAAACAAATGCAGGAGTTTAATTTTGAAATGAAAATCCAAATACAAACAGCGTTGTGACAAAGTTAGGCTACTTCCTGATTTGTGTGACAGCTCTTTAATTTCAAGACCAACTCAATGATGAAACAGAGAGGAGTTGGGGGAAGCAGACTAAGTCAGTAGTTCTAAAATGGTGGGACATGCTGTTCCTGGGATAGAATTCCTAGCAGTGGTGTGTAATCATCTTCTATATAAACACCCATTCAGTCACTGAAGTTTTTAGGGGGGGGGGGGGGGTCTACTATAACCCCGCAGTCTAGGATTGTGTGCAGAATCAGATTAACGATATTGCAAAAGACAAGCAAGATGGTTTATCCATTTTGGAAAAAGATTTTGCTGTGGTGGGGTCTGGGTCTTGCTGCAGTACTAGAGGATGTCATGTGGTCCACAGGCTGCCTGCCCAGATTTCACAGTGATTCCTTCCAGCTACTGAGTCTCACCATTCAGGGACTATCCATTACATGGTTTTCCCTGGTACTACTCTGAACACAGATACACAAATAACCTGCTCCAGGAACCAGTCATCCACTACAGGCTGGCGGTGTTGCAACTTGTGTTTACAAATGTTTTAGGAGAAGGCTACGTGAATATGCAGGGCTATAAATCAGTCATAGCAGGATAAATACTTAACTGAATCTATTTTTTATACTTAAATGTAGTATTTTGAAATAAACAGCTAAAATGTACAGTAGTTGCTAGGCTGTATAAATCCCATAGAGAATGCTCACTAAACGCTAATGAGCACATTGCAAACATTTTATACAGTCTCAAACACCACGTGACTGGGGACGACAGGTAAGCTTCAGAATGAAAAATGATGTCACAGGTGAAATGAAGCACGCAATCTTCTCCTAACGTATTGCACAAGTTGACTGCAGGTACTTACTTAAAAGTAGCTACAAATATTCAAATGTATAAAAGATATTGAAAGAAATTGTTTCAACGCTGTTGACGGTATTGAAAAACCATCCCATGGCTATTTCTAAATAAGCCAGTATGTTGCACAGAACTTAATTTCTCTTTCAGATGTGTCTTTGACAGAGAAGTCATGACTACCAAAGCTTTTGCTTGGTAGGCATAACTAACTAAGCTCTTTAACACAAGGTTTCTCAGCACGCATTACTCAAACAACTCAGGATCAAATTTCACTAAAACAGCAGCCATTCCCTCGGTCCATTGAACAGAATTAGACTTAAGTGCTCGACAGCCATCCAAATGAGTTCAATTAATGACCACTTTCAATTAGGTAATAGGAAATGACAATAATAGGACTGCCACTCAAAAGAGCTTATTTTACAATTAACATCTCTGATACACAACTAAATGTACTCATCATAATGTTCTGAGTGGAAGAATAACCCAAAGGCAATGTGAAAGTAGGCCAATGCTCTGTGCTCCACGAATGTGAGCCTCTCTCTCACAAATCTAATAAGCAAATATTAGCCTCGGAATGACTGGTCAAAATTACATTATGCTGTACAAATTAAATCCCTTTTCTCAACCCTGATGAAGTTCTGCAGGCTCTTAGATATATACCCTGGTATTACTGTGGCCTTGTCAATACACAATTTAAATGAAAAAGGATTTAGATTCTGACATTGGTTGTGGTAAGACAAGTGTACATCAGGAAAGTGTACATCATGCACTCAAGCACCTTCATTTCTGCCAGATCATGTACAAAAACAATAAACCTGAACTGGTAACAGAGATAACTGGGTAGACATTGCTAATGTTGTCCTCTAGCTGGAAAGGGCAGATTTTTATGGAATATCTACATAGGCGTAGAGGCCCGTTATCAGCAACCATCACTGGCACGTTGTGTTAGCTAATCCAAGTTAATCATTTGAAAAGGCTAATTGATCATTAGAAAACCATTTTGCAATTACATTAGCACAGCTGAAAACTGTTGTTCTAATTAAAGAAGCAATAAAACTGGCCTTCTTTACACTAGTTGAGTATCTGGAGCATCAGCATTTGTGGGTTCGACTGCAGGCTCAAAATGTCCAGAAACAAAGACCTTTCTTCTGAAACTCGTCAGTCTATTCTTGTTCTGAGAAACAGTTTTATTGCTTCTTTAATCAGAACAACAGTTTTCAGATGTGCTTACATGATTGCAATTAATTAGCCTTTTAAAATGATAAACTTGGAATAGCTAACACAACGTGCCATTGGAACACAGGAGTGATGGTTGCTGATAATGGGTCTCTATACCTACGTAGATATTCCATAAAGAATCTGAGGTTTCCAGTTACAATAGTCATTTACAACATTAAAAATGTCTACACTGTATTTCTGATCAATTTGAGGTTGTTTTAATGGACAAAATAAATGTGCTTTTCTTTCAAAAACAAGGACATTTCTAAGTGACCCCAAACTTTTGAAAGGTAGTTTATATATACAGTTGAAGTCAGAAGTTTACATACACTCAGGTTGGAGTCATTAAAACTCGTTTTTCAACCACGCCACAAATCTCAAAACTATAGTTTTGGTAAGTCGGTTAGGACATCAACTTTGTGCATGACAAGTCATTTTTCAAACAATTGTTTACAGATTATTTCACTTCTGATTCACTGTATCACAATTCCAGTGGGTCAGAAGTTTACATACACTATGTTCACTGTGCATTTAAACAACTTGGAACATTCCAGAAAATGATGTCATGGATTTAGAAGCTTCTGATAGGCTAATTGACATCATTTGAATCAATTGGAGGTGTACCTGTGGATATATTTCAAGGCCTACCTTCAAAGTGTCTCTTTAGTTGACATCATGGGAAAATCAAAAGAAATCAGCCAAGACCCCAGAAAAAAAATTGTAGAGCTCCACAAGTCTGGTTCATCCTTGGGAGCAATTTCCAAACGCCTGAAGGTACCACGTTCATCTGTATAAACAATAGTACGCAAGTATAAACACCATGGGACCACGCAGCCACCATACCGCTCAGGAAGGAGACGTGTTCTGTCTCCTAGAGATGTACTTTAGTGTGAAAAGCGCAAATCAATCTCAGAACAGCTGCAAAGGACCTTATGAAAATGCTGGAGGAAACAGGTACAAAAGTATCTATATCCACAGTAAAACAAGTCCTATATTGATAAAACCTGAAAGGCCGCTCAGCAAGGAAGAAGCCACCGCTCCAAAACCGCCTTAATAAAGCAAGACTACGGTTTGCAACTGCACATGGGGACAAAGATCGTGCATTTTCTCAAAATGTCCTCTGGTCTGATGAAACAAAAATATAACTGTTTGGCCATAATGACCATTGTTATGTTTGGAGGAAAAATGGGGAGGCTTGCAAGCCGAAGAACACCATCCCAACCGTGAAGCACGGGGGTGGCAGCATCATGTTGTGGGGGTGCTTTGCTGCAGGAGGGACTGGTGCACTTCACAAAATAGATGACATCATGAGGAAGGAAATGTATGTGGATATATTGAAGCAACATCTCAAGACATCAGTCAGGAAGTTAAAGCTTGGTCGCAAATGGGTCTTCCAAACGGACAATGACACCAAGAATACTTCCAAAGTTGTGGCAAAATGGCTGAAGGACAACAAAGTCAAGGTATTGGAGTGGCCATCACAAAGCCTTGACCTCAATCCCATAGAAAATTTGTGGTCAGAACTGAAAAAGCGTGTGCGGGAAAGGAGACCGACAAACCTGACTCAGTTACACCAGCTCTGTCAGGAGGAATGGGACAAAATTCACCGAACTTATTGTGAGAAGCTTGTGGAAGGCTACCCAAAACATTTGACCCAAGTTAAACAATTTAAAGGCAATGCTACCAAATACTAATTGAGTGTATGTTAACTTCTGACCCACTGGGAATGTGATGAAATTATTCCCTCTACTATTATTCTGACATTTCACATTCTTAAAATAAAGTGGTGATCCTAACTGACCTAAGACAGGGAATTTTTACTATAAATAAATGTCAGGAATTGTGAAAACTGATTTAAATGTATTTGGCTAAGGTATATGTAAACTTCCAACTTCAACTGTATACACACACACAATCCATCTACCAATACATCTATTAACAGGCTGACTAAATTGCAAAATAAATGTAGAAATCTATATTATTCAATTATTGCACCCACACTGCTCACGCGTGCCAACGAGCGTCTGCGTTGGCAAGAGCTAAAATAGAAATCAGTTCTATTTGTGACGCAGATCGCACTGCAAGTCATGCCTCTCCCATCTCTTCATTGGTTTATAGAAGCAGGTACCCACGTGCCATCTCCTCATTGGTCATACCCACATGGGTGACTGAAAGACGAATGAGGTCAGTGGCGGTAATGCACCTAATTTATTAAAGTTGCCAATTGCAATATAAAGTAAAGATAAGAAAAAGCCTAGAAGGAGGAGATGACTAGAAACGATTCAATTCACCGTTTCATGTTTGGATAAATTTTTGGAGTAGAGGACCGTGTGAATTTCAGGTGAAATAACAACTCAATGTGTATATCCCAGGACAAATTAGCTAGCAACAGCAAGCTAGCTAAAAGGGACAAATTAACTAGCAAGTGCAAGCTAGCTAGCTAAATTACCATAAATGTTTAATGCTTTTCGACCTGTCCCCAAATTAATGTAATTGGTTCAGAGTTTGTTTTATTATTTTAACCTGTGTGTCGTGATCACGTTTGGTGTGGGGGGACAAAATACATTTATGCACTATGGCGCACGCGCGCAGCTGGTTTGGGTTCCATGTAAGACAATGCTGATTGACATACCTCTCAGTGCACTGCTGGCTTGGTAGGATGGCATCAGGCAGAGTGACCTTGTTTCTGTCCAGGGGGTTCTGGCCAGGTCCTGTATGGTTCACTGCCCGATTGGCAAACAGGATATCATACTCCACACAGTTGAACAGGAATGTTGTGAATGTGACCACAAACAGGAACTGACTGCAATAAGGAGTTTGAGATTTTGGGGTTAAACATTAGCTGATATAAACTTTGAATATCGTTTTAAAAGTAAAAAATATATCTTACAATAGCATGAGGATTGTAAATAAATCGATATACTTACAAAAGTTCAAAGAACTCTGATAACATCATACAGGCAAAGCCATTCTTCTGATGGAACTGATAGATGTGGAAATTCAAGTAAAGAAAAACAAAGAATTTAAAGGGAAATTCCATCTCATAACATCATATTCATTATCTCCAACACCATACCAGTGTCTACATAAGCGTTTCTATAAAGACAATAAGGTCCAAAAATATGCTTCTCTTTAACGCCACAGGGTAGGATTTAAAAGTAAAAAAAGACAGTTATTTTTAAAACCTGCAATGAGCTTAGCCAGAGGGAGGGTATTTTATTTCTCTCCACGTCACCGCAAATCAAACATTTTCAAAATCACTTGTTTTTTATGTTTTAACTTTGATATCATCATGTAGAACTTTTTCAATTTGATTATTTTCTACAAAATGTTGAATTTCAGCATTTTGACATATGTAGACAATGATATTGTGCTGGAGATAATGAAAGTGAGGTTGAAAAGTGGTGGAATTGCCCTTTAAGTGTTGTCACACCCGACAAAACAATTACTCTGAAGTAACCTTTGATGCTTAATCGAATAATAACAATGCATGTTTATTCGTAATTTTTTAAGTAGACCTAATACAACCCATGGAGAAGGAAAAAAACAACAAAGCAACTTGAAGTGAACCAGTCTGGCATCAATATCATTAAAGTACAGAGCATTTGATCTGGAAGAACACACATAATTGAAAGTCGTTCTCCTGAGGCAAGTGCCTAATTTAAAGTCACCGCATCATAAATTGCATTTGTATCTAGCGACATCATACTGCCTGGATTAGATTAAGATGTCAAAACTGTGTCTGAAATTGCCTCTTTATAAATTAGATCATTAGGTGAGAGTACAGAAACACACATTATAAAGCTGCAATTTTAAACATCACCTTGAAAGAAATTATTCTTTGCAACCCAATAAGCCACAGCATATACAGTGACTTTCGGAAAGTATTCAGACCCTTTGACTTTTTCCACATTTTGTAACATTACAGCCTTATTCTAAAATGAAGAAAATAAAACAATTTCCTCAGCAATCTACACACAATACCACATAATGACAAAGCAAAAACAGGTTTGTAGAAATGTTTACAAAACATAAGTATTACATAAGTATTCAGACCCTTTGATATGAGACTCAACATTGAGCTCAGGTGTATCCTGTTTCCATTGATCATCCTTGAGATGTTCCTACAACTGGATTGGAGTCCACCTGTGGTAAATTCAATTGATTGTACATGATTTGGAAAGGTACACACCTGTCTATATAAAGGTCCCACAGTTGACAGTGCATGTCAGAGCAAAAACCAAGCCACGAGGTTGAAGGAATTGTCCGTAGAGCTCCAAGACAGGATTGTGTCGAGGCACAGATGTAGCGAAGGGTACCAAAACATTTCTGCAGCATTGAAGGTCCCCAAGAACACTATGAACTCCCTTATTCTTAAATGGAAAAAGTTTGGAACCACCAAGACTCTTCCTAGAGCTGGCCGCCGGGCCAAACTGAGCTATCGGGGGAGGAGGGCCTTGGTCAGGGCGGTGACCAAGAACCAAATGGTCACTCTGACAGAACTCCAGAGTTCTTCAGTCGGGATGGGAGAACCTTCCAGAAGGACAACCATCTCTGCAGCACTCCACCAATCAGGCCTTTATGGTAGTGTGGCCAGACAGAAGCCACTTCTCAGTAAAAGGCACATGACAGCCTGCTTGGAGTTTTCTAAAGGCACCGAATGGCACTCAGACCATGAGAAACAAGATTCTCTAGTCTGATGAAACCAAGATAGGAACTCTGATTGCCAAGTGTCACGTCTGGAGGAAACCTGGCACCATCCCTACGGTGAAGCGTGCTGTTGGGATGTTTTTCAGCGGCAGGGACTGGGAGACCAATCAGGATCAAGGCAAAGATGAACGGAGAAAAGTACTGAGAGATCCTTGATGACAACCTGCTCCAGAGTGCTCAGGACCTCAGACTGGGGCGAAGGTTCACCTTCCAACAGGACAACGACTCTAAGAACGCAGTCAAGACAATACAGGGGTGGCTTCGGAAGAAGTTTTTGAATGTCCTTGAGTTGACCAGCGAGAACCAGGACTTGAACCCGATCGAACATCTCTGGAGAGACCTGAAATTAGCTGTGCAGCAATGCTCCTCATCCAACCTGACAGAGCTTGAGAGGATCTGCTGAGAAGAATGGGAGAAACTCCCCAAAAACAAGTGTGCCAAGCTTGTAGTGTCATACCCAAGAAGACTCAAGGCAGTAATCACTGCCAAAGGTGCTTCAACAAAGTAAAGGGTCTGAATACTTATGTAAATGTGATATTTCAGTTTTTAGGAAATTAGCAAAAATAAATAATTTAAACTGTTTTTGCTTTATCATTATGGGGTATTGTGTGTAGATTGATGAGGAAAGAAACAATTTAGTCAATTTTAGAATAAGGCTGTAATCTGACAAAATGTGGAAAAAGTCAAGGGGTCTGAATACTTTCCGAAGGCATTGTATATTGCCAGAGAAACATGTTTTATCACAACATTTGTTAAAAGGATATTCTTGTGAAAAAGTTGTCCAGATTCTTGATATGGTGCCATGAGTCTGCAAATTAGGGGTGAAAAAAAGAGATTCAAAGAAACCATTACTTTTTACCCCCTCAACAAAACAGCAACAACAGTTTTGATCAGGTATGAATTGAAGAAAACAACAACTTTAAGTGAATCTAGTGCCTGTGCTTATAAGTGATTGGGGGGGAGGGAATCGATAGTTACATATAGGGATACTTATTTTTGATGATACATTGTATCGTTTTGACAATATTGCAATATTATTTTTGTGCTAGTTGGCTGTACCTGCACCAAAACTCCAGTATTTTGCCTTCATACTTTGTCCTCCATTTTCTTTTTAAATTGGAAGACAATTTGTTTTCAGCACTTTTATTTCCATGACTGATCAAAACTCGTTTTGTCATGGCTCTCATCCCTTTGCAGCAGATACTGTATATGGTGATCAATATGTTTGGAACATCGAATCACAATACATATAGAATTGTGAGAATCGTAATGCATATCATATCGGCACCTAAATATCGAGATAACATCTTATCGCGAGGTCCCTGGGAATTCCCATTCCTAGTGCTTATAGGAAACAGGAATCGTGCCATTACTGTGTCATTACAAGAAATCAAATTTCTCACCAAATCATATTGTACCATAAGATAGCGTTATGTCTAGCACTGATAGCTAGGACAAGATATGTTATGTAATATAAGTGGTACAGTACCTCTCAGGCCCTCTGGCACATGTACTAATAGGTCCTCTTCCCCGTGAGGTGAGTCCTCCTCAAAGTCCTCAATCCGTTGGTACTCCTGGTAGGTTTCTAAGTTGGCCATAGTGCTTCACATTCTCCCTGCACCTTCTCCAACAGGCAAGTTGGGAACACACACACACACACACAGTGTTATTGTGACGTTGGTTTTCTATGCAGTTGCTACCTAGTTAACAACATTAGTTTAAACGAAATCAGACAGGTGAGGGGGATTGCTAGGTAGTTACTATACGTTAACTATTATGCTAACGTTATCTAAATAACATTACATACAATGTGGCGTTGAATGGTTACTTATGGCCAACAAAGCTATAAACCAGCAAGTAGATAGCTATCTAGCAAGGTATGTAGTTAACTGTTCTTACCTCTCTCAGCTTATTTTCTTGCTAGTCAGTCAGCCAACGTTTCTCGTTTATCCTTGACTGTCTTGACGTAACGCTGATACGGTACCGTTACGTTAGCTATGTGGCTAGCTAGCTGTTGTTCCCTTCTCGGTCCATTCGCTGGATTCTGATTTCAAGTGGCCTGGATTAAATTCTACGTTAATTGTCGCGCTATTTGCTAGAATATCCACTGTTATATATATATATAACTAATAACCATTTAGGGTTGATAACTATTTATGGTAGATAACCTAGTTAGCTAGCTGGATCATTTGAGGTGGGCTTCCACTGTTCTGTCATTCACAAACAAACCTCAACAAAACATAATTTGACGTCACTTGGTTTTAACGATCGTCACTTCCTCAAGACGATTTCCCCCCACTCCCCTTTTCACAAATGGAAGACCGCATCGTTGCCAATGATGATCAAGAATGAGCAATACATTTTTTTATTTAAAAAATGCAGATATGGCCATATTGTTTTTCGTGACCAAAGTGCATGTTTTGTTATTATTGCCATATACAGTAAATTAGATGCATTCTGGGATAGTGTCAACATGGCAGCCTGTGTGTTGTTCAAGCTTGTAGCCAAAGAACTAACCCTGTTGTACACTTCTGAAAAAAGTGCTCAGTTTATTTGCATTTTGTTACATTTCCGTGAACAAATGTTTCAACACCACAGCAACACAAGATTTATGGAGACAGCCACGTTAGGACAACTTGCTAGTCGACTAATTCCGGTAGTCAGCTGATCAGGTGTGTAATCGTTAGCCAAACACGTGCAAAAAAAGTTTCTAATGCACAAATTCAGGTAGGTTTTTCCCCGTTTCATTCAGTTTGCTTCCGTTTAAGAAACGTTTGCAACATAATCGGCGTAATGAATACGCCCCTGATGAATTAGTCCACCTCTGTCCCAAAGTAGTAGTTGTAAAAAAAGTGGTGGTAATCGACCATCCAGAGGTGTCCCAATGCACTTGTAAGATTCACATTTATTTGACCTTTATTTAACTAGGCAAGTCAAATTCTTATTTTCAATGACAGCCTAGGAACAGTGGGTTAACTGCCTGTTCAGGGGTAGAATGACAGATTTGTACCTTGTCAGCTCGGGATTTGAACTTGCAACCATCCGGTTACTAGTCCAACTCTCTGACCACTAGGCTACCCTGCCGCCACAAAACAATAAGTGTAATGAGAAGCCCACCACATAGCTGTTAAGCTCATGTTGTCCATGTTTGTCAAACTTGCACAATAAAGATAGCACTACAAATAGTACAGGTTGTTGTAAATTAGACATGTAATCACCCAGAAATTCATTTTAGTGGGGTTTTCTTTTTGAGAATGATCCCTTACAGGCCATGCTAGTCATTCTCCTTTGAATAAAGGTTGAATATTTTAAACCTAACATTATGGTTTTCGCTCAACGAGCAGTCCGCAAATCGGCCTGCCGGACGTCAAGACTAAGGGGCAGTGCTGAAGTTCATCCTGTCGACTGGCATATCCTCTGGGAGTTTGTCAAACCCCAGCTCTTTGCCCTTCTTGGTGCTGTCGTGGTGAGCAACTTAACACAACCCTTACAAAAAAAGATTGCAGTCATTTTGCAGTGTAACTGTAGTTACAGTGCAGTATAACTGCAGTTCAGTTATTCTGCAATTACTGCGTCCAAAATACCACAGTCAATTGCAGTTTCTGCACAGTTTCAAAACTGCAATCTTTTTTGTAAGGGTACTGGACTGTAACATGTAGGCCAAACTCCAGTGGTCGTTGATCTTATTTTCCTCGTGTGTTGAAATGTTGAGTGATTTCAGACACCTCAATTGGAATGGAATGAACCAATCCTGTATTTTTTCCCCCAGCTTGCTTTTGGTGCTGCCATCTTGAACACTCAAATTCCCCTGATGGGCAATCTGGTGAACAGAGTGGCACGCTACATGAGAGAACATACTGGGAATTACATGAGCGATGAGGGAACCTGCTCTGATGTCGCTGATCTCCAAATAAGTTGTCCATGATCTAATTTCAGGGTGTCAAATCGGAGGGCATGTTGTCCGGTCCTCTGGCAGTCTCTATGGGGGTGCCACAGGGTTCAATTCTCGGGCCGACTATTTTCTCTGTATATATCAGTGATGTTGCTCTTGCTGCGGGCGATTCCCTGATCCACCTCTACGCAGACGACACCATTCTGTATACATCTGGCCCTTCCTTGGACACTGTGCTATCTAACCTCCAAACGAGCTTCAATGCCATACAACACTCCTTCCGTGGCCTCCAACTGCTCTTAAACGCTAGTAAAACCAAATGCATGCTTTTCAACCGTTCGCTGCCTGCACCCGCACGCCCGACTAGCATCACCACCCTGGATGGTTCCGACCTAGAATATATGGACGTCTATAAGTACCTAGGTGTCTGGCTAGACTGTAAACTCTCCTTCCAGGCTCATATCAAACATCTCCAATCCAAAATCAAATCTAGAATCGGCTTTCTATTTCGCAACAAAGCCTCCTTCACTCATGCCGCCAAACTTACCCTAGTAAAACTGACTATCCTACCGATCCTCGACTTCGGTGATGTCATCTACAAAATGGCTTCCAATACTCTACTCAGCAAACTGGATGCAGTATATCACAGTGCCATCCGCTTTGTTACTAAAGCACCTTATACCACCCACCACTGCGACCTGTATGCTCTAGTCGGCTGGCCCTTTCTACATATTCGTCGCCAGACGCACTGGCTCCAGGTCATCTACAAGTCCATGCTAGGTAAAGCTCTGCCTTATCTCAGTTCACTGGTCACGATGGCAACACCCACCCGTAGCACGCGCTCCAGCAGGTGTATCTCACTGATCATCCCTAAAGCCAACACCTCATTTGGCCGCCTTTCCTTCCAGTTCTCTGCTGCCTGTGACTGGAACGAATTGCAAAAATCGTTGAAGTTGGAGACTTTTATCTCCCTCACCAACTTTAAACATCTGCTATCTGAGCAGCTAACCGATCGCTGCAGCTGTACATAGTCCATCGGTAAATAGCCCACCCAATTTACCTACCTCATCCCCATACTGTTTTTATTTATTTACTTTTCTGCTCTTTTGCACACCAGTATCTCTACCTGCACATTACCATCTGATCATTTATCACTCCAGTGTTAATCTGCAAAATGTTTATTATTTGCCTACCTCCTCATGCCTTTTGCACACAATGTATATAGACTCTTTAAAATTATTAGATATTTTTTTTAATTCTACTGTGTTATTGACTTGTTTATTGTTTACTCCATGTGTAACTCTGTGTTGCTGTCTGTTCACACTGCTATGCTTTATCTTGGCCAGGTCGCAGTTGTAAATGAGAACTTGTTCTCAACTAGCCTACCTGGTTAAATAAAGGTTAAATAAAAAAAAATATATATATTTTTTAAATTTAACTGTAGATTGAAGAAACTATATCATGTCAAATACATAGTAAAACATATGGTCATGAAATATATTTGCTGGTTACAGCGTCCTGCTTTCTAGGGCAGGGGAGCGAGTAGCAGCAGACATGGGTAAGGCCCTTTTTCAATCTTAACTCAGGGATACATACAGTTGCAGTTATTTCTCTGTTGCAAGCAGAAGGTAGAATAGACCAGTTCCAAGACATGGAGTTGAGTGACTGACTAGATGTCACTAGACCTACTACCTACTGTCCAACTATCAGTCTTGCTAATACAATAGTTCCGTTATTGTTTCAGGCAAAATGTAGCCAACAAGACTGGCATGCTTGTGAACCGTTTGAATGTTCAAGTCTTCCTTCAAACTGGTCGTCGTTTAGGTATGGCTGTGTACGTATGAATTTATTGGATAATTAAAAGTAGTAGGCTACTCCAGCTGGAGACAAGATTTACATACATTAGAAATCATTGAGGATAAGAACACAAAGGCCGGAGTCTTATTTCCATTGTGGTCCTTCAGTGCCTTCGGAAAGTATTCAGAAGCCTTGATTTTCCAACTTCTTTTTACGTTACAGCCTTATTCTAAAATTGATTAAATATATATTTTTTTCATCAATCTACACACAATACACCGTAATGACAAAGCAAAACAGGTTATTAGAAATGTTTCCAGTGAATAAAAAAAACACACATTTACATAGGTATTCAGACCCTTTACTCAATACGTTGTCTTGGCTGTGTGCTTAGGGTCGTTGTCCTGTTGGAAAGTGAACCTTCGCCCCAGTCTGAGGTCCTGAGTGCTCTGGAGCAGGTTTTCATCAAGGATCTCTCTGTACTTTGCTCCATTCATCATTGCCTCAATCCAGACTAGTCTCCCAGTCCCTTCCGGTGAAAAACACCCCCACAGCATGATGCTGCCACCACCATTCTTCACCGTAGGGATGGTGCCAGGTTTCACCTAATACATTACTATCCATCTAGGATTCAAAAGGTGATCAGTTGATATGGCCATGAGAAACTATATCCTAACGCTTTTTCCAGTTGGTGAGAGCCCTCGGCTCTGGGGCCCGTGTTTTCGAGTACCTGTCTTTGGAGCGCCCATTTCCACGGACAAGGTGCAGCCGCATCCCTGACAAATCTCTGACAGGATGGGTGTACTTCATGAAAGTCACCTTCAGGCAAGACCATGTCAGAAAGATAGTATTAACACAAAGACAGACACACACATTATTTGTATCAGTGAGTGCCATTTTTTTCTTTGTTTTTCTTACAGTTACCCAATGAGACCTGGCCAACAGATCCTGAAGAACTTCAACCTCATCATCCCCCTCTCTAAGACTGTCGCTATCGTTGGAGAATCAGGAGGAGGTAATGTCCCATGCGTTTCCATGGAAACAAACACTCAATTAATCTGATTACATAAACAAAGGGCCTATAATGAGATTGTAGAAACATTAGTCTGAAAATAGTATAATTATGTGGAACCTAATGATATATTTATGAAAATGATGTGATTAGTTATGGCTCTCCTACACTGCAGGGAAGTCTACAGTGGCCTCCTTGCTGGAGCTTTCCTTTGACCCCAGCAGTGGTGTGATCATGTTGGATGGCCGGGATATCCGGACACTGGACCCATCTCAGAGGACAAGTCATTTGATTCATCATTCAGGTAAATATCCTACTGTAATCTACACACACAGCTGTATATGTTTTCTAGTGCATATGAGGATAGTTTTTGGGGGGGATTTGTTCTAGGATCTGTCTTCAGGAGCTGTTTTAGTACGCTTAGTTGTATGTATGACATGGCCTTTTAAAGTGATTTTGTCATAACACTAAAAACAAAGTTACGTTGTGTACATTTTCCTCCCATGCTTGCAGGACACTGTGCTGTGATGGAGAACATTTGCTTTGGTAAGCGGGGGCTACTGATGCTAAGGTCATTAATGCTGCCAAGCAGGCCAACGACCACCGCTTCCTCACAGACTTTCCAGATGGATACAACCCTGTGGTGGGTAAGTGACAACACATTAGTGAGGAAAAAAACATAGATTTTTGAGTGAGTCTCCCAGAACGGCCCAGAACGTTATAATGTCCTGATTTATTACAAGTCTATACCACTCTAATAAACCCCAGACACACATACTCAATGCATTCCCCTTTTCTCAATCAATCAATCAATCAAATGTATTTATAAAGCCCTTTTTACATCAGCAGTTGTCACAAAGTGCTTTTACAGTAAGTGCTTTTATTTAATATTGTATCTCTGTGGACACACATGTATCTTCTCTTCCTAGGCTGGAATTGCTGAGCAAAGGAGGGCTGCTGACCTCATCTGCAGGCAGAGATCAGAGGAACAGATGTGAACAGTACTTTGCAGAGCTGCCAACTCTCACTTGATTGGCCATGAGACAAACGCACGCATTTGACCCTCTTTTCACGCTCTCACGGCACACCTCTTATATCTCACAAATAGTAAAGTACTGCTTTTATTTTTCAAATTTGTCCATTGTATAGTCAGCACGTTAACTTTTCGACACTACTCCAAATTCTTTTGAAATCGGAGCATCTGCGCCTGCAATTTAACATCACGAGCGGAATCTCTATCATTGTACTATCATTGTCCTGTCTTGCCACAGCACTGTGAACCGCTTCACATTGAAGCATATGATTGGTCTAGTTATGTAAAGGATCAAGGTGATTGGATGCATGTTTTAAAGAAACACCCCTCAAGATTAGAGTGGAGCTGAATGGAGAGAGAAAATGATCTACTGAGTTTATAAAACTAAAGAGAGCAGCACGGTAGCGCTGTTTCATGTACAATGTTTTCAATAAAATTAGGTTGCTGTTACTCCCATCTTATTGCAGAATGCAGTCTTCTGACAGCATGCACTAAAGTCGATTTAATCCACACTTGCATTAGTCCCCTCGATTGGTGATTGGCATTTAGGCTGTGACAACAAAAAGGCAGCAGACAGACCTACAGTATGTTTTAGCAAGGAAGTTTGGTAGGATGACTTGCTTTGTAATTATGAAAATCATTTTGTCAAACCAGATTTTGAACCCAAACTTGTAAGTTTGATTCTAGAAGGGGAATGTTAAATATAAAATAATTTGGGTAGAGTGTAGGGGCAGATTCATGTTATATTGTCTTCAGGAGATTTTATTAGCTATTTACTTAGTTTAGTCTGATCAATAGAACAATTCTCATTCTTAACAATGAGCTAAAATATTGGGTAATTACTGTGCTTGTCAGCAAGAACACTACTGTTATTCCCCACACTTATTTTAATATTACACTAATCACATATTTGAAATCTGATATGACTACAGTGCATTCGGAGAGTATTCAAACCCCATGACTTTTTCCACATTTTGTTACCTTACAGCCTTCTTCTAAAATTGATACATTTGTTTTTCCTCTTATCAATCTACATACAATTACTGCATAATGACAAAGCAGAAACAGGTTTGAATTTTGGGGGGAAAATGATTAAAAACTGAAATATTACATTTACATAAGTATTCAGACCCTTTACTAAGTACTTTGTTGAAGCACCTTTGGCGGCGCTTACAACCTTGAGTCTTCTTGTGTATGACGCTACAAGCTTGGCACACCTGCATTTGGGGAGATTCTCCCATTTGTCTCTGCAGATCCTCTGAAGCTCTGTCAGGTTGGATGGGGAGCATCGCTGCACAGCTATTTTCAGGTCTCTCCAGAGATGTTCGATTGTGCTCTGGCTGGGCCACTCAAGGACATTCAGAGACTTGTCCCGAAGTCACTCCTGCGTTGTCTTGGCTGTGTGTTTAGGATCGTTGTCCTATTGGAAGGTGAACCTTCGCCCCAGTCTTAGGTTCTGTGTGCTCTAGAGCAGGTGTTCATCAATGATCTCTCCATACTTTGCTATGTTCATCTTTCCCTCAATCCTGACTAGTCTCCCAGTTCCTGCCACTGAAAAACATGGTGCTGCCACCACCATGCTTTACCGTAGGGATGGTGCCAAGTTTCCAACTTTCCACCTGAGAACAGGGATCAATTCCTACTTCCAAACATCTCACTGTTTCTAGCATTTTGCCTCTCCCTATCTCATTTCATTACTGTCTGAATAAAGTGTGAAACCACCTAAAACTTTACATTTCATCACCTAAAAACCCAAAAGTAACAAAGTCGTTGAATATTGGGTGTTCATTTAATGTTCAAAGCATCCCGAATACACATATTTTCCCACCCTGGTCATAGGACTTAGCCATGTAAAAATACATAGAATTGCAGGAAATGAGCTTTAAAACAGTAAAATCTTCCTGGAGGAGGACCCCCAGTCCCCCATCTAGAGATTGTGTCAGGGGGCAATGGAATTCACATGGCAAAACTCACTCCAAGCTTTCTTCAAAAGTTGCCAGCCCTGACTTTTATATAGCACAAAACTGTAGACCTACAATGTGAACTGAAAATGCTTGTCGTAATGTACTTTTGTGACATAGCCGTTGCCTAAGAAATGAAAAGGACGTATATGTCTTATAACTAGTTTGATGTTGGTGTGAAGTTGCTTTAGTTTAATGGTCCAATGTCAAATTTCATTTTATACAAGCCAAATGTATGGGTGGACAAACGCGATCATATTTTATTGTGCCTCGAGGCTGCAGAAATTGCAAGTGTTAATCATGTGCTCATAATAGGAAGAGAATACTAACTGTACAATACAGTATGTGATTGTGGTTTTAAAGGGGTTACTTGGACCTGACCTGTATATTTCAGTAAATTTAGCAAGAATTTGAGGGGGGCATTTATAATGATCATTGTCTGAACAGATAATACGATGTGAAAATGGTGGATCTAGGCTAGCTAAATCCATTAACAGGCTTCTTAGAACCGGATTTAAACAGGCTGTTTAACTGGACCTCTGATTGGGGATTTATTCAGGAGGGAACATTGCAACAAAATGGAGTATTGCTTTTTAGTAAACATTTCTGCTGATTGACCACATGAGAATGACAGTGACACAGGCTCATAATAATTATTTTTGACTGGGAATGGGCGATTTTTGCATGCAGTTCATAATCTGGCCTTTAGATGCCCGTGTAGCAGCATCATTGTAGCTGAGAACAGCTAGCTAACGCGTATCACAAATATCCCCAAACCCTGGGGCTGCTTTTCACTAGTTAGCTAGTTAAAGACTAGCTTTATTGACAAAATATGCAGAAGTATGAAAAGCTTGAAAAGATTGGAGAGGGTAAGTGTCTGTTTCTTTCCCAGGATTTCTCTTGCTGATAATGTTTTCCGTTAGCATTGCTATGACTGCTACTAGCTAATAATAATAATAGCTAGCTAATAGTAATGTTATCAGCAATCATATCCGTAATTTTAAATGACAAGTCATTACTAAGTGACACGTTTGATAGTGTTTAGATATTTGGTAGTATTTACTAACGTTAGCAGCAAGCATAAGCTACGACAACATTTAGCTAACGTTAGTTACCTACATTACTATTAGCTAGTTGTCTGACGCGTTAGCTTGCGTGCTAACAAAATATAGCTAGTTCAACTAGACATGTTGACGTATCAATAAAAATATGTAACATAAGTTATATTCTCGTCGGCATCTGGTTAAATTAGTTGAAGTTGGCTGCTAGTTAGCTTTTCATTATTCTATGTAAATAATGAAACTAGTTAGCCCAGTCCAGGGCAAGTTAGCTAGCTACCTTGCTAATTAGCACAACCCATTCAGTCAAGCTAGCTAGCGAACGTTGTGATTTCTTTCTCCAGGTACATATGGAACTGTTTTCAAAGCAAAAAACAGAGAAACGCATGAAATCGTGGCTTTGAAAAGAGTGAGATTGGATGACGACGACGAGGTAGGCATTTTTTGAGACTACAAATACAGCTACTTTAGTTTGCTGTCCAACTGGTTAGCATATTTTTGATGGCTCAATTTGGTTGCTGCTGTACGCTAGGGCGTATTCATAAAGCAGATTATGTTGCAAAACGTTTCACACACACGGCATCAAGCCCGAAGAGAGCTCCCACTGCAGGTGTGAAATGTTTACTGGTCTGTTTGATAGGACTCGAGTTTTCAAATGACACCACTTTGTCACCTGCTTACGACTGCAAGTTTTTTTTACAGTGCCATGGAGGGACCTACCTGAAATTAGGACCTAACTAAAATTATTGTTTTAGCAGCTGTTTGGCTAATGATTACACCCCTTGTTTCTTGTAGGGGGTCCCAAGTTCTGCCCTGCGAGAAATTTGCCTCCTGAAAGAACTGAAGCATAAAAACATTGTGAGGTAGGTCTGAAGTGAAATTTGTCAAATGTATTTATGCCGTAGCATAGTTAGACCGGCCTGACTCAGTAAGTAGTAGTAAGTTACTTTTCAAGTGTGTTATAATTAGCATTAGATTAAATATCTAGCTGTGCAAAGAGTTTAATTGACAATTCATTTTGTTTTCCCAAGGTTGCATGATGTTCTGCACAGTGACAAGAAGTTAACATTGGTGTTTGAATTTTGTGACCAGGTGAGTGTTGCGTTGTTGCCAGATGTATGCAGATGACATTATTGTATAAAGAGGAGTTTGTAGTTATGACAATTTACCAATAGATTTGACTGACCGTTGTAAAGTAGATGTTCAGGTTCAACTATAAGGGTTTTGTACTTTTCACCAGTTTGATATGATGAGAAGAAATGTAATGTTGCTGATAGAACTTCTGACGTTTACAACCACAGGATCTAAAGAAGTATTTTGACAGCTGCAATGGAGACCTAGATCCAGAAACGGTCAAGGTGAGTCATTGCTATTAGGTCCCGGCACAATTATCGTGTAACCGACAATTATAACAACAACACACACAAAAACAAACATTATCATTTGTTTTTTTTAAACCGAGATGTTAACAAAGCTCTGTTGTAGATCATTTTCTAAGATGCATTATGATCCATGACAAGCTCAAAATACTTTTCTACAAAAAATGACAGTTATGACAATAACCAATAACCACACAGGGATGCAAACTAGTGACCTTTAGGTGAAATTTGAGTCCAAAATAGGTGACGTAATGAGCAGATCAAATCTTTCAGTTAGTGTGAAAATTAAGTGGCTAATAAAGTCAGACGGCTAACGTTACAACATCAGATGAGTTACGTTAGTAACCTAACCAATTTGCTATAGTATTAACTGGTATACTACTCCTTGCCGGTGTTGTGCCGAAAATCTCCCCCCTGCCAGAATCCCCCCCCCCCCCCTGTTTCAAGTGTATTAGTCTATAAATAAATCTCTTTGCCAAAATTCATCATCTCGTCCATGACTTATTCGACTAGTAGTTGTTCTGAAATGTTTATTGCTTGCCTACATTTTACTCCCTCTATGTTTAATATAACACGCATACATTAATTATTCATTTCCGTTTCCTGTCCTGACGTGAAGTTTGTTCTATAGAAAGTATTTGACTCTAGCCACAAAATTAAGGAAATTAGGTGGGGGGAAGGAAATTAGGTGGGGGGAAGTATGTAGGCAAGGCCATTTTCTTGCCTGCATTTTCTTGAAACCCCCCCCCCTTCTTTCTTGGGACTGCAAGGCCTGGCATACTTATGAATCATTTTGGTAGCTCATGGTGACCAGTAGTGTGTGTGTGCAACAAAGTATTTGACTCAAGCCACAAAATTAAGGAAATTAGAAGGGGGGGATTTGAGCAGTGCCATTTTCTTGCCTGCATGCGCGTTCACGCGAAAGGGGCACAACACTGTTCATCACGTTATAATGTGGTAGTTGCTTACTGGACCCTGGCAATCTGTGTGAAATGTTTCCTAGCGAACTAATGTTTTCCCTCTGTGGTTAATTTTCAGAATGAGAGAATTAGGTGAAAATGAGACGTTGCTTGTGAGTTAGGGGGGGTATTTTTGCACACATGTAGCCTTGTGTACTTGTTCGATGTCTACTATAGTGGCCACTATAATAGAGCAAACAGAATGCCTGTTTGTTTCTTTCTTTCTACTTTAACCCTAGGATGCAGAGTAAACATGGCGCCCCAAGAATGCATATGCCGGGTCAAAATGTCCCCATAATATAATATCTGTTTTATTTATGTGTCTAAAATATGATAAATTTTGTGGAACATAATTATTTTTGAGTGATTTGTACATTTCAATAATTATTTTGTTTTGAAATGTTTTTAGTCGCTCTTCAACAGTTTGATACAAATTTCAATGATAATATATTATGAAAATTCATTACAGCTATTGAAAATATGAGCACATGTTTCTTACAATCAATCTTACAAAGTTTCACATTCAACCTTTTAGTGTGAAGAACGAAATACAGTTTCTTGCGAAAGTATTCCTCCCCCTTGGCATTTTTTATATTTTGTTGCCTTACAACCTGGAATTATAATTGATTTATTTGGTTGTTTTGTATCATTTCATTTACACAACATTCCTACCACTTTTAGGATGCAAAATCGTTTTTATTGTGAAACAAACAAGAAATAACACAAACTGAGCTTCAGCGTACATAACTGTTCACCCCACAAGTCAGTACTTTGTAGAGACACCTTTTGCAGCAATTACAGCTGCAAGTCTCTTTGTATATGTCTCTATAAGCTTGTCACATCTAGCCACTTGGATTTTTGCCCATTCTTCAAGGCAAAACTGCTCCAGCTCTTTCAAGTTGGATGGGTTCTGCTGGTGTACAGCAATCTTTAAGTCATACTACAGATTCTCAATTAGATTGAGGTCTGGGATTTGACTAGGCCATTCCAAGACATTTAAATGTTTCCCCTTAAACCACTCAAGTGTTGCTTTAGCAGTATGCTTCGGGTCATTGTCCTGCTGGAAGGTGAACCTCTGTCCGAGTCTCAAATCTCTGGAAGACTGAAACAGGTTTCCCTCAAGAATTACCCTGTATTTAGAGCCATCTGTCATTCCTTCAATTCTGACCAGTTTCCCAGTCCCTGCCGATATGGAAAAATATCCCCACAGCATGATGCTGCCACCATCATGCTTCACTGTGGGGATTGTGTTCTCGGGGTGAAGGGAGGTGTTGGGTTTGTGCCAAACATAGCGTTTCCATGATGGCCAAAAAGTTACATTTTAGTCTCATCTGACCAAAGTACCTTCTTCCATATGTTTGTGGAGTCTCCCACATGCCTTTTTGCGAACACCAAATGTGTTTGCTTATTTTTATTTTTAAGCCATGGCCTTTTTCTGGCTGCTCATCCGTGAAGCCCAACTCTGTGGAGTGTACGACTTAAAGTGGTCCTATAAACAGATTCTCCAATCTCAGCTGTGGAGCTTTGCAGCTCCTTCAGGGTTGTCTTTGGTCTCTTTGCTGCCTCTCTTGGCAGGTTTGTTATGGTGCCATATTCTTTCCATTTTTTAATAATGGATTTAAAGGTGCTCTGTGGGATGTTCAAAGTTTCTGATATTTTTTTATAACCCAACTCTGATCTGTACTTCTCCACAACTTTGTCCCTGACCTGTTTGGAGAGCTCCTTGGTCTTCATGGTGCCGCTTTCTTGGTGTTGCCCCTTGCTTACTGGTGTTGCAGACTCTGGGGCTTTTCAAAACAGGTGTGTGTGTGTGTGTACTGACATCATGTGACACTTAAGATTGCACACAGGTGGACTTTATTTCTACTTCTACATTGGCACACACTGTACAAAGATTTTTCTTTTGTGTTATTGACTACGTTTGTTTGTGTGTAACTCTGTTGTTTTTGTCGCGCTGCTTTGCTTTATCTTGGCCAGGTCGCACCAGATCTTATTTCGGGCTTCATAGCAAAGGGGGTGAATACATATGCACACACACCACTTTTCCGTATTTATTTTAGAATTTCTTGAAACAAGTAATTTTTTAAATTTCACTTCACCAATTTTGACTATTTTGTGTATGTCCATTACATTAAATCTGAGTAAAAATCAATTTAAATGACAGGTTGTAATGCAACATTATAGGAAAAACGCCAAGGGGCGATGAATACTTTTGCAAGGCACTGTAAAACCACCGTAAACATGTTTTTACAATATTTCAAAACATTTATTTGAAAATCCAAAGTTCATCATCAATATAAACGACCACGAACAATTGTGAATTCAGAAAACATGAACACTAAATAGGAACAAAGTCTGCGTGTGTGATTCTGTCTTAGTCCATCCATTTGTTACAAACCACAAGCATGTGACTGCTCTTTACAGACGGGTGTGTTGCACTGAGAACACCAGCAGCTGACTTTTCTATCCTTTGCACTTGGGCAGAGCTGGCACCTCTTCTGGTCCTGGCTGCTCTGAGTGGTGGTGGCATGGCTCTCTTTCATCACACCATAAATATGTTATCAATTTGTATTGTTGTAGCAAAAAGCAATGCAGTGATTTCCGTAGGAAATACATGCAGGTCATATTTGACCCACATGAAAACTTGGGGTAGTGATGCAATTGTTTTTTTTTTTTTTAAGAAATTTTAAAAAACAAAACTAGGATGTTAGAACATTAAAGACACATTATTTAAGTAATTCCTGGAATAATGATGACATTTTTGGGGATCAATACAGCAACAAAACAAACATGACCAGGCATATGCATCCTAGGGTTAAGATGTTCTTTTTCCCAAATGCAATATTTAGATGTGTGTGGTCACAGGCATTCTATTATAAAGGCTAACTGCAATATTAGTGTATTGTTTTTTTTCAGGACTTGAGTGTCATTTGCAGTAAAATCAAGGCAACAAATGACATTGGATTGCTTTCCTTACAGTTTTTAGTTGGGTTAGGTTCACATTAACCACTTTTTATTTTACACACAGAGACTGATCATGTAGATCATATTCTTTGTTTTAATTAGTTAACCTGCATTCCCCCCTAGCAGGGATTTTTGTGATTTGTTTCAATGCAACAATAAAAAAGTGTCACCTTTTTGGGCCCTCATCAGTTTGCATCCCTGATGACAATGAATTGTTATCCCAAATTCCGTAATCGTCACGGCCTTAATTGAGATTCAAATAAGGAGCAGAATATGGCTCTAATGATGTCCCTTCAGGATTTTGTGGCAATTTTTTTTATTTTTTTTTATATATATTTGTTTTTGCTTGGCAATATGTAAATATTTTGTTACAAATGCGCTGACAAGGGGAAAAGTTTGTAAATGTGTGGCTTGGTTGAACCATATTATGCTCTAACATGTGCAGTGATTGGTTGAAATTGCTAACCCTCTTTTTCAGTCAGTTTTATGTGATATTGTGATGAATTGACTGTTTTAATGCTGTGATTGGTCAAATTTGCTAGCCCTCGCAAAATATTATTGATTTTGCAAAAAGTTTGCGATTGCAATTTTTTTGTATCACTTTGAAGAATGCCTCCAATGACTATCTCATTGAGAGTGAGAATACTGTAGTATTACTGCCTTGTGTTTCTGTATCTCTGTGCTTAACTTGGTCTTCCCCTACTTTCTGTATGTGCAGTCATTCATGTACCAGCTGTTGAAGGGGCTTGCCTTCTGCCACAGTCGGAATGTTCTCCACAGAGACCTGAAGCCACAGAACCTTCTCATCAACAGGGTAAGTCTGTGGAATATTGACCGTTTTTTAATTTCTAGTTCTAGAAAGTCCTAACAGAAATGTTGTTGCTTAGTTAGTGAGAAAGTATTTCCCTTTTTAAATGTGGTATGATTTGCTTAATTTAGAATGGGGAATTGAAGCTGGCTGACTTTGGCCTGGCTCGAGCCTTTGGAATCCCAGTGAGATGTTACTCAGCAGAGGTGGGATATTGACTACATGTTTATATGCAATTACATGATTCATTGGGATACTGGCAAACAATTACTGGCCTAACTTACTGGTGACACTCAAGCTTCTCTCTCTCTCTCCTGAAGGTTGTGACGTTGTGGTATAGGCCCCCAGATGTGCTCTTCGGTGCCAAGCTTTATTCTACCTCCATTGACATGTGGTCTGCTGGATGCATATTTGCAGGTATGTGTAACGTCAAGGTTAAAATTGAGACGCGAATTCAAGGGGGATGATCTTACCTGTGTTTTATAATGCTCAAATAAGTTGGGGCCTCTGCAGACCTGCCAACCTGCCACACATGTTGCTGCGTACCAAGCACGTAATTTGAAGACAAAGTATGCTGGTATGAAAAACGACCCCAAAGTACACAAAAAGAGGCATCTCGTCGGCACGTTGTGGTTTTTGACTTCGGCCGTCTGAAGTTGGAGCAGAACCAATCAGAGGACTCGGTCGAGGAGAAAAAACAGGGAGGAAGAGGCTAATAGACAATCTTTGGAAATAATCTCTAGCCCTCCGCTCCTGCGGCACCTGTAATCGTAGTACTATTTTCCTCTTTTGAGCTGGATGGCATCTCTCCCCTTCCCGTACCACTGCTGTATAAGGAAAAGGGTAGAACAAATTGTGAAGTTGAACAAACTGTTTGCCAAATGCACGGACTAAGAAATTGCATAAGTTAGGCAAGCACATAACCAATATTATTTTGTAGTTAGTTAAAGCGCTACGGCGTCATTATAACAAAGGTATTTGGCTACAAAGTTTAGTCAACTAAGCGAGAACACTTTCTAGCCCGCACATGCTTTGATCTCCCCACCAGTAGCAGGCACAAGTGCGTCGACAAGCAAGGAAACGTGCAGTGTTGCGGTAGTTTTGTGCACGTCGCTGCGTGGCTGGAAACGTACATGGCGGAGAGCTGTTCCGCTAATACCATCCTTCACAGGTTATGTCGGTCTGTGAAAGTTTAGTAGGCCTATGTTAATGAATCAGTTCTTAATTTACCTTTTCAGATACAGTACCAGTCAACTTTGGACACACCAACTCGTTTATTTGACTAGTTCTGATTTGTAGAATAATAGTAAAGACATCTAAACTATGAAATAACACATGGAATCATGTAGTAATAAAAAAAGTGTTTAACAATTGAAAATATATTTTAATAATATTTTATTTTATTCAAAGTAGCCACCCTTTGCCTTGATGACAGCTTTGCACACTCTTGGCATTCTCTCAACCAGCTTAATGAGGTAGTCACCTGGAATGCTTTTCAATTAACAGGTTTGCCTTGTTAATTTGTGGAATTTCTTTCCTTAATGCGTTTGAGCTAATCAGTTGTGTTTGTGACAAGGTAGGGTTGGTATACAGAAGATAGCCCTATTGGGTAAAAGACCAAGTCCATATTATGGCAAGAACAGCTGAAATAAGCAAAGAGAAACTACAGTCTATTGTTTAAGACATGAAGGTCAGTCAATCCGGAAACTTTCAAGAACTTTGAATATTTCTTCAAGTGCAGTTGCAAAAACCGTCAAGCGCTATGATGAAACTGGCTCTCATGAGGACGGTCACAGGAAAGGTAGACCCAAAGTTACCTCTGCTGCAGAGGGTAAGTTAGAGTTGACTGCACCTCAGATTGAAGGCCAAGTAAATGCTTCACAGAGTTCAAGTAAGAGACACATCAACTGTTCAAATGAGACCTGCGTCAATCAGACCTTCATGTTAGAATTGCTGCAAAGGACACCAATATGAAGATACTTTTTTTTTTAGTGGGTGGATCAGCTTTAATATTGCGGATAGATTGTTGCTTCCATCAATGTAATTGTCTGCATCATTTCCAATCCCCTATGTATACACTACCGTGCAGAAGTTTGGAGTCACTTAGAAATGTCCTTTGTTTTTGGAAAAAAAAAGCACATTTAATTGATCAGAAATACAGTGTAGACATTTGAGCCTGTCAACGAACCCACAAATGCTGATGCTCCTGATATTCAACTCGTCTAAAGAAGGCCAGTTTTATTACTTCTTTAATCAGAACAACAGTTTTCAGCCGTGCTAACATAATTGCAAAAGGCTTTTCTAATGATCAATTAGCCTTTCAAAATGATCAACTTGGATTAACTAACACAACGTGCCTTTGGAACACAGGAGAGATGGTTGCTGATAATGGGCCTCTGTAAGCCTATGAAGACATTCCATTTAAAAATCAGCCGTTTCCTTCTACATTTACAACATTAACAATGTCTCCACTGTATTTCTGATCAATTTGATGTTATTTTATTGGACAAAAATGTGATTTTCTTTCAAAAACGAGGACATTTCTAAGTGACCCCCAAGCTTTTGAACGGTAGTGTACCTACATGCATTTTTAAAAAAAAAATTATATACTTTCCTATATTATTCCCCTCCCCTACCACCCCTCCCCTAATTGGAGTAAACTACTAATCAATAACACTTAGGTTTCACTACTTCCAGCTTATGCATACTATACACATTTTACAGACACAATCTGTTAGTTATCTTCTTTTCTTTTTCCTGTCCTTTCTCTACTTCCAGTTTGATTTCTATTTGCTGTATATTTGTAACTGTGCTGTTTCACAAAAGTTCTGAACCTATATATATACATTTTACAGACCCCGTATGTTTTACATTTGTTATCTTGTTATTAGTCCCACCCTTCAGCTCCATTCAACTCCTCCCATCTATCCCTTAATTTCCATTTGCCATATATTTTTCAACTGTGCTGTGATGCTTCACAAAAGTACTGAACCTTTCTATTCTCATTAGTTTCTACAGATTGTAAATTTTTAAAATGTTTGCTAAATAATTATAATATTATTGATTGATTGACTATGACTTTTCAAATCACGCAGTATTGCTACCTGCTGTATTAGCTCTAGGGAAATGTTACCATTCCTGGACCTGTGACCAAAAACGAGCTACACAAGGACAGTACCAGAAAAAGTTTTGAATCTGGTGTCGTTTTGCGTGTCAATTCATAAGCAGTGTGCCATGGAATCAGTACGTTGCAAATCTCTTCCCAACTATTTTGCAATTGATATTCCAAATAGCCTACAGTAAGCCAGACTACTACATTGCATCCAGTAATTGAATTAATTTAGAATTTTGTCCCCAAACAAAATGAAGAAGCCACTTTACATTTTCACAAGACCATCTATATAAATACACCTATTAATTTGAATAATCATTACCCCTAAATTTAACCTAGAAAAAATGTGAGCGTCATTGAGACCTCAATTTCATTTAGGATCAAATACTAGACCAGTGTTTCCCAACTTCAGTCCTCAAGTCCCCCCAACAGAACACATTTTTGTTGTAGCCTTGGACAAACTCAACAGATTCAACTAATTGAGGGAAGGATGATTAGTTGACAAGTTGAATCAGGTGTGCTTGTCCGGGGCTAAAATTAAAATGTGTACTGTTGGTGGTACTCAAGGAATTGAGTTCGGAAATAGTATTTGACTAGATAACTGTGTTGGCTCCATTGTTTGATATAATTTATGGCAGTTACAGGTTTTTCAAAATACTCTAACCTCCTGAGGGGGCCACTGACATTAACTTGTTTAGTGAGCTACTGAAGACCAGCCAATTATGAAGTACCCATAACGGTCTATAGCCGGGAACTCCAACCCTGTTCCTGGAGAGCTAGCCTCCTGTAGCTTTTCGTTTCGACCCCAGTTGTAACCAACCTGATTCAGTTTATCAACCAGCTAATTATTAGAATCAGGAGCACTAGATAAGGGTTGGAACAAAAACCTACAGAATGGTAGCTCTCCAGGGACCGGGTTGGAGAGCCCTGGTCTATAGCCTACCATTCATACTGGGAGTCTTCTGCCAACATCTTTATTAGGCTAAAAACAGGTGCATTTGCCTATGATTTGATCTGTGGGGTTGTCACACGCTCGCTGCCATGGGGTCCAACGCCACGCTGAAGTGGTACTCATAAAAATGATTTAAGGTTGGCAGGTCTGCCTCATGTCTTTTTTTTTTGAGTCTACAATAACTTATCTTTTATTTATTTTTTAGAGTTGGCAAACGCTGGAAGGCCTCTTTTCCCGGGTAATGACGTCGACGACCAGCTGAAGAGGATCTTCAGATATCCTTTCCGAGATGTTTTCGATAGTTAACCACCAAGTTCAGCACACTGTCCATTTTGTTGTGTGGTATGTAGAAACAGAACACATGAACTAAAGTTTGTCCACTTTGTTGAGATGAAATCTATTGTAATGACTCAACTTGACGAGTCCTATTTAGTGGTGACAAGTCATTCCTTAATGCTGTTGTGGCACATTGTTGGGTACACCAACTGAAGAACAGTGGCAGACAATGACAAAGCTCCCAGACTACAAGGTAGTCAAACCCACTCATTTTGTGAATTACAGTTGATCATATAGAAATCCATGTTTTCTACTGCCTGCCAGGAAAAAAATGTGATTATATGATTTACAAGGTATGAGATGAATGGCAGTTTCCAGATCACAGATTCATCTCTAAGAGAAGGAACACATATTTTCTGCTCTGCTGTTTGTTTACATTGTTGTTGTTGTTGTCTACAGCCGTACCCCATGTATCCAGCCACGACCTCACTGGTGAATGTTGTCCCCAAACTCAGTAGCACAGGACGGGATCTGCTACAGGTTAGTATTGCGCCCCCCCCTCCCCAAATGACCATTTTATATTATTCAGTATACAATGTATTATCATGCTATACCATCCCTTGATGTTAACATCAATTTACAATCCAATGTCCTTCACTCTTCTATTCTATAGCTCTGAATTCATATGTTTGCACAGATACATATGTTGCAAACCCACACAAGTGGCATTAAAACAACATGCATGTGTCTGGAGTTGTGTAGTTTGTAACTAGTTGACCGCTTAGCTGGGAAAGTCAATTTACCACCAGGTGGAGCCAGTGCAAGGCTTTTTCCCAAACCTAACTTGAATCAAAGACAGTATGAATTGTATTTATTTAACTAGGCAAGTCAGTTAAGAACAAATTCTTATTTTATAATGACGGCCTACCCTGACCAAACCCTTCTCTAACAACGCTGGGCCAACTGCACCGCCGTATGGGACTCCCATGAAGATACTAGACTAAAACTTGCTTCTCCAATAGAAATCCTCGATCACACATGTTGGCGATGTCATAGCGATGTTGGCTAACAAAGGAAGAATTTTGGACTTCCCAAACCCTGTTCTGTTTCGCAAGCGTTCCCAGAAGTTTCGCGATGTTGCGCCTGTGGGTTTAGAAACTGCTTGAATGCTCAAGAAATGTTTCCGTACAAATGCATATTTTTAGTCACATTCTCTCTTTTTTTTCTTCCTTTAGAATCTTTTGAAGTGTAATCCTGTCCAGAGGATCTCTGCAGAAGAGGCATTGCAGCACCCCTACTTTGCTGATTTCTGCCCACCGTAGATGAGATGCCAAAACACACGTCACTTAACTGAACCTCAGACATCGGACTCAATCCTCTTTCTCTCCATCTCTACAGGACCTGTCTATCCTGACTCCCTGCAAGACTCATCTCCCACCAGCACCTGTTTTAACTAAGACTTCCCTTCAGTATATCCTGTTGTGCCTCCTAATGGAATTGAGTCCTTGTCTGCTCTGCAAGATTTTAGGTTCTATTAGCAAGCCGGTTTGTCTTCTCTTTGTCTGTTAAGCACATTAAGCGCACTGACATAGGAACATAACATGTAGCGATGAACAATTCTGCACCCGGAGAAACGGTGAATCCTTCTGAGCCAATAGCTGCAGTGCAGAGTAAGCGGTTTGAACAATTGCATTAGTGTGCTGCATAATGTACTGGCAAAAATGTAGTTATTTGGATACATTCTTCAAATAGTGTTTGTGCCACTGCTGTTATTAACGTGTCAATATTGCATTAATAGTTTATGATAAGATTGGAGACAGTCTTCCTTGTCCTTCATCATAGTCTAAACCATTTTCCACTTACTTTAATAGGAGATTGTAAAACAGAGGAGGAGGTTTATTTATATTCATCAGTTACTTCTCAGGCTCTCTATTTAGCTTTTTGTATTAGATACATTTTTTTGTGCACTTTGGGTAAATGGCATTTTTCTTTTTTTAATAGTTTAGATCTTGTCCGCGGTCAAGTAAAGTTGAACACGAAGACGGGGTCAACATATGTGTTTTGAACAGTGGACCATACGTACTTGAGTAATTGCTTTTATTTTTTTAGTTTCATTTTGTAACTTTCTACCATCTTTACTCATTGACCTGATGTCTTCTAGCTTAATGAAAGTGAAGTGAGAGCGGGGGACATCCGTTGATACCTATATTACTACATTACGATTGTTTTGCACCACTGACTTTAGCTGTGTTCACGCAGATGGGTAACTTAATTTTTGGCAAAGAACTAGTAGGTTTTGCAGTGTTGTTTTACTCCAGGTAGTCGCTACTTATCCCACGAAAGCCAACATTTTTAACTCCTCTTTGAGGTTGCTGTCAACTACCAAAACTTTGGTTTTGATCAATAGGGAAAATATTTCATTTTGATGTAAGAGAAAAAAATAATAGAATGCATGTATTTATTGATAATTGAATGTCTGCTTATGTATGCATTTAGTCTCTTTTTTTTATATATAAATATACAACACATTACCTTTCATGGGTTGCAATGTTCTCCTTATTAAAATAATGAAACGTGTGACACTTAGTTCTTAATGCTTTGGCTGTGTGTGTGTGTGTGTGTTTGCATCCGAGTTGAGTTGGGACATCACAAGATTCCATTATCACATGTAAAGACAAGCAATTCCCCGTGCTTATTTTAGAAAAGAGTACTGTAGAATATTAGTTTAAATATGACATGATTTTAATCTTTATTTAGAATTACGAGTGAACTTTGCACTTTCCTATTATCATAGTTTTATTGTAGGACTTGGGTTAAGTATTTAGACACTTGCTGTCAGTCAGTGGTCTCGACAGTTCAATAAAGTGGACTTAAAAGTTGTTTCTTGTTCTGCTTTTTGTTGTTGTGTGGAAAAGGATTTAGAATTTGCCCATTTATTTCTGTTTAAGTCAACTGAGCCCTGTCAATATCAGAGCTGGGGCACGGTGGAGAAGATGGATGTCCCAAGTGGAGAGCCTTTGTTGCAACTTTCTGCCCTACGCACCAGCAGGCGCAACAGGGATGAGTGAGTTTCTGTTAAGCTGTTACCATGATTACAGACCAATGAATTTAAAGTTACCTTTTAGCCCCAAATATTATTGCCAAGACCCCAGTTACACAACCGGTCCAAGTAGTTGAAGGAAGCCATATGGAGGGAGGCATTGTGTTGTGTAGGGGTGGATGATCTGATCTACACTGATTAACCGATGCACCAAACAATGCTGATTACATTTCCAGATAATCCATCACGCTTCACATAAAATTGAGAATGTTACACTTGATAAAGAGAGGGTATAAAGTATTTAATGACTACTTAAGGTCAATCACAAATAATATATCACATATACAGTACATAGAGCCAGATGAACCTAGTTCAGTTCCACAGCTGTCTGTGGGCCTCCAACAGGGTGAGGAATACTATAATCCATACTCTACTTTAATCGTCTACACTTGTCTAAAAATGTGGGCACAATCAGAATGTGGGCGAGATCAGGACAAAGGACGCATATGAGAACCAGGTATAAGCAGAACTGTAAACTCTAGTCTTACAGAAATATAACATACAATAACTTGACCTGCAAATATTGGTCAGAAAACATATCCCAGCGTCTCATCCCCATGTTCAATACATCATGGTCACTGAATATTGCACAACCCCAAGCCTAATTTTGTCATGGTGATTTTTCATGACCATGAAGATTGTAGAGTAGGCTACCACAGAACACGGAAATGAACCATCTGGTTCCCAGCAAAGTAATGAGTAACAAGGCTGATAATGCACTAGCGGTGGTCAAGAGACAATGGTCATGCAAGAAGGAAAAGAGGTAAGATGCAATAACAATTCACATTATACTTAAGCTGCCAGAATAAAGGTCTTTAGACTATTGTGTTGACATAAATATATAACACTGTCATCTACTAGGCTGTAATTAATTATGCTATAAAATATCCATGAAAAGACTTGAATCAATAGGCACAACCAGTATTGCCGGTATTATTAAAATATGACAGGACAATGTCCATATTCAGCTTTAGACTACTGAGTAATTATGTGGCTGCTGCTCTGCTGTTGTTTGACTGGCAGTAAGGAGAAGGAGAGGAGGGCAGGGATGAGTAAGGATTGTAGAAGGAGACAGTACATTGTACAGAGTATTCATAAAACTGTAGCATAGCAAGTTTACCACTTCTTTTATTGTTAATCTGACTTTAAAATGAATTCATTGTAGATTTGATTTACGCTTGCATCATAATTGTTACAAGGCATTATGTCTGTGTTTACCTGTTGGCTTGGAAAGGAAAGGTGGTAAACCCTGGTGGTAAATTTATGATTGACCCCCACTATATTCATCATGACAGACCAGATCACAATGTCACTGTCAAATACAGTCAAAACCAAGACAATGTCACATCATCAGTTGTGGCATCACAGTACAGCAGAGATTTAACCATGAATTCCTTTACACCAGTCCCATCAGAGAAATTCAGATCATCAAAGCCTTCCAACTTCAACTTAGTAGTAGGGCAGCAGTACAGTTTGACCAGACTTGATAATGAATACCTTGATCATCCCATTTCTGATTCAATGCATTTCGCCTCTTCACTGTTGATGTTGAGACTGGTGTTTTGCGGGTACTATTTAATGAAGCTGCCAGTTGAGGACTTGTGAAGCGTCTGTTTCTCAAACTAGACACTCTAATGCACTTGTCCTCTTGCTCAGTTGTGCACTGGGGCCTCCCACTCCTCTTTCTATTCTGGTTAGTGCCAGTTTGCGCTGTTCTGTGAAGGGAGTAGTACACAGTGCTGTACGAGATGTTTCTTGGCAATTTCTCGCATGGAATATCCTTAATTTCTCAGAACAAGAATAGACTGACGAGTTTCAGAAGAATGTTCTTTGTTTCTGGCAATTTTGAGCCTGTAATAGAACCCAGAAATGCTGATGCTCCAGATACTCAACTAGTCTAAAGAAGGCCTGTTTTATATTGCTTCTTTAATCAGGACAATAGTTTTCAGCTGTGCTAACATAATTTCAGAAGGGTTTTATAACGATCAATTTGCCTTTCAAAATGATAAACTTTGATCAGCTAACACAATGTGCCATTGGAACACAGGAGTGATGGTTGCTGATAAAGTTCCTCTGTATTCCTATGTATTTCATAAAGAAATCTGCCGTTTCCAGCTACAACAGTCATTTACCACGTTAACAGTGTCTACACTGTATTTCTGATCAATTTGATGTTATTATAATGGACACAAAAATGTTGCTTTTCTTTCAAAAACAAGGACATTTCTAAGTGACCCCAAACTTTTGAACAATAGTGTATATACAGTGCCTTGCGAAAGTATTCGGCCCCCTTGAACTTTGCGACCTTTTGCCACATTTCAGGCTTCAAACATAAAGATATAAAACTGTATTTTTTTGTGAAGAATCAACAACAAGTGGGACACAATCATGAAGTGGAACGACATTTATTGGATATTTCAAACTTTTTTAACAAATCAAAAACTGAAAAATTGGGCGTGCAAAATTATTCAGCCCCTTCACTTTCAGTGCAGCAAACTCTCTCCAGAAGTTCAGTGAGGATCTCTGAATGATCCAATGTTGACCTAAATGACTAATGATGATAAATACAATCCACCTGTGTGTAATCAAGTCTCCGTATAAATGCACCTGCACTGTAATAGTCTAAGAGGTCCGTCAAAAGCGCAGAGAGCATCATGAAGAACAAGGAACACACCAGGCAGGTCCGAGATACTGTTGTGAAGAAGTTTAAAGCCGGATTTGGATACAAAAAAAATTCCCAAGCTTTAAACATCCCAAGGAGCACTGTGCAAGCGATAATATTGAAATGGAAGGAGTATCAGACCACTGCAAATCTACCAAGACCTGGCCGTCCCTCTAAACTTTCAGCTCATACAAGGAGAAGACTGAACAGAGATGCAGCCAAGAGGCCCATGATCACTCTGGATGAACTGCAGAGATCTACAGCTGAGGTGGGAGACTCTGTCCATAGGACAACAATCAGTCGTATATTGCACAAATCTGGCCTTTATGGAAGAGTGGCAAGAAGAAAGCCATTTCTTAAAGATATCCATAAAAAGTGTCGTTTAAAGTTTGCCACAAGCCACCTGGGAGACACACCAAACATGTGGAAGAAGGTGCTCTGGTCAGATGAAACCAAAAGTGAACTTTTTGGCAACAATGCAAAACGTTATGTTTGGCGTAAAAGCAACACAGCCCATCACCCTGAACACACCATCCCCACTGTCAAACATGGTGGTGGCAGCATCATGGTTTGGGCCTGCTTTTCTTCAGCAGGGACAGGGAAGATGGTTAAAATTGATGGGAAGATGGATGGAGCCAAATACAGGACCATTCTGGAAGAAAACCTGATGGAGTCTGCAAAAGACCTGAGACTGGGACGGAGATTTGTCTTCCAACAAGACAATGATCCAAAACATAAAGCAACATCTACAATGGAATGGTTCAAAAATAAACATATCCAGGTGTTAGAATGGCCAAGTCAAAGTCCAGACCTGAATCCAATCGAGAATCTGTGGAAAGAACTGAAAACTGCTGTTCACAAATGCTCTCCATCCAACCTCACTGAGCTCGAGCTGTTTTGCAAGGAGGAATGGGAAAAAAATGTCAGTCTCTCGATGTGCAAAACTGATAGAGACATACCCCAAGCGACTTACAGCTGTAATCGCAGCAAAAGGTGGCGCTACAAAGTATTAACTTAAGGGGGCTGAATAATTTTGCACGCCCAATTTTTCAGTTTTTGATTTGTTAAAAAAGTTTGAAATATCCAATAAATGTCGTTCCACTTCATGATTGTGTCCCACTTGTTGTTGATTCTTCACAAAAAAATACAGTTTTATATCTTTATGTTTGAAGCCTGAAATGTGGCAAAAGGTCGCAAAGTTCAAGGGGGCCGAATACTTTCGCAAGGCACTGTATATATATATATATATATATATATATATATATATATATATATAGCATGGATAACTGTGATGAACAGGAACAGTAGCATGAGAGCAATTAGACTGACAACAAAGATTAAAAGGTGTGTACATAGGAAGGTGGTTAAATATACAGTTTATTATATTTGATCATTTACACATCACAAACGGACTGTTATTTGAGTCTTATTACATGTACTGAAATTTCAATAACAATAGTATATAATAATGCAGTTATACAATGCATTTCAGTGTTACAAACCAACTGAACTGAATAGAATGTTTTTGAAGCACTGTAATAATCTGTCTCGGTGTCCATCCTGAAATTAAATGGAAGTTGGAAGACACTTGAGGTCAACTTGGGTATCAACACAGATTAATAGGCAATCCTTGGGGTAGGCCATTGTGTGTTCGTATGGCAAGTGAGCTGCTCCCATCCAAATGCAATGTCCTCTAATTCCCTTCTGGTGCAACAGCAATAATGGATATTTCTATATTTTGTTTTTTGCATTTAAATATATCAACATACGAGCAAGATTTCATTTCTTTATTTTTGATCTAGTATTTACACATTTCAATCAATATTTTGAACACCACCTTGAAAATGTTTGTATTTCACTAGTTTCCAATAGAGAATCTATTACTATCACAGGGGACTTGTGCTAATGAGTGTTTCTGTAGCAGTTAAAAGCCATGACCATGGAACAAAACCATTTCAACACCCACATATGTTAACTTTAAGGATGGGTGCATCGTCTTGCTTGTTTATCTATTCTAATGAAAGTGGTGAAAAAGAAGGGAGGCTAAGTTACAGCAGACTCCTGTGATTAGTGCTCTTTTCCAGTGACAGTCCAGCCAGTCTGATAACACTATCCCCCCCCCCCCCCAAAAAAAAATGAGAAACCACGACAGAATAACATTTAGTCATTGATGTGAATTGTTTTTCAGCAGTAAACAGATAGAAAACATTGAGCGGAGCACTATACATAACCATGGACAATGTTCGTATTTTCTAAAAATCGATGGAAAAGTTTGTGATTGTTCATTTGTGCAAACATATACACTTGTTTTCCCCTCTTCAATATGTAACTTGTAAACAAGAATGGCATTCAGTGATCTTGCAAAAGCGTATCTTCTTGGAACCTTACACAAGAGGCTTTCATCACTTGGTATTATACTTCAAATCAATGAGATGATCAAGAATCTCAGAACAGAATAACTTGAGTACAACAAGGCAACAATTACAACAGCAGTCTACTACTGGGATTCAAGTCAGCTCCTTGGAGCATTGTGATCATAGTTGAGTAGGCATCACTGAAATCTGATTTTTCTTACTCACAATGAGGTATACTAAATGAAAGAGTGGTACCAGAAAGATATCTTTCAACTTCCTCTCTTGTTCTATTTACGAATGGACCTGGATATGCTGATGCTACACGTGCTAACCATCGCTAGCCTCTCGGTTCGATATTCAGCACACCAGAACAGACTGTGATTACAAAGGTGTATAAATTTAGATAAAATGAGACCGCTCTGAAGGCCTTTCCATTTACATTACTAAGCTGAAACTTTAATAGGCTGATTAAACCCGATTCAAACACACTCTAATGTCACCCTGTTTAAAGTGAATGCAACATGAATGAAACATCCAATACATAGTGTAGAGTCGATGCCTTGATATGGCCCTATCACCTGAGTTCTGTTTTAAAAGTGGTTTATTCTTATGATAGTATTCTATTTCTATTCAGGCAATTCACAGATCCTACTACTCTTTGAGTATTTATCACTGACCATGTTTGTAATAATATATAAGTTATTTCACAGTTTGCTGTCAAACCCCGAAGATCCCTGTTTTATGTTGTCAACAAGCAAACTCCTCAAAGTTGCCTAGAGTCGGGTGACGAGGTAACATGTTCGGTGTGAATCCGAGACTGTCCGAGTGACTCCGGAGGGTGTCACAGGTGCTCTGGAAGACAAAGTAAGGGGGAAGAGGAGTTCAACCGTATTAAGGGGTGGGTGATGAGAGAGTGAGGAGAAGAGGAGAGAGGCATGCAGGTTGCAGTAAAAATGGGAGAGGATGTGACATTAACAAGAGAAAAAGAACAATAAATAAAGGAGCATTCAACATAACCGGGACCAAATGGAAAACAGAATACAGAAGGAAGTGACATAACATGATGTTAACCATCGTGGATGCATCAGACAGGAAGATGGTTGAAAGCATAGTGTACACATTGACAAAATAATTCAAAACAAATGGGATAACATATAAAGAAAAATGATTAACGTGGTAGTGCAGGGGACAGTTGCAACAGGTCAGTAATGTTTCACGGTATGGGCAGAGAGGTGACAGAGTACGAGAGAAAGATAAGAGGGGTATGGCATGGGCGAAGGAGGGAAAGAGAAAAGAAAACAGTTTTTTCAGTCCTTGTCTCGATATTAGTACCTTCATTTGTACATGGTCATTGACACACACACATTATGTTTGCATTCGTTTAGTGCAACTGCGGTTGTTTCAGTTAATATGTTGCCGTTGTGTGGGTTCAAAAGAAGCAATAGCCAAAGATGTAGATCGCTATTCAAGCAGATGAACAACCATTTCATTTGGTGCAAACTGCATTGCATGCAGACCTGTGATAGCATCACTAAGGAATGCATCTAGTGATGTTATTGGGCACAGGATCCAGTACAAATGGTCCCCTAAAACGGATCTCGGTCCTGCAGGAAAGCTAGTAGGAAATAATATCGATGATCCCTGCGGATCGGCTTTTATTGTACTAGCTACAACAAGTGCTGTATTTCTATATCTATATTTTTCTCAGGAAACTGCATTTTATCCTAAGGGAAGGAAAGCATCTTCAGAAACAAAAAGAAGCAAGACTGTATTGCTGACTAGCAAAGTTCCAAGTGTTCTTAACAGATGTAGAATCCAACCAACTCATTGTTTATAATAAAACCGATAATAATCTCGGAAGGCAAAGTGATTTATGGCATTGAGAGTCATTGATTGGCTATAATATCATTGACATATTGCTGTGTTGGAAAATAACATTTATAAAGTGATCACTACTTGTATCTCTAAAAAAATCAACCACCAAACCAGCTTTAGGTGAACCAACAGCTTGTTAACCAGGAAGGAAATGTATGAAATGGTTCCCAGAATGTCTGAAAAAGAAGGACAGTATGGGAGGGAGGATCTATTATCAATGGGGTTTGCTACCTGGGGGCATGATTAGGCGTGACACCAGGGCTGGTTGGGTTCTCTGGAAACTCCTGGAATAGACATGATGAAAAATAGAAAGATGAGGGTGACCCCAAAAATATCAAATGCAGAGCTGATAAGTAAAACAATTGGCTCCAAGTAAGTTTGTCTGTGCAAAACGGCTAGGCCTACAGCCCTGTGTAATCGATTGAGTATAGACAAGAACGCTGCACACTAATACTTAAAGGTCACAGAGAGCTACCTCCGTTCAGCCATTTGAATTCAATTAAAGTTTCAAAAATCAGATCAATTTGAGAAAGCAAGATACCATTGCCAGTCTCTGCCATGTATGTTTTGTAATGCTTAAAAAAGGGTAGATATTCATCATTCAATAATAAACATACTGTATCTTGTTCTGAAAATGGTTGCTATTTGCTCCCTTCATTTTAGTACATATAATGTACTATGTTAAGTAAGTAGTCCTAGAACTATTATACCACTACATTTAACAGTCATGTGCATGACTATATTTTAGCGTACAGTACGTTGCTCATACTGTTTTCATTTAGCACTTTATCTAATGCAGATTGACTCACTGGGTGGTTAGAGAGGAGAGAAGGTGAATGGAGTTGGCAGAAAAGAAGGAGAGGATTGGAGAACATGAGAGTCAAAGGTATCACAAATGGCTTATCATTATGTTTTAATGCAAAGAAAGCCTTCAATAATGGATGAGTCCATGACATGGGTGGAGAAACTATATGTGGTAGTGAAACACAGCATTACATCCACCTAAAGCTCCCTGTTCTTGTTTCATGTTGCAGTACGTGCCTCCAGTAATGTATGTAACATAACATTGTTGGCTTCTGCTGATTTAAACCATCTAAAGCCTGAGGAAAACTTGATGTGAAATGCCACAAAATGTATTTTTTAAACTCTACTCTGTTGACTTACTATGAAACAAGGTAACAGGCATGGAAACAGGGATGTTTTTATTCCATCTGCCCAGATTTAACTGTTCAGATATGATGGGTTCCATCACTACCAAGCTGATATTTTCACAGGCAGCCCAATTCTGATCTTTTTTATTTTCTTCAATAATTGGTCTTTTGACCAATCACATCAGATCTTTTCCAAGCTGATCTGATTGGTCAAAAGACAAAAAAAATCAGAATAGGGCTGGCTGTGTAACACAGCCATAGTGCTCACACAATGTGTATATAATGACAGGATTGAATGCCAATAGTGGATCTTTCATAGGGTACATCCAGTTGAACAATTTTACTTTTCTCTATCCTTTGTCACATAGAATGCTCTGAATAAACCTGACATATCCTTTTATTTGAACAAACACACAAAAATACAGAACCATATCTATGAATATAATTATCAAACACATCTTGCTTTTTCAGCTGTTTAAATGACTAAAAGTCAAAACTATGTCTAAGTGTCCAAATCTATAATATTTGATAGGTTTAACTAGCAACAACAAAAGTGTATTTTAAAGCTTTCCTGTCCGTTCAGTCTTATCAAAATAGAGAGTTTTAAAAATAAATATTAGTAGGGAAATACCTTCTTGGAACATGTAGCTGCAGTTATCTCAGGAGTAGGGCCAGGACATATTTTCCCTCACCTTTTCTTCCACATCAGTTTATGGGCCAAACTCCAAGATTGAAGCAACCGTGCATGCAGACAACTCATGCAAGAAACAGAAACCCAGGGATTTTTCACTACCTTGGAACCAGGCGTTTGGGCACATACTGTCTATAATTAAGGAAAAAGTGCTCACATTGATTAGTGTTCCACCTCTGTCATTGACTGGTCTTGAAAAAGGCTTGAGTTTCTGAAACATTACATTGCGTTATTTTGTTTGTAGTGCAGTGCAGAACTACAAACCAGTGCAGTGTGGGAGACTCAAATTACCAGATTGTCGCTCGGACAACGCTGTGGCCGCTTCTTGCGCATGAAGTAACCCAAAACCTTATCCTTAAATACCTAAATAAAAGAACATCTCGTTAACATCACAACAATCCAGGCACATGCAAACACTTCAACCCATATAGACAGACAATATCATTAGGTTAAAGGACTTATCTTATTTTTGATTAAATTCAGACAATTCATCATCATTAACTCTACAGTACTACTTGAGAATACTTTAAGGTGATTAAACAAATCTGAGTGTTTCCACTTTACCTCATATAAGTAGTCGAAAATTTCCAGTATCGTTAAAACACTGGCTCCAATGAACAGACCCATCTGACCTCCGATGTCACCTGAAAAGAGGATGAAAGATGAACAGACATGGACAGGGCAAAAACCCAGTCGGTCAGGTAATAATATAGTGCCTTAAACCCTTATTGAAACGTTTACTTGAACTCTTGGTATCTCAGCCAGCTGAGCGGAAACTGTGAGACTGTGGACTGTCCATCCAGACATTGCTTTTCATCCGCCTCTCCTGACTGAGTGCTCTTTCAAAGTACAATATAAAAAGACATTCAGCCGAGACTCGAAAAGAAAAGGTTCAAAAGAAAACAGCCTCAGAAGGAGTTTAGCCCAGTGCTTGCTGAGGATTTGTGTTTTAGGTCTAGTGCGTTTCCTCTCTGTCTGTAAAAACAGATAATGAGCCTGGTAGGGAAGAAAATCTCTCACCAAGCAACCCTGCAATTTCATACGCTTTCTTCTGCTCAATCTTCTCATAATTCAACGCCTCGAAGAAGATGTCCAGGACGAGTACGTTTTCTCTAGGGACAAAAAAATAATAATTAAAAAAACACTTACAAAAGGTGTTACGCTGCAACGTACATCTTAGAGAAACAATTGGTTGATTTTGTTTATCAATTCTGAGACATTTTGCATTACTTCTCAATCGTAATGTGAACTGTGGATAACAAAATCATACTTCATTCATGATAGGTTTCTTATCAAAATGCAAACATATGATCCCTACACCACTTATGTTAACTCACTTTAACTTTCCAGGTACTTACCCGATGTATTGCTCAGTTTTGTTGAATTTCTTGGCCAGATATTTGGCAGATGCTTTACTGGGTATTTTCACCATGGACAGCTCCTTGCCATAGCGTATCATGTTGCATGGTGTCTCACACACACAGTAGTCATTGTCCTTTTCTACCAAGAAGTCTGTGGAGGATGACAATTGAACGGGAGTCTATGTTTTCAAAAAGGTGATAAGAATATAGCCTACTGGAAACAATTCACCCAGTCAGCTGTCCCCACATGCTTCAAGATGGCCACCATTGTTCCTGTACCCAAGAAGGCAAAGATAACTGAACTAAATGACTACCACCCCCGTAGCACTCACTTCTGTCATCATGAAGTGCTTTGAGAGACTAGTCAAGGGTCATATCACCTCCACCTTACCGGCCACCCTAGGCCCACTTCAGTTTGCTTACCGCCCCAACAGGTCCACAGACATTGAAATCGCCATCACACTGCCCTATCCCATCTGGACGTGAGGTAAGAATGCCATTCATTGACTATAGCTCAGCATTCAACACCATAGTACCCTCCAAGCTCATCATCAAGCTAGAGGCCTTGGGTCTCAACCCCGCCCTGTGCTATTGGGTCCTGGACTTTCTGACGGGTTGCCCCCAGATGGTGAAGGTAGGAAACAACATCTCCACTCCGCTGATCCTCATCAATGGGGCCCCACAAGGGTGCGTGCTCAGCCCCCTCCTGTACTCCCTGTTCACCCACGACAGCGTGGCCATGCATGCCTCCAACTCACAGCCTGGTACGGCAACTGTACCGCCCTCAACCGCATTGCTCTCCAGAGGGTTGTGTGGTCTGCACAACGCATCAACGGGAGCAAACTAAGTGCCCTCCATGACACCTACAACACCCAATGTCACAGGAAGGCCAAAAGGATCATCAAGGACATCAGCCACCCAAGCCACTGCCTGTACACACCGCTAGCATCCAGAAGGCAAAGTCAGTACAGGTGCACCAAAGCTGGGACCGAGAGACTGAAAAACAGCTTCTATCTCAAGGCCATCAGACTGCTTAACAGCAATCACTAACTCAGAGAGGCTGCTGCCTACATTGAGACCCAGTCACTGGCCACTTGAATAAATGGATCACTAGTCACTTTAAACAATGCCATTTTAAATAATGGCACTTTAATAATTTTTACATATCTTACATTACTCATATCATATGTATATACTGTATTTTATACCATCTATTGCATCTTGCTTATGCCACTCGGTCATCGCTCATCCATATATTTATATGTACATTTTCTCATTCACCCCTTTAGATTTGTGTGTATTTTTTTATTTTATTTTTTACCTTTATTTAACCAGGCAAGTCAGTTAAGAACAAATTCTTATTTTCAATGACGGCCTAGGAACAGTGGGTTAACTTGCCTGTTCAGGGGCTGACCTTGTCAGCTCGGGGGTTTGAACTTACAACCTTCCGGTTACTAGTCCAACCCTCTAACCACTAGGCTATTCAGATATAGATTTGAAATGTCTTACATTTGAAGTTTGCATCCCACTATTACATCACAGAAGACTGAAATATAACAAAAACCTTTTGAGATAAAAACACTATATTTTCGGTGTAAAAAAAGAAAGAATGCTTATTAATTATGAAATTATGAAAAGTATTAATAACATCCTGCCCATGAGACCACTAGGTAATTTGATTGAAGGAAAGGGGTCTACTTACATTCAGGCTTTTTCGAATACAGTGCCTTCATAAAGTATTTACACCCCTTGACTTATTTACATGTTGTTGTGTTACATGTTGTTGTGTTTGAATTCAAAATATGTTAAATGTTAAATAGATTTTTGTTCTCACCAATCTAAACACAATACCCCATAATGACAAAGTGAAAACTTTTTATTTTTTAACAATTAACTTTGGATTTTATTTACATAAGTATTTACACCCCGGAATCAATACATGTTAGAATCACCTTTGGTAGTGATTAGAGCTGTGAGTCTTCCTGGGTATGTTTCTAAGAGCTTTGCACACCTGGATTGTACAATATTTGCACATGATTCTTAAAAAATATATTCAAGCTCTGTCAAGTTGGTTGTTGATCAATGCTAGACAATCATTTTCAAGTCTTGATATAGATTTTCAAGCTGATATAAGTCAAACTGTAACTAGGCCACTCAGCAACATTCAATGTCATCTTGGTAAGCAACTTGGTTAAGCATCTTGGTAAGCCTTGTGTTTTAGGCTATTGTCCTGCTGAAAGGTGAGTTTGTCTCCCAGTGTCTGTTGGAAAGAAAAGTGAACCACGTTTTCCTCCAGGATTTTGCCTGTGCTTAGCTCTATTCTGTTTATTTTTATCATAAAAAACATCCTAGTCCTTGCCGATGACAAGCATACCCATAACATGATGCAACCACTATGCTTGAAAATGTGAAGAGTGGTACTCAGTGATGTGTTGTGTTGGATTTGCCCTAAACATAACTCTTTGTATTCAGCACATAAAGTGAATTTCTTTGCCACATTTTTGCAGTTTTACTTGAGTGCCTTATTATTTGGAGAAGAAAAAAAATTGTACAAGTCATTTAAGTTAGTATTGTCGAGTAACTACAATGTTGTTGATCCATCCTCAGTTTTCTCCTATCACAGCCATTAAACTCTGTAACTATAAGTCACCATTGGCCTCATATATCTGAGCGGTTTCCTTCCTCTCTGGCAACTGAGTTAGGAAGGATGGCTGTATCTTTGTAGTGACTTGGTTTATTGATAAACTATCCAAAGTGTAATTAATAACTTTACCATGCTTAAGGGTATATTCAATGTCTGCTTTTTATTTTAACCCATCTATTAATAGACTACTAAAGGTGATTCTAACCATTGTTTGTGAGGCATTGGAAACCCTTCTTGGTCTTTGTGGTTTAATTCAGTTTTTGATTTGTTAAAAAAGTTTGAAATATCCAATAAATGTCATTCCACTTCATGATTGTGTCTCACTTGTTGTTGATTCTTCACAAAAAAATACAGTTTTATATCTTTATGTTTGAAGCCTGAAATGTGGCAAAAGGTCGCAAAGTTCAAGGGGGCCGAATACTTTCGCAAGGCACTGTATATTATATAATAATTAATTTGTAGAGCACAATTCCCATGCTCAATGCACAGCTTGTTGGTGCTTGAGTCTTGACCGATGAAGTTTGAAATGATTTATTCCCTTTAATTTATGAAAAGAAGCTGATACTGGTCCTTCATTATTTATTTTTTATATTTTAGCTTCATTAAATTGATTTATATTTTGGTGTTTCTACCCCCCCACCCCCCAAAAAAACAAAAAACACATTTTACAGTAGCCTATGTATTGCCTACCTAAAACATCCATTAATACATTTGAAGTCCTTCAAAATATAAACTACGTATCCCAATGTTAGAAAGTTGAATGTAAACTAGATAAAGGCTAAATAATTACAACCGAAAAGGCCTAATTAAAAGAATGGGGATAAAGGAAATGAAAAATGCTAGGCAGAGCATGCCCCGAGTTTGTGGCTGAGCAGTACCAGAGCGAAATTGGAGTGGGAGAGAAGGCCGACAACATTTCTTAAAATGTTCTCTAATTATGCTCTGCTCCTCGCTCCACACTCGCCCACTTACATGCTCTGGTACTCAAAGCAGACGGCTGTCAAAGAACTGGCAATGAATAATAATATCAATGGATGGAATCAGTGAATGAATGGCTGCAGCAACCATTACACAAACCAAATGAGGTCTAAATGAGAACAAATAACAACTAAATAGTTTTTTGAAAAATCGTTTGAACGAAATACTAAGTCGTTCACACGAGATACTAAGTCGTTCAAACGAGATAATTCCAAGAGTAAGTATTTGTATTTTTTTTGCCTTGTGCTTCAGGGCTTTCATAAAAATGTTGTGTGGTGTATCTACTAATAACAAGTTCATATTCCTAATATAGATATCATGACCATTGTCTGCCTTACCTAAAGCTGGGTCTGCACAGTCTTTGTACTGCTCGGGTGTGCATACCATTGAGGTCCCTATTCAACAAGAGAGAGAGGGCGGTAAAATATAAATGGGGGGGGGGTTGTAAAATATAAATGTGAACTTCATCCCATTAACATAATTACATATTCCCATGCAGAACAACAACAACAACAACAACAACAACAACAACATTATTCATCCTATTCCATTGGTGAACTATGTGATGGTCAAGCCAATGTGTGTGAGTACCCGGCATGTGGACCATCCTGCAGTTACAGTTCTCCACCAGGTAGCGTGTCTCACAGTCGATACGGCAGGCTGTGATGCTGTATGTGGAGAAGAACTCAGAGTCGATGGGAGTGGACTTGCAGTCTCCCCAAGGGGGAGGCAGGTACTGAAGCTGGGAAAAAAAACAGAGCACAGGTTTCCCCTCAGTATGTTGGCACAGTATAGGAACCACTGTCAATAACAGCTAGTCAATCCCAGCCCAGCGGGAAACCCAACATAAAAAGTGCACACAAGCAGACAAAAAAACTAAACAGAAAAGTATCAAACGTTTAATAAGGGAACGTAATGAAATACATGTTTTCTGGATGCTGTTCACATCTACAAGAATATTCCACTCAGACGACGGTGTAGCTGGTAAACACAGCTCACAGAAAGCAGCAGGCAGACACCATGCAGTAAATCACTGATGCAAGTCAGGTCTCGTGCTGAAAGGAAAGCAGAGTACCATGGAGGGTATGGAGACAGGGCAAATATAATCTGTAAATGTGTAACTTCAGACTGGACACCACAATTAATGGGGAATTATTGTTTTAAATACTTCCCAGGGAATGTTCTACTGTATACAGTATGTAGATATGTTTGTGAGGTTTTTAGATGAATACAATGGGATTGTTGTCTTGACAGACTTTATGCAAACCTTGACTTCCTACATTTTAGGAATGAATGCAGCTGATTATGATGTACTGTATGGTAACAAAAACCACAATGTTATTCAAATGATGTTGGATTGGGTACTTTCCCTGATAAACTATTTGCAGTGTGATGAGATACAAACAGTACAGAAAACTTCACTCAAAGGTTTGAAAGTCTAACAGTACTACGAATCTACTTAACAAAACTTATTGTGTTAAGACTTCCAGAAATACTAGCTACTTATCGTCATCAGTCAATTTGTGCATTCAACAAACAGTATTGCAAAAAAAAAAGCTGCTCAGCGGTACAAACAATCAGGCATAATTGACCTGGATACCAACCCAACAACAAGTAATGCCAGGTGTACTACACGACTTTCAAAATTAGAACATTGTTGAGCCTCACATTAAACGACTGTCTTCCCTGTATTTTTTTGTCTTGCCAACTTAGTGGTTCGCACACTAAACGATGTGGCAATGACAAGTTTTGAGAACGGTGATCAGCAATAGCCAATGATAGCTCGCCAGAGCTACGTTATATTGCATCACCCAGAATGTGTAGACTCTCAAGCAGGAGCGATGACTACTACTAGTATGCGTTTATACTTGCCTTTAACCAAAGCCAAAGTGTCTCATCATTACAGCTCTGAAGTTCCAAGTAATGTTATTCAGTTCAAAATGTATTGGCTAGATACTTCAACTGTATGGCAAGCATGAATGTCTGACTGAAAACATTTATGAGACTGCACCATTATGTGTGCAAGACAAAAAACGACAGGAAGGACGGTTGTTTAATTTGAGAGGCTCTGTCGTGCCTGCTCCCGCTCTCCCTCTCTGGCACTCGAGGGCACCAGGCTGCCCTTCATTACGCACACCTGTCACCATAATTACGCGCATTAGCGCTCACTGGACTCCTTCACTTTGTTGATTGCCTTCCCCTTTTCTGTCAGCTCCACTGTTTGTTCCCTGCGTCTGCAATTAATGTCGTTATGTGTTCATGTCACGACGCTGTCCTGTCCTATTCCTTGTCCGTTGCTATTAAATGTTCACTCCCTGCACCTGCTTCTCATCTGTACCAGCGTCGATCCTTTTGTTTGGATTTTGAAAGTTGTGTACGCCCGGCATAAGTCTTGAAGTGATTTAAAATGTAAAACTTGAAGTCTTCAATAAGCCTACAGGCTCTCATAACCATTGTCCCCTTAGGAAATAAAAACCCGGAGGAAATATCAGATCCTCTAGACGGATAGAACCGTGCTCTAAAAGGGCCACATTAAACACAACGATTGGCCATTAGGAGACATTAAGCAGATGAAGAGTATCCTACCAGTCTGAAACATTCAAATGCAAAGCCCTAAACAACAAAACAACTGCACAATAATACTGGTTGCACCATATACAACAGCTTGTATGAAGACAAAGAATGGATAATGACTGCTGGATGTGTTAGCTGAAGTGGAAAGGATAGTATTATGTGTTCCTAATCCATAGTGATGGTAGTTATAATGAGACAGAAGACAGAGATTAACCAGGAAGGGACAGACATTGAAATGTAGTCACTACAGCCACATGGAGGGAGATGATTGGTCCATTCCGTCATGAAGACTTGAAGGGGGAATGTAATTGGGTGGCTCTTAGCTTGTGGCATACATGCAGCATACCCAGACAGACATACGGTACGCTACCCGCTGCTCTTGAGAGGAAACAAACGTTTGGAAGCCGGGGGCGACCCCAAAGCCCAGCTGGTGGGGAAAAGGAGGCTCTGACTGTGTGTGAATCTGAACCTTTACTCCGGCCTCATAGGACGTCTCATCTGGGGGAGGGACCAGTAAACACGTCACCAACTAACAGAGAGCAGTAACAGTGATGCATTAACGAATAGGACAACATTCGGGGTTTGGACCCCGAATATAAGCAGTCAGCCAGCCATCCAGCCTATTGGTGTTCATCTTACTGAGCCCCAAAACAGCTGTGCCCAGATTTGAGGACACCAGCCCAAATTAGTTCAGAAACTGTGATTTCTTGTCATTCAGCCATCTTGCAATAATTGATCATACCCGCTCAAAGCTTGATTGGTGGACGTGTTTGTAAACATATTGCTCCAAATTTCAACACCAAGTGATTCTATGTTTTGTTGGTATATAATGAATGTGTCCTTTAACGACTGGTTTTTAGGTCAGACTTGCCTTCCACTGAGATTGTGAGAGGGTTACATGTTTGTATCATGTGGTTGTAGTGAGGTAGATATGGGCTGGTTCTGGTGAAGGGACGTATGATAAGTCATGTATTCATCAGTTCCTCTGAAAAGGGTTTGAAAAGCTATAAAGAGTCGAAGGACATGGGGTTAAAAAAATGTATCAATCCATTTGGATTTGATTTGAGATGGTGATACTAGTATGATAGTTGAATCCGTCCAGATTTATATGGTACAATAATCAATTCAGTACAATTAATGTCAATGAATTGCTCTAGTCATTAGAGGAGATTCATTTGCTGTATACACAACAGCTATTTTACAGGGAGTCAGTTGATTTCAGATTTGTTTGGATTGTGGTGTCCAATTGTCTGTTTTAGAGATGCACTTAAGCAATCATCTCATGTTATTCTTTTGAAAATGGAGAGAGGGGTTTTGAAGAGCCCCTTGATAGGAAATCTTCTTTGGGATAAAATAACTTGTTGAATAACTTGTAGGTCAAGGTGTAATTTTCATGCATTCAAATATTTTTCTGGTATTTATTTATAATCCTGATAATTACATTTTGTAACTCTGTCAGCAGGAAAAGTTATAAAAACCCTGAACCCTGAGTTTTCACTAACTTCTGAAGAGAAACTAAGTTGTGACTTGAGGATCTTCAATGAGTGTATAAAACATGACATTGAGATTCCGATGACACTTTTTTTGAGGTCCTTCACAATAAAGTGGTTGCCAAAGGAAATATCTGTCAACAGCTGTATCTTTCAACAGCTGTATTTCACCTTCCTGTCACTGTTTCAAGTTATAATCACAGGACTTCAGGCTGCAGGCTGAGTGGCATGTTATTGCAATAGGTTTGATAGTGTGTTGTTGGGGCAAAATGGTCTGTTGCAGTCTAATGCTATGTAAATGCTTTCGTTGAATAATACTATATGTCCTATATCACTGGTAATTTTCCACAAATGTCCAGTACCCTCTTCATACACTGCACAAAATAGTGATTTGTTACTGTCTCCTTGTCTAAAGGCCCAGCAAAGGCTGAATTCTTGTTATATCTATTTAGGCTCTAAAGATCTTATCACTCCCCAATCTTAGACACACATAGGCTGTGAAAACTGGTTAGAACCTGTTCTTGTTTGTACGACAGCCAAGTACCCCTTATCTCTCATGTAAGCTTGCCTCCCCTAGGAAGGGTAAACAGCTCTTTGTGTAGATGAAGTATGATTCATCAGCAATAGTTCAGTTCCTCTCCAGTTTCATCCGGAGTGTGAGCTTCCCTGCAATTGCTTGAATAAACTCTTATAAGCAGAATAATGAGCTCTGCCTGTTCCTTGGAACGAGTTTTCCTCAACAGTGTGATGCTACAGTATTTTTTTTCTCGCATTAAAATGATTACTCATTTTCATGACATGTTTTGATTTGGTTGGGGTTTTAATGTGAAAATCAATGTGGGTATTATGGGCATACCTCCCTGTTCTATTAATGAAGTCCAGGGAATTTTTTGGAGCATACCCCGAACATTATTACTTCTCTCTCTCTCCACTGATTACAGGGAAAAGATCTGCTAAGAGGGTCTGTTAATAACCCATAGCATTAGCCAATTAGCTATTTGAGATTCAGGATTATCTTTTTTTTAAAAGTCTACAAGGCTCCATTATTTTAATGTTTGATCAAGGAAATTGATGTTTGACATTCATTGGCATAATCTGGAATCTGTGGGTGCTGTTATCCTGCCCTGTGGTTACAGTTAGTGACAATGGCAGGACAGTGAAATAGATGACCTAAGGATTTGAAAAAAAGGATGGCCATTGCGACCACGAGGAAAGCGGAGTTCTCGGGGACGTTTCAGTTCAGTTCGGTATGAAAATGACACTTGAGGTCCTAATATTGCCTTATTTTACTATTCGTATCTGACAACTGGCTGATGCCTACTAGGGAATATTGCTCCATTTTGACTGGTCACAGGGCCCATCAGATACAGGCTAATTTATAGGACCGTGCTTACAGTCACTGTAGCCTATAACCTAAAGTATTTTTTCAGCTCTAATTTCAATATCATCTGAAATTTATCCACACAAGGTAAACGAAATCCTTAGAACATCTGTTTGATACGCTGTACCAGATATGCTCAATTATCCGTGATTTGTATTTCTACTGAGTGGAGTTGATTTAAGCGAGAGAGCTTCTGAAGACGTGTCATTTCTGCTGAATGCGTGCTACTCTTGGGAGCCAATTCTGACTACACTTTAATCACGGCCAGTAATTCAAGCTTAGTCATATTTTTTGCCCTCTCTTGCAAAGCCACGGTGATTGTGCTACATTGCTTTTTTGTTACACCGGAAAATGTAAAGTTCACACTGAAATGGTTTTCCTTCTTACAAAAAAAGTTAACAACGGCTTGCTATGGTTCTACACATTTTGTGAAAAGCAAACCAAAGTCTTCCGAATGTTATTGTTTCTCTCTACACAGTGTTATTACGCATCACTGAATCCAATTTATGCAGCATTCAGCGATATTATACTACTTTTCTCCCATCCTAAGTGGGATCAGTCATTGCCAGCAACATTATATGGAAAATGTACTTTTGAGCTGTCGGAGATGTGTGGGGTACTTTAGCTCTGGCCCACCGATAGCAGTGTAAATAAATGTATAGACAGTGTCTGCTTGGTACATCCAATCCGTCTTTCCCTCTGTATCCATTGTTGGATGCATCGTGGGTAATGAATACCACATTGTTACTACTTCAGTTCAGAGTCATTAGACTGTTTTTTGTTGTTCTCCAGGATTAGCTAATGCCCTGGCTGCATGTTATTCCATGCATGAATGGTAAACACAACTGATTTTGCTCCAGGCTCTGAGACACAGTAGGTATAGCCAATGACAAGACGAGGAAGAAGGGTTGGAGGTTTGGATAAAAACACGGACAAAAAGCAGAGCGAGAGGAGGAAGGAAGGAAGGGAGGGAGGGAAAGGTGTTTGTGCGAGAGGCTGAGCATTAGGTACCAGTTGCTGCTGACATGACACAAAAGTTTGAAAACCAGGGGCCACACCAAATCCCAGCTGGTCAATGAAAGGAGGCTCGTCCTGGCTGTGGATCTGAACCTTGATGCCTGCTTCGTACGAGGTCTCGTCTGTGGATACATACAGCAGGCCAGAGAATGTAACAACAGAAATCTCTGCTCCTCTCCTTAACCGGAGTGAAGGCATTAAGTGGTGTGTTGGGAATGGGATGTTTTTTACTGGATATCGGTTGTTGTGGTAAAGCCAATGTTGAAATGCACTGTTAAGAAGGAACCCTTTTTCCCAAGATGGAGACATTAAATGTTGTGTTGGATAATTGTTTGAACAGCATCATCTGTTGTTGTAATACTGTCCAGGTGAAATGCTGTGCTATAGGAAGGCACCTTGAATGCATGTCAGTTGGCTGGTTGATTTTCAAAGTTCATTCTACCATGGCCCAAAATCCAGTCATTACTGCATTAAAATGGACAGATTAGTTATTGTGGGATTCTAACTAAGGTATGTCATACGACTGCGTACTCACCTGTCTCTCCCCAAACAGGTAAATATTCGTCCTGTTGAATGTCTAGCATGATCTCCAGCCCGTTTCCTGTCCCGCCCTTTAACGTCGTCAACAACGGGTTGCCGTCCAGGCCAGAGTTGAAGGTGTAGCATTTCCCATACCGCGTGTAAATCTGCAAGAAGAAGAAGGTAAATCGCATGAATTCAACGTAACAACATTGTTTTGACATAGCGAGTAAACAGCACAGTCACTTTGTGCAATGGTTGCTCTCCGTCTTGCTCTCTGTCAAGACTAATTTACTGCAGGTTGCAGTTGGGGATAGGGTTGCTGGGCAGGTAAGCTTCGGAGGTCATTATCAGAGAAAACACTGAACCAAACAAGATGCTATATAGATTGATGAATTAATAAATAATTGAACACCGGTAACATAGCAACTGGCAATCTTTACCCAGCCCCATTTTATATTCCCCCTGAGTAATTTATATACTTATTTAGGACTTATTTTTTTCACTTATTTTCCATTAAAACAGAAAGATTTTATTAAGCAATATAGGCAAAGCCCACCCACCCTCTCCCATCCCACCAAGCACTAAATTAAGTTGTTCAAATGCAATTTATATTAGGAAGTGACTTATATTATGGGCCCTAGGAAAGCGTGAATTTATGCCATTGCAGCTCAATGGTAATCTAATATTAACTGTTGGTGCACACTATATTTAGCCCGTAGCTGTACCCAACTAGTTGTACTGATTCAGAGATGTACGGTGCTGATTTCCCAGTATAACAGCACCGTGTTCTTTTGGCACCTCTCACAAGTTACATTGACGTTTCGTGTATTTTTTTTCTTCAATTTGACAAATTCTCTCCGAGATGGGCAACTTTCCTCTCATGTCTGCCAACAGAGCAGAAGTTAGCCTTAGGAGCTTCTTAGAATGCTGCATCTGGCTTTTCATAACTGACACTCATGGCTGGTGAGCTATAACTAAAAACTCAAAGTTAAAATAGGTAAAGGCAATAAGGCCTTTGAATTCTGGGTCCATTTGGCTGCGTAAGTGATTTCATTTCACAGAGGTGGAATTGATTGGCCATGGAGTGCTCAGAGGGTTTTTATCTACACTAAGCATGTACTTTATGTCATACAGTTATCCTCCACGTGTATCTTAGTAACCACAGGAAATGAAAAGTGATTTAGCACAAAGGTATAGGCATATACAGTGTACACACAGATGCCGGGTCTTAATTGGACATATATGTCACAGCAAAATGATCCTGCAACAACAGGATTTGAACGTTTAATCCATAACGTTGCTTGATCGGTGGTTAGGCTATTTGCTGGCCAAAAGTAAGCTACATGAAAAGTGCAATACTGTTAATAAGTATGGGTTTTCAGTTAATTTATGTAAATCACAAAGCTGGTGCAGGAAACTTCTCAGCAACAAAAGAGTGATCAAATGAAGACCCTACATCTGTCCACATGGACATATTGTACATCCAAGATCATGGGATGAGACTTGCTTGCCTCTCTTGTTTTGCTATTTCAACTACCATGTACAAGGTACACCCGTTTGTTGGGAGAATTGTGTCTCATCTAACTAATAAGGCCTTACGATGGATAAGGTCACCACTCATTTTACACTGCCAAATCCCATTTGGTTTGAGCTGGGGCGTAATATGTCAGTATTTAATAGCCACTGGCAGACATGAGCATGGTCTAGACAAGCCCTGTTGCTAGAATAATCACCATTGCTGTTCCTGGCTCAATGCTCTGGTCCCACAGCTATACATTTGAAGAGAAACAGGAAACCCATAGGGAGGAATCCTATGGCGTGGGCAAAAGATTTTCCTTTCAATATCCATTGTGGTGAAAGTTTTTAGAGAGAGGGATGACTCTGATAGCATAACAAAGCCTCTCTCCAGAGATCAGAGTCAGTCTTCCATGTCCCATCTCAGACTCACATGGGTTCAGACAGACATGACAGGGCTTCAGATTCCTCTCCCCTCCTGTCCATAATGAGGCCCTCTGAGCAACTGGCCCCTGCCAGAACCAAAATGTCAGCTGGAATTCTAACGCTTTTAGGTTTAACCTTATAAAAACAGCAGCTCGAATGTAATAAAATCCCTATAACGAGCCTTGCATGCCTCACATTGAAGTACCTAATCTTTGTGGGAAATCTCTGTCAAAACTGTCAAAAGACGGCACCTGAAGACAAAAGTCTTCCGTTAGATGGAATTTGACATAATCGGATAAAACTTGAAATGACACACACGATACAAATCTCTGTGTCTGTCAGCTGCTTAAAGGGATAGTTCACCCAAATTACAAAATTAAGTATTGGTTTCTTTACTCTGTAAGCAGTCTATGGACAAGGTATGACGGCAATCCAAGCATGGATTGCTGTCATACCTTGTTCATGGACTGCTTACAGGGTAAGGAAACCAATTTGTCATTTCGTAATTGAGGTAAACTCTCTTTAAACACAGGCCCCAAGTTGTCTACTCATATTTTGTCCAATCTTATACTGTTGATAAATTGGTTATGTCTAGCGAGCTTTTGAATGTGACTAACAATGACATTTTCTTTCCATGTCAAATTGAACAGCAATCTGTTTGAAGACTGCCAATAGCTTTGAGGTAAAAATGATTGAGAGCAACCGACTGCTATAGACTAGTGCAGTCTGGGGCTTATTTTGACTGATGAAGCCAGCCATCTCTCTGGGGGATAAGCTCATGTAATGGATGGACAGTGTCAATAGAATGTCCAGATGTTTCATTTGAAACGCTGGAACTGTCATTAGTACTCATTTATAATGTTGGAATTATCGATGCTTTTATTATTCTCCCCTGCTAAGAGAGAGGGACACAAAGGCGGAGTGGTTTGAATAGCACTCACTGAAGTTCATGTTTCGAGAGGTCATGTGATAGCTTTGAGGGTTGACTTTGTTATACTGTACCACTGTGCTTCGAAAATCAGCCAACATGCAAACAATGCGCAACTGTGATCTATGTTAGGAATAAAAATAACCGTATTTCTACCCGATCAATACCATCCTATAAACTAGGCGTATCTGTATTCTTTTGTATTCTTACAATTCACTGAACAACTAGTATGTTGTATAAGCAAAACAAAAAGAAAAGGACAAGGTCAAGACAAATCCATCTGACCATACCGGTGGCTAAGCCTTAAAACATCAGTGTCTTCAATCCTGCCCAGAGAATATCCGCTAGAGTGAATATCATTCAAACACACCATTGAATGAATTATTAATACCTTGTACACAAAACGCACATCAGCAACCCCACACAGACGTCTTTCGTGATATCTCTAGGCTATATTACTTTACATACAGTGGTGAAGTTCTGGTGAGTACAGTTTTCCCCCCGGAACCTGCATTCCAGCAACATGTCCTCCAGTTGGTGGCCCAGCCTGCCAATCATCTCGGTGGTGTTGACATGGTAACGAGGAGGCGGGGTGTAGCCGTTGAAGTCCAGCAGGCTGAGAAGGTTGTACTTGTGGTTGTCCCTCAGAAGTGCCAAGCTCTTCTCCAAAACCGAGTGGTTCTGGTGCATCAGGTCCATCCAGTAACCACAGTGGTACAGGTCAACCTTGGTCAGACTGGACACCCGGAACAGGTTGTGGTTGCAGAAGGTCACTGCCGGGAAGGACATGTTGTGAGTCCACTCCATCTTAATCCTGGTGACGGCCGGGTAGGACATCAGGTAGAGGATGCGGTTCCAAGACCAGGTGAACAAGAGACTCACACACACAAAGAAGGCCAGGAGCCAAAGGATCCGTTGGGTCAGGGTCTTGTCTGGGGAGAAGACGAACATCAGCCCGTGGACTTTTGTCCTCCTCATGAAAGCTACGGTGATCTCCATCCATGATTGTTTGAGCATGCTCTTCCTCCTCTTTCCTGTTTTGTTCTGGATAGTGGTCTCCTGGGCATCGTTAGGTAGAGACCCAGGGCTGATTGATTCTGATGTGGGGGCAGTTACCATAATGATCTCTGTTCCAAGGCTACACATACGGTTCAAGACAAAAGGCAGTCTTTTTAGTCAAGCTTCGGGCTATTCATTTTACATACAGAAATCATGATGGGTTTTCTGGTTGAATTGGTGTCAAAAATCCCAGGCAAAACATACAAATAATATCCTTTCCGATGCTCCAGATACACACAGCTGTCCAGTACTCAGGCTTGAATAGTCTTTGCAAACCAAACCAACAAAAAGGCACGTACTGTATTTGACTTTTTAGGGATATACCTCACGATTGATTTACATCACGATTTAATAAAAAAATGACGCATTAATTTCTCGATCGACAGAATTCCTCTCTTTATTATCCAACACTAGTCTCTCATCAACAGATGAACAGGTGTGATAATAACATGTTGCAGGTGCAGGGGTCTAGTTCAATTCCTGAAGCAATCAGTCACTTAGGAAATCTGTAAAGACATACCCTGTTGCTCAGATGTTGTTTCACTCTTTCTCCTCATCACCTTCTTCTTCATATCCGCAACGCTGCTCCCAGTTTCCAGTGATTTGTGCCATTTGTGCAGAAGCTGCCTAGAAAGCTCTCAACTCCTCCCTCCTGCTCAGCTAGAGGAGATACTTTTGGTCTTGGGACTTAAAGCAGGAATATAAAGCTATTTCCCCTCCTCACTCTCTTCTCTCTACAGTCGAATGGGAATGAGGGGGAGCCAGTGAGTGAAAATGCTTCCCTCCAGTGATGGAATAGGCACTCCAATAATGGCAAAAATGGGGGGTGGGTAAGGCGACAGGTATTTCCACCACTCACGCATAAATATTAAGAGTGCTCCAGAATGAAACACAGCAAAAAGTCCTAATGCAACAAAGAAGGGCTGATTCCATCCACTGATATCTACACTCTGCTAGTGCCGCAAAAGTAGCAGTTTTTTCTCCCTCCACGTGATCAATTAGAAACGGTATTATTGATAAACCAGGGAACAGCAATCCAGATACTAGCCAATGGGCAAGACCTCAAATGACACCCTCCGAATTCTATTTGAAAATCAAATGTATTCCAGTAACCCGGCAATATCAAATGTCACTTTGACCACTTGTTTGTGGTTCTTCGGGTCTTAGACAGTTCTACATGTTAGTTTCACAACAAACACAAAAAGGTGCAATGAAGCACAGGGAGCTTTGACGCAATTAACAGATATGAAGCACCGTTCTGTTGATTTGTTCGGACAGCCTCTCAAGAGCCTCAAGAACCAGCTAGGCAGAGGAAATTGGACCCAAGAGTATTGAGATCCATGTCAGCACAGCACTCGTGCAAGTGCGGTACAGGTTTTTTCCCCACTGGAGTATAATAGACATAATATACTGCTAATTGGGAAAAGTCCTACAGTGATTGTAGCAGATACTTATTGAGGCTCAAAAACACTGAAACAGATGTTCAAAGACTACCCAGGCAGTCACCTGTATCTAGCAAGCAGTGGAGGCTGCTGAGGGGAGAACGGATCATAATAATGGCTGGAACGGAGGAAATGGAATGGCATCAAACACATCAAACACATCCATCACATGGCATTGAAACCATGTGATAGATGCATTTGATACCATTCCGCTCCAGCCATTACCATGAGCCCGTCCTCCCTAATTAAGGTGCCACCAATCTCCTGTGCTAGCATGTCACACCTTTGTTACTGCAATGTTGCAAACTTGTTTTAAATCATTTTCAAATCAATTTTAGGGTACAGCATATATTCCTCAGATTCAGCCTACTTCTGTGCCTTTTTTCCTACTAATTCCCCTTGGAACCAGGTGTCTGTCTGTGTTTGTAATGTTGAGCATCCCAGTGATGAGTGTAATGCTGCAATAATGTGCCATAAGTGGTCCAGGAATGTCAAAAGCATCCATAAAACTCTCAAAGATACTCTGATATTCATAAACTGGCATGACACATTCTTTAAACCATGTGCTTCGTGTCCCCAAATCTCATTCAAGCAAAAAGGCTGCGTCAATACATAGTCTTGAATATTAAACAGGATATGATAGAGTCTCTCCTGTTGAGGACAGCCTCTCATTGACTAGATGTAGAATAGTAAATGTAAATCCATCTCATCACAGATAACTTAACACAATTTTAGCAGATTGGCAACTTTTCAACTACTTACTACTTTTCTGCTACTTCGCAACTACTTAGCATGTTAGCTAGCCCTTCCCCTAACCCTAACCCTTTTTTAGCTAACCCTTCCCCAACCCTAAACTCAACTCTAACCCCTAGCCTACCGAACATTAGCCAGCTAGCTAACGTTAGCCACCTAGCTAAAATTTGTGACATATATATATATATATTTTGCAAATTTGTAACATATTATACGAATTGTAATTCATAACATATACAAAACGGGTGATGGACAACCACAGATTAATACATACCATGGAAACATAACATATCATACTAAATGGAGTGTCTCGGATTTATGTACAGAATAATACGAAATGCTCTGAGACCAGGTTGTTTTAGGAGGGAAAGAGTAGGTGAAGAGTTGACTCGCATTTGAATGACCTTTTGCTTGCACAGTCCAATTGAGTTCTTAACGAACACCATGTCTTATCTGATCATTAAACGCCTTCCTGTGGGGTCTTGTCAAACCATCCTTTTAATTATGCTTTCCCTCCCCCCATTAGTTTTGCTACATAAAGAACACTTCAATCTACAACAAGACCAGATTTAAAACGGTTTTGCTTTGATGATTTTGTCTACAAACAAGTTGAATGAAAAATGAATAGAATGAAAAGATCTTTGGAATGAAGGTTGACTACTGACTATCTCTCCGTGTCTAATGAAGCTGGAGCTGGAGCCTATATCTGAATTTGAATGTGAATGAATTTAAACCTCTGGTGCTGAAATGGAACACAAGTTAACTTTGTGCTTGTTGCCATGCCCCTTTTGGTTGAAGTACCTTGCTAAATAATGGGGCACAATGGTTCAAAATCAGTTCACTAGCTATGGTAGGTTCTGTACATGCAATCCATAACAAATCATTTTGTTAACCTCTTACAGTAGTTACAATGGCTGTCTATGAATTACTAATCATTCAGAGGAATAAAATAACACAAAAGTGATACACATTTAGCATTACTACTGTAGTTCATTTAGCATTACTACTGTAGTTCATTTAGCATTACTACTGTAGTTCATTTAGCATTACTACTGTAGTTCATTTAGCATTACTACTGTAGTTCATTTAGCATTACTACTGTAGTTCATTTAGCATTACTACTGTAGTTCATTTAGCATTACTACTGTAGTTCATTTAGCATTAATAATGTGCTTTAGTCTTGATTTTAAAGTAAACAAATTAATTACCTTTGCAATACCGCCTCTATAAGAGTTGTTGCTGACCGTTTCTGCCTGCTTATCGATCAACCATCCGCATTGATTTACAGCCCACTCTATTTCTTTGGGAACCTGTGATGTCTCTGGAATATTTAACCAGGGAAGTTAATTGCTAAAGCCCATTTGTTCCAAAAGCCTATTGTGGCCATGCAGGTCCAGAGGTCCATAGAGCTTTACTTGGTTTTCTAAAAGCTCCCTAGTCAGCATCTTGAGACCAAAGGACAATTTACAGCTTCCATTAGGAACCTCCTACCAGAGGTCACGTTGTGGCCATGCATGATAATCATAATTGCTACCACCCCCCAATATGGACCTTCCCTAGGGTCCTCTTACTTCACCACCACTTCTTTCCATCCACTTTCTCCTCGCTCTCTTTCTTTCTGTCTCTCTTTACAGGCTGTTACTGTAAACGCCTGATATAAGGCATTTAATAAACTGGGTTGTTGAAGCCCTGAATGCTGATTGGCTGACAGCCACGGGTATGACAAAACAGTTATATTTACTGCTCTAATTACTTTGGTAACCAGTTTATAATAGCAATGAGGCACCCTGGGGGTTTGTGGTATTAAGGCCATTATACCACGGCTAAGGGCTGTATCCAGGCACTCCGCGTTGCGTCGCGCATAAGAACAGTCCTAAGCCGTGCTATATTGGCCATATACCACACCTCCTCTGACCTGATTGCTTAAGTAACCACCTGGAAAATGGTACAGAACAGGGATTGATGGAGATGTGCTGTTGAGACACTTTGCTCCTCTTTGAGCTAAAATTAATATATCCAAGCTTGTGCTTCACTATCCAAGTTGTATCAATTTTAAAGTGCATTTTCACACATGGTCCCAGCACACTTTACAAAGAGAAGGATTCAATCAAGTTAAACTATTCCACACTCACCTGACATTCCAACATTCACACTTATCTTATCATTGCTGTCTATCACCAGATCTTTCAATTACTTTTCTCCACTGACGAGGCTTGGGCTGAGACAGACGGTTGTACATTTCACACAGCTCAGCCCAACATACTAAGGCAAGCCAATTCTTAAATGAGGTGAGATAAGGGAGGTAAAGGCAAAAAAAGCCATGGTGGCAAAGTAATTACAATATAGCAAGTAAAACACTGGAATGTTAGATTTGCAGTGGAAGAATGTGCAAAGTAGAAATAAAAATAATGGGGTGCAAAGGAGCAAAATAAATAAATAAATAAAATAAATACAGTAGGGAAAGAGGTAGTTGTTTGGGCTAAATTATAGGTGGGCTATGTACAGGTGCAGTAATCTGTGAGCTGCTCTGACAGTTGGTGCTTAAACCTAGTGAGGGAGATAAGTGTTTCCAGTTTCAAAGATTTTTGTAGTTTGTTTCAGTCATTAATAAGCGAAGTGGCATCTCAAAAATGCGGAACTTAACAGACATTCAATTGGAGTGTCATTTTTCTTTCAAGCTACAAACTCCAAGGATAACTCCCAGTAGCTTGTTTCTGGACAGTTCCAAAAGGATGTTAAAATGATATCTCAGTGAGATTATATTATGACACAGCCTCACTGAGCATATAAACGTCCTCTCACTGTCAACTGTGTTTATTTTCAGCAAACTTAACATCTGTAAATATTTGTATGAACATAACACGATTCAACAACTGAGACATAAACTGAACAAGTTACACAGACATGTGACTAACAGAAATGGAATAATGTGTCCCTGAACAAAGGGGGGGTCCAAATCAAAAGTAACAGTCAGTATCTGGTGTGGCCACCAGCTGCAAGTACTGCAGTGCATCTCCTCCTCATGGACTGCACCAGATTTGCCAGTTCTTGCTGTGAGATGTTACCCCACTCTTCCACCTGCAAGTTCCCGGACATTTCTGGGGGAAATGGCCCTAGCCCTCACCCTCCAATCCAACAGGTCTCAGATGTGCTCAAAGGGATTGTGATCCGGGCTATTCGCTGGCCATGGCAGAATACTGACATTCCTGTCTTGCAGGAAATCACGCACAGAACGAGTAGTATGGCTGGTGGCATTGTCACGCTGGAGGGTCATGTCAGGATGAGCCTGCAGGAAGGGTACCACATGAGGGAGGAGGATGTCAACCCTGTAACACAAAGCGTTGAGACTGCCTGCCATGACAACAAGCTCAGTCCGATGATGCTGTGACCCACAGCCCCAGACCATGATGGACCCTCCACCTCCAAATCGATCCCGCTCCAGAGTACAGGCCTTGGTGTAACAATCATTACTTCAACGATAAACCCGACTCTGACCATCACCCCCGGTGAGACAAAACCACGACTTGTCAATGAAGAGCAATTTTTGCCAGTCCTGCCTTGTCCAGCGACAGGTGGGTTTGTGCCCAAAGGCAAAGTTGTTGCCAGTGATGTCTGGTGAGGACCTGCCTTACAACAAGCCTACAAGCCCTCAGTCCAGCCTCTTTCAGCCTATTGCGGACAGTCTGAGCACGGATGGACGGATGATGCGTTCCTGGTGTAACTCGGGCAGTTGTGGTTGCCATCCTGTACCTGTCCCGCAGGTGTGATGATCAGATGTACCGATCCTGTGCAGGTGTTGTTACACATGGTCTGCCACTGTGAGGACAATCAGCTGTCCGTTCTGTCTCCCTGTAGCGCTGTCTTAGGCATCTCACAGTACGGACATTGCAATTTATTGCCCTGTGCACATTTGCAGTCCTCAATCCTCCTTGCAGCATGCCTAAGGCACGTTCACGTAGATGAGCAGGGACCCTGGGCATCTTTCTTTTGGTGATATTAAGAGTCAGTAGAAAGGTCTCGTTAGTGTCATAAGTTTTTATAACTGTGACCTTAATTGCCTACCGTCTGTAAGCTGTTAGTGTCTTAACGACCATTCCACAGGTGTGTAACGGATGTGAAACGGCTAGCTTAGTTAGCGGTGTGCGCTAAATAGCGTTTCAATCAGTGACGTCACTTGCTCTGAGACCTTGAAGTAGTTGTTCCCCTTGCTCTGCAAGGGCCGCGGCTTTTGTGGAGCGATGGGTAACGACGCTTCGTAGGTGTCAGTTGTTGATGTGTGCAGAAGGTCCCTAGTTCGCGCCCGGGTATGGGCGAGGGGGACGGTTTAAACTTATACTGTTACAGGTGCATGTTCATTCATTGTTTATGGTTCATTGAACATGCATGGGAAACAGTGGTTAAACCCTTTACAATGAAGATCTGTGAAGTTATTTTTTACGAATTATCTTTGAAAGACAGGGTCCTGAAAAAGGGACGTTTCTTTTTTTAACTTAGTTTAGATATCCAGACTGTACCATAAAAGCAAGCGTGAAAGATTCACATTGTGCTCCCTCTCTGCATAACGCATGTTCTTTATCACATTGCAGTTATGGTGAATCTGAAAAACATTTGAACAGCCAACAACTGCTTTCATAAACAATATGAGGAATGTTAATACTACATTTTTCCCATAACATCAATTGCTGTGTTTTCTCCAGACACCAAATGACTATTGTCTTGACAATTATATATTTTTCTCTGTAAGTCATGTGTTAGGAGTATCTAGAAAGTGGATTTGTCAAAGATTGGCCCAAACACTTACTATATTTATGTTGGTACACTCACTTTACGGATGAGACATTAGTTATGTTATGAGATCTTCTCAAAGGCAGCGTTGACTTTATTCAGGAATATTACCTGCTCAGGGGCAATAGTTAATGACTTTTCTGCTCTATAAAATTGGAACCGCTGCTGAAAATACATTTTCTATGGCCTCAGCGCTTGCACTGTAATTTTTCATAGTGGGTCTAACTATAACGTTCCATTTAATTAAACATTTACACAGTATGCATAATTTGAAGATTTACCATCATCAATGCATGATCAACTGTCCTGGTTGCGGTTAAAAACATCAGTAAAAAGACGGAATCCTTAGAGATGAAACACCACTTTACTTTCTTCTATTTACCACTGTGTTGAAGACCCAGAGGATTCATTAATAGGCCAGAGGAGAAGAGGGGCAGAGCATGGTTTGGACTGTATGGAGAGGAGAGAGCTAGCTCCTTCAAGGGCCATTGAGAAGGAACGCGTGTTGCTTCACACATCACCTCCCTGGCTGGCACCAATTAGACACCTCAGAAATACAGAGTGAGGAATAGAGCAAGGGGGAGGGAGGGAGATGGAGGGAAATAGTATGAGACAGAGGGTGGGGAGATAGGGAGAGGTGTGGAGAATGAAAGAAGAGTTCCACCTGTATGATCAAAAAACAGTTTCTGTGATTATAAAGACAAGCTTCAAGCAGGGTTACAAATCCCAAATCAATAGATTGCCAAAAAAACAGTCATGTTGTAAGAAATTATTTAGGACGAATCATTCTCTGATGGTGCAATGTCTGAACCTCAAAAATATTATTGGAAATTAATCCGCAAACCTACAAAGAAAAACACTCAAATATTGTCCTAGTACCGAGATGTATCAAATTCTAATACAGGACATACAATTAAAAAGGGAAAAGAAAAAGAGTGAAAATGCATCTTGTATCGTCAACCCTCTTAAAGTCATTCTTGCAGATTGCGACTGTCGCCTCTTTTATCAAGGGTGACATCTTGTGGCTTGTTTCTAAATTAACCTAACCTCTGGCCCAGAGAGGAAGCAGGACAACCACTCTACATTCTACAGATGGAACGCAAAGAAACCAACAATAGATTCACATCAAAGACTTCCTTGAAATGTTGTGGTTTTATTCACATAAAATGTACAGTTAGGGTGAATATTGAATCATCTTCCCTCAGAAAAATCAAGGACGTTTCAAGGAAGAGATTTCACGTTGTTGGAGATTTTATACACGCTCTAACAACTACGAAGGTGGAGTGTGTCACATCTGGTAGTGCAAAAGCAAAGAGAATGACAGGGCAGTTCAGCACAAAATAAATGGTTTATTAACTCAAAAGGTAGCATGGGGAATCTTCATGCCCCAAAAGCTTGTTCACAAAAAAATTCAGAAAATACTCGAAATCAACAACTGGCACTTTATGGCAGCAACTGAACGTTAACAAATCACTGGGGAAGATATTATTTTACCCCAGGGCAGAGAGAGCTTCAAACCTTAGGCATTGGGGTGTTGACTGGTCCAAATGTTTGAAACAGAGCTTCAGTGTGTCCCTCCTCCCAACTCTCCCCCCATTTGAATGCCATTGCATCCCTATGTGCTACTGCTCTAATGGCAGCCAAGTGTTCAAAATGTGTAGCTGCAGTCAATTACGTCTCTGTGGAGAGTTGCCACACCTTGTAATGAGTCATGTAGCCACCAGGTGGGGCCAAAAGCAGGCCATTCCCACCCTTGCACCCCTTGGGTACACACAAAGAGTACAGAAAATTAATTTCGGACTGTTACTATTTTTAAGATTCAGCTGAAGCTACAGATACAGAGCAGAAAGTATTTGTTAAAAGCTTTTCGAAGACTTCATAAAAACTGCCATCTTTTAAAAATCTCCTATTTAGTTATTCAGTGGGGAACTAAATGAAATGCATGAATCAGACTGTAGTCTGGGACCAATGACGTACATATCACACTCTCAGATAACCGACATGATCTTTTAACTTTCAATTCAAAATGATTACTAGGTTGCTCCCAAGTCTAAAATGATCTCTCTTCCAGAGAGAGAGCGGTAAGAAGAATCCAGAAGTCAGCGGCCAGCAGGATTACTTATTTGTAATCAAAATTGCTGACATTTCCGCCTGAGTGTGTGCTGTTGTATTCCCTGGGCAGACTGAGTCTGAGCCCCATGGCCTGAGCAGAGCCGAGAAGAGGCCGTCTGTATCAATGAATACCAGAAGCTGTTGCCTACACACAGCATGTTGTTCCCAGTTCCCCAAGCACAGCAGAGCAGGCCGCATCCATCTGAAGGAAACATATCTGTTCTGTCACTCAAAAATGTATAGTCCACAGACCACAGTCACACTTTGAGAGACTCCTCATTCCTTGAATTCTCTCATCCTCTCCAACAGATCATTCATTTCATGGATCATGCCCTTCTGGTGTGGTAGCGCAGTAGTGCTTTAAAATGTCCCAATGCATTGGGTTTGGGTTGTTCAGAATAAACTTTGTAGGGTTCTTCTTGAGATCTAACTGTTAAAGCTATTTTGCACATTCTGCAGAAAATAAAGCGGACTAAGCACTTGCCTTGGGCGTAATATGCTGTAGCTATTTCAAAACCAGTAAGACACAGTTATGATTCTACTCTGCACTTGTAATCACAAAACATGTTCAGTGCCTATTGAAAGTCTACACCCCTTGAAGGTGTTTCATAAAAATGTTGTGTGCCTTAGAGTTTCATGCATTTAAATAAGGATTTGTTTCCACTGATCTACACACTAGCTGACAAGCTTGTGTGCGCAGAGCAGCACGAGAATTAAAAACCTGTCTTACCTTTTTGAAGTTAATAAATCCAATGTGAAATGTGAACAACAGTATCATTAACTAGCATTGAAAAAGTAAATCCATTCTTCTCTAATTAAACATCTCTCCTTATTTTCTTAATTACACTTGTGACATTGTCAGTAGGCTACAGTAACCTATGCAACATTGTCAGTAGGCTACAGTAACCTATGCAACATTGTCAGTAGGCTACAGTAACCTATGCAACATTGTCAGTAGGCTACAGTAACCTATGCAACATTGTCAGTAGGCTACAGTAACCTATGCAACATTGTCAGTAGGCTACAGTAACCTATGCAACATTGTCAGTAGGCTACAGTAACCTATGCAACATTGTCAGTAGGCTACAGTAACCTATGCAACATTGTCAGTAGGCTACCGTAACCTATGCTTCAGAGGGGAGGGGCAGGTAGCCTACACACACACACACACACCAACATGCTTCACAGTAGGGATGGTGTTCTTTGGATTATATGCTTTGTTGGGTTTGCGCCAATTGGAATGCTTTGCATTTAGGCCAAAAGTTTTTTACCACATTCTACAGAATCTCCCAAGTGAATTTTTTTTTGCATACTTCAAACGGGATTCAAGGTGAGCTTTCTTGAGTAATGACTTCCTTCTTGCCAACCTACCATTTAAGCCGGATTGGTGGAGTACTCGGCATATTATTGTCACATGCACACTTTGACCAGTCTTGGCCATAAAAGCCTGTAGCGCTTTCAAAGTTGCCATTGGACTCTTGGTACAGTGCCTTGCAAAAGTATTCAGCTTTTATGGGGATGTTTTCATCAGTAGGGACTGTGAAACTGGTCATATGTTATTTTTATTTTGTATATTTTGTAATTATTTATTACAAAAAAACACAAGGAAAGGGATAAGATTAAAGTTTTAAAACATGAAGGACAAACAATACAGCATCAAGACACTATCAAACATGTATCAGTCTTTCCGCAACAGAGACATTATGTGTCAGGGTGCATGTGCATGATAGTGATATAAAATATATGTCATAGTTTACTTTTTCATGATCACAATCTTGTGAAGCCTGAACCCTCCAAGATCCCCCCACAGTTACCCAATAGCTGTCTCTCAACCATTCGAGACCCCTCCCACCCACCCATAAAAAAATACAATTAATTCCATTCCCCACCCTCAAGAACCCCCGAATGCACCAACAACCAAGAGAATGAGCTAAAGAGAAAAAAGGAAAAGACAGAAGAAAACAGCAAACAACAATGCAAAATAATAATAATAATAATAATACATTTAAAACAAAGGACATGAAGGACACTGGTCAGAATTGAAGGAAAGGTGGATGGCGCTAAATACAGGGAAAATCTTGAAGGAACCTGTTTCAGTCTTCCAGAGATTTGAGACTGGGATGGAGGTTCACCTTCCAGCAGGACAATGACCCGAAGCATACTGCTAAAGCAACGCTTGAGTGGTTTAAGGGGAAACATTTAAATGTTTTGGAATGACCTAGTCAAAGCCCAGACCTCAATCCAATTGAGAATCTGTGGTATGACTTAAAGATTGTTGTACACCAGCAGAACCCATTCAACTTGAAGGAGCTGGAACAGTTTTGCCTTGAAGAATGGACAAAAATCCCAGTGGCTAGATGTGCCAAGCTTATAGAGACATACCCCAAGAGACTTACAGCTGTAATTGGTGCAAAAGGTGGCTCGACAAAGTATTGACTTTGGGGGGGTGAATAGTTATGCACACTCAAGTTTTATGTTTTTCTTGTCTTCTTCTGGTTTGTTTCACAATAACAAAATATTTTGCATCTTCAAAGTAGTAGGCATGTCGTGTAAATCAAATGATAAAACATCTAGCCCCTCCCTCACCATTTTTCTATATCCAGGTTGTAAGGCAACAAAATAGGAAAAATGCCAAGGGGGTGAATACTTTTGCAAGAAACTGTAGCTTCCATGATGAGTCTCCTACCTGCTTGGTCATCAAATTTGGGGGAACGCCTGATTAAGCAGGGTTTTGATGGTGCCATCAACTTTCGACTTCTTAATAATCGTCTTGACTGTGCTCCAAGGGATATTCAAGGCATTTTAAATATTTTATAGTGTAGTGTGACTGTTTGAGGTTGTGGACAGGTGTCTTTTATACTGATAACAAGTTCAAACAGGTGCCATTAATACAGGTAATGGGTGGAGGACAGAGGAGCCTCTTAAAGAAGAAGTTACAGGTCTGTGAGAGCCAGAAATCTTGCTTGTTTGTAGGTGACCAAATACTTATTTTCCACCATCATTTGCAAATAAAATCATTAAATCCTACAATGTGATTTTCAGAATTTTTTCTCTCATTTTGTCTGTCATAGTTGAAGTGTACCTATGATGAAAATTACAGGCCTCTCTCATCTTTTTAAGTGGGAGAACTTGCACAATTGGTGGCTGACTAAATACTTTTTTGCCCCACTGTATGGCATTTTATCAGATGTTTTTATCCAAAGCGAGTTACAGTCATGCATGCATACTTTTGACAGTGTTTCACCTATATTCATTTAATGTGAGATAACTAGTCGTACTGGTAAGGGTGGTCTAAGCAATTCCATTATGGTGTCATTTTTCCTCCCTACATTGATTCTATTGATGGAAATTTGTTGTTTACCTCATCTGTCGCACACAAGTCATCCAACATTTCATTCTAGCTCACATTTAAGGATGGATGTGTATTCTCTCCAGTAGCTGTGAAATGTAGGAGAATGACGATGTAGCCTTGTGACACTGTCCTCCTGGACTCGGATTCATCTCAATGCATTTTTCAATTTGAGGCTTTTCAAATATATTCCATTCTCCTTTCTCTTGTTTATATTATCGCTATATTCCAACTTATATTCCTTTATGTAATTAAACTTTAAATGTGTATTTTTCTGTCTTTATTATAAGCATGCACCACTTGGGGTCCCCAGAACCGAGTTTGGTAAACGTTGCATTACATGGTCTGACAAGCTGCATAACAAATTAGGCCTAATTAGATAAAAAGTAACAATTAAGCCATTCAAACTAGATATTAAGTTGTTTGAATGAGATACTAAGCAGTTCAAGTCAAATTATTATTATTTTTGTCTTGGGCTTCTGGGTTTCAGTAGAGAACTAACAAGCACCAAAATAAAAAGAAGACAGTCCAATTTTTTGTATTTATTAAAATGTCATAGCATGGTGCCCCCATTGATTTTGTTATAATGTTAACATTTTTGAGTAAATTAGCTTTAAAACAGCAAAATGCTATCTCTGTGGCCAAGATGCGGGTCTCTAAAATATTAGGTCGGAGACCCTGCCATTAACTACGCCCCGCTATGCCAACCACCTAAGCCACATTTTGATCCAGAAAAAAAACAAGTCACAACGTATATTTGTAGCATTGGATGTATTCAAAGTCTTTTTTTTTTTTCAATGAGGTAAATGCAGAAGGAAAACCAATTCTTCAGCCTATTTATGTAAAGCCGCTATGCTGCATCAATTAGGCTACAGGTTATAATTATTTTAACGGGCAAATTATATTTCAGATGGTATTTTGGAGTAGAATGTCCTTTTAAAAAGTCACCATATGTTACCTTCTTCTGTGCCTGATACACCATTCCGGCGCCGACAGAGATGGCCGCCTCGCTTCGCGTTCCTAGGAAACTATGCAGTTTTTTGTTTTTTTACGTGTTATTTCTTACATTAGTACCCCAGGTCATCTTAGGTTTCATTACATACAGTCGAGAAGAACTACTGAATATAAGATCAGCGTCAACTCACCATCAGTACGACCAAGAATATGTTTGTGCAGACCCTGTGTTCTGCCTTACAAACAGGACAACGGAGTGGATCCTATGCAGCGACCCAAAAAAACGACTCCGAAAGAGAGGGAAACGAGGCGGTCTTCTGGTCAGACTCCGGAGACGGGCACACCGTGCACCACTCCCTAGCATTCTTCTTGCCAATGTCCAGTCTCTTGACAACAAGGTTGATGAAATCCGAGCAAGGGTAGCATTCCAGAGGGACATCAGAGACCGTAACGTCCTTTGCTTCACTGAAACATGGCTCACTGGAGAGACTCTATCCGAAGCGGTGCAGCCAACGGGGTTCTCCACGCATCGCGCTGACAGAAACAAACATCTTTCTGGTAAGAAGAGGGGCGGGGGCGTATGCCTCATGGCCAACGTGACATGGTGTGATGAAAGAAACATACAGGAACTCAAATCCTTCTGTTCACCTGATTTAGAATTCCTCACAATCAAATGTAGACCGCATTATCTAACAAGAGAATTCTCTTCGATTATAATCACAGCCGTATATATCCCCCCAAAGCAGACACATCGATGGCTCTGAATGAACTTTATTTAACTCTCTGCAAACTGGAAACGATTTATCCGGAGGCTGCATTCATTGTAGCTGGGGATTTTAACAAGGCTAATCTGAAAACAAGACTCCCTAAATTTTATCAGCATATCGATTGCGCAACCAGGGGTGGAAAGACCTTGGATCATTGTTACTCTAACTTCCGCGACGCATATAAGGCCCTGCCCCGCCCCCCTTTCGGAAAAGCTGACCACGACTCCATTTTGTTGATCCCTGCCTACAGACAGAAACTAAAACAAGAGGCTCCCACGCTGAGGTCTGTCCAACGCTGGTCCGACCAAGCTGACTCCACACTCCAAGACTGCTTCCATCACGTGGACTGGGAGATGTTTTGTATTGCGTCAGATAACAACATTGACGAATACGCTGATTCGGTGTGCGAGTTCATTAGAACGTGCGTTGAAGATGTCGTTCCCATAGCAACGATTAAAACATTCCCTAACCAGAAACCGTGGATTGATGGCAGCATTCGTGTGAAACTGAAAGCGCGAACCACTGCTTTTAATCAGGGCAAGGTGTCTGGTAACATGACCGAATACAAACAGTGCAGCTATTCCCTCCGCAAGGCTATCAAACAAGCTAAGCGCCAGTACAGAGACAAAGTAGAATCTCAATTCAACGGCTCAGACACAAGAGGCATGTGGCAGGGTCTACAGTCAATCACGGACTACAGGAAGAAATCCAGCCCAGTCACGGACCAGGATGTCTTGCTCCCAGGCAGACTAAATAACTTTTTTGCCCGCTTTGAGGACAATACAGTGCCACTGACACGGCCTGCAACGAAAACATGCGGTCTCTCCTTCACTGCAGCCGAGGTGAGTAAGACATTTAAACGTGTTAACCCTCGCAAGGCTGCAGGCCCAGACGGCATCCCCAGCCGCGCCCTCAGAGCATGCGCAGACCAGCTGGCCGGTGTGTTTACGGACATATTCAATCAATCCCTATACCAGTCTGCTGTTCCCACATGCTTCAAGAGGGCCACCATTGTTCCTGTTCCCAAGAAAGCTAAGGTAACTGAGCTAAACGACTACGATGGGAAATGATGTAAATATATCACTAGCCACTTTAAACAATGCTACCTTATATAATGTTACTTACCCTACATTATTCATCTCATACGCATACGTATATACTGTACTCTATATCATCGACTGTATCCTTATGTAATACATGTATCACTAGCCACTTTGTAAACTATGCCACTTTGTTTACATACTCATCTCATTTGTACATACTGTACTCGATACCATCTACTGTATCTTGCCTATGCTGCTCTGTACCATCACTCATTCATATATCCTTATGTACATATTCTTTATCCCCTTACACTGTGTACAAGACAGTAGTTTTGGAATTGTTAGTTAGATTACTTGTTATTACTGCATTGTCGGAACTAGAAGCACAAGCATTTCGCTACACTCGCATTAACATCTGCTAACCATGTGTATGTGACAAATAAAAGTTGATTTGATTTGATTTGACAGTCGTTCTAAAAAGAACACACACAGACACACTAACCTTGTCACCGCTGCTGAAAAAAACAATTTTACTTATGGGTGGTCCTGTGAATAGAATCCACAATCCTGGCATTAAGAGCCATGCTGAAACCTGCGCATCTTGCCTTTTAACATAGAATATATTTAATTGCCTAATGCAGCGTTTCCCAAACTAGGGGTCGCGACGTTTAAACTCTGAAATAAAATGTAAAACATTGAGCTTGGTTCATAGAACCGGGGTTACGCGTTCATAGAACTGGGGTTACTTTTTCTTCCGACAAATGTGGCTCTATCTTTTGAACGGTTTAAGCTACAACATATTATGAAAGATCACTGAAAGATAAGACTCTCAGGAGCATGTGTGTCTTCTGTTTCCCTCTACAATGCCCACATGCCAAGCAGGACTCAGAACAGATTGGATAAGATGAGTCACAAAATCAGGGAAATAGAATATCACCAATGATTATGTTCGTTTCTACACAGAAGATCATGCAAAACTATTGCCCGATGATCTTCTGAACTTCCCAATACCTTTCCGATGCATGTCACTACAAACCATACTTCCTTCAGATTTAAAATACTGTCAAAAGTACTGTCAGACTGATTTGTAAAAGACTGTCATAGCCCCAATTAAAAAAGTAAACATTTGGCCATTGATTCCATCCCTTTTTATACTCGGGGTGCAAAATATTTTTAATATCAAAATGGCGTCGCGCGCCCAAAAAGTTTGGGATCCCCTGGCCTAATATTTAAATGTCATTGTCTAAATGTAAAGCCTTTGCTTCTGAATGATGTGAACTTTCAGACTGCTGTCTCATTTCCCACTTTCCCGCAGTACAAGGCCACGGGATACCAGGGAAATATAGATTTACAGGGAAGTAGGTGCACAATACCACGGAAGGTGCTAGAAAGGCTTTCTTTTTGGCTGAGAGGGCTTTGTATTGATCGGAGAGGCCATTAGAGGGAAACCAAAGCCCAATATTGACCTCAAGAGGTAACGGAGGTAACTCTAGATCAAAGGTAATTTGATATCAAACGATGAGGAAGGCTCCAGTCTAGTGATTCTGGCCAATGATAGTCCAGCTGAAGAAAACATTATGTATCTGTTTTTATCAACGTAGACAGTGGACATTGAGACCACTTCATAAAACACACATTTCATATGATAACATAACGGTGTGACTACAATTGGTCGTGGATGAATAAACTCATGCTTGGGTCTCAATCTAAGAACCTAATGAGGTTAAATGGTGTGATTTCACCCTCCCTCTCTCTCACCTCCTGCCAGAAAACGGCTTCCTTAGTGGAGAGTACATTCCCAGTCTTGACATTCCTTTATTGTTTGTCTTCAGTGCTACTGACCAAACTGCCAATACTGTAACTGTAACTTGCAGTTATTTGGCCTTCGTGAAGCACAATTATGGGACAACGGTCCACTTTTAGTGTTCCCTCTCTAGTTCCCGTCATTCTATCTCTGTTGCCTGAGTCCTGTCTGCTGGTATCCATCCCTCCTTCTCCCATCTCTCAGTCCGCATACACTGTAGACATCACAGCATTATAACCCCCAGACTCCTTCACTCTATTATGTCCTTCACCTCACTTAATGCCTGTTCCCAGTTGTTTGTAGTCTCCTAGATGGCTGAACTGCTGGGCCGCTGGCTGGATGAGTTCTCACCACTGCTGACACACCATGGTATCTGTCAGGCAGGAGCACCCGTCCCAAAGGCGAAGGTGCATAAAGATGGTGGCCCCCATGTGGCTACCACAAACACCTCATTTGCTAAGTTCGCCGTATTGCACAGTGCTCTCTTTTACAAAAAAAAAAATTGTATCGGCATAAGCACAATTTACATGATCCAAATGTATTATAGCAAGACGACGGTGGCTATAATAAAATCAAATAAAATGGATTGTGCTGATTTATAGGCACATTGAACCATGTCATGCGATGTAGTTTAAAAAGTCTGGATAGTTCTCAAACAAAGACATCATATCTGAATTCCTCCAACTTTATGCACCTTTGTTATTTTCTCACTGTGAGGACTACTATCTCTCTCTGTCTCTCTGTCTCTCTGTCTCTCTGTCGCTCTTTCTCTCTCTGTATGGATATACACTACAAGGCCAAAAGTATGTGGACACCTGCTCGACGAACATCTCATTCCATATTCATGGGAATTAATATGGAGTTGGTTCCCTCTTTGCTGCTATAACAACTTCCACTCTTCTGGGAAGGCTTTCTACTAGATGTTGGAACATTGTTGCGGGGACTTGCTCCATTCAGCCACAAGAGCATTAGTGAGGTCGGGCACTGATGTTGGGCGATTAAGCCTGGCTCGCAGTCGGCGTTCCAATTCATTCCAAAGGTATTCAATGAGGTTGAGGTCATGGTCCTATGCAGGCCAATCAAGTTCTTCCACACCTATCATGACAAACCATTTCTGTATGGACCTCGCTTTGGGCATTGTCATAATGAAACAGGAAAGCACAGAATCATCTAGAATGTCATTGTATGTTGTAGTGTTGTAGTGTTAAGATTTCCCTTCACTCGAACTAGAGGGCCTAGCCCGAATCATGAAAAATAAATAATAAATGTTGTGGATCTTAATGTTCTTCCTCATAATCCTGGACTATCGGACCACCATTTTATTAAGATTCCTTGATGTCCTTCCAGATTCCCTCTGTCTACCCAAGGACGCCAGAGGACAAAAATCAGTTAACCACCTAACTGAGGAACTCAATTTAACCTTGCGCAATACCCTAGATGCAGTTGCACCCCTAAAAACTAAAAACATTTCTCATAAGAAACTAGCTCCCTGGTACACAGAAAATACCCGAGCTCTGAAGCAAGCTTCCAGCAAATTGGAACGGAAATGGCGTCACACCAAACTGGAAGTCTTCCGACTAGCTTGGAAAGACAGTACCGTGCAGTACCGAAGAGCCCTTACTGCTGCTCGATCATCTTATTTTTCTAACTTAATTGAGGAAAATAAGAACAATCCGAAATTCCTTTTTGATACTGTCGCAAAGCTAACTAAAAAGTAGCATTCCCCAAGAGAGGATGGCTTTCACTTTAGCAGTGATAAATTCATGAACTTCTTTGAGGAAAAGATCATGATTATTAGAAAGCAAATTACGGACTCCTCTTTAAATCTGCGTATTCCTTCAAAGCTCAGTTGTCCTGAGTCTGCACAACTCTACCAGGACCTAGGATCAAGAGAGACGCTCAAGTGTTTTAGTACTATATCTCTTGACACAATGATGAAAATAATCATGGCCTCTAAACCTTCAAGCTGCATACTGGACCCTATTCCAACTAAACTACTGAAAGAGCTGCTTCCTGTGCTTGGCCCTCCTATTTTTAACATAATAAATGGCTCTCTATCCACCGGATGTGTACCAAACTCACTAAAAGTGGCAGTAATAAAGCCTCTCTTGAAAAAGCCAAACCTTGACCCAGAAAATATAAAAAACTATCGGCCTATATCGAATCTTCCGTCCCTCTCAAAAATTTTTGAAAAGGCTGTTGCGCAGCAACTCACTGCCTTCCTGAAGACAAACAATGTATACGAAATGCTTCAGTTTGGTTTTAGACCCCATCATAGCACTGAGACTGCACTTGTGAAGGTGGTAAATTACCTTTTAATGGCAACAGACCGAGGCTCTGCATCTGTCCTCGTGCTCCTAGACCTTAGTGCTGCTTTTGATACCATCGATCACCACATTCTTTTGGAGAGATTGGAAACCCAAATTGGTCTACACGGACAAGTTCTGGCCTGGTTTAGATCTTATCTGTCGGAAAGATATCAGTTTGTCTCTGTGAATGGTTTGTCTTCTGACAAATCAACTGTAATTTCGGTGTTCCTCAAGGTTCCTTTTTAGGACCACTATTGTTTTCACTATATATTTTACCTCTTGGGGATGTCATTCAAAAACATAATGTTAACTTTCACTGCTATGCGGATGACACACAGCTGTACATTTCAATGAAACATGGTGAAGCCCCAAAATTGCCCTCGCTAGAAGCATGTGTTTCAGACATAAGGAAGTGGATGGCTGCAAACGTTCTACTTTTAAACTCGGACAAAACAGAAATGCTTGTTCTAGGTCCCAAGAAACAAAGAGATCTTCTGTTGAATCTGACAATTAATCTTAATGGTTGTACAGTCGTCTCAAATAAAACTGTGAAGGACCTTGCAAAAATCAGAAACTTTCTGTCCAAAAATGATGCAGAACAATTAATCCATGCTTTTGTCACTTCTAGGTTAGACTACTGCAATGCTCTACTTTCCGGCTACCCGGATAAAGCACTAAATAAACTTCAGTTAGTGCTAAATACGGCTGCTAAAATCCTGACTAGAACCAAAAAATGTGATCATATTACTCCAGTGCTAGCCTCCCTACACTGGCTTCCTGTCAAAGCAAGGGCTGATTTCAAGGTTTTACTGTTAACCTACAAAGCATTACATGGGCTTGCTCCTACCTATCTCTCTGATTTGGTCCTGGTCTGATTTGGTCCTGACATACCTACACGTACGCTACGGTCACAAGACGCAGGCCTCCTAATTGTCCCTAGAATTTCTAAGCAAACAGCTGGAGGAAGGGCTTTCTCCTATAGAGATCAATTTTTATGGAACGGTCTGCCTACCCATGTCAGAGACGCAAACTCGGTCTCAACCTTTAAGTCTTTACTGAAGACTCATCTCTTCAGTGGGTCATATAGTAGTGTAGTCCGGCCCAGGAGTGGGAAGGTGAACGGAAAGGCTCTGGAGCAACGAACCGCCCTTGCTGTCCCTGCCTGGCCGGTCCCCCCCCCCCCCCCCCCCCTTGGGTTGTGCCGTGGCGGAGATCTTTGTGGGCTATACTCAGCCTTGTCTTAGGATGGTAAGTTGGTGGTTGAAGATATCCCTCTAGTGGTGTGGGGGCTGTGCTTTGGCAAAGTGGGTGGGGTTATATCCTTCTTGTTTGGCCCTGTCCGGGGGTGTCCTCGGATGGGGCCACAGTGTCTCCTGACCCCTCCTGTCTCAGCCTCCAGTATTTGTGCTGCAGTAGTTTATGTGTCGGGGGGCTAGGGTCAGTTTGTTATATCTGGAGTACTTCTGCTGTCCTATTCGGTGTCCTGTGTGAATTTAAGTGTGCTCTCTCTAATTCTCTCTTTTTCTCTTTCTTTCTCTCTCTCGGAGGACCTGAGCCCTAGGACCATGCCTCAGTACTACCTGACATGATGACTCCTTGCTGTCCCCAGTCCACCTGGCCGTGCTGCTGCTCCAGTTTCAACTGTTCTGCCTTATTATTATTGGACCATGCTGGTCATTTATGAACATTTGAACATGTTCTGTTATAATCTCCACCCCTGCACAGCCAGAAGAGGACTGGCCACCCCACATAGCCTGGTTCCTCTCTAGGTTTCTTCCTAGATTTTGGCCTTTCTAGGGAGTTTTTCCTAGCCACCGTGCTTCTACACCTGCATTGCTTGCTGTTTGGGGTTTTAGGCTGGGTTTCTGTACAGCACTTTGAGATATCAGCTGATGTACGAAGGGCTATATAAATACATTTGATTTGATGATTTGATTTGTCTAGCGTTGGCTGTAACGCATATTTTGGAAATCTGAGATGACAGTGTTGTTAACCAGTTGCGACGAGCAAACCCGTATCCGGGAGCGTAATCATAGCCTCAAAGGCATTAGCATAACGCAACGGACATAAATACAGTCTCAGACCATTATTTTTCCTCCACAAAACTTTACAGTTGGCACCTTGCATTGGGGCAGGTAACGTTTTCCTGGCATCTGCCAAACCCAAATTTGTCCGTCGGAAGAAGCTCACTTTCACTGCTCCAGTCCAATGGCAATGAGATTTACACCACTCCAGCCAACGCTTGGCATTGCGCATGGTGATATTAGGCTTGTGTGCGTCTGCTTGGCCATGAAAACCCATTTCATGAAGCTCCCGACGAACAGTTATTGTGCTGACGTTGCTTCCAGAGGCAGTTTGGAACTCGGTAGTGAGTGTTGCGGTACGCGCTTCAGCACTCAGCGGTCCTATTCTGTGAGCTTGTGTGGCCTACCACTTCGCGGCTGAGCCGTTATTGCTCCTTGACCTTTCCACTTCACAATAACAGCACTTACATTTGACCAGGGCAGCTTTAGCAGGACATCAATTTGACAAACTGACTTGTTGGAAAGGTGGCATCCTATGACGGTGTCACGTTGAAAGTCACTGAGTTCTTCTACTGCCATTGTTGGCCTATAGAGGTTGCATGGCTGTGTGCTCGATTTTATACACCTGTCAGCAATGGGTGAAACTGAAATAGCCAAATCCACTCATTTGAAGGAGTATTACCATACATTTGGCCATGTAGTGTATCTCTCTGTCTGCCTGCCACCCTTACAGTCTTTCTCTTTCTGTCTGCCAGCCCAGTGTCACCATGCAGCTCTCTCTGTATACCTCTCTGTCTAACGACCTAGTCTCTCGCTCTGCTTCTCTCGCCCCCTTTCTATCTTTCTCACTCTCTGTCTCTCTCCGCCACCCTGGCGTCACGTTTTATTTATTTGTTTATTTGGATCCCCATTAGCTTTTGCGGAAGGAGCAGCTACTCTTCCTGGGGTCCACAAGAAACACAAAACATGACGACAAAACACTGATAGATTAATAGACAACGACAGTCACAACATATTTGAATGCAATGATATACAAACAATACAACTAAAAAAGAAGACGAACAATACAACAAAAACAATGTGTGTTAGAGCGTGTCTGTGTGTGCGCGTGTGTTTGTGTGTGTCCTCGCACAGTCCCTGCCGTTCCATGAGATGTTGTTTAATCAATTTTGTATAGGTCATTTAGCTTTCTGCTTGAGTAATTGGAGATGTGATCGTGGCTCTGTATAATACCATTGCGTTGCCATGAATTCGATTTTGACTTGGGGACTGTGAAGAGACCCCTGGTGGCATGTCTTGTTAGGTATGGGTGTCTGAGCTGAATGTTATTTGATTGTGCAGACAATCTGCCGTTTTCATCACAGTAATAGTTCTCGTGAAAACTACTAGAGAAGCAGTTAATCTCTCTCACCCAGGAAAGACTGACATGCATGTTGTTGATGTTAGTGCTGTACGTGCAGTTCAGGGCAAGTGTGCTGCTCTGTTTTGAGCCAGCTGCAGTTTTGCTAAGTCTTTCTTTGCTGCACTTAACCATATAACCGAACAGTAATCAAGATGGGACAAGAGCAGAGCCTTAACAGCTAGTACAATTCATTTTTGTGTAAAAAAAAAAATGCAGAACATAGTTTTATGACAGACATACCCCTTCCCATCTGCGCAACAACTTTGACAATATGACTTCACCGTGATAATTGACAATCCAGTGTTATACCCAGGAGTTTAGCTTCCTCAACTTTCTCAATGGTCACACCCTTTTATGCACAACTTTGCATAAAAGGCGTGACCAGTGTTGAGGTGTAAGTCTTAGAGAATGTTTATAACCAAATACAATACTTTCAGTGTTAGATGTATTTAAGACCGGTTTATTATTAATCACCCACTATGATACTGACTGTAACTCCTGATTTAGAATGTCAGTGAGCTCTCTGGCTTTGGGTGCTGACATGTAGAGTGTGGAGTCATCCGCAGACATAGTCATTCTAGCTTTGTGTAAAACCATTGACAAATCATTTGTAAAAATAGAGAAAAGGCCCAAGGCCCTGACGGACAGACACCACACGGTACATATCTGATGTTAGAGAAGCTTACGTTGAAGAACACACTCTGGGTTCTACTGGATAAATAACTACGCAACCATGTGATGGCAGGTGATGTAAAGCCAGAGCAAGTGAGTTTCTTCAATAACAATACATTATCAATAACATCAAAGGCTGCACTGAAATCTAACAATACAGCTCCAACTTTATCTTATTATCCATTTATTTTAACCAATCATCAGTCATCTGAGTCAGTGCAGTAAAAGTCGAGTGCCCTTCTTTATACGCATGCTGGAATTCAGTAGTTAGCTTGTTCTCTGAAAAGTAGCATTGCATTTGGTCAAACACAATTCTCTCCATCAGTTTACTAAGAACAGGCAGCAAACTCATTGGGCGGCTGTTAGAACCAGCAAAGCGTGCTTTACTACTTTCAGGCAGTGGACTTACTTTAGCTTCCTTCCACACCTGTAGACACACTCACTCATTTTAGGCTTTGGTTAAAGACATATTAAATAGGGGTTGTACTAGAGTCTGCTACCATACCCAATATTTTCCCATCAAGGTTGTCTATACCTAGTAACAGTAGTTTTTCCACCTCTCCCACACTAACTTGAGCAAATTCAAAATTGTAATCCTTCTATTTCATTATTAGATATTTTATACTAAATATGATGGTTCACTGTTCAATGTTTTCATTTCACTTCTGAGTTTTTCCACTTTACTCGTGAAATATTCATTGGAAGGATTGGCAATATTGAAAGATTTTGTTATGAATGGCCCATCATCTTCGATGAATGATGGGGATGAATTGGGTTTTCTGCCAATGATATAATTTAAGGTACTCCAAAGACTTTTTCCAATGTGTTTTATGTAATTTATCTTAGTTTGGTAAAATAATATATCCTTTTTGTTAAGTTCAGTCACCAAGTTTCTCAATTTACAGTACAGTACTGTGCATTCTGAAAGTATTCAGGCCCCTTTACTTTTTTCACATTTTGTTACATTACGGTCTTATTCTAAAATTGATTAAATCGTTTTTTTACCTCATCAATCTACACACAATACCCCAAAATGACAAAGCAAAAACAATAAAAATATCACAGGTCCAGACGTATTCAGGCCCCTTACTCAGTACTTTGTTGAATCACCGTTTGCAGCGATTACAGCCCTGAGTCTTCTTGGATGTGATGCTACAGGCTTGGCACACCTGTATTTGGGGAGTTTCTCCCATTCTTCTCTGCAGATCCTCTCAAGCTCTGTCAGGTTGGATGTGACGTGTCGCTGCACAGCTATTTCCAGGTCTCTCCAGAGATGTTTGATCAGGTTCAGGTCTGGGCTCAGGCCTGGGCTCAGGCTTGGCCACTCAAGGACATTCGGAGTCTTGTCCAGAAGCCACTCCTACGTTGTTTTGGCGGTGTGCTTAGGGTCATTGTCCTGTTGTAAGGTAAAAATTTTCCCCAGTCTGAGGTCCTGAGCGCTCTGGAGCAGGTTTTCATCAAGGATCTCTCTGCACTTGGCTCTGTTCATCCTCCCCTTATAAATTACTTTAGGTCCAACCTTAGGCACTTTGGCTTTCCTTGTTATTGCCACAATGTTATGGTCACTACAGCCAATGGGAATTGATATTGCTTTGTAGCAAATCTCCGCAGAATTAGTGAAGATATGATCAATACAAGTGGATGTCACAGATCCAACAATATTAGTATGCACTTTAGTTGGTTCAGTGAAAACCTGGGTCATATTATAGGCATTAGTCACATTGAAAAGCTTCCTCTTTAGAGGACAGCTAGTTGCTAACCTGTCAATGCTCAGGTCCTCAGAAAATAGACCTATGTTAACATTACACACACTTTCAAGCATTGCACACATATTATCCAAATACTCACTGTGAACACTTGGTGGCCTATAGCAGCACCCCAAAAGAAGATGCTTTGGAGGAGGCAGGTGAACATCTGCCCTGTGCCTGCAGTCTGAGAGTACCAATCATCAGACAGACCAGAGTTGGCACTCTCATTCCCAACCCTTTACTCACCCCAACCAGAGGCCGTCCAACAGTAAATTAAGGTAGCTTGCTATAATTACTGCAAGGAGTGAAAGAATAGCATATCCAGAGGTCTGGGGGTCACAGACTAATAAACACTGAACACTGAAGAAAAATCCACCCACCCACAGACAGACAGACAGTACATTACATTTAAAAAAATATTACTAAAACATATCAATTTCAAGAGAAAACTTGAGACCTCAACGGTCAGGAAACTTTGATCAGACCACAAAATATAATCTGTAACAGATTACTCTCCCATCTTGACAAATCGTTGGTATGATGAAGCGCAAACCCAACAATCGATAGCAACTATATTACTGAACGCAAACTTCGGCATGAGCACAGCAAATATTAATTGACAGCCTGGCTGATTTATGTGATCAGGATTATCTCTCCCTGCTTCAAACACAGGTTGGCATTTATTATCATGATTCTTGCCCTGAATGCAGCTCTGCAGAGTGGTCACTACCTGGCACAGCTAAAAAATCACAACATCAGATTTTAAACCTAACTCTAACCTTAAAAACACTCAATCAAGCCAATATAAAGTGACTTTGAATGGTATTTGAATCCAGGTCTGGAAAACTGCCACTATTTGATACAATGAGGTGGCGGTGTGAGATACAGTAGGTTCACTTTGATAATTAAATAAGGGGTTGTGAAATTTACTTTGGGTTGATCTATTTGTCTCTGTTAAAATGTTTGGAGACTCATACAACCTTTTTGCTTAATTCTAGATGGCATACTGTAAAAGAATGTAGCAGAAAGGGCATACACACATAAACGGGGCATGGACTCTACAAGGTGTTGAAAGCATTCCACAGGGATGCTGGCCCATGTAGACTCCAATGCTTCTAACATTATGTGTCAAGTTTGCTGGATTGTCCTTTGGGTGGTGGACCATTCTTGATACACTCGGGAAACTGTTGAGCATAAAAACCCAGCACCGTTGCAGTTCTTGACACAAACCAGTGCGCATAACACCAACAACCATACCCCGTTCAAAGGCACTTAAATATTTTGTCTTGCCCATTCACCCTCTGAATGGCACACATACAAACACAGTCCATGTCTCAATTTATCTTCAAATCAAATCAAATGTATTTATATAGCCCTTTGTACATCAGCTGATATCTCAAAGTGCTGTACAGAAACCCAGCCTAAAACCCCAAACAGCAAGCAATGCAGGTGTAGAAGCATTTTAAGCAAGGCTTAAAATCCTTCTTGAAACTGTCTCCTCCCCTTCATCTATCTACACTGATTGAAGTGGATTGAACAAACAAGTGACATCAATAAGGGATCACAGCTTTCCCCTGGATTCACCTGGTCAGTCTGTCATGGAAAGAGCGGGTGTCCTTAATGTGGCGTGTATATTATATTAAAATGTACATGACACCAAAAAGAAGTTCACAGATTCACATTGGTAAAACTAGGCAGTGGGATATGTTTTTGTTTTTCGAATAATGACTACAACAGTGTCAAAGGAGAGACAACATCATTGAAGCATCCGTACTTGTAATAAATGTATATTTAGCACTTGGCTTAAATAAGTATCTGCCATCTGCCAGCATCTTTCTACTTGAGACCGTTTCTTCTTCGGTGAATTCAGGCAACCAGGATCATTCCTCCACTTCTTGCAGAGGGAATAATTACTCTTGGTGCCCTGATATTTGTCGCCCAAATTCCTCAATATTATCGCACCAATATCTAGCTCATTACCGGAAACATCTGCAGTTTCCCCTAAATGACGCAGTCATGCTGTGACTCATGCTCCCTCTCACGCACGCACCTCTCTACCCACTGCCAGCCATAGCAACCAGGGTTCGCTATAGCTAGGGAATACCAACATGTTGTACAGAATAGGATGCGTCTACTATAGTCTGTTGGTTACCAGTGAAATTTGATCGTTTGCTATAAATAAAATCAACATATATTCTATACTGGACAGCAAACGTAAGCAGTACCACAACGTAAGCAGCAGTCTTACATTTCATGCAATATCACACAGCAAGGTCACTAGAACTAGGCCTAGAAAGTCTCCTTCCTTGTTCCTCCTGGTTCGATTTGATTTAACCTTGGGTCCATGATGCACGTTGTAGGAGAGTCATCTGAATTCCATCCCCTCTTATCTCCTCTCTGTGCCTGAGTCTGAACCTCACACTACTGTCAGATCAACAGGCAGAGGAGGAGAGGAGAGGAGAAGAAGGAGGAGAGGAAAGGAGGAGGGGGATTCATGCAGCCAGGACCTGGCTGATAAAGGAGAGAGAGGAGAGCTCCATGAATCTTTAATCAGGCTCCTCTATACTTAGGCCTTCTCAGCTTCTCCAATTTCAGACATTTAGTTGAAATCTTCCCTTCGTTTTGTGCGGATGTCATAAGCCAAGGTTAGACTTATTAGACTGCTAAACCACGGACAGACACATCACCTGGCTTTTCTAGTCCGTCTATATGCCTTAGTTAGCTTAGAACTGTACTCGTCCCATTTCATTTAGCTTAACATCAAACAATATTGTAGTTATTTCTAGAGGTGACAAAAAGACAGTACACCACCAACTTTTAATTGTCTGTCTTAATGGACATTACACACACTGACTCCAATGCTTCTCTATTATCACCATTATGGGAATTGTATTGATGCATGGAACGCTACGGGTGTCTGTTTTGGCACGTGTTCAACAGTGGGGCATCATTTTTCAATGTAGACCTTTGTCTATCTAGTTAAGATAAGTCATTTGACTCTCAGTTTCACTTCTGCTCCTGTACAAAGACACTATGCCGCATGACAACCCCTCCTGGTTCTAGGCTTTCATCACTCAAATCAATGGTCCATTTCATCAAAATACATCCTTCCCCTGTCTCTGCAGCAGGACGATTAAGTTCCATTCAAATTCTGCTGACATGATTTTATCTTCTCTGCAGGGGGTTGTGGGTAAAGAAAACCCCCAGAACCAGACGGACATGACAGGCCGAATGTTGGAGAAAAGGAATGCTCCTCAGCTTACTGTAAATCAAAATGTTGTGTTGCTAAAAGACTTGTCAATATAAAGTGCAACTGAATCGTTTAATGTTCCCAAGAGAAGGTAATATAAATATCTGAGTTCTTGTCTTAGTTGCTGCTGACAAAGCCGTTGTGATGATGAAAAGATTTCCTTGGCCGTTTTCAAAAGAATAACAGTGACTGGAAAGCTGGAAAACAGCATGTTTGCTTTATAACGCATGATGAATGGATTCAGAAGAGATTTGGCCGGGCCATATAGCACGCTAACAGTTTACATTTCAGAGCAGTTACAATTTTTGAAATAGCAATTATTCCCACCTGCTCAGATAAACCAACTCTCGCTACTAAAAGAGAGGTAAAAACTTGTGACAGCTGTTTAAGAAAATTGTTTGGCATTGCACCATATAGGGATTGGCATCATACCCTTGGAACTGGCATTGCCCACTGGCGATGAATCCAAATCCCGCTTTATAATCCTGCTTGAGAGCGAAATCTTCACACTCTCTCATACCGGAATTTGTATCACCCCAGAGCTACTTGCAATATTCCTTTAATCAACATGCCAAGAATGCTTTCCAAAAATGCTAAATGCTTAATCCTAACGAGCGGCCTGTGGATTTTCATCTTCTACTCACAGGTCTAAAATGAAAACATGTAAACATATTTTGAATGTTAAGTAATATTTACCTCAAAGTGTATTACTTTACTGTAAATTACTTTGTATGAGAATATGTAGTCTGCATGTTAAGGTGTGGTGGGCATCTCTTCTCATGACCGCCTTTGGAATGATTCGGCATGAAACTGATCCTCTGTGATATTTCTCATCACTTTTACCACAATAAATCTCCTGACACCAATAAACAACAATTCCATTACAATTCAACTTACCATCTGTGAAAATTGAATGGAGGTAAGTGCACGAATTAAGTGCTTAATGGTCCTCAGACATTCACTATCATGTTTGCTTTTTTGCCAAGTCCTTTGGCATGTCTTCAAAACCATCTCTTGATTGATCCATTATGGATGCATGCAATGTATTTCCCGAAAGTGAGACCCAGCAAACTACTTTAATTACTACAATCACACATAAAGACCCTACAGACTCTAAAAGTGCCAACAAAATTATTTTACCGCATACTCACATTTGTTCATAACTTTTTAAATGAAGGAAAATGGCTCATGTCACTGACATCATTTGTCTGTAACTAACATCTCTCCTATCTGAGCGTACCCACACATCCCTGATTTAGATATATTATAACATTGCTGGTAACGTTATCAAACTGTTTCTATCCGCAACTCTGGAGAAACGAAGATGAACAGTCCTCCGTGGACCATTGCTTACTGCTTTACTCTGACAGATCCCCCATAATGCCGGGCGCACAGTACAATACTTTTATAATCCTAACATCGCTGAGCCTCTCACATTAAACGACTATCCTTCCTTGTCGTTTTTTGTCTTGCCAACATAATGGCGCGCGCACTAAAAAAATATTCTTCACTTGGTCGTGAGTATTTTCAATACCACGTTGTCTCTTGAAAATAATGATGTGCTGATTTGATTAGATCATTAACGTAGATATTTCGAGCTGTGGCTCAAAGCAGCCTCATAAACGTTTTCAGTCAGACATTCACATTTGCCATAAAGAGTTGAAATATCTAGCCAATACATTTGGAATTGAATAACATTACTTGTGAACTTCAGTGCTGTAACGATTTTACACTTTGGCTTTTGGTTAAAGGCAAGTATAAACGCATGCTAGTAGAAGTCCTCGCTCCTGCTCGAGAGTCTACACATTCTGGGTGATGCGATACAACGTCATCTCACTGGCTTCTTCTCTGTCAATCTCTCGTTGGCTATTGCTGATCACCCTTCTCAAAACCTGTCGTTGCACATCTCCCACTACAAGAGCATTGCAGAGTTTGAAAATAACGGGACTTTTGGGAGAGCTCAAAGACTGGATCAGTAGCCCTGAAATTGCGTCTCTGACCCGCTTACATTAAACAAGCATCGATGACAGCCGCAAGCCCCAAGTAGGCAACGACACAGGGATTTTGTGTCTTTTTGTGAAAGATAAATTGCCAGAATGCCTCAGACTGCCCCATCCATCCATACTTACCATTGTAAAGTTCTCCTGACCGCACTCCCTCCCTTAATATCTGCAGTCCAGCAGCATCTCATCTATGTTGTGATTTGTCAATTGCACAAATTCTAGTATGTTGAAGGTCTTGCTGGGGAAGAACTTGCTGTTGTCTGTGGGCTGCCCCAGTGCAGCAAGGAAGTCAAAGTCTCCCTGCTCCACGTCCAACATGCAGGCCATCTAGAGCAGGTTGTTCCTTCACACCTGGGACTTATGGAAGCTATTATAGTTACAGAGATTGATAGCTGGGAAAAGCATGACATGGCTATCCATCTCTTCCAGGATGGGGACATGGTGGTACTGGTAGTGCAAAATCATCTATGCCCACCACCTGGTAGAGGAAGCAGGACACCGTGATGTGAGGAGGAACCCCGGGGATGCTCGTCCTCCACTGTCGGGGGAACCCATCCTCCTATATCAAGCAGCTAAAGTTGAGGTTTCTTCACAACCACAATCACTACGATGCAAGCTCTGCTAGTCTTGTGGATCTCTGAAAGACAGTTCCTTTTAACCACAACTTCTGCTACCGTACACAAGCTCCTGGTGCTCCAGTGAAGCTCAGAAAGATTGTTGGTGGCAGGGAGGTTGTCCAAAAGTAAAGGGGGCGAGAGCAATCGAATCAATAAGGGTCCACTTTCCCCAGCAAAAAGGGGTGGGCTATCATCAGAAGCAGGAAAGGAGAGATGGATTGTTGATTCAGCCAATCCTTGGTGAGATCTTAAAGGCACATTGAAGAGCAGGAGATAGAGTTTCATTGGGATATGAGAAATAGTCCCACAGAGGGTTAGGTGGGACAGTGGGTTCAATCAGAGACCACAGCAATGATGCACATTGAATTCAATTATAGGAATAGAATTGCCCCGGCTGCACATGTAAGAAAGTACTGTAAGTCTAGAAGCGTTATTTCCACATTATGAAGTAAAGAAACGCCTTTGGATCACAATGTTCTCCTCTACATGATGTACAAGGTCACAAATAACATGAAGTTATGGTTTTATTGAATAGCCAGACACTGGAATCCATATTTTCAGAGACAACATATTCTTCAAAATACAGGAGAAGTTTAGGTATCAATAAATGTATGTTCTTTGTTCTCGTACTTTTTAGTTTCTTCAATGATTTTAACAAGTCCTCTGTCTGGCCTTGCTCATCTAGGAAACCAGTTCCATCCATTAACTTTAAGGCTGTTGCACTATCTAATAGAAAAACAAGTCTGCATCGCCTGTATGCTTCTCCAAAACGAATATGTCAACTAGAGGGAGCTGGACTCTTAACTTTGATCAGCAGTTTACAGTGTGTTTTCTTTTTCTGCAGTCTCCCTCTCATGTGTAATACAAAATACATAATTAATGAGCCTACCTCCCTGTTTATCTCTGCTACAGACAAAGTCATAGTGGGGACTGGGCTGATGTGATTCAAGACCTAAGTTTGTTAATCCATTATCATAGGCATCTGTTCCCATTGCGATTAATTTGTTGAAGACATTTGTTGTTACAAATGTTTGAGTCAGACATTTATTGATGAGCTCTATTACATTTGTTAAGAGCATTATATTTTGCCCAAAGAGAGCTATATATAGCCATGTTCAATCTTTATTAAAAACTAATTCAGTTTAATGTAGACTCATAGGTGGGAGAGATCATTTGGTGAAAGAGCTTGGTGAACCGTAATGAATATAATCCTCTTGTATTTGAAGAGCTAATGCTTGAGTTGGTTTTACGCCACTGTGGTGAAGTGAATTTCGACAACGGGAAAGAGCTTAGAATAATCTCTATTCCCTCTTTCCCAACCCAGGGAAGAGACAGGACTGTGCAGGAGGGTGGCTGACGCTACCTTTAGTCAGAAAATCTATCCGATTATACCTTGGGCTGGCAGAGCAGACCATAGAGTAAAACAATTAATAAACCTGATTCAACTTCCAATCAACAATGAGATTGTGTGAACCCATAAATTAGCCTATATGATTTTGAGTGACACTTTTACATTGAGTTGCTCTTATACCTGTATAATAATCCAAATGTTACTCTAGTAACAATAACAATATTGAAGATGGCCTACAGTATAAAACAGTAAGTAGATCAGTTTAAACGGTAGAGTAGACACACAATACATGCTCACTTCAAACAGGGCAACACTACTGTGTCTCCAGAATATTATCTTTGCAATTATGAGAGCAAACGCCTTGGTCACCCATGGGAGGTTTAATCCTGCGGCCACTAAACCAAATTAGTTTGTGGTGATGTGAAAGCACATTTCAGTAATTAATCCCTGAGACTCTGCGATCGATAGGGCCCTGTTAGCAGTTGATGTTACTCTTCAATAACACAGACCGCAAAGCAAATCAGGGGGAGGAAAATAGTTTTATTCAAAGAGAACAAATCATGTGGGGAGGTAGATGGTAGATGTTCATTCTCCCCGGTCCTCAGTGATTCTCCTCCGTGATTCTCTCCACAGAACAAAGGGACAGGATGTAGTTTTATAACCCAGCCCTAGCCTGTGGTTGACCAATTTGAATTCCTTGAAATAAAACTGGGCCAATGGCCAAATAACAAGTATCCTATTTCAGGTTCAACATATAAACAATTTGGACCAATGAGAACTTGCCATGTAGCAATGAGTCCCAGACTGAAATTCCTCCCATGTCTCTGACCATTGATATTACAGAAAAAACACTATTTCCATTGATCGTTAGTACTCTATTGACCTCTCGTCCTCTGCGTTGTGTATTTATCTTCTAGATATTCTTACACACCCCCCCCTAGTCCATTTTAAAAATAAATATAATTCAAATCTATTTTTAGAACACATGAAAAAAATAGACAATGTAAAAAACATTAGCAGTAAGCGTAAAATCATTCACATTAAACACCTAGCATCTCTATAAAACACAAAGGGCATATTTTACTTGAGGTTGCAATAACAAACAGATTTCAAAGTGATAGAAAATAATTATTAACATGTGTAATGATGATGTCCCTTACGATTTCTACCACATCCTGTATTAGGAGGAATCTCACACAAAAATATAGTGTCTACAAGACAATAATATTCAATCGTTCTATTGGCAAGGCAACCATTCACCAAGTCCCTTAAAAGAGACCAGCTCTTTCACACTGGTATCAGTCCCACATAGATAACTATTAGAAGTTATGTTCTGACAGTCTGCCGGTAGTGAGGAATTCTTCTTCTGTTCCACTGGTTGATAAGGACTTCTCTAATGAACACTTCACCGGTGATCTTGTATCATTTCAAGTACAGCCCTTGGGTCAAGGGATATTGCTTCAGCTTCAGATGGTAGATTCTCATAACCTGTAACAAAGGACACAAAGAAGTGAAGGTAACGTGTCCTGGTTTCAAGAGAAATTGATGCTTTACATAGATTTCCCTAAGTAAGCATGTCCTGATTTTCAGGAAAACTTTGGACACTTCACCTAGATCTCCCTAATATGATGACTGTGGTGAACAACGTAGAAGCTTATCAGGTTCTGATCATCTTACTATGCTTCTTCACCCGAGATTGACCCCCGATTGCTAATCAATCAGTTCTTTATTCTCCAGGCTCCGCTTTGTCATCGAAATGGACAACCTTGCAATGAGTGACGTATCCATCGTGATTTTCCCTGGACTTTTACTGCCGACCTCGTTATGAACAAAACTTGATAAGGACCTTCCCATCTTGTCCCTAACTGCCCAGCCTGCCTTCCTCGCACCCCCCTCCACAATGCTTGAACCTTCTGTGTAGAAGATAAACTCCGGGTTTTCCAACGGATGACTCTTAATAAACCCATCAGAGAGCTGATCCAAAACCAACTCACAACGGTGGTGTTCAAGTAATGTGGTAGCTGGAGGAAGCAACAGAGTAGCTGATTACATGTTGTGTCACGCGTTGTATGATGATGTTAGGAGCCTCCAACACTGTCGACCATTTGTTCCAATGAGCAGCTGTGACTTGTGCAGCTCAATTCATTGTCAAGAGCATGAACAGCACGTGGACACTTGATGGTAAGATGTTGGTCGAGAACAAGCGATGCCACCATTGACACAACGACGTAAGTAGCCTGCATAGCTCTGACAGGGACCCCATCCCAACGCCACATCATCCAATTTCTTTGAATAGTAGCCTACAGGTTTCTGACAATCACTATGGTTTTGTGTCAACACTGAGGTCATGTGGCCATCTTTCTCAGCCACAAAGAGGGTGAACGGTTGGCCTGAGTCGGGAATGCCTAAAGCCAGTATTGATGACAAAGTTAGTCTGAGCTTGCCAAAAACCTCTTTCTGTTCTTCTATGAAGGCTACAGAGTCTTTTGAATCAGGGTCTCCCTTGAGGAGGTCGTTAAGGGGTTGTGAAATGTCGGTGAAGGAGTCCACCCAGCATCTGTTGTAGTTGCACAAGCCCATGAAGGAGCGAAGTTCTTTAATAGTAGTGGGCTCTTTTGCAGCTTGTATGGCAGCCGTACGACTTTGTGTCATCGCTCCTTTTCCCTGTGAGACCAGTTGCCCAACCTGTGATTGCATGAGTAGGGCCTTCTTAGGACTAGCTTTATGGCCTGTGGCATGCAAGCATTCTAACAGTGATTTTAGCATGCGTTTCCTCATCTTCTGAGGCCAACAATATATCATCAACATATTGTATGACAACAGAGGACATCTGAGGGAGATCTTGGAGATGTCTCCGCAATACCGAATGGTAAATCGAAGGACTATTATCAAGGCCCATAGGAGTCCTAGTCCACTAATACTGTTAACCATCCACAAACAAAGCAAGCCATGGATGGACCTCTGGATGTAAGGGTACAGACCAGAACCCATTAGCCATATCAATGACTGAGAACACAGAGTGAGCAGGTGACAATGAGGGAAAAAATGGTTGAAGTGTCAGCCACCAGTGGAGTGAGTTGGAGATGGCGTCATTTCCATTCCTGTAGTCCACTGTCACTCGCTAGTCACCACTTGATTAATTTCACTGGCCATACTGGGCTATTAGAGGCAGAATGTGTCTTTTCAACTATACCCATGTCCCATAGATCTTTAATCAATTCTTTAGTAGTGCCCATAGCTTCCTTGCTAATGGGATATTGTTTTGTGCAAGGTGGGGCAACAACTGTCAAGCACACTGGTTCCATATCCAAAGTTCCACACTCATTTTTCATCATAGTTCAAATAAGATTGTTCTGAACTGTAGAATCCTGCAGTTGTCTAATTTGCCACGTCACCTTTCCTTCAGAAATGTTCAATGTAGAGTCAAGTTGCATAATAACATCAAGGCCTAAAATAGGTTGTTCAAATGAGCCTATCCACACCCCTGCATCAATCTTCATGGGACCAATAGACATTGATAATGGTTTGGGCTGTTTCATATCCTGTTGCTCCCATCTTCTTGCCCGTGTACTGAAAACACATATGTTTGCATAAGATATGGGCAATACAGTGACTTCAGCCCCCGTATCTACTAAAGAAATCTACCGCAAAGTTGTTAACCATCATGTTTACATATATTCCATACGATTTCATATGTACACCAGCTGAGATGGGACGTAAGAAGGAGTCTATTAGTTTACCTCCACAGCATCCAGCAAACTCTGCTGCTGAGCCGGAGAGAGCTTCTTAAATTTCTGCACCAGCATTGTGTCGTTGGGGCTGTTGTCTTGATTCCATTTTCCCTTAGACGGACCCTGCATCGCCTGGCCATTCCTCATAAGAACACGTTTTCTTTCCCAGCATTCTTGTTGCCAGTGACCAGAAATCACACAATAATGACATACACCAGGTTTCTCTTTTGCTGAACGAATAATGTTGTTGGTTTCACTCAGAATCTGCACAACTGCGATAACAGCCGGTTTATTATGTTGATTGATGTCTCTGTCCAGTCGTGACAACCTGTTGATGATGTCGCCATAGTTTTGTCTCTCCCAGTCATTAGTTGTGGAAACAAAAGGTTTGTGACAATCATCATGTATGGATTGCATCAGCTGATGGGTGAATACCCCATTTTTGGAGGAATTGAGTTTATCTTCATCTTCCATGTCAGGTAACCCACTGTGTCTAACCACCTCTGCTCTAAACCTTTCTTCATATTCAAACATTTATTTTGGTTTTTGAAAACATTTGTTTCTCTCTCCACAATTGGAGAGACCATTAAGTACCCATTGGTCAAAACCTTAAGTGAAACATGTATGGCTCTCTGTCCATCTGCCACACCTTTCTCTTCACCAACCACAGCTCTATAAACCTTCTCTTCAAGTACACCATGTTCACAGTTGTTCCAAACAAAGGCTAATAACTGTAACCCATCATAAGGATGTAGATTGTAGAGTTTCTCATAACGCTTCAAATGTTCCCATGTTATCAAACCAACGTTTCGTGGATGTTTAAAAGTTTTTGACCATTCATCCAACTGTTTTGGATATGGTGATTTATGTGTGATTACTGTCACTGGAGGTTTGTTTTTACTACCTTTTACAGCCTGTGTTCTGGTTGGAATAAGACAGAGTTCGTCACCGGTGTCATAATCTGTTGACTCAAAGCCTGGCAATGCTGACAAGATGCTTGAAACCTGATCATCCTTGCGCAACTCAGTGTGAGGGTAGATTGAGGGAACAAAGGGTCCACAGGTGGGGGTCAAGTCTGCCACCCTTGCCTCCTGTAATTGATGAATTTCACTTTTCAAGGTTTTATCTGTTCACCAAGAGCCCTCAAACTTTCTTTCTCTATTCAATGTCCTGTCACGGTTATCAAGACACAATTTCTCATCACTCTTCCTTACTTCGGCTAATAGAGTTAAAGACCATATTGTTTTTGTCAACGAGTTCTCTGTATTTCCCCCCAAGCTTTTTGTATATCAGACAGATTCCATATTCCATCTTTGTCAATAATGATGGAATATTTCTTTATTAATTTCTTGCCTACACGTCTCTACTTTGAAATGGTTCTTCAAATCACTAGACAGTGAATTTAAAATCTCTTTCATGCTCACATCCGGAGGAGCTGTTCCGCCCTTTTCCAAAGTGGTTCTCACTTAACAATGGCATTACATTAACTTAAAAAGTTATATCTATATTTTTCTATATTCATTTAACCCAAATATAAAATGGCTTATTTTAACTGATAGGGATTTAAGAAAAGGACTCAAACCTTTAATAGAGGACTTGAACCCCTATACATCACAGATACGTATCACTCATTGCATGCACAAATTTGAACCTGATTTGGTTCTTTTAAAATTATAATTGGTCTAGACTCACCCAGGACTTATGCCATCAATCACGAGATTAAGAGTTGACTCCCAAAGTGGGTTGCGCTCAGCCTTCTCTCTTCCTTCTGGATCAACACACAGTTGATGAGTTTTCTTGTTTTTTTTCACGGCCAATTCATCCGGGTCACGGCACCAAGTGTTAGCAGTTGATGTTACGCTTCAATAACACAGACCCCAAATCAAATCAGTGGGAGGAAAACAGGTTTATTCAAATAGAACAAATCATGCGGGGAGGTAGATGGTAGATGTTCATGCTCCCCTGCCCTCAGTGATTCTCCTCCGTGAGTCTCTCCACAGAACAAAGGGACAGGATGTAGTTTTATAACCCAGCCCTAGCCTGTGGTTGACCAATTTGAATCCCTTGCAATAAAACTGGGTCAATGGCCAAATAACAAGTATCCTATTTCAGGTTCAATGTATAAACAATTTGGACCAAGAGAACTTGAGTTGTAGCTATGAGTCCCGGACTGAAATTCCTCCCATGTCTCTGACCATTGATATTACAGAAAAAAACACTATTTCCATTGATCGTTAGTACTCTATTGACGTCTCGTCCTCTGCGTTGTGTATTTATCTTTGAAATATTCTTATACTAGAAGTTAGCTATAGGTGCATGGTTAATACTGTCACGTCTACTCCCGCTCTGGAGCTCGATGTAGGCCAGTCTAACTACCAGTCCTGGCAACCTTTCATTACGCACACCTGTGCCCCATTATTAGACACACCTGGACTTCATCACTACCCTGATTACGATTAGCCCTCAGATGTCATCAGTCCTTTGGTGTTATTGTTTTTTTCTCATGTTCAGTACACGTCCCATGTTTGTTATTTAGTGTCTGTTCCGTATTATACTCACCTTCTGAAGCTGCTTTTTGACTCCCGGCGTATACGTTACAGAATAACACCTCACAATATGGAAGCAGCAGCAGATTCAACCCTCTTCCAGACGGTTAATGAATAAGGTCATCTATTCCATCGACACCACGACGAGCTAGCGAAACTAAGTCCTACGCGTTTTCCACCGCCTCGACCCCACCTGCGAGGTCCCCATACACCTATCAGAGGGCCTCCTACCACAGGTCGTCACAGTGAGCCTGTCGCCTAGCCTACCCCGCCATCCACCCAGGTCAGCGATGACCAGCTGTCCCTTCCGGAAAAATATGACGGCAGTCCATCAAATTATCGTGGCTTCCTACTACAGTGCTCCCTCTAGTTTGCATTTCAGACGGGAGCCCCCACCACTGAGAGGTCCAAGTTTGCCACGGGAGAGGAGGTGCTGGGTTCCTATGAGAGGTTCATGGCTCTGTTCAGGGTGGTCTTCAACCATCCTCCAGAGAGGGAGGTGAGAGACTTTTCCAGCACCGGCAGGGTGCCCAGACCGCTGCGTACACCCTCACCTTTCGGACTGTGGCAGCCTCCAGCGGATGTAATAAGCTGGAGCTCCATACTTTATTACGCAGTGGACTATGCGAGGATGTACAGATGGAGTTGGCATGTCAGGAAGACAACATATCCTTGGACACTCATCTCGCTGGCCATCCGTGTGGATAACCTTATTCGGGAGTACCGGTGTCCACCTCACCACTCGCCTCCCTCCTTTGGCTGAGGCAGAGCCTGAACCCATGGAAGTAGGGACCATACGCCTCTCCGCGGCAGAGCGGCGTTGTTGGAGACAGCTGGGGCTCTGTCCCTATTGTGGCCAGGAGGGGCACCAGCTTCAGAGGTGTCCGGTGCGCCCTAACCCGGGGTCCACTAGAGCATTAGGGCAGTCCTCTGACCTTCCATCTCCCAGGGTAGGCGCGAGTATTCCAGGCCCTCGACTCCTCCATGAACTTAACCTCATACCCGCTCTTCTCTCCTTCTCCTTTCCAAGCCCTAGATACGTGACCATTGGGATCCAGCACAATTACGCACATCACCGCACCACTCACCCTCACCCTCACCGTTGGACCCATGCACCAGGAAAGCCTTGCCTTCTTCATCACCCCCACACACAAGGTAATCCTCAGTCCCTTGGTCCTATGTGTCCATCGATTTTGTTACTGATCTTCCCCCATCTGATTGTTTCACCACTGTTATGGTTGTTGTGGACAGATTCTCCAAATCTTTCCGTTTTATAACTCTCTATGGTCTCCTTACCGCTGTCCATGTCTCTGAGGCACTGTTCCAGCAGGTCTTCCGACACTATGGCTTTCCTGAGGACATCGTCGCCAACCGTGGTTCCCTATTCACGTTGCGGGTATGGAGAGCCTTCATGGAGAAGCAGGGGGTCATGGTCAGCTTCACATCCAGGTACTGGTGTCAGTCTAACAGGCAGGTAGAGAGGACAAACCAAGAGCTGGGGAGGTCCCTTAGGAGTCACTGGCAGGACTGGCAGGGGGAGTGGGCCCGGATACTTCCCTAGGCATTGTATGCCCAGGACTCACTTTGTCACTCCTCCACCAGGCTGTCTCCCTTCCAGTGCATCCTGGGGTACCAGCCGGACCTGGATCCGTGAACCCCAAGCCAGACCGAAGCTCCTGCGGTGGACGAGTAGTGCCGGTAGAGGTTTGGAATGCTTCCCACATGAGGCTCCAACGCGCCATCCTCCACCTGCTGGAAGTTAAGCCCATGGTTTGTGGGGCCATTCAAAGTCATCCAGAGACCCAATGAGATAAGTTACTGATTACAGCTACCCACTAACTACCGGATCTCACCCTATTTTCACATTTCCCTCGTCGGGCTGGTGGTACAGAGGAGTGGTGTTGAGTTCCAGTGGACGACATTCTAGATCCCAAATTCATCCGAGATTTCCACCTTAGCCGTCCGGTCTGGCCTGCTCCTCACCCTCGGGGCCGCCCCCCTGGCCAGCATCCCCCTGCAGCGTGCATTGGAGCCGTGCTGTGGGGGGGTTGTCAAGTCTACTCCCGCTCTGGCGCTCAACGTTGCAAGTCTCCTAACTACCGGTCCTGACAACCTTTCATTATGCACATTATTAGGCACACCCGGACTTCATCACTACCCTGATTAGTCCCCCTTTATTTAGCCCTCAGTTGTCATCAGTCCTTCGGTGTCATTGGATTTATCTCACATTCAGTACACTTTCCACTTCTCTGAACAATTCTTTGTATTAATAAACTCACCTGCTGCACCTGCTTTCTGACTCCCGGCGTATACGTTACAAATACCCTGGCTCTTTCAGCGGTGCAAGGGAGGGAAGCCGGAGCAGAGCTGCTTTCAAATGTGTGGAGGTAACTAATCTCTTCGGAGACTAAGTGCCCCTTCTCATCATCCTCTATGTATCCCGGCAATGCGATGGAAATGTCAGGCAGACCCAGTATCTGTATCTGACTGAGCTCATTCTATAAGCAAGATATAAAGCTGCCATTTTCATTATGCTGAAAGGTCATTTGAATAAGCAACGTTGAGGGAAAGGTCCTAAATCTGTCTCTCTATTCCTTACATGATAATTACCCTCTCACCAGTTGTGTAAAAGACCCCAATGTCACCATCATCAGGAGAAAGACTACTTACAAACTGCCTTTCTACAATACTGGATTACAATTACAAAACAAAAAGGGGAAACCTTGAGTAGGCAGAGAAAACCTGTTTTGGTGATTTTTGGTTATACCATTAAAATAAATAATTCACAGACTCATTCAGTAGTTTTTACATGAGTAAGTTCAATATCATTGGAAATTAATGTTAAGTTCCATTTTATATTCTTAAAACTTAAGTTGAAAATTATGCTTTTAATAACTTTTTTGGGATAGGGGGCAGCATTTTCACTTTTGGATGAATAGCGTGCCCAGAGAACTGCCTCCTACTCTGTCCCAGATGCTAATATATGCATATTATTAGTAGTATTGGATAGAAAACACTCAAGTTTCTAAAACTGTTTGAATGATGTCAGTGAGTATAACATAACTCATATGGCAGGCGAAAACCTGAGGAAAATCCAACCAGGAAGTGGGAAATCTGAGGTTTGTAGTTTTTCAAAGCTTGGCCTACCGAATACAGTGTCTATGGAGTCAAGATGCACTTCCTACGGCTTCAACTAGATGTCAACCGTCTTTAGAGACTTGAATGAGGATTCTACTATAAAGGAGGGGCTCATGAGACCTGTTTGAGTCAGTGGTCTGGCAGAGTGTCTCAGGCTCGTGACGCGCTCTCCCGACAGAGTTAGCTCTCGTTCCAGTGCTTTTCTTCAGACATAGGAATTCTCCGGTTGGAAAATTCTTGATGTTTTATGTTAAAAACATCCTAAAGATTGATTCCATACATCGTTTGACTTGTTTCTACGACCTGTAACGGAACTTTGAGTTTTTGTCTGGACGAAGTGCTCGTGCCTCATGAGCAGGTGGACCAACAAGTGGCTATTTGGACATTAATAATGGACTTTATGGAACAAATCAGTCATTTATTGTCGAACTGGGATTCCTGGGAGTGCCTTCTGATGAAGATCAAAGGTAAGTGAATATTTAGTGTTATTTCTAACTTCTGTTGACTCCAAAATGGCGGATATTTCTCTGGCTGGATTGGGCTCTGAGCACCGTTCACAGATTGTGCTTTTTCCGTAAAAAAAAAAATTATAATCTGACACAGCGGTTGCATTAAGGAAAAGTTTATCTTTAATTCTGTGAATAACACTTGTATCTTTTAACAAGGTTTATTATGAGTATTTCTGCAAAATCACAGGATGTTTTGGAATCAAAACATTACTGCACGTAACGCGCCAATGTAAACTGAGATTTTTGAAAATAAATAAGCACATTATCAAACAAAACATACATGTATTGTGTAACATGATATCCTATGAGTGTCATCTGATGAAGATCATCAAAGGTTAGTGATTGATTTTATATTTCTGCTTTTTTGTGACTCCTACCTTTGGCTGGAAAAATGGCTGTGTTTTTTTGACTTGGTGGTGATCTAACATCATATGTTGTGCTTTCGCTGTAAAGCACTTTTGAAATCGGACACGATGGGTAGATTAACAAGAAGTTTATCTTTCATTTGCTCTATTGGACTTGTTAATGTGTGAAAGTTACATATTTCAAAAAAATATTTTTGAATTTCGTGTGCTGCCTTTTCAGCGGAATGTAGCCCAATGTCAAAACACAGTTTTAAAGTGTCCAAATAAATAACTATTACATAGAAACAGTTTGTGATATATAGAAAATATAAACATCTACACATACAGTTGAAGTCGGAAGTTTACATAAACTAGTTTTAATGACTCCAACCTAAGTGTTTCAACCACTCCACAAAATTCCTGTTAACAAACTATAGTTTTGGCAAGTCGGTTAAGACATCTTCTTTGTGCATGAGACAAGTCATTTTTCCAATAATTGTTTACAGACAGATTATTTCCCATTATAATTCACTGTATCACAATTCCAGTGGGTCAGACGTTTACATACACTAAGTTGACTGTGCCTTTAAACAGCTTGGAAAATTCCAGAAAATTATGTAATGGCTTTAGAAGCTTCTGATAGGCTAATTGACATCATTGAGTAAATTGGAGGTGTACCTGTGGATGTATTTCAAGTGCCTCTTTGCTTGACATCATGGGAAAATCAAGAGAAATCAGCAAAGACTTCTGAAAAAAATTGGCCGCTCAGCAAGGAAGAAGCCACTGCTCCAAAACTGCCATAAAAAAGCCAGACTACGGTTTGCAACTGCACATGGGGACAAAGATTGTACATTTTGGAGAAATGTCCTCTGGTCTGATGAAACAAAATAGAACTGTTTGGCCATAATGACCATCGTTATGTTTGGAGGAAAAGCGGGGAGGCTTGCAAGCTGAAGAACACCATCCCAACTGTGAAGCACGGGGTTGACAGAGCATGTTGTGGGGGTGCTTTGCTGCAGGAGGGACTGGTGCACTTCACAAAATTGATTGCATCACGAGGAATGGAAATTATGTGGATATATTGAAGCAACATCTCAAAACATCAGTTAAAGCTTGGTCGCAAATGGGTCTTCCAAATGGACAATGAACCCAAGCATACTTCCAAAGTTGTGGCAAAATGGCTTAAGGACAACAAAGTCAAGGTATTGGAGTAGCCATCACAAAGCCCTGACCTCAATCCTATAGAACATTTGTGGGAAGAACTGAAAAAGTGTGTATGAGCAAGGAGGTCTACGAACCTGACTCAGTTACACCAACTCTGTCAGGAGGAATGGGCCAAAATTCACCCAACTTATTGTGGGAAGCTTGTGGAAGGCTACCCAAAACGTTTGACCCATGTTTATCAATTTAAAGGCAATGCTATCAAATACTAATTGAGTGCATGTAAACTTCTGATCCACTGGGAATGTGATGAAATAAATAAGAGGAATAAATCATTCTCTCTACTATTATTCTGACATTTCACATTCTTAAAATAAAGTGGTGATCCTAACTGACCTAAGACAGGGAATTTTTACTAGGATTAAATGTCTTTGGCTAAGGTGTATGTAAACTTCTGACTTCAATAGTACAGTGCAGCAATAGTAATCATATTACTTGTATTTGGGTTGACGTTTGGGTTGTAGTGCTGTTTAAACTAACACTATTCAAAGGCCACACGGAAACTTGGAATAACCTATACATGGTTGGTATGATGAGAATTTGTAGAAGGCTTCTATCTATATTTTGAAATGGCGAATGTTGATTCCGGGAGGCTGCAATCACGGAAAAGGGAACAAATTACTTTTTCTGTTAGTCAACTTCAAAGAACTCCAGAGGATATCAACAGTGACAAAGGTGGGCTGCTATTTAAGTGATAGTTTGATTTTCAAATCCTTGTATTGGTGCGTGGCAAGCGACTTTTATGGAGAGACTGCCCAGAGTTTTCCATTCCATTTGAGAAAGTAAATGACAGCTGCGTACCCCCAGCACATGACACAATCAACAGCACAAAACCAAAGATAAGATAGTTTTTAAGAAATGTATCTTGTGTCATCATGTTGACTATAAACTTTTATACCACCACCAATCTGAGGTAAAATGGATATGTGATCAAAACATCAGCTTGAGTAATGTAACACATACTGTCCACATCATCGAAAGTAGCGTAATATATGCTACCGTTCAAAAGTTTGGGGTCACTTAGAAATGTCCTTGTTTAAAATAACATCAAATTGATCAGAAATACAGTGTAGACATTGTTAATGTTGTAAATGACTATTGTAGCTGGAAACGGCTGATTTTTTATGGAATATCTACATAGGGGTACAGAGGCCCATTATCAGCAACCATCACTCCTGTGTTCAATGGCACGTTGTGTTAGCTAATCCAAGTTTATAATTTTAAAAGGCTAATTGATCATTAGAAAACACTTTTGCAATTATGTTAGCACAGCTGAAAACTGTTGTTCTGATTAAAGAAGCTATAAAACTGGCCTTCCTTAGACTAGTTGAGTATCTGGAGCATTGGCATTTGTGGGTTCGATTACTGGCTCAAAATAGCCAGAAACAAAGAACTTCCTTCTGAAACTCATCAGTCTATTCTTGTTCTGAGAAATCAAGGCTATTCCATGCGAGAAATTGCCAAGAAACTGAGGATCTCGTACAACGCTGTGTACTACTCCCTTCACAGAACAGTGCAAACTGGCCCTAACCAGAATAGAAAGAGGATTGGGAGGCACCGGTGCACAACTGAGCAAGAGGACAAGTACATTAGTGTCTGGTTTGAGAAACAGATGCCTCACCTGACAGCTTCATAAATAGTACCCGCAAAACACCAGTCTCAACTCAGTGAAGAGGAGACTCCAGGATGCTGGCCTTCTAGGCAGAGTTGCAAAGAAAAAGCCATATCTCAGACTGGCCAATAAAAAGAAAAGATTAAGATGGACAAAAGAACACAGACATTGGACAGAGGAACTTTTCTGTTGTGTCCATACCATACATGCCCTTCAAAATCAATAGTTTCTTGCCAACGCAAATGTTTCATTTATTGAGATAATGTATGGGTTTAAGGATTTTAGTATTGTTATTTGCCACTTTCTCCTTCATGGGTTAACACCCCACCTTCACGACCCCGGGACCTTTACCTCTCTCCCTCATCCTCTCAACTGCAATCAACTCTGTTTCGCAGCCTACCAATATCAGCTTGTTCACCTTGGAGATTAGGTCCTCGTTTTCGTCAGCTGGCAGTCCTGCAACTATGACAGACACGTCTTAGTGGAACTTAGTTGTTTTGGCAGCGCCTATTCTCCAAGATTCTAGGAATTCTACACGAGTCTGGAGACGTCCAACTTCAAGAGCTATATATGGTCATGTAGCTGCTTGTTTTTTTTCATACAGCAAAACTGTATGATTATCCTGGATGGCTTTATCCACGTAAGCTGTTAAACTTTACTATTCATTTATTTTTCATTACTCAGCTTCATTTCATCCATCTTTGGATTGGCACTTTCTTTCTTTGATATATTTAGCTCTATGCTTTTCTCACCACTGCGTAGATTTCTACAGGAGTCCATATGTTTTAGCGGTTAAGTGTTTCTGTTATTGCCGTTGTAGCTGGCTAGCTAACTTCGTTTATAGCTATGCACACAGTCTCGGTCCTATTACCAATGGCAGTTAGAATCTGTTTTTTTTGGTCAGATATCACCTATTCTATGTTGAAGTTTGATCAGGTCAGACTAAATCTACCTAATTTTGTTCTCCCCATCGACAACCTTTGGTGAGCAGGCAAGAGGTGAGGTCTTTGCCAGAGCCACATTTGGGCATATGGGCACATTTATGGGCATGGCCCCTCATCAAAGATACTGGATCGTCTCTTTCACACATATACAATCAATGGTAGTTATGATTAGCCTGGTGGAACCAACCTGATCCTTGCGTTCACCTTTCTATTTCACTTCAAATATCAGAAAATGTGAAGAGAAATAGAATGGTGAACACAGCGACCAGGCTCGTTCATCGAGCTAAGTTAAGCCTTGGAAATAAGCAACAAATAATGGCAGTTTACATATACTGTTGTAGTCAGACATGAGTTAGCTAGTACCACCATAGCTGCATCCAATATTTATTTGTGCCTTAGACATGGGTTGCACCTCAAAAGGCTAATGTGACTGTTTAGTCTAAATTAAACTAAATCGATGCTACATAGGTAGTTTTCAATGGGATTAGTTGGTTTGTAGGGGCAGTCGTTCTTTAAGGGGGTACACGCAATTTAGCCATAATGAGGAAGAAACTATGGAAATAGTTGAAATACTAAATCTATTTTTTTAAATTCATAGACAAAGTATGATTTACAGTATGTATCAGATGAGATGGAGATCATCACCACTAAATAAATGATTAGGAAAAAGTAAGGAGTGCCAAAGCATTTTGTATCCTATAAAGATGTTCAAAACAGGTTGGGGACTACTGTACTGGCATGCATCTGCTTTTATCTCTCTCCCACGTTCAGATGACATCTACGGAATATGTTAAGAGGTTGTTTTCCTCTCTTTTTAAAGGTAGCTGGCTTCAAACCACTTCCTGTCATGACTCTAAATGGCAATTATTTGTGAGCACACCCTGCAGGACCTTTGGGATTTCAGTACAGGAGGAAGGCAGCTAGCTTTAAGTATCTCTTGATTTTGGATGGGAAGGGAAAAGTTGAACACAAACTGACTCATTATCCGAGTATGTGCATAAAAGAGACAGAGCCTTGGAAGTCCCTGTGGTGAGAAGAGGGCTGCTACAATAGGTACAGTGTGCATGTGCGCGTGTGTGTGTGTGTGTGTGTGTGTGTATACACTGAGTATACCAAACATTAAGAACACCTTCCTAATATTGAGTTGCATGTTGACTCCAACGCTTCCCACAGATGTGTCAAGTTTGCTGCTTTTCCTTTGGGTGGGGGACCATTCTTGAAACACACAGGAAACAGTTGAGCGTGAAAAACCCAACAGCGTTGCAGTTCTTGACACAAACCGATGTGCCTGGCATCTACTACCATTCCACATTCAAAGGCACTTTGTCTTGCCCATTCACTTTGTCTTGCCATTCACCCTCTGAATGGCACACATACACAATCCATGTCTCAGTTGTCTCAAGGATTAAAAATCCTTCTTTACACTGTCCACTCCCCTTCATCTACACTGATTAAAGTGGATTTAACAAGTGACATCAATAAGGGATCATAGCTTTTACCTGGTCAGGGTGTGTCATAAAAAGAGCAGGTGTTCTTAAAGTTGTGTATAGTAAGTGTATCTACAGTGCATTCGGGAAGTATTCGGACCCCTTTACTTTTTCCACATTTTGTTACGTTACAGCCCTTGTTCTAAAAATTATTACATCAATTGTTTTCCTCGTCAATCTAAACACAATACCCCATAACGACAAAGTGAAACAGGTTTTTAGACATTTTTGCAAATGTATTAAATAAATATATTTAAAAAATACCTTATTTACATAAGTATTCAGACCCTTTGCTATGAGACTCGAAATTGAGCTCAAGTGCATCCTGTTTCCATTGATCATCCTTGAGATGTTTCTACAACTTGATTGGAGTCTACATGTAGTACATTTAATTGATTGAAACGTCCCACAGTTGACAGTGTTTGTCAGGGCAAAAACCAAGCTATGAGGTCGAAGGAATTGTCCGTAGAGCTCTGAGACAGGATTGTGTCAAGGCACAGATCTGGGAAGGGTACCAAAAAATGTCTGCAACATTGAAGGTCCCCAAGAACACAGTTACCTCCATCATTCCTAAATGGAAGAAGTTTGGAACCACTAAGACTCTTCCTAGTGCTGGCCGCCCGGCCAATCGGGGGAGAAGGGCCTTGGTCAGGGAGGTAACCAAGAAATTGATGGTCACTGACATAGCTCCAGAGTTCCTCTTTGGAGATGGGAGAACGTTCTAGAAGGACAACCACTTGGAGTTTGCCAAAAGGCAACTAAAGGACTCTCAGACCATGAGAAACAAGATTCTCTGGTCTGATGAAACCAAAATTGAAAATTTGGCCTGAATGCCAAGCGCCACATCTGGAGGAAATCTGACACCCTCCCTACGGTGAAGGGTGGTGGTGGCAGCATCATGCTGTGGGGATGTTTTTCAGCAGCAAGTACTGGGAGACTAGTCAGGATTGAGGGAAAGATGAACGGAGCAAAGCACAGAGAGATCCTTGATGAAAACCTGCTCTAGAGCGCTAAGAACCTGACTGGGGCGAAGGTTCAACTTCCAAGAGGACAAGGACCCTACAGTAAGCACACAGCCAAGACAACGCAGGAGTGGCTTCGGGACAAATCTCTGAATGTCCTTGAGATGCACAGCCAGACATTAATCTAATCGAACATCTCCGGAGAGACCTCAAATTAGCTGTGCATTAACTCTCCCTATCCAACCTGACAGAGCTTAAGAGGATCTGCAGAGAAGAATGGGAGAAACTCCCCAAATACAGGTGTCCAAGTATGTAGCGTCATATCCAAGAAGACTCGAGGCTGTAATTGCTGCCAAAGGCGCTTTATCAAAGTACTGAGTAAGGTTCTGAATACTTATGTAAATGTCATATGTCCGGTATTTATTTGTAATAAATAATACATTTCTAAAAACCTGTTTCACTTTGTCATTATGGGGTTTTGTGTGTAGATTGATAAGGGGAAAATGGATATAATACATTTTAGAATAAGGCTGTAACGTAACAAAATGTGGAAAAAGTCAAGGGGTCTGAAAACTTCCCGAAACACTGTAAAAATACAGTTCAAGTCGGAAGTTTACATACACCTTAGCCAAATACATTTAAATTCAGTTTCACAATTCCTGACATTTAAACCTAGTAAAAATTCCCAGTCTTAGGTCAGTCAGGATCACCACTTTATTTTAAGAATGTGAAATGTCAGAATAATAGTAGAGAGAATGATTTACTTCAGCTTTTATTTATTTCATCACATTCCCAGTGGGTCATAAGTTTACATACACTCAATTAGTATTTGGTAGCATTGCCTTTAACTTGGGTCAAACGTTTTGGGTAGCTTTCCACAAACTTCCCACAACAAATTGGGTGAGTTTTGTCTCATTCCTCCTGACAGAGCTGGTGTCACTGAGTCAGGTTCATAGGCCTCCTTGCTCGCACACGCTTTTTCAGTTCTGCCCACACATTTTCTATAGGATTGAGGTCAAGGTTTTGAGATGGCCACTCCAATACTTTGACTTTGTTGTCCTTAAGCCATTTTGCCACAACTTTGGAAGTATGCTTGGGGTCATTGTCCATTTGGAAGAACCATTTGCGACCAAGTTTTAACTTCCTGACTGATGTCTTAAGATGTTGCTTCAATATATCCACATCATTTCCCTTCTCATGATGCAATCTATTTTGTGAAGTGCACCAGTCCCTCCTGCAGCAAAGCACGCCCACAATATGATGCCACCCCCGTACTTCACAGTTGGGATGGTGTTCTTTAGCTTGCAAGCCTCCCCCTTTTTTCTCAATACATAACGATGGTCATTATGGCCAAACAGTTCTATTTTTGTTTCATCAGACCGACCGACATATCTCCAAAAAGTACGATCTTTGTCCCCATATGCAGTTGCAAACCGTAGTTGGGCTTTTTTATGGCGGTTTTGGAGCAGCGACTTCTTCCTTGCTGAGCGGCCTTTCAGGTTATGTCGATATAGGACTTGTTTTACTGTGGATATAGATTATTTTGTATCTGTTTCCTCCAGCATCTTCACAAGGTCCTTTGCTGTTGTTCTGGGATTGATTTGCGCTTCTCGCACCAAGGTACATTCATCTCTAGGAGACAGAACTCGTCTCCTTCCTGAGCGGTATGACGGCTGCGTGGTTCCATGGTGTTTATACTTGCGTACTATTGTTTGTACAGATGAACGTGGTACCTTCAGGCGTTTGGAAATTGCTCCCAAGGATAAACCAGACTTGTGGAGATCAACACATTTTTTTTCTGAGGTCTTGGCTGATTTCTTTTGATTTTCCCATGATGTCAAACGAAAAGGCACTGAGTTTGAAGGTAGGCCTTGAAATACATCCACAGGTACACCTCCAATTTACTCAAATGATGTCAATTAGCCTATCAGAAGCTTCTAAAGCCATGACATCCTTTTCTGGAATTTTCCAAACTGTTTAAAGGCAGTATCAACTTAGTGTATGTAAACCGCTGACCCACTGGAATTGTTATTCTGTGAATTATAAGTGAAAAAATCGGTCTATAAACAATTGTTGGAAAAATTACTTGTCATGCACAAAGTAGATGTCCTAACCAACTTGCAAAAAATATAGTTTGTTAACAAGAAATTTGTAGCGTTTGATTATCGAATTTTAATTACTTCAACATAAGTGTATGGAAACTTCAGACTTCAACTGTAGATATGCTTTACTAGGAGCTGCAGTAGCTTGATTCCTCTGTCCCTGTGTGTTAGTACATTGAAGTAATGAGAGAATGTCCTCCCCAAGCTGATGTAATGCTTTAAATCTGCACTGGAAGTCATTCATTAAGGGACCACAGGGGAATTCATAAAGCTGCCATAGAAGAATACAAAAAGGCAAACAAAGGCTTCACTGGGGTTACTTCAAAGGTCCCTCTCCAAAATGAATTCCTGGCAGTGGGAGAAACCAATTAGCTACTACACAGACATCAAGCGCAATATTAAAATAAAAGGTGACTTTTCATCCCGCTCAACCTCTAAAAGTCTTAGCTCTACCAAATCAAATCAAATTTTATTGGTCACATACACATGGTTAGCAGGTAATGCGAGTGTAGCGAAATGCTTGTGCTTCTAGTTCCGATCATGCAGTAATATCTAACAAGTAATCTATCAATTTCACAACAACTACCTTTTACACACAAGTGTAAAGGAATTAATAAGAATATTTACATATAAATACAAGGATGAGCGATGGCCGAACAGCATAGGCAAGATGCAGTAGATGGTATAGAGTAAAGTATATACATATGAGATGAGTAATGTAGGGTACGAAAACATTATATAAAGTGGCATTGTTTAAAGTGACTAGTGATACATTTATTATATCCAATTTGTAATTATTAAAGTGGCTAGAGATTTGAGTCAGTATGTTGGCAGCAACCACTCAATGTTAGTGATGCCTGTTTAACAGTCTGATGGCCTTGAGATAGAAGCTGTTTTTCAGTCTCTCGGTCCCAGCTTTGATGCACCTGTACTGACCTCGCCTTCTGGATGATAGCGGGGTGAACAGGCAGTGGCTCGGGTGGTTGTTGTCCTTGATGATATTTTTGTCCTTCCTGTGACATCGGGTGGTGTAGGTGTCCTGGAGGGCAGGTAGTTTGCCCCCGGTGATGTGTTGTGCAGACCTCACTACCCTCTGGAGAGCCTTACGGTTGTGGGCGGAGCAGGTGCCGTACCAGGTGGTGATACAGCACGACAGGATGCTCTCGATTGTGCATCTGTAAAAGTTTGTGAGTGTTTTTGGTGACAAGCCACATTTCTTCAGCCTCCTGAGGTTGAGGAGGCACTGTTGCGCCTTCTTCACCACGCTGTCTGTGTGGGTGGACCATTTCAGTTTGTCCGTGATGTGTACGCCGAGGAACTTAAAACTTTCCACCTTCTCCACTACTGCCCCGTTGATGTGGATAGGGGGTTACTCCCTCTTCTGTTTCCTGAAGTCCACAATCATCTCCTTTGTTTTGTGACGTTGAGTGTGAGGTCATTTTCCTAACACCACACTCCGAGGGCCCTCACCTCCGCTCTGTAGGCTGTCTCGTCGTTGTTGGTTAATCAAGCCTACCACTGCAAAGTAGTGTCGTCTGCAAACTTGATCATTGAGTTGGAGGCGTGCATGGCCACGCAGTCATGGGTGAACAGGTAGTACATGAGAGGGCTGAGAACGCACCCTTGTGGGGCCCCAGTGTTGAGGATCAGTGGGGTGGAGATGTTGTTTCCTACCCTCACCACCTGGGGGCGTCCCGTCAAAGTCCAGGACCCAGTTGCACAGGGCGGGGTCGAGACCCTGGAGCTTAATGACGAGTTTGGAAGGTACTATGGTGTTAAATGCTGAGCTGTAGTCGATGAACAGCATTCTTACATAGGTATTCCTCTGGTCCAGATGGGTTAGGGCAGTGTGCAGTGTGATGGCGATTGCGTCATCTGTGGACCTATTGGGGCGGTAAGCAAATTGGTGTGGGTCTAGGGTGTCAGGTACGGTGGAGGTGATATGATCCTTGACTAGTCTCTCAAAGCACTTCATGATGACGGAAGTGAGTGCTATGGGGTGATAGTCGTTTAGCTCAGTTACCTTAGCTTCCTTGGGAACAGACCATGGCTATTTTAAGATGGTCATACCATGGATCCTTTAGCTAGTCCTCCTTCAATGTAGGTATGAAAATAAAAATACGAAATGTTTTTGATAAAATATTGAATTTAGCATTTACTACAATAGCCCAGGAAATACATCGAATAACAATCATAAATGGAAAAAAAGACAGGCAAAAAAGAGTTTCATAAGGAATAAGGTTTTGAAGTGTCTGTCCTATATCTAGGAGATTTAAGGAAGCTCAGGAAATTGTTGTGTTTTTTTGGAGACATACAGTATTTAACCCCTAATTTTTGTTGGCACAAAACTACCTCCATACTTCCATCCGTGTGTATGAGTTACCTTCAGATGAGTCTCGTGACACTTATGGGGATCGTAAAGCAAAACAGAAAATATCATCATTTGCATGAGAGTCTCCCCTTTCCATAGTGGAGTCCATAGGAGGTTGGTGGTACCTTAATTGGGGAGGACAGGCTCATGGTAATGTCTGGAGCGGAATAGGTGGAATGGCATCAAAGGCATGAAACCTATGGCATATAGTCAACATAGACACTAGAACTAACGCGTTAGTAAACCCACTCCAATCATACAGTAGAGTGTACTGTCAGCAAGCAGTTTAGCAGTTACACCAGCAGGCCCCAGTGGCAATAAATTAATAAAACCAAAAGCTTACCTTGACTTGGAAGAGGTCCCCTGTTGGATAGCCATAGCCAGCTAGCTAACATAGCATACCTCTCTGTTTGAGCTGGGTGATTCAGTAGGCTAAACTAGCTAGCTGCTTTCCCTAACTAAGTGAAAGTAAAAAAACATATAGCTCTCTCTCTCTCACTTCTTAATTTTTAAAGAAATTAATTTGTTCAAAACTGTTCAACTATTATATTTCTCTCTCTTTGAGTCAACTACTCACCACATTTCATGCACTGCAGTGCTTGCTAGCTGTACCTTATGCTGTCAGAACTGGATTAATTATCTGATCCTTTGATTGGGTGGACAACATGTCAGTTCATGCTGCAAGATCTCTGATAGGTTGCAGGACGTCCTCCTTAAGTTGTCATAATTACTGTGTAAGTCTATGGAAGGGGTGAGAACCATGAGCCTCCTAGGTTTTGTATTGTAGTCAATGTATCCAGAAGAAGACAGAAACTATCTGTCCTCCGGCTACACAATGGTGCTACCCTACAGAGTGCTGTTGAGGCAAATGTAGACCTTCATTGACAAACAGTTTGTTTTAAACAATTATTTGGCAACGTGAACATATTTAGTATGTTTTTAATCTAAAAGGATTTTGAAATTCACGGAGGATGATGGTTCTCCCCTTCCTCCACTGAGGAGCCTCCACTGGAGTATAGGATGAGTCCAAAACATTATTTGTGTATGAGTAAACATCTTAACTTTTAACAGTGATATGTTCACTGGACAGTTACTTTAAGATCACCCTTCTCCAATCAATGGTGTTTTAAACAGTGTTTTTATACTGACCGTCCAGGGGAGTTTTTTTCCAATTACACAGTCCTTTGGTGTGGCGTAACTGTCATCGGGCTGCAGCCACAGGCTTGAGTTAACTAATTAAGCCCACTTCACCCTGTAATGGGTGTGTTAAAATGCATGAGAAATTCCATCTCAAAGCCCCAGTAAACATTGTCTCAGCTACATCCTGTGACATCCACTCATGGGATCATTTCCCTTATTCCCCCTCCCAATTACAAAAGTCACGCTTTTAGCTAGCTACATTACTTACTGTAGTTCCAATGGCTCAGTGGTTTAGAGCTAGAGTATGGTGTTGTTTACATCAGGGTTGTGGGCTTGTCTAACAACTACAGTAAAGGAAATCTACAGTAATATTAGTTAGGAAGAGGTACTATTAGACGTTTCACTCCAAATCTCAGTCTTGTTGCTACACTGCTTTTCTCTCTTTTCACACTCCAGGTGCTGTAACCTCACTGAGGACAGTTTGGAACACAACTAATCATTTTGGACGCAGTTACTCTGTTCAGGATTTTATTTTCCTTCGGTGTTGCTTGAGGCCATATGGTTTCATCTGGTTGACCTTAGTTTACACCTGCCTTCATTGTGTTGGGTGCATTTGGGCAGATCTCTGTGTTTTGCTGGACCCCTCTTTTAGAAAGACAGTGAAGTGAGGCTTCAATGCTGTCTTCATCTGAGAGATGCCTCTTTAACAAGCTCTCTAGTGAGCCTCAGAGCTATCCTGCTTCTTCACTGTACATCCGCCCAGAACACACTGACAGTATCTCAATACAATTCTGTCTTCCACACAAGACGTAAGACACACACACGCACTCCTCTGCTGTAAGTACCCTGTCATTCTCAGCCACCCACTCCAACCCCAACTCTCCTACAGGTACATATTATATTAACATTGAAGCATGTTACAGTGCAGTGTTTTATGCTATTTAGTATGATATGTACTACTCATAAACCCCGGGGTGGTTTTGCTAAATGATTACCATTCTTTCTACAGACGTACAATGGGGTCCGCAATTATTGGATTCCTTGATAAAGATGAGCAAAAAAAGACTAAAAGAAGTACAATGCAAATACTGAGCTATATGCAACTAATGCAATTACTCAGGGAAAAAAAACATCTAAATTCCAACCACAGGTTTTCAATGGGGTTCAGGTCCGTAGACTGAGATGGCCATTTCAAAATGTTGATTTTGTTGTCCATTATCACATTTATTTATAAAGTCCTTCTTACATCAGCTGATGTCACAAAGTGCTGTACCAAAACCCAGCCTAAATTATACATTTCTTTGTGGATTTTGATGTGTGCTTAGGGTAAATGGGGGAGAATCTCAATTGTCAGAGGGGAGAGACTTCTGTCTTTCTCATCCAATGGGTTTTGAGAAGGAGATGAGGAGAAAGGAAGCGAGTAGTATGTAATTGAGATCTTCCCTGGATAAGTAGAAAAACAACCTAAATCTCACACTATCCCTTTAACAAGGGCCCCAGGACCAGTGGAATTAAAATAGCCCCATGACATCAACAATACACCAGTATATTTTACAGTAGGGATGAGGTATTTTATGCATATGCATTGTTCTTTCGCAGGCCAAACCCACCATTGGTGTGCATGGTCAAAGAGCTCTATTTTCCTCTGACCATAGGACTGCCTGGAGTTTGCTAAACAGCAATCGCACTTGAATTGGAATCGGTGTTATGATCATATGACACGAAAATAGAGGTCCTCACACCTACTGTAAAATATGATGGTGGTTCTTTGATGTTATGGGGCTATTTGGCTTCCACTGGTCCTGTGGCCCTTGTTAAGGTCAATGGCATCATTAACTTTACCAAGTATCAGGACATTTTAGCCAAAAACCTGAAACTTGGCACAGGTGAATTGTCCAGCAAGACAATAACCCCAGGCACAGATCAATTGACCACAAAATCAATATTTTGCAATGGTCTCTGGACTTCAACCCCATTGAAAACATGTGGTTTGAATTGAAGAGGGATCTAGAAATATTTTCTATGGGGGACAGTCTAAAATCCCTCCCAATGTGTTCTCCAATCTCATAAAAACAGTTGATAAAAAGGCTCGGTCTTGTTATTCTTGCAGGGGGAGGATTCTGGAGTATTGAAAACAGAGGATCCAATCATTGACCCTTATATTTCTCTGAGCAATTGTATTAGTATAAATAGTTTTTTTAGCATACGATATAGCTCAGTATTTGCATTATTTATTTCATACAGTCTTTTTTGCTCATATTTATCAACGGAACCAATAATTCCGGACTCCACTAATAGGATTTACCTTAGCGTTAGCAGAGTTACTGGCTTGACATTTTATCCAGTGAATAAGCCTGTGGAGTTAATTCGTGGATGATGGGGATAGAGAGTTAGTCTGCCGATTGCTACATCTCTCTGTAGATGAATCAAAAAGCTATTATTTTGTTGCCAAACCTGAATGAATAGCGTCTGGCAGCAGGTGGCAATGTTAATTTAGTGAGGGGACATGGTCAGTGGAAACTGTCCTTGCTTTGATTCTGGCTCGATGAATAGAGAGAAACATTAGAGACACTCCTATAGGAGTCGTGCTATGACTAATTGATATAAAAATGTATACAAAAACAGGACATTTAGAGTATTTTGTCATATTAATGTTATTAACATGGGGAACATTGAAGATGTAGTAGGCCATTCAAGTCAAGATAATGGGGATTTTTCCCACGCCCACAAGGTGCACTATAAGTGGTCAATTTGAATTGTACACTGATTGATTCATCATCGACTGGAGCTTCAATCGTCCATCTAGGCTGATCCGAATCTCAAGAGTTGCCTTAATACGCTTTAAATACCTCACGCGGTCTTATCCTTGATTTAGACTAAGTAGAGGAGAATTACATTTTGGATAAGTATGGTGTTTTTTTATTCGTAATGGCAATGCACACACCTAAAACATTACTCAGGCAACAGATGACATTGATTAAATGCACAGCCTGGAAGGATTTGACGGCAGCCCCGGCTTTACTCATACATACACTGTGTATTCTCATACAAATACCAAAGTATTCCATCATAGTGCAACTATTGAGCCATTCTGTTAATTCTGTTAACATTCACAAACACGCTATCAGCTCACGATCTGCCCATGTCAGCACAGACAAGTGAGTTTGTTTTATTTATTTATAGGGGACAATGCACATTAATCAACATCAATATTACAATAATGCAACATCCATGTAAATGTGCCGGGGTTAGCCAAAAGCTCCTTTGCACCCGTAGTCCAAAGGCAGCTAAAGACATGTACACAACCATAATACAACTACTCACTAAAACAATACAAAATACAAAATATATTACATCCAATAATATGACATATAATTCTAACGACAACAACAACGACCAACTGTCGTCTTACATATGAGGAACCACAGATAACTCATGTGTACAAGTTTGGATAGATTTTAGCCATGTTTTCAATTCAAGTTTAATCAGTGCAACAACTCTAGTCCATGGGCATTGTATTCCAGTATATTGTAGCTCTAACAGAGAAGGCCGATTGGCCGATGTTACTGTGTCGAAAAGGGACAACGCAATCCCCTCTGCCCTTGTTATCCCGGAGTTGTTTTCCTTGAGCGTGATATGCCGGCATAGGGGTGGAGCGGCAGACCATGCAGGATCTTAAAGACAAGGCTTGCATCTACAATACATAATGCTTTAAGCTATCCAGACTAAGTAAATTATGTTTTGTAAATGATATAACGGTGGTAACTGTTTGATTTGTTATCAAAAATCTTACGTCTTTGTTTGTAAAGTGATTCAATTGGTTTCAGAATAGTAGCTCCTGCTTGTGACCAGCATGTGAGGTAATATCTCAAATTTGAGAAGATCATATAGCATGCATATACAGTTTGGCGGCCTCCAGGGGAAGGAAAGGTCTTTGAAACCTAAAGTTGGATTGACCACCTTTTTCACATGTTTCTTAAATGTCCAAAATGAGACCAAGATACCTAAAGTTAGACACAACTTTCAGATTCTCCCCATGAACAAGAACAGCTCGTTGGGAAGAATCAATGGATTTCTTAGAGAAGTACATGCGAACAGTCTTGTGTATATTTAAATGCAGGCAAGAATTAGTCATCCATTTAGAAACATTTACCATAGCTTCAGTTAACTTATGAATAACCAATTGTCTATTTTTTGAGTGTACATACAGAAATGTATCGTCAGCATCGTCAGCATGTGGGCAAGCAAGTGGCAGATCATTTATATACCGTAGATGGTAAACAGAAGGGGGCCTAATAATGACCCTTGTGGGACCCCAATGTTATAGTAAAGAGAGTCCGACTGAGTGTCCCCCAAACAAACCCTTTGACTTCTGTTTGTCAGATAGGAATACATCCAACTAATGACTTCAGTGGACACATTAAGGGAGGATAGTTTGGGTAGGAGGAACCTCATGATTCACTGTATCAAAGGTCTTTCTAAGATCCAAAAAGACTGCACCGACTTCACCACCTATGTCCAGTTTAGATTTAATGCACTCCAGAAAATAGCAATTGGCTGTTTCGAGTTTCCCTGAATGAGGTGATCAGTCAGATGACCAGCCACCCATCTTGCAGCTGCTTTTGCTTGCACTGGAAGAATGCTTATAGGTCGGTATTTTCCACCAGTGTTTGGGTCACCAGATTTTAAAACAGGTATCACTGCAGAAGACTTCCAAGCATTGAGGAAAAACCCATATTTGATGGACAGATTAACTAGATATACAATAGGGGAAATCAGAGAATATTTGTGTCTCTTCAGGAATACGGTGTTTAGACCAAATACATATTCTGTTCTAGAGCTCCCGGAGAAGCTAGTAATACTGTCCACTGCTGACAATGAGATTTCAGGAATTGTGAATAATGGTTTATTATTATTATCTATGGGAGTGAGGACTGTGGTCTTGGTTGAAAATCTTTGAGCCAGTTCCCTGACAGAGTCAACAAAAAAATTGTTAAAGGTGGTGGATATGAATTTGGAGTCTTTAATTAGAATCCCATGAACCTTTAATTCAGGATGTTCTTTGGACTTTTCAGCTCCTTTCCCTATTAATTTGTTGAGATTTTCCCACTTTGCCATTTCCTTTTGCTTCATGGATCGCTCTAAGAAATTACTCTGCTTTTGCTTTTCTTATATTCCTAACCACCTTAGTTCTCAGTGATGCATATCTACGTCTGTCACCATTCTTACCAGACGTCAAGGCTTTTTTCTGCCTCCTGAGGTCCTAGTTGAGCCATGGTAGAGAGGTTTTCCGTCTTGGCTTACTTTGAAATGTCCTAGAGGTATCAACTTTGTCAATAGCTGACAGAAATGTTCTGTATACAGACTCTGGGTCGTCATTGCTTAATTAACAGATCAGACCAGTCAATTTGACTTATAGGTGCATCGTAGTTACTCTGCTCACTTTTCTGGATTTTTTTTATCGTTTTATGGTTCTTAAATCTATTTTTATTGAGCTTTCTAACCACCAATGTAATATTGTGGTCAGATATGCCAATTGGTAAGTTACTGGACATAATTATTCAATCAGGTTTTTCTGATCAATTTGAGTCTTGAATGACTGTGTTACTCTGGTTGGACCTTGTATTATTTGAGTCAGGTTGAAATCATCTGTGATCACTGAGTTTTTCCATGCAAGTTTTGTTTTCCCAGTATATATTGAAACCCGGAAAGGTCACAGTTCTAGCCATCACTCTGGTTGTAATTCCAATAGTGCCCACAAGATGGCAGCAGTGTATCTGCAAAGTTTCGGATGTATAACTTGAAGTATGAGTGAACTACAAGACTTTTAGTGTGAAGTCCACAGGTACATTTGGGCAAATCGTGAAGGAGACATTTGCATTCATGTTACATTTTTCTGCAAGAATATTGTCAAATCTGTATACCTGGACTTTGATTGAGCTTTCCAAGTATTAGTAGCCATATTATAAGTTCAACATTTGCAAAACAACCAGTTTTCATAACTCTGAATATCCCTATAATTTTTGTCCAAAATGAAAAGGCATGCTGTCTTACAAGGTTAGTACCTACATTTTACGACATATAAATGGTTTCCAGATACTCCCGTATTGCCCAGCTCATTAGCTATCGCTATCTATCTAGCTTTGTTTGACCACGATTGGTGCTTATTTGACAAAGATACAGTCGTTCAAATGATGACTGCCCGCATCAACGGCGTGCCATGAAGGCGTCGCTCTCTGACCAAATATGGTGTCCTATAGGATATACTACACCCCTAATGATATAGTGAAGTCTTGTTACCTTCTAGGATCGCTGAGGAATACATACAAACGTGATTTGACTCGTTGAAACAGCGTTTAGGGTGAGATTCTCACAGATTCCTTTCTTTGCAACGAGTGGAAATCCAAAATCGATCGTGCATGTAATATGGACCTTTTTAGGATATGAAAAATGATGTTTTCTAGCAAAACAACACTTCATGTTATTTCTGGGACCCTTTGGATGATAAATCAGAGCAAGATTTCAGAATGTAAGTACACATTTTACCTTCAGAGGTGAATGTATCAAACCTATCACAGTGAAAAAAGTGTTTTGTAGTTGGGAGCTCTCCTCAAACAATAGCATGGAATTTCTTTGCAGTAATAGCTACTGCAAATTGGACAGTGCAGTTATATTAACAATAATTTAAGCTTTCAGCCAATATAAGACACTTATATGTACCGCCATTTTGTTTCTCTAAAATCTGTGATCTTGACGTAACGTGCTGCATGATTTACAACTGTCCCGTTGACGGAACGCCAATCCTTTTAAGCATGGGATTTAGATGGTCATAAAATGAGATATCCGATGTTGGTGGTCGATATAATCCAATGATAGTGAGAGACATATGAGGGGAGAGGAAGACATTCAGCCTCATACATTCAATGTCATTGGCATGTTTCCATATGGTAGGATTGCATTTAAAGGAATCTTTCATGTACATAAGCAATCCACCCCCTCTGCCCTCTTTCCTGTCCCTCCTGAATATGGAATATCCAGGGACATTAAAGCAGAAATAGGAGAAGATTTCTTCAGCCATGTCTCAGAGAAACAGAAAAAAATCTAGATTAGAGTCATTCAATAAATGTTCCACCTGTTCACTCTTAGAAATAATGCTATGAATATTCAGATGACCTCCCAATATACCTTGGAACCAGGGTCCCAGAGCATTTTAGCTTGATTAATGGTTTGAAAAAGTTTCATGGTACAATGTTTTCTAATACCTGGGTATTAGGGAACTGAGTTTCTGTCTCGAAGGCAGGTTTTGTTCGGGACATGTATCAAGAGTTGGCATTCAAATGAAATTATCAGCAGATTGCTCATCCTCTTGAAAAGCCATGTTAGCGACAGAAGTTCTGCTCACATACACAGCATGTCCTTCTCTGATCCAGATAATATAGGTTACGCAAATATAGAGTATTTCAATCCTTTATAAATGATTTTGGTCTGGATGGCTAATTAGTGGGATTATATTTAGGGAAAGCTGTATTTTCCTCCAGCCTTACTTGTAATGCATTTTCCCTGTATGCTAGCATTGAGACGAAGGGCCCAATTTTGTTCGATCAGGTGATGTGTAGATGCATAAAATATTACTTCACAAGATATCCCTTGCTTGGTGCTAGGCTTTTGACTGCACTAGAGGTGAAAACGAACAGACACAGTGGATCTATGCAGTAAAGGATGAAAGACAGTTTTGTGAGGGAGTGTCGTGTAAGGGCTATGCATCCCCCTGCCTGCTCCCAAGCTTCCATGACCAATACCATAGAGGCTGGAAAACCAGCCTGTGTAGCCTTGATAAATACTCTCAGGGAAAAGCTGCGCCTGCTCCTGTCTGCCAGACAGTAGCTGCCATTTACTGCCTCCACATCAACACTGCAAGCAATTTGAACGGCTATCATCATCTTTTCTTTTGTCCTTGTCACTGTCGAGGAGAGAGTGAAACCGAGAGAGAATGGAATTTAATATAATACAACGCTAAGCTAAGCTAAAGATTCCTGTGCATGATAGGCTACGCAATAAGCCATTTCATCAATATACCGCTGCCATCATATGCAGTCAATATCTTGGTTGCTCCCTAGTGTATGTATATACATATATACATATATATATATATATATATATATATATATATATACATATATATATATAGCCTCTTTCATATACACACAGTAAATGTCAAAGATGACATGCATTTCCAACCATGCCTGTTCATGTTAATGATCAATTGGCTTTTTGATCTCTTTGTCTTCAAATGGATCGTGTGTGTGAGGCTCCAGCTGTTGGTTGTCAGACAGCATGTTAGAGAGAGAATACACAGGAATAGCAGCCCTGTTTTAACCAGTCTATGATATCATATCAAATCGAGCTCTATTTATACAGCACATTTCAGATATGAAATGCAACGCAATGTGCTTCATATTCACAGACATTTTGGATGTTTGTACTATATGCATGGTGAAGTTGCTTTGGATAAAAGTGTCTGCTAAATGGCATATATACAGTATTATTATATTATATGTTACATTAAATTAATTATGTATACCCATCATTAGATACATAGATCCATCTATGAATTTAAGTGTCTCTCCAGTTCTTCAGCCCGGGCGTCATGCACCCCAAACATCTTAGGGGGCACAAATAATGTGAGGATAGTTAAAGGATGGTCGGGAGGGGGACTAGTTAGAGAATTTTTTTTACTTTTTACTGAAATCTAGAGCCATAATCATTATGCTTCATTCTAGGTCAAAAATATGTTTATTTCTCTGCATACCTCAGTATAACTCTTGACTGGTCTAAATCAAATCAAATTATATTTTATTTGTCACATGTGCCGAATACAACAGGTGTAGATCTTATAGTGAAATGCTTACTTTACAAGCCCTTATCAACAATGCTTTAGGAAGTTAAGAAAAATAAAAAAAAGAAGTAGGTAAAAAATAGATCCTCACATACTATGAACTTACTAATACTTTTTAATGTATAACAGGCTATGAATATTTCCTTTAACCTGTCACATATACAGGGAGTAGCGATCCAGCGTCAATGTGCGGGGGCACCGGTTAGTCAAGGTAATTGAGGTAATATGTACATGTAGGTAGAGTTTAAGTGAATATGCATAGATTATAAACAGAGAGTAGCAGCAGGGTAAAAGAGTGGTCTGGGTACCCCTTTGATTAGCTGTTCGGGACCTTGACTTGGCGCTCCGGTACAGCTTGCCGTGCGGTAGCAGAGAGAACAGTCTATGACTAGGGTGGCTGGAGTCTTTGACAATTTTTAGGGCCTTCCTCTGACACTGCCTGATGCAGGAAGCTTGAACCCAGTGATGTACTGGGCCCTACGCACTTTGTGAATGTTGACCTGTTTAAAGGTCTTACTCACATCGGCTGCGGAGAGCGTGATCACACAGTCGTCCAGAACAGCTGATTCTCTCAAGTATGTTTCAGTTTTACTTGCCTCGAAGTGAGCATAGAAGTAATTTAGCTCGTCTCGTAGGTTCGTGTCACTGGGCAGCTCGTGGCTGTGCTTCCCTTTGTAGTCTGTAATAGTTTGCAAGCCCTGCCACATGAGTCGGTGTAGTACGATTCTTAGTCCTGTATTGAGGCTTTGCCTGTTTGATGGTTTGTCGGAGGGCATAGCGGAATTTCTTATAAGCTTCCAGGTTAGAGTCCCGCTCCTTGAAAGCGGCAGCTCTACCCTTTAGCTCATTGCAAATGTTGCCTGTAATCCATGGCTTCTGGTTGGGGTATGCACGTACGGTCACTGTGGGGACAACATCCTTGAAGCACTTATTGATGAAGCCAGTGACTGATGTGGTGTATTCCTCAATGCCATTGGAAGAATCCCAGAACACATTCCAGTCTGTGCTAGCAAAACAGTCCTGTAGCTTAGCATCTGCTTCATCTGACCACTTTCTTTTTGACCGAGTCACTGGTGCTTCCTGCTTCAGTTTTTGCTTGTAAGCAGGAATCAGGAGGATAGAATTATGGTCAGATTTGCCAAATGGAGGGCGAGGGAGAGATTTGTACGCATCTCTGTGTGTAAAGGTGGTCTAGAGTTTTTTTTTTTTTTTTACCTCTGGTTGCACATTTAACATGCTGATAGAAATGAGGTAAAACTGATTTGAGTTTCCCTGCATTAAAGTCCCCAGCGATTAGGAGCGCCACCTCTGGATGTGCGTCTATGTCCTCCTGAATGGTGTTTTATTTTTTGTAAGAAACAAAATATTTTCTGCATCTTTGCTGAACTCTGGGTAAAATATTGAAAGGAATGTTGTAAGGAATGTGAGTCTTATTCAGTACATTTAGTAATTGCTTGCTTTTGTAAAGTCCGTCAACCTTGCCAGCACACATGCCAGCTAAGATAGTTAGACAAGTTCGCTACTCTAGCTTGATTGATTGCCTGAAATGGCATCTTGGTAGCTTTGGGAGATCGGGAACCTGTCTGGGCGAGCGAAAGCCAACTTCATAAAATTGCTATGTAGCTAATAGTATTACAGAAAAAAAGAGGGAAAAAAATGAAACAAAAATATTTTCAACAACTCAACGTTCATGATTCTCATTAGAAAACAGTCTAGGATTTGGTATATAAGTGCCATAGTTAAAAAAAATATATATGATCATCATTGTTAAAAAATCATTACTTTAATGGACAACTTCTTTAACAAACCAAGTGGCAGGGCTGCCGTGTTGTTGTTTTTCCAAAACAAGGAGTGGGCTTTTAATACAGATAGACCACTGATGTGCCAAGCTCTGATGGATAGGAAATGAAACGGATTTGGTTTCAGGGCTGAAGCTTTTTAATTTGTGAGGGATCATTAGCGGAAAACCCTCTCTTGTGTCTCTGAAGAAGGGCGAGAGATCGAAGGGATGCAGCGCAAGGAAAGCCCCTCATCTATCTAGTAGCTGTCAAAACACAGCCGTGTAAAAATAAGCTGTGTTTAAAGGATGGCAACTATTCATGCATAGCTTTTAGACTGTCAACTACGCTAAACAATTCCATGCACAAACAGAGTTTATTCTATGCGCATACACAGTTGAAATCTTGCTTTACAAATGTGACTGTTTAAATGCAGATGAAGAATACCAACCAACCAACTGGATTTTTATAAAAGTTTTAAGTCCAAGCTGATTTATCCTGGATTTGTCATCGGATCCCACTCCTACGCTTGCAGCAAGGTGTGTGGGCTTCAAGTGTCGAACCAAGGTCTCATTTAATGCTGCAGTCACTATGTAAAGTAGATTAAATATATGTAAACAGAGGTACACATCTGAGTTGGATATGCCTAGCAGGGAAGAAACAGACTTGCGCTACTGTAACCTGCACTCTCTTTAATTCCTGTTCGGCGTTATTCATCATTAAGGGTTGCTCACCACCTGAGAAAGTGTGTTGGCATGACTCAACAGAGTTTACTTTACTCTGCATTAATTATCATGGGCATTTCTGACTCACACTATCCTCTCCAGTAGTAGGGCAATAATTGGCATAATGGATTAGTTTCAGACAGTGGTCATTTTTCAGGTGTTCAAATTGCTTTAGTATAGGCTACATGACCAAGAGTATGTGGACACCTGCTCGTCGAACATCTCATCTCATTCCAAAATGATGGCCATTAATACGGAGTTGGTCCCCCCTTTGCTGCTATAACATCCTCCAACCTTCTGTGAAGGCTTTCTACTAGATGTTGGAACATTGCTACAGGGATTTGCTTCCATTCAGCCACAAGAGTGTTAGTGAGGTTGTGCACTGATGTTAGGTGATTAGGTCTGGCTCGCAGTCGGTGTTCCAATTGATCCCATAGGTGTTCGATGGAGTTGAGGTCAGGGCTCTGTGCAGGCCAGTCAGTTCTTCCACACAGATCTTGACAAACCATTTATGTCTGGATCTCCAGACATAAATGCATGGGGGCATTGTCATGCTGAAACAGGAAAGGGCCTCCTCCACCAAACTTTACAGTTGGCACTTGCATTGGGGCAGGTAGCGTTCTCCTGGTTTGGCATTAGCCAAACCAAGATTTGTCTGTCACATTGCCATATGGTGAAGCGTGACTCATCACTCCAAAGAACATGTTTCCACTACTCCAGAGTCCAATGGCGGCAAGCTTTAAACCACTCCAGCTGGCGCTTGGCATTACACATGGTGATTTTGGGCTGTGTGTGGCTGCTCGGCCATGGAAACCCATGTCATGAAGCTCCCAATGAACAGTTCTTGTGCTGACGTTGCTTCCAGAGGAACTCGGTAGGGAGTGTTGCAACCGAGGACAGACAATATTTACACTCTATGCAGTTCAGAACTCGCCGGTCCCGTTCTGTGAGCGTGTGCGGCCTATCACTTCACGGCTGAGCCGTTGTTGCCCCTAGACGTTTCCACTTCACAATAACAGCACTTACAGTACAGTTGACTAGGGCAGCTCTAGCATGGCAGAAATTTGACGAACTGACTTTATTTAACTAGGCAAGTCAGTTAAGAGCAAATGATTTTTTACAATGACGGCCTACACCGGCCAAACCCGGACGACACTGGGCCAATTGTGCGCCACCCTATGGGACTACCAATCATGGCCAGGTGGTGATACAGCCTGGATTCTACTGCAAATGTTTGTCTATAGAGATTGCATGGCGTTGTGCTCGATTCTATACACCTCTCAGCGACGGGTGTGGCTGAAATAGACAAATACACTCATTTGAAGGGGTGTCCACATACACAATATGCACAAAAGTATCTCCCCTCATCCTATACAATGTGTAGCACCCACCCATATCATCATTATAATACATACGGGTATTGTATGCTGAAGCACTCCAACTAAAACACAACACCTACTCACATAGAAGTAATCCATAGCTTGTGGAATAGGGATTAGCATTCAATAAAACAGCTGCCAGTGTAGACAGTGTGGTGGTTGTTGATACATTGACAGTGTATGCAAATGAAAGCTAGCTTTCAGTCTGAAGTCATTTGTACAGTTCAATGATAGAAGTTAAATTCACACACTGTTTGATCGCGATGCTTGGAAACGTTTGATCATTTCAGTGATAAAATAGATGTTGGATTTCCTCTAAATAGGGGGAAAGATGTCTCGTGGGATGGTAATTCAAGAACAATCCTCTTTGCTGGTGAAGAAGGGGTTGTAAATGAATTTCCTTTTCCTTCGTCTGCTGTTAAAAGTGAATACCCTATGAGTCAGTGAATGTTTATTTTTCATTCCCCCAGCCCACCCAATGGATGCCACTTGATTTTCCCCAAATCAATACAATACAACCAAGTGCCGGAGGCAATGCTCTCATTGTATTGAACACGTCTCAATTGTGATTGCTCTTGGAGATAAAATGTGATCCTAGCCATGTTTTTTTACTTAGGTAGGCTATATATAAAAAAATATGAAAAAAAATATAAGCTCATATGCTGTGTGTAAAAATGTATGACATAGTTGTTGCTTTAGGATTAGCTACCCCAAATTAGCCTTTATTACCTAACATTAAAATTTGATAAGTAAAGATGAATATTGTGTGTTTTATTGGCAAGGGGCTAGAAGAACAATATCACCTACTGGGTTTCAATGTGCAATCTGCTAAAGTACTCCAATGCCTTCTCCTCACCAAACACCACTCTAGCGAAGGATGTGGCATTTCATACAAAATCCTAACCATGTTTTGTATGAGCGTGCTTGCTCCCTCCCATGCAGCTTCCTAAGTCTGGTTAGAATGGGGGAAAAAAGGCTGATGAAGACTTTGAATGAGTCCAGGTCACGGGGTTACGTTCTATTGTAGTCATGTGAAAGCAATGCACATGCACAATGCCATACAGACGAGCGGTTTTAGGCCAGGCAATACAGTGGAGGGCGAACTGGGAGAAATATTCTGCCCTGGCATTTCAGCCACACCAGCCACACCAGCACCCCCCCCCCCCCCTACTGACACATAACACAGGCAACTATAGCGTTTCTCAACTTTTACTGTACCAGTGACCAGTGAAACATAGTCTTCCTCCTTTCTTAACCAGGACTTTTTAACCAGCTCATGTTTAAGAGAAATACAACATGTAAAAGCAGCGCTGGCGATTCATCCCACCACAATAACTGTGCCTCTGTTGCCTCCATGTTGGCAGTCTGTCTCTGCATCTTCTCTGCTCTCCCTCCGTCTCCCTGTCACCCCGTCCGTCTTTGCTTCTCCTTGTGCTCTCATTTTCACTCTGTCTGTCTGCCACTCCTAAGTGTTAATTGCTATGACATATAGAGCCAACATATTAAGGAACTGCCAGTACATCTGAGTATTTATGTTTTCTTCCAACTTCAACTGCAGTCACCTCTGAGCTGTTTCTGCTAAGCCTAGCATCCTTTCTCCCAGCACTGGTACCAGATGACCAGGGGGCCACACTGCCTGTGCTGGGCCCAGCAACATGCTAGTTGTAAATGAATAAACACATTTATTAGATAAAGAATAAATATTACTGAATAAATGCTTAATAGATGACCACTAGCTCATAATACCTTATGAAAACCTAACTACTTATATTGCTTGGCTGTCACACATGTATATATATTTCCTTACTCATCCTGTGTTGTGTTTTTGTTCTTTTACCAGGTACTGCAGGAATGTCTACCAATGGCATGTCAATCTTATTGTGAGAAATTACACTGGTCACTCAAAACATTTATATAGTATAAGTAGCGCTCACTTTAGAAAATGGACTGCAAAAATACTTTGCTAATGACCAGCAAATTGTTTATTAATGTGGGTGATAAAGGGTGAACACAATTTATAAATGCCTTATAAATGGTTTATTACGGACCCTTAAAATAAAGTGTTCCCCATCCTAGTAGTGAAATCACTGAATAGATGCCTTAGATGACCACTGGCTTATATAATACCTTATAACAGGCTAACTACATATTTCAAATGTGTGCATTTCAAGTGTTCCCCCCTGCCCACTTTAGATACAGATACTCACACCACTTGACTTTTCCCACATGCTGTTGTGTTGCAGCCTGAATTTAAAATGGATAACATTTAGATTGTGTCAGTGATCGACACACAATACCACATCGTGCCAAAGTGGAATTATGTTTTTAGAAATGCTTAAAGTCAAATTCAACCCTTTTGTGATGGCTAGCCTAAATGCGTTCAAGAGTAAAAATGTGCTTAACAAGTCACATAATACATTGCATGGACTCACTCTTTATGCAATAATAGTGTTTTACATTCTTTTTAAAATAATTACACCATCTCTGTACCCCACACATACAATTATCTGTAAGGTCCCTCAGTCGAGCAGTGAATTTCAAGCAAAGATTCAACCACAAAGACCAGGGAGATTTTCCCATGGTTCACAAATAAGGGCACCTATTGGTAGATGAAGAAAATCATAAAAAAATGCAGACCTTGAATATCATTTTGAGCATGGTGCAGTTATTAATTCAAATCAAATCAAATGTTAGTCACATGCCCCGAATACGACAGGTATTCACGACCTGGCGGTGAAATGCTTACTTACAAGCCCTTAACCAACAATGCAGTTCAATAAATCAAGTTACTTTGGATGGTGTATCAACACACCCAGTCACTACAAAGATACAGGCTGCCTTCCTAAAGCAGTTGCCAGAGAGGAAGAAAACCACTCAGGGAGTTCACCAGGAGGCCAATGGTGATTTTAAGACAGTTACAGAGTTCAAAGGCTGTAATTTCAGATAACTGAAGATGGATCAATAACATTGTAGTTACTCTACAATACTAACATCAAGAAGAAAGTGAAAAAAGGAAGCCTGTACTGAATTCAAATATTCCAAAACATGCAGCCTGTTTGCAATAAGGGACTAAAGTAACTGTAAAGAATGTGTCAAAGAAATGTACTTTTTTGTCCTGAATACAAAGCATTATGTTTGGGACAAATCCAACACAACATATCACTGAGTACCACTCTTCATGTTTTCAAGCATGGTGGTAGCTGCATCATGTTATGGGTATGCTTTTCATCAGCAAGGACTAGGGCGTTTTTCTTGGGATAAAAATAAATGGAATAGAGCTTACCACAGGTAAAATCCTAGGGGAAAACTTGGTTCAGTCTGCTTTCCAACAGACACTGGGAGACAAATTCACCTTTCAGTAGGACAATTACACAAGGCCAAATTTACCCTGGAATTGCTTACCAAGACGACATTGAATGTTCCTGAGTGGCCTTGTTACGGTTATGACTTAAATTGGCTTGAAAAGACTTGAAAATGGCTGTTTAACAATTATCGACAATCAACTTGAAAGTGCTTGAATAATTTCGTAACACAACAAATAACTTTCTGAAGGCACTATATAAAATTTGGTGTACTTTATTCTAAATTATGTCCAAACAATTGAATTGGCCACAAGTTGTAGTGACATCTCAATGAGATGATCAAATTAAATTGGATGCACCTGAGCTGAATTTGTAGTGTCATGGCAAAGGGGTGTGAATACTTTAGATTTCTGTATTCAATTTTCAGTAGATTTACAAAACTCATTGTCATTATGGGGTATTGTGTGTAGATGAGTGAGAGAAAAAATAGATTTAATCCATTCTAATTTCAGGCTGAAACACAACAAAATATGGAATAAATCAAGGGGTATGCATACTTTCTGAAGGCACTAAAACATATACACTCACTCACTCATACACTACACTGACACATGCACCCACACACCCAAGCACGCACGTACACACACACACACATGCTCACACACTCATCATATTCTGCTACTCTATTCATTATTTAACTTGTATTATTATCTATCCTGATGCGTAGTCACTTTACCCTGCCTTCGTGTACATACAGTGCACTCGGAAAGTATTCAGACCCCTTGACTTTTTAGACATTTTGTTACGTTACAGCCTTATTCTAAAATTGATTAAATTAAACATTGTTGTTTTTTCCCTCATCAATCTACACACAATACCCCATAATGATAGAGCAAAAATAGTTTTTTAGAAATTGTCACAAATGTATTCAAAATAAAAACAGAGGATTTCAGACCATTTGCTATGAGACTCAAAATTGAGCTCAGGTGCATCCTGTTTCCATTGATCATCCTTGAGATGTTTCTACAACTTGATTGGAGTCCAGCTGTGGTAAATTCAATTGATTGGACATGATTTGGAAAGGCACACACCTGTCGATATCAGGTCCCACAGTTAACAGTGCATGTCAGAGCAAAAACCAAGCCATGAGATCGAAGGAATTGTCCGTAGAGCTCTGAGACGGGATTTTGTCGAGGCAAAGGGTACCAAAACATTTCTGCATCATTGAAGGTCCCCAAGAACACATTCTTAAATTAAAGAACCACCAAGTCTCTTCCTAGAGCTGTCCGCCCGATCAAACTGAGCAATCGGCAGAGAAGGGACTTGGTCAGGGAGGTGAACAAGAACCCGATGGTCACTCTGACAGAGCTCCAGAGTCCCTCTGTGGAGATGGGAGAACCTTCCAGAAGGACAACCATCTCTGTGGCACTCCACTAAATCAGACCTTTATGGTAGTGGCCAGACGGAAACTACTCCTCAGTAATAGACACATGACAGCCCTCTACACCTACAGGACTCTCAGACTATGAGAAAAAATATTCTCTGGTCTGATGAAACCAAGATTGAACTCTTTGGCCTGAAAGCCAAGCGTCACATCTGGAGGAAAACTGGCACCATCCCTTCGGTGAAGCATGGTGACGGCATCATGCTGTGGGGATGTTTTTCAGCGGCTGGGACTGGGAGACTAGTCAGGATCGAAGCAATGATGAACGGAGAAAAGTACAGAGAGATCCTTGATGAAAACCTGCTCCAGAGTGCTAAGGACCTTAGACTGGGGCAAAGTTTAATCTTCCAACAGGACAATGACTTTAAGCACACAGCCAAGACAGAGCAGGAGTGGCTTCGGGACAAGTCTCTGAATGTCCTTGAGTAGCCCGCCAGACCCCGGATCAGAACCTGATCAAACGTCCCTGGAGAGACCTGAAAATAGCTGTGCAGCGACGCTCCCCATCCAACCTGACAGAGCTTGAGAGGATCTGCAGAGAAAAATTGGAGAAACTCCCCAAATACAGGTGTAACAAGCTTCATAGCGTCATACCCAAGAAGACTCAAGGGTGTAATCGCTGCCAAAGGTGCTTCAAGAGAGTAATTAGTAAAGACTCTGAATGCTCATGTAAATGAGATAATTCCTTTTTTTCTAACTTTAATTAAACAATTTCTAAAAAACTATTTTGGTTTGTCATTATAGGGTATTGTGTGTAGATTGATGAGAAAAAAAATAACAATTTAATCCATTTTAGAATAAGGCTGTAACATAACAAAATGTGAAAAAAGTCAAGAGGTCGGAATACTTTCCGAATGCTCTGTATCTACCTTACATACCTTGTACCCCTGGACAGTGATATGATACTGTCACTGTTAGCTTCATCTTTGTGTATTTTATTCATCTTGTATTGCTATTTCTATTTTTCCCCACAATAAAGAATTATAATATATATAACAAATATATATTTGTTTAACTCTGCATTGTTGGGAAGGGCTCGTATACAAGGCATTTCGAGTTTACACCCGTTGTATTCTGTGTATTTAAAAAAATTTATTTTACCGTTATTTAACTAGGCAAGTCAGTTAAGAACAAATTCTTATTTTCAATAGGGGCCTACCACGGCCAAACTCTAACAACACTGGGCCAATTGTGCTGCGCCCTATGGGACTCCAAATCACTGCCAGTTGTGATACAGCCTGGATTCAAACCAGGGTCTGTAGTGACGGCTCTAGCACTGAGATGCAGTGCCTTAGACCTCTGCGCAGCTCGGGAGCCCATGTGACAAATAAAATTTAGCTGCAGCGTGTACAAATCAAGCCTTTGGTCACAGTTCTTGCTTCGCCTCTTTTTGCTACTATAAAGTGATTTAGAAAATGGGTTGGTTGATGATAGAGCCCTAAGGGATGCACCTCATTAATTCTATTGATTGTTGCCCTTGATTGGAGAAAGAAAGCTTTAAATGTTTTTTCCTCCTAGATTCGTTTTTTTGTGTGTACTCAATTCTATTAATAGATTATCAAAGGAATTAAAAGCAAAATAGCTCAGCTGTCATAAGTTGCATGCACTTCATTTCTTACAGGTGCAGTAGAGTAATCATGATGAACAATTGATTACTACTGGGAGTGTACACCCCTAATGGTGTTCCTAACAAATCCACTATTGTTACGATCTTGCCTCTGTCAACCCTTTGGAGGAAAGTAGCCACATGGTATTTACATTGACACATTCGAATGACACAGTAAATTACTGGTAGCTTATTCATGTTAGGTCTATTGATTGAAGATAAGCAAAGCTATGTTTTTCTATCAAGTTGCCTGGTTGATGTTTGTTTGTAGAACTGCACTGTGCACGTAGAACTTTGCTATTAGCTTACCATGGAGTATGATGATATCATAAGACAGTATGTGTATAATCACTGTGTAATTTTGTCGCTCAATGTCGGCCAGGATGTTTGAGAGGATAATCTCCTTGGAAAAACTTCCACAGCTTGTGATTTTTTGCTTGTGATTTTTGTAGTCTAACCTCTTACAAGTGTAGCAGTGTAGCAACATTCTTAGATAACCATAATGTTTATACAGTGTGACATGAAGACAATGTCATGTTTTGCTGTGACGTTGCCAGAACGTCTTTGGGACATCGTGCTTGACTACGCCCATTCTAATAGTGTTTGGAGTGCCCCCGTTTGTTGTATTACCTCCATGTAAATGAGATTCATTGTTTTTCTGACAGTTATCAGATACTACCGTGTCAGTGCTGCGTTACGCACACACGGACACCGTAATACACTAACATTGGAAGTTTGATTGGCTGCTCTGAGACTGCCATCAGATGCATATTAAACATGGGTTTACCCATTAACCTTGAGTTACAACAGATAGGAGAAGGGGGAAATTAAATTAGGTTGTTTATGAAAACAATGTTAACAATGAGGAATGCACATTGTTTAATTGAGATGAGTGTCAATTTAATGAGTCATAAATTCTGCATAATGACTAAGCTTTGGACGGATTAACAGCAGGGAAGATTTGGGGAAATGGTGTTCTCTGTGTTAAACTAATGTATCTTCTATTGTGAGGATTAGTAGGTTATAGACTGAATAATTAAGGAATATGGTCAAACATTTTTACACGAAATTAAGAAAATATACTGATGTTAGGGATGAGCTATTGACAGTTTATTGTTTTGTTATTTTCTATTCCCATGTTGGAGATTCGTTTTATCACATGAAGCAAACAGTAGCTTAAGAAACTATTAAACATGTTTACATTATGGTAATCATAATGTGAGTGAGGACTAAGCAAAATAGTTACATGATTTCTGTATTTTTCTCTATTTTTGAGCAGAATTTTACACATGGCTTGACCATACAAACCAACCAACCAACCACATTTCTGTATTTTTCTCTATTTTTGAGCAGAATTATACACATGGCTTGACCATACAAACCAACCAAAACTACAATGAGTTTAAGAACTGCTCTCCCTGTCTCCCTCTCTGCAGCTAAGAAATTCCATTGAACCCATGAAACCCTACTTAATCTTACTCTAGGGAACTGGCACTGTGTTGCCATAAATCACATTCCTATCCAACCATTGTCATGCTACTATAAATAGACTTGGTTTCATAACCAAGCCTTTACACCGTGTCATGTGCGGATTGGCCGTATGGCAATTTTGGTAAATGCCAGAAGGGCTGGACCATCTTTTATTAGGGTGGGCTAGTAACAACAACAAAAACATTCTGAGACAAATGCGTATCATCGAATAGAGTGAGACCCTCTCTGACTCTCCCAATTACTCATTCAAAACAGAAAAACAAAAGGGCTGTGCTGAAAAGTTAGAGAGACCAAAAAAGGCTCTTGAAGCCAGCGCTGCTAAATGTGTGAAGCTAACAGACTTATTTGCTAAAAGTTCTGGTTCTGCTGGTCCGAGGTCTGTGTCTGTGAGAAATTACATCTGCTGTGGTGTATTCAAGGTAGGAAGAAAACCGAGAAAGACACACACACACTGACACAAATCATGTATCCTAGTACTGCCAGTTAGGCCATCATTTGTGGGTGTATATTGTATGAAGTATATTTTTATACCTACTATAGTAGGGTAAAAAGGGAAGCGGGATTTGGGGGAGCATTTAGACACTAGGCTGTTTGTAATATAGCCTAACAAGTTGTTAAATCGGCTTTTATAACACATAGGTAATGCAATAGCCATCTACTAGACATGTATAAAGTGCATTATACTAAACACAAGTCATGTATTACATTAAAGGTACATTCGGAGACTGTCTGTGTATTTTAATAATTCTATCAATGTTTATTAACTTTTGAATCTCAGTCTCTTCAGCCCAGAGCTGTAGTTAGGGCTGTTGCGGTGACCTTATTACCGCCACACCGGCGGTCACGAGTCATGAAGGCTGTCAAATTCTACATGACCGCTTAGTTAAGCTAATTAGGCTTCTCCAAGCTCTGGTGCTGCTGCTGGTCAATAGTAGCCTACCAAACTTGCGAACTGACTATCTATTGTCCCTCTAATCACTCTGACATTAATGCAAATAGTTTAGAAAATCTAATCAAACACTTCATCAGAGCCCATGAGCTCATGTTGTGCAACATTTCTACAGGCTATGCAATTGTGGGAGAAAACAGAGTGATGGCCGCTAATAAAAGGAGGAGGATCTCATCCGCTTTCTATAGGCTAGGCCTACAATATTTATGTCTCTACTTTCCTAATATTAAGCACTTTGCTTGTATTACAACAGGAGTATAGCCTACGTGGCTGGCATGAAAATAAACCACGGGTAAGAGAGTCCTCCATTTGCTATTTAAGTGCATAGATGACATGTATTTTTTACCGTTGCCACTGTTTCGAGACAGGTGCATGATAATGGTCCATTCTAAATCAAAACAAATGTCACACATATATTATTTAGTATATGTAAAGACAAGATTAAATCAAGAATAGTCTGATGGGTGACAATATTAGCCTATCAATTGTGACTGATGCCCAGCATAAGAAACAAAGCCTTTTTTTGGCGACTTTTTCATAGACGCACACCTCATGTAGCCTAGCCCATAGGACTATATGTTTTAATAAGGTTTGTATCACAACTAAAATAGCCAAATAACTTCTTAAAATTAAGCACATTCATCCACTTTACAAACGGGTTTAGAGCCGAACCAGCATACACTACCGTTCAAAAGGTTGAGGTCACTTAGAAATGTCCTTGTTTTCCATGAAAACATACATGAAATGAGTTGCAAAATAAATAGGAAATATCGTCAAGATGTTGACAAGGTTATAAATAATGATTTTTTCATTGAAATAATAATTGCGTCCTTCAAACTTTGCTTTTGTCAAAGAATCCTCCATTTGTAGCAATTACAGCCTTCCAGACCTTTGAAATTCTAGATGTCAATTTCTCGAGGTAATCTAAAGAGATTTCACCCCATGCTTCCTGAAGCACCTCCCACAAGTTGGATTGGCTTGATGGGCACTTCTTACGTACCATACGGTCAAGCTGCTCCCACAACAGCTCAATAGGGTTGAGATCCGGTGACAGTGCTGGCCACTCCATTATAAACAGAATACCAGTTGACTGCTTCTTCTCTAAATAGTTCTTGCATAGTTTGGAGCAGTGCTTTGGGTCATTGTCCTGTTGTAGGACGAAATTGGCTCCAATTAAACGACGTCCACAGGGTATAGCATGGCGTTGCAAAATGGAGTGATATCTTTCCTTCTTAAGATCCCTTTTACCCTGTACAAATCTCCCACTTCACCACCACCAAAGCAACCCTAGACCATCACATTGCCTCCAATATGCTTGACAGATGGCGTCAAGCACTCCTCCAGCATCTTTACGTTTTTTCTGCATCTCACGAATGTTCTTCTTTGTGATCCGAACACCTCAAGTGTAGATTTGTCTTTCCATAACACTTTTTTCCAATCTTCCTATGTCCAGTGTCTGTGTTCTTTTGCCCATTTTAATCTTGTATTTTTACTGGCCAGTCTGAGATATGGCTTTTTCTTTGCAACTCTGCCTAGGAGGTCAGCATTCCGGTGTCACCTCTTCAATGTTGACGTTGAGACTGGTGTTTTGCGGGCACTATTTAATGATGCTGCCAGTTGAGGACTTGTGAGGAGTCAATTTCTCAAACTAGACACTCCAATGTACTTGTCCTCCTGCTCAGTTGTGCACCAGGGTCTCACACTCCTCTTTCTATTCTGGTTAGAGCAAGGTTGCGCTATTCTGTGAAGGGAGTAGTATACAGCATTGTACGAGATCTTCAGTTTCTTGGAAATTTCTAGTATGAAATACCTTCCTTTCTCAGAACAAAAATAGACTGACGAGTTTCAGAAGAAAGTTATTTGTTCCCAGCTATTTTGAGCCTGTAATCGAACCCACAAATGCTGATGCTCCAGATACTCAAGTAGTCTAAAGAAGGCCAGTTTTATAGCTTCTTTAATCAGAACAACAGTTTTCAGCTGTGCTAACATAATTACAAAATTGTTTTCTAATAATCAATTAGCTTTTTAAAATGATAAAATTGGATTAGCTAACACAACATGCCATTGGAACACAGGAGTGATGGTTGCTGATAATGGGCCTCTGTAGCCTACAGTATGTTAATATTCCATAAATAACCAGTCGTTTCCAGCTACAATAGTCATTTACAACATTAAGGATGTCTACACTGTATTTCTGATCAATTTGATGATATTTTAAAGAACAAAAAATTTGCTTTTCTTTAAGAAACAAGGACATTTCTAAGTGACCCCAAACTTTTGAATGGTAGTATATATAAGCAGCGATTGCGTTTCAACTATGGAGAAGAGAATTTTCACCATAAAAAATACACCTTTATAATAAAAGCTTTACATGCATAATTGCATTTGCGGTCACTTTTGATAATGGTGTTTTCTGCTAATGGAACATTCGATCTTATAGCCTACTAACACGTGCGCATTGCTGCGCTTATAATGTGAAGAAATAGCCTAAGGGTTTATCAACATTTTAAGCTCAACGTTCTGACCTGTTGCGTCGGTCAATATTTCCAATATCTTCAATGTGCACTGGATAAATACACGCGCAGTTGCGTCCCTGATGTCTCTGTCTTCAGTTGTAGCCTGTGAGAAAGACCCGATCACATGACAGAGATCCATGTGAGTGAGAGTTGCTTCGGATTGTGCAGTACGCTCTGGGAGAGGGCACAACGCAGCACCCCAGGCTACAAAAGGCATGGACTTTTTTTAGGGTGCGTTACGGCCACAAAGGGGATGCCGTCGTGAAATTCGAGGCATTATCAAGTGATTGTCAAATTGTGAATGAGAGACTATTGGAGTGTGTACAGCCTGTAACTTTAGTTGTAGAACAACTAAAGTTACATGAATAACTCTAGGTTAAGCATATAGGAGAACCTATCAAAACAGAATAGCCGCATGTGAGCACTCCCTCAAATCATTTGGAGAAAATATTTATATTTTATTCAGCTATTCTTCATACTATAAAATAATATAAAATAATGCGACGGAATTGTAAGCAAATCTTGCCTGCTGAATGAACTACTGTAATGTAGCCCACATGAGCTAATATGACAACTCAGAGTATGCTGTTCTTTTCTACTGAAATAGACTACATTTTCTTCATATCATGCTCCTTTAAACCTGTCTAAAATAAAGAATGGATTTATTGTGGAGGTGTCGGCTATATTACATTAATATATTAGACTTTTTAAAAATGGCTGTGGAAGCCAGGAGACGCTAAATGTGTTTATGTTAATTAAGGGTCAATTACCGTGAGACCGACAGTTATTTGCTTGACAATCACCACCTGACGAAATTTCGTGACCGCCACAGCCCTAGTCTTTGGTCAACCTCAAACTGTAGTAACAAGTGACTCTGGTGTTGGATTACATTACATAGCCATTGCACTGAAGGCTGGAAAGTGCTCCTTATCTCCCACTTAATTCATTCACTGAAAGGCCCATCACTTTGTAACTTCTTGGCAGAAAAATATGCATACGTGCTCAGCACTGTCAAAACGAAGCACAAAGCTGGAAATTTATCTGCATCCACATAAACACAGAAGGTTGTACTGTATATTGAATCCAATAGATGAAGGGAGTGCGAGTTACTGCCAGTTCCTTAATGTACAGTAGCCATTAAAACATTTAGAAACTGGCAGTCTCTCTCTCTCCTTCTCTCTCTCACTTACAGTGCCTTCAGAAAGTATTCACACCCCTCGATATTTTCCACGTTTTGTTGTGTTATAAAATGGGATGAAAATTGATTTTTTTTGTGTCAACTATCTAAACAAAATACTCTGTAATGTCAAAGTGGAAGAAAAATTAGATTTTTTAAAATGTATTTATCGAAAATTAAACACTATATCTTGATTAGATAAGCCCCCTGAGTCAATACATGTTAGAATCAGCTTTGGCAGCAATTACATCTGGGAGTCCTTCTGGGTAAGTCTCTAAGAGCTTTGCACACCTGGATTGTACAATATTTGGCCATCATTCTTAAAAAAATGATTCAAGCTCGTGTCAAGTTTATTGCTGATCACTCAGGAACTGGCCACTCAGGAACATTCAATGTCGTCTTTGTAAGCAACTCCAGTGTATATTTGGCCTTGGGTTTTAGGTGATTGTCCTGCTGACAGGTTCAGTTGTCTCCCAGAGTCTGTTGGAAAGCAAACAATTAGGTTTTCCTCTAGTATTTTGCCTGTGCTTAGCTCTATTCTGTTTCTTTTTATCCTAACAAAAACTCCTCAGTCCTTGCACACCCATAACATGATGCAGCCACCTCCATGCTTGAAAAAATGAAGTGGCACTCAGTGATGTTTTGTGTTGGATTTGCCCCCGAAATAGACTTTCTATTCAGGACCTAAAGTTAAAGTTTCTTTTTGTTTTAACCCCTTTTTGTGGTATCCAATTGTTAGTAATTGCTATCTTGTCTTATCGCTACAACTCTCGTACGGGCTCGAGAGAGACGAAGGTCGAATGCCATGCGTCCTCCGAAACACAACCCAACCAAGCCACACCGCTTCTTAACACAGCGCGCCTCCAACCCGGAGGAAACACTGTGCACCTGGCTACCTTGGTTAGCGCACTGCGCCCGGCCCGCTACAGGAGTCGCTGGTGCGCGATAAGACAACTATATCCCTACCGGCCAAACACTCCCTAATCTGGCCGATGCTAGGCCAGTTGTGCGTCAGGCTGCGACAGAGCCTGGGCGCGAACCCAGAGTCTCTGGTGGCACAGCTGCGATGCAGTGCCCTAGACCACTGCGCCACCCGGGAGGCCCTTTGCCACATTTTTTGAAGTTTTACTTTAGTGGCTTATTGCAACCAGGATGCATATTTCTGAATATTTTTATTCTGTACAGGCTTCCTTCTTTTCACTCTGTAATTTAAGTTAGTTTTCTCGTGTCACAGCCATTAAACTCTGGAACTGTTTCAAAGTCACCATCGGCCTCATGGAGAAATCCCTGAGCGGTTTCCTTTCTCTTTGGCAACTGAGTTTGGAAAGCGCCTGTATCTTTGTAGTAACTGGGTGTGTTGATGCTCAAAGGGATATTCAATATCTGCTTTTTTATTTTTACCCATCTACCAATAGGTGTCCGTGTTTGTAAGGCATTGTAAAACCTCCCTGGTCTTTGTGGTTGAATCTGTGTTTGAAATTCACTGCTCGACTGAGGGGTACAGAGATGGGGTAGTCATTTAAAAAATCACGTTAACCACTATTATTGCACAAAGAGTAGGTTCATGCAATTTTTGATGTAACTTAAGAATTTTTTTTACTCCTGAACTTATTTAGGCTTGCCATAACAAAAGGGTTGAAAACGTATTGACTCAAGACATTTCAGCTTTTCATTTTTAATTCATTTGTTAAAAAAAAGTCCAAAAACATAATTACTCTTTGACATTATGGGGTATTGTGTGTAGGCCAGTGACACAAAATCTCAATTTAATCCATTTTACACTCAGTCTGTAACAACAAAATGTGGAATAAGTTAAAGTATAAGTATACTTTCTGAAGGCACTGTAAGGTCCCACAGTTGACAGTGCATTTCAGAGCAGAAACTATACCAGGAAGTCCCAAAAACTGTTCGTAGAGCTCCAAAATAATTGTAATGTCGATTACAGTATATATGCATTGATTCTTCAAGAATAGAACTTATAAATGCCTCATGAGCTTAGTTCAACTGTCACACTCCATGAGAACCCAAAATATAAGCTTGTTTTTCACCAATGTTTGTAAACATTGTGAATATAAATAAACATGGTATAGCCTCATAACATGGTTAAAACAATAATTGTGATATCATGGATGGTCAGTCCTTGCATCCATAGCTCTGTCTATTAATCTGAGAGTGGTTACATTTCTCCAGGCCCATCCCTCAGCTTTTTACCAAAACAGAGGCGGGGCGTCCGTTTTGTTATTGTTTCATCTGTGGATTTGCCCTTTATATTATCAAGATATCAAAGTGTCACCAACAAAAAGGTAAACAATAGGCCTATAATAAATGCAGCATATGGCATTCATTTTTCACATGTAAATAGCACTTTTCAATAGTGCTCAAAGCATGCCATTCCATGAGCGCAGCATTTATTTTCAACTCAGAACAATTTTATTTATATTTATTTATTTAACCTTTATTTAACTAGGCAAGTCAGTTACTAACAAATTCTTATTTACAATGACGGCCTAGCCCGGCCAACCCCTCCCCTAATCCAGACGACGCTGGGCCCAATCAGACCTCCATGACAACAAAGTCATAAACAACAGAGTAGGGCTGGCTAATAAGTCCTTAGTTTGGGGGTTATCCTCACTTAAAACTATTTGGCTAATCTATACTTCCATATTTCCAAGTCCTATTCTTGTATTGGAATGACAGGAATTCTGATAGACTTTTGTTTTTAATGCAATGATATAATTGAATCATATTATTATATATAGAAGAAAGCGATGGGTTAGAAGAAGCCTACATGGCCAACCCATAAAGTGAAATTAAACATCCATATATGGCCAGCTATGTAAACTTTAACATTGATTTATCCTGCAATTGGTAACATACATTTTTGTCTTCTTCTAATGCCTCTAAAGGGGAAAGTAATCTTAAAGTAACTGAATGTAATCAGATTGTTACTGCCTTAGATTACAATTTTGGACAGTTAACTAGTAACTGTAACGGATTACATTTAGAAAGTATACTACCCAACCCTGCATATAAACTATATTGTGTTATATGTATTATATGGTTTTGTATTGTGGTAGGTAGGGCTGTGGCGGTCATTACATTTTGTCAACCGGATATTGTCATGCAAAAGCCTTCAGGCCTCACTGTAATTGACCATTAATTAACATAAACACATTTAGATTCTCCAGGCCTTCATGCATGCAAGCTGCATGCTCCATGCCGCAGGCTGTAGGCTTGTTCATTTAGCTGATATGCTTATAAGTCTCGGGCCATTTTTTTTATGTTATATGATTTTATAGTAAGAAGTATATAATTTAACTTATCTGATGTAAGTTGACAACTCAATGTAATAATATGTAAAACTAGTTTCAATATGGAATGGTCCATTATCAAATGGGCAGGAACAGGGGCAGGGGAAAAAGTCACATCATCTGTATGCACTCGAATAGTGAATGGAGGCTGTGTGCTTTCCTGCCGTTCCATTTTCTCAATGATACCTATTAGGATACTTCAGTTTTATAGCGGAACATGTGCTTAATATGAGCAGCTGAGAAATAAATATAACACTTAATTCACTCCACGCATCAACCACTGTTTGAGGAGCACGCTCTCGCTGGGCGACAGGTGATATTACTGTTTGAGGAGCACGCTCTCGCTGGGCGACAGGTGATATCACTGTTTGAGGAGCATGCTCTGGCTGGGCGACAGGTGATATTACTGTTTGAGGAGCACGCTCTCGCTGGGCGACAGGTGATATTACTGTTTGAGGAGCATGCTCTGGCTGGGCGACAGGTGATATTACTGTTTGAGGAGCACGCTCTCGCTGGGCGACAGGTGATATTACTGTTTGAGGAGCACGCTCTCGCTGGGCGACAGGTGATATCACTGTTTGAGGAGCATGCTCTGGCTGGGCGACAGGTGATATTACTGTTTGAGGAGCACGCTCTCGCTGGGCGACAGGTGATATCACTGTTTGAGGAGCATGCTCTGGCTAGGCGACAGGTGATATCACTGTTGGAAGAGCATGCTCTGGCTGGGCGAAAGGTGATATCACTGTTGGAAGAGCATGCTCTGGCTGGGCGAAAGGTGATATTACTGTTTGAGGAGCACGCTCTCGCTGGGCGACAGGTGATATCACTGTTTGAGGAGCTCGCTCTCGCTGGGCGACAGGTGATATTACTGTTTGAGGAGCATGCTCTGGCTGGGCGACAGGTGATATCACTGTTGGAGGAGCATGCTCTCGCTGGGCGACAGGTGATATTCCGCCCAAACTGTGTGCCACGAGCTCTCCAACCCTGTTCTAGCAACTACCCAGTGTTTAATTTGAGAAACCAAGTGAACTCTTTTGGGGAACATCGACAGTAACTTGTTTTTGCAACGAAACATATTTCACTAAACTGTTGACAGCTCCTCTGTTCGCTCAAGAAAGGAATATACATGAGAGAGAGGAGGAGATGGAAACGCGTGGTGGTGAGAGATTCTGTATAGCCAAAGTTAATGTTCCACCCAATTAATTATGAAAATCTATATTTTTAAATCCCTATTATTAGGCTATTCAAAATCAAACACAAATTCACTAGAATTGTAGGCTGCCTGTAAACCGCCCTGCACAATCAATGAACCAACATCATCGCCTAGGGCTATATGTTCCCTCCCAGACTCATGGATAGAAATGTTGGCGTGTAGCATAAGGTAGTCCATCCAGTATGCTAATAATACAGTCCACACTCAAAGATGATTACCCTCATTTGTTTAATTTTGGAGTACAGGCTAAACCAATTAAATACCAAAGACATCTGCTGTTGAACTTCTTTTCTTCAAATTGATCATCACAGAGAGGTGAGTTTTAAAAGCAGGATACAGTTTCGATAAGTGTTTGATGTGACTTTCGATTGCATTTGCATTAATGTCAGAGTGACTAGAGGGACAATAGAGGCCTGAGTAACAGGCCATTAGGAACTGATGATCGTTAGCAAGTTGGGTAGTACCAAATCATGTCCAGAGTGCAGAAAAGGAGATTACTGTGATTCAACGGTCACGTGGACTTTTACTGCGCTCATGATTGCCGGTGTGGCAGTAATTATGGTCACTGTACCATCCCTAATTGTAGGCCTATAAATTCAGCAAAAATAATAAGTGTGACGTCACTGTTACTTAGGCCTTTATTAGAATAATGATTTTCCCTATAATTTTGAAGAAATTGTTTCTTTAGCTCCTAATTATACACCCAGGTGTAGTCTTGTCTCGACAGTTCACTCAACATTCATGACTGAAGATAATAACATTTTCTGACGCAACCTAAAATGGCACCCCCATTTACTCCATGACATTGAAGGAGAGCACTGGCTTAATCGCATTGTAGCAATTAAAAGTTGATTGAATTCAACATTTACAGTCACAGTAAGGAACACACAGTATTTCATTTGTATCTGTGTCGGCTACATAACGGACATATAGCTGTGTCTATTCCGAGAAAAGGGGGGAAAAAGGTGTACTTAAAATGGAGCAGAAATGTTATGTCTGGAAATACCTTTGACTTCAAGATGGTTGCAGAGATAACATTTTGAATTTTTCATGTTAATAAAAAGCTATTTGCAAAGTAAGTTCATGTACAACCACAAGTCAATACTAATGGAGAGTGTGCACATTTGATTTTCGCTCATGTCACAGGCCAGCACACCCACACACACTTGTGTCTCACTGCACATGTACACTGAGTATACAAAACATTAAGAACACCTTTCCATGGTATAGCCTGACCAGGTGACTCTAGGGGAAAGCTATGATCCCCTTTTGATGTAAATAGTTAAATCCACTTCAATCAGTGTAGATGAAGGAGAGGAGACATGTTAAAGAAGGATTTTTAAGCCTTGAGACAATTGAGACATGGATTGGGGATGTGCGCCATTGATTTAAGTGCCTTTGAATGTGGTATGGGAGTAGGCTCCAGGCGCACCGGTTTGTGTCAAAAATGGCAGCTGCTGGGTTTTTCACACTCAACAGTTTCCCGTGTGTAGCAAGAATGGTGCACCACCCAGAGGACATCCAGCCAACTTGACACAACAGTGGAATGCTTTCGACACCTTGTAGAGTCCATGCCCCAACAAATTGAGGCTATTTTGAGAGCAGAAGGTGCAACTAAATATTAGGAAGATGTTGTTAGTGTTTTGTACACTCACTGTAGCTATCTACATCTCAAAGGTTTTTTGAGTCTGGTTACAATCAGATGTTCAAGTCAGAATCTGCTTGGAAAAGAAAATAGATTTGCTGAAGAGGAGGTTGACTCAAAGCCTTCTCAGGTATGATGATGCATCCCAATACGGGTATACAGGCCTAGACAATGCAAATTAGGAGGGATACAATACACATACAAACAAGGAGAGAGAATATTGTGTATTGCACCATGAATCTTTAAGATACATTATAGAGTTGGGTTTTTCCTGAATGTTCTATCATTTCCTGGAATCGCACAGAAGCCCTTTATCCTGTTCTATTAGGTTAGACAGTTCCATCTCCCATTCCTCACATTGCAATGTTCAGCCAGCTAGAGACAGTAAATGAAGGATGAAATACAACACATGTTCCTTTTTATTCAGTTAACTGTACAACCACAGAACTCTGCGACCTCGGGACATCCCAGAGACTATCAGTCAACGTGTCAGAGAATGAGAGACGAGCAGTGTATTCCCCCCTCTTGTGGCATGCATTTAAATGTGTGGCTATCTTTTGCAAATAACTGTGAATTAACACTTATTTTAAACTAATTCTCAACATATAACACCACATTAAGGCGTCATTGTATTAAAAGGAACAGCTAGCAGTTCTATTTCGCTCCAGCAGGTGGCATTATCTGTCTGTTCACAATTCACCTGTGGGAACATGGCGGCTCTCAACACCGACAAGAGAAAGAGTTGGCCACTACTATCCAAGAGATTGTTCATGAGGAAATGACCTCTGCCCTGAACTTGCAATTAAAACTGGTAAATGTATCTCTTGCACTGCTCACTTCTAAAGTAAAAAGTTTGGAGACAGTGGCCAGTGTGACAACTCCATGACCTGGAAACATCGTGAACTAAACTAGAAGGTGAAATCAAGCTCTTAAAAAATAAAACAGAATCAGTCAAAAATCTTTTCCCTAAATTCAATGTGCGGGTCACAGGACTTGAAATTGGTGTGGAGGCGGGCAACCTAACTTCCTTCATGACCAATATTTTCTATGAACTGTTTGGGCAGGAGAAGCTGGGTCCCATGTCGCTGATAAACATTGTGCCCCGCATGGGTACTCTCCACAACAGATCCTGGTGTATGTAACAGTGTATAGCTTCCGTCCCTCTTGTCGCCCCTACCTGGGCAAGAAACAGGGACCCTCTGCCCACATCTACAACTGCCTCACACGAAGCATCGTTACCCATCGCTCCACAAAAGCCACGGCCCTTGCAGAGCAAGGGGAACAACTACTTCAAGGTCTCAAAGTGAGTGACATCACCAATTGAAAAGCTATTAGCGTGCACCCCGCTAACTAACTAGCCATTTCACACCGGCTACATTCACCCCCCCTTTTGACCTCCTCCTTTTCTGCAGCAACCAGTGATCCAGGTCAACAGCATCAATGTAACAGTATAGCTTCCGTTCTTCTCCTCGCCCCTACCTGGCCTCAAACCAGGGACCCTCTGCACACATTGACAACAGCCACCCTCGAAGCATCGTTACTCATCGCTCCACAAAAGCTGCGTCTCTTGCAGAGCAAGGGGAACAACTACTTCAAGGTCTCAGAGCGAGTGACGTCACCAATTGAAACGCTATTAACGCACATCCCGCTAACCATTTCTCTCCGGTTACACTCACCCCCTTTTTCCACAGCAACCAGTGATCCGGGTCACGGCACCAATGTAACCGTATAGCTTCCGTCCCTCTCCTCACCCCTACCTGGGCTCAAACCAGGGACCCTCTGCACACATTGACAACAGCCACCCATGAAGCATCGTTACCCATCGCTCCACAAAAGCCGCGGCCCTTTCAGGGCAAGGGAAACTACTACTTCAAGGTCTCCGAGCGAGTGACGTCACCAATTGAAACGCTTTTAGCGCGCACCCCGCTAACTAGCTAGCCATTTCACACCGGTTACCTATGATTGTACGAATCCACAGTTTTGAAGTCAAACGGCAAATTGGTCGCCGCACATCGGAATCGGGGGATCTGACATTTAATAAATAACGGACATGGAACGAGACAGGAACAGCGTCAGCAAACAGGAAACAAAAACAATTAATGCATCAGCGGGGAACAGAGCTGGGAACTGACAAATATAGGGGAGGAAATAAACAGATGAGTGAGTGAGTCCTGGTGAGTCCAATATCGCTGATGCGAGTGACGAGGGAAGGCAGGTGTGCATAATTGATGAGAGGAGTGCATGATGCAGGGCAGCCTGGTGCCCTCAACGCGCCAGAGGAGGGAAGCAGACATGACAGTACCCCTCTTGGGGCGCCACCCAGCGTCCCACCTGGGTGAACTGGCCGAGACATGGGCGCTGGGCAAGCCGTTTGGGGCGTGGGAGCCCAACGAACCGGAAGGAGCGTGAGAGCCTGGCGAGCCGGCTGAGGCATGGGAGCTTAACATCCGTCTGAGGCAAGAAAATAGAAATTCGACATATTGTGAGTTTGTTTGACCACCACACTTACTACCACCAACGTCAAATCTCCTATAAAAAGAGCCCAAAAATGGCATTTCAACGTTTCACTACTGCAAAATCCTATATTCTGTGATCAATTTGAAATTGAACTAAATAAATGCATTATAATCAATAAAAATTAACTCGATGACCCCCGGATTCTATGGGATGCCACCAAAGGTTTTATAAAAAAGAATGCAACTGCATTTGCATCTAGATTGAATAAATCACAATTAAAGACGATATCAGAATTTGACATGTTGTTAACTGCATTAGAGCATTCTCAACAAACTATTTTCAGACCAGGTAGCTATTACTCTTTCCAAAGTCAAGACAGAACTGAATTTGTTTAAAACCTGTTGAGGATATGGCTGACTTATGCCCCCTTTGGAGGAATTGGGTACCCCTAGTAAACTGAAAAAAAATTGTCAAAAATTGCTAATATATGCATATAATAATTATTATTGGATAGAAAACACTCTAAAGCTTCTAAAACCGTTGGAATTACGTCTGTAAGTATAGCAGAACTCACAGGGCAGGCATTCTTCCAAACTAGTTTTGTGGTCATGAAAGTTGGAGCAACTTTGACGTCATCGCCCCCACCCTTCCCAACCACTTATGGATCTGGGGACACTTTCTATGTCTTCCACTAGATGTCCTCATTCTGTAGAGCGTTTAATCGTTCAAATCCCGCGAGAATTGGCCCTATGGGAGTGATTTGAGTAAGTGCAGCGAGAAAAAACCTGTGCATTAGGGCGCGAATTGGTCACAGCCATTCCTTTGCTCCAGTACTCAGAAGAAGGACAAGCAATGACCGGTTGAATTGAAAATTGTTTTGTATGTCTATAACATCCTAAAGCATGGTTTTGTACTTAGTTTGACCTGTTTAGTCGACATATAATATGTAATTTTGAAGTTTTGATGCGCAACTTTTCCGGACCAGAGGACATTTTGGGTGCATTTCAGCTGATGTTATTAGCAGTAGCTAATACAAAGACGCAAGACTTGAAACCAAACGATGTATTGGGTAAGTATGAACCTTTCCAGAACATTCTGAACGAAGACCATCGAAGGTAAGGAAATATTTATGCTGAAATCTGTGTTTCTGTTGACTCCAACATTACGGAGAAATGTAGCTTATATCTGAGCGCCGTCTCAGAATATTGAATAGTGTGCGATTTCTGTAACGTTAAAAATAAATGTAACAAAGCAATTGCATAAAGAAGCAGTGTATCTTTCTAACTATATGTAGAACATGTATATTTAGTCAAAGTTTATGATGTCTATTTACGTTATCTTGCGGCGCTACCTACATTTTCTGCTGACATTTTTGAGTATTTTCTGAACATGAATTCAATGTAAATGGACATTTATGGATATAAATGGCATATTATTGAAAAAAAAAAAACGTACTGTGTAACATGTCCTATTACTGTCATCTGATGAAGATTTTCAAAAGGTTAGTGAATGATTTATTTTTTAATCCTGCTTTTATAATGTTATATTTTCTGGGACAAAATGGCTGCCTCTTGTCTTGGTTTCGGTGGTGGTCTAATATAAATATGTGGTGTGTTTTCGCCGTAAAACATTTCAAAAAAAAGATGAACAAGGTGTTTATCTTTCATTTGAGCTATTGGACTTGTTAATGTGTGGAGGTTAAATATTTCTAAGAATATTTTTGCATTCCATGCGCCACGGTTTGAGCTGAACGGGGGGGGGGGGGGGGGGGGGGGGGGGGCGTTCCTCTAGGATCCCCTGGCATCAACAGGTTTTAAGTTAGAGAGCAGAATTAGACTCAACCATTACTTCCAAGGTCCAATCGTCCCAGTCATTTACTGGCCGACAAGCTACGCAGTAAGGATGAATTAGCTGATATAGCAACTATTAAATCTGAAACAGGGGAAATTACAGTACTATCAGAAAACAAATGAATCAATCAAAGATTCTCTAATTCTCTGACACCTCTGATTGTAGTAAATCCACACCAAGCAAGACTAAATCCATTCTAAAATAATTAATAAGTCATCTTCTCTCAACTGAGGAAGCCACCTCGATGGGAGCCTAAATATCTCTCAATGAACTCAAAATGGGACATTATTCCTCCTGAGGTCAATTTAACATTTTGGAATCGATAGACCTTTTGCACAACGTAGCATTGCCCACTTCCGCTCAACTTCCTACCCGAAACATAGCTTCCTCTCCCAATCACGTTCGGTCAGCCTGATTGTAGCCATATTAGCTTCGAAGTCGCTAATTTTATCATTATCTCAGCATATTAATATAATCATATTTCGATAGTTTTTTTTATCATTCTGGTTGAACATTTTGTTCATCCGTTCAGTTAGTGATTTTTGTAATTCGATTATTGTGTTCTGTGTCTTTTTTTGTCTCTTAGCTAGCTAGCTATTAATGTGCTAACTAGTAAGGTGGCTAGCAATTAGCCCCCCCCCCCCCCTTACCAACCATGGCACTGTTTTACTCAAGGCGCTTGCAAGAACTGCCAAAGATAACAGCAATGGATATACATCGTCTGGCCAAGACAAGTCGCAAAGCACCGACCTCCAAGTTGGAAAAAGGATTTACATTCTGTCTTAAGTTACCTTTTCAACTATAAAGGTAAGTATAGCCAAGTTGCCTATCTGACCAGACAAGGACGTTTACTCAAAGCTGTAACCTAGTTTAAGACATGCCTTTTACAGTAGCTAGCTAACATTATGATTGCGCCTTCTTTTTATTCCAAACAGTTTCGAATAGGGACAAAGTGACAGGAGAGGTCAGCATAAGGGCTTGCTGCTACAGCTCCATGAGGAAAAATGAGAAACCACACAGTTTGAGTGTAGGGTGAAAAGTCAGCTGTTTGTTACACAGTCAGAGATTAAGCCTAGTCTTAGACTAAGAAGTTATTGTCAATGGAGATCTGCATTAAGAGGCATTGCTTAGTCTCGGACTAGGCTTAACCCATGTCTATGAAACCGTTCTTAGTGAAGTAATTGTTCAGTTGTCTTCCTTGCTGTTTCTGTAAGCTCTATGTTGGACGCATTAGATTCAATTTAACAAGGGCACATACTCTTAATAGCAAAGTTTTTTAACCCCGTATTGCTGTAATGAATTTAGCGGCTGTTGCATGTTGCGCCAGTCACTTCTGTTTGCTGGTCGTGACACATGTTGAGTGATTTTTATAGTCTAATCATTTTATTTTTATATCCCCACGTAGGTTGTACTGAAGCCCTCTGAGCCAGTAACAATGACACAACATCACTGTTCATGTGTTGCTGGCACTGCATTGTGCAACCACACAGTTGCATTACTATTCCAGTCTGCACACTAGTCCCAGATGGAAACACCAGTTGTCCCACCTGTGCACAGCTGCACAGAGGCTGAGCAGCAGTGGCATGAGCCAATGGCTATGGTATGTTTTAATAGCTATACCACATAATGAAAACTTAAATCGTCTCATAATTAAATTTAGAATAGTGCCCTTGTGTCTTTTTACAGGGTCTGCAACCTGGTCCCATAGGCAAAATGACCATCACCAAGCCCACCAAAAAGCGCATGGCAGAAGGAGGGATTAGGTGAGTATTCCCTAATAGCCAGTATAGTAGTTTGCAGCTGGTCACATCCTATTACACGTTGACTGTATAAAATTATTTAATTTCAGGTGGTTTCAAGTACATTGTTTAGATTGGCTAACCACAGCGGCTGCTTTGCAGAAGCTATGTATCGAGTAGAAAGTTGAGCGGAAGTGGGTGTTGCTACGTTGTGCAAAAGGTCTTTTAGGTCCACTATTGCTCAAAATGATTAGCACAGCCATTCACAAAGGTTAATTTGGGAGAGATGTGAATACAGCGCTGATTTTGCTTTTATTAATAAAAGGTAAGGAGGCCACTCAGTGTCTTCAGTACAGATAAACACAGATATTAGACTGTTTTCCGTCCTGTCTCGAGACTTACTTACCCAAATTTGTCCACAGGGACCAAAGCAGGTTTGTTAAAAAACTTTTATCCTCGGATAACCTTTGTCTACTATTACATATCTTAAATGCTTCATCAGAAAAAGCTAATTGGGCAGTATTATCTCTCGATGCAAAAAAAAGCTTTTGATGGGCTAAAATGGTAAAAAACTCAGGACTGTCTTGGAACATATGGAAATTGGCTCCAATTTCATTAATATGAGTAAAATGCTATATACCAATCCCTCAGCCATAGTTGTAACAGGCAATATCTGCTATGCTCCATTCAGAAACACTAGAAGCAGCAGATAGGGGGATCCAATGTCTCTTGCTATTTTTATCATCCATGGAACCCTTGGCCCAGGCAATTCATCAATTAAAGGAAATAACACCAATTTTACTCAAATCTACTGATCACTTAATCTCATTATAGGCAGACAATATTTTAATAAATCTAGACAATGTATCTCTATCTCCCAGACGCATTGAAGATAAATTGCACATTCTATGTAGATTGATGAAGAAAAATATATATTTTATTTTAGACTTTCCAAAGGCACCTCATGAATCTGGGAGTATTATTTAGCAATATTTAGACTTATGGATGCCACCCGTTAGATAAAATACGGAACGGTTCCGTATTTCACTGAAATAATAAATGTTTTGTTTTCGAAAAGATAGTTTCCGGATTGGACCATATTAATGACCTAAGGGTCGTATTTCTGTGTGTTATTATGTTATAATTAAGTCTATGATTTGATAGAGCAATCTGACTGAGCGATGGTAGGCACCAGCAGGCTCGTAAGCATTCATTCAAACAGCACTTTTGTGCGTTTTGCCAGCAGCTCTTCGCAATGCTTCAAGCCTTGCGCTGTTTATGACTTCAAGCCTATCAACTCTCGAGATTAGGCTGGTGTAACCGATGTGAAATGGCTAGCTAGTTAGCGGGGTGCGCGCTAATAGCGTTTCAAACGTCACTCGCTCTAAGACTTGGAGTAGTTGTTCCCCTTACTCTGCATGGGTAACGCTGCTTCGAGGGTGGCTGTTGTCGTTGTGTTCCTGGTTCGAGTCCAGGTAGGGGTGAGAAGAGGGACGGAAGCTATACTGTTACACTGGCAATACTAAAGTGCCTATAAGAATATCCAATAGTCAAAGGTTAATGAAATACAAATGGTATAGAGAGAAATAGTCCTATAATTCCTAGAATAACTACAACCTAAAACTTCTTACCTGGGAATATTGAAGACTCGTGTTAAAAGGAACCACCAGCTTTCATATGTTCTCATGTTCTGAGCAAGGAACTTTCTTACATTGGACTTTTACTTTCTTCTCCAACACTGTTTTTGCATTATTTAAACCAAGTTGAACATGTTTCATTGTTTATTTGAGGCTAAATTGATTTTATTGATGTATTATATTAAGTTAAAATTAGTGTTCATTCAGTATTGTTGTAATTGTCATTATTGTAAAAAAAATTATAATAATTGGCCGATTAATCGGTATCGGCTTTTTTTGGTCCTCCAATAATCGATATCGGTATTGGCGTTGAAAAATCATAATCGGTCGACCTCTACACTCCACCAAACAAATCTTTACGGTAGGGTGGCCAGACGGTGGCCTCCCGAGTGGCGCAGTGGTCTAAGGCACTGCATCGCCACTAGATACTCTCGGTTCGAGTCCAGGCTCTGTCACAGCCGGCCGCAACCGGAAGACCCATGGGAAGGGCACACAATTGGCACAGCGTCGTCCGGGTTAGGGGAGGGTTGGGCCGGCAGGGATGTCCTTGTCCCATCGTGCACTAGCAACTCTTGTGGTGGGCCAGATGCACGCTGACACGTTCACCAGGTGTACGGTGTTTCCTCTGACATATTGGTGCGGCTGTCTTTTGGGTTAAGTGGGCATTGTGTCAAGAAGCAGTGCGGCTTGGTTGGGTTGTGTTTCGGAAGATGCACGGCTCTCGACCTTTGCCTCTCCTGAGTCCGTATGGGAGTTGCATCTATGAGACAAGACTGTAACTACCAAATGGATACCACAAAATTGGGGAGAAAAAAAGGGGTAAAAAAAACAAGAGTTGCCAGACGGAAGACACTCCTCAGTAAAAGGCACACGACAGCCCGCTTAGAGTTTGCCAAAAGGCCCTAAAGGACTCTCAGACCATGAGAAACCAGATTCTCTGGTCTGATGAAACCAAGATTGAACTCTTTGGCCTGAATGACCAATTGTCACGTCTGGAGGAAACCTGGCACCATCCCTACGGTGAATACCGGTGGTGGCAGTATCATGCTGTGGGAATGTCTTTCAGCAGCAGGGATTAGGAAACTAGTCAGGATCGAGGGAAAGATGAACGGAGCAAAGTACAGAGAGATCCTTCATGGAAACTTGCTCCAGAGGTCCAGTCTGAGGTCCTGAGCGCTAAGATTCACCTTCCAATAGGACAACAACCCTAAGCATACAGCCAAGACAACGCAGGAGAGGCTTCGGGACAAGTCTCTGAATATCCTTGAGTGGCCCAGCCAGAGCCCGAACTTGAACCTGATTGAACATCTCTGGAGAGACTTGAAAACAGCTGTGCAGCAACGCTCCCCATTCCAACCTGACCGAGCATGAGAAGTTCTGCAGAGAAGAATGGGAGAAACTCCCCAAATACAGGTGTGTCAAGCTTGTAGGGTCTTACCCAAGAAGACTAGAGGCTGTAATTGCTGTCAAAGGTGCTTCAACAAAGTACTGAGTAAAGGGTCTGAATACTTATGTAAATGTGATATTTCCATTTTTATTTTTATTAAAATTGCAATAATTTCTAAAAAACTTTTTTGCTTTGTCATAATGGGGTATTGTGTGTAGATTGATGAGGGGGAAAAACTATTTAATCCATTTTAGGCTGTAACGTAACAAAATGTGGAAAAAGTAAAGGGGTCTGAATACATTTTGAATGCACTGTACATCTGTCTTTATTTCCCATGTGTATACTTCTAAGGCTTAGGGGAAAAAGAGAAATAGGATAAATGGGGACCCCAACTATACCAACAAACCATCCCCCAGGGTATTTTTTTTGGAAGGAAAAGGAGGATAAGGAAAATGAGGATAGAGAAAAGGTGTGAGGAGGAAAAACTGGAGGAAAAGTCACCGTGAGCGTGGAACAAGAGCCAAAACACTGGATCAGCTTGCAACAGGAACTCGCCAGGAGTCTTTTCTTACTCCATCACCACTGCATCACCAAACACATCACACATAGGCACACACACACACACAGCAGAGAGAAGCTGCATCAATCAAAACAGACCCATGGGGAACCACAGCTTTCTAGCTCTCTACTCCCTAGGGAAGAACTTGAGACATTCAGTGAAAGAAATGTGACAAAATATCAACACATGAGGCATGGATTCCAGCTGTTTGGGTTAGAAACAGATAATTGAAGGCACAATAAAACTCAGCTATGGATGAATGTAAACTTTTCAATTTTGCTTCACAACTGTGGCAGGCTAACAAATATTTTTTTTAAGAAATAAATGTTCCAGGGGAATATCAACTGAAAAGGTAGCATTCCATTTTTGAAAATGAAGGAAAGGAATGAGACGATGCAGCACAACACAAAAACTGTGGCAGGTGAACTGAGAGAAAAATATTAACTGTGCTGTGGAATATCAACAGTAGAAAAGGTAGCAATCCGTTTTTGAGAATGAAGGAAGAGGAGAGGACTCATAATGCACCCCAACGCAACAGTGGAGCTCTGGTCTGCTCTGGTTCCAGCAGGCTTCAGTGGAGCTGTTGAATTAAAATGATTAATGTGGACCTGTCCCGGCTACACAGCACTTTATTAGGAGACTTTCCTGCTTAAAACAGATAACAGATTGAGCCGCTGCTCTGTTCTGTGTTCGCCTCAGCTACGGAAAGACGGGTGAATGTTAAGGTGAGCTGGGACGACAATGGTAAGAGCATAATCTCAGTCTCTGAACCCGTGCTGTCAAATCAGAACACAAATTATAAACTGATTGGTAGACAAATGATAAATCACTGGCCAATCAGATTGAAAGGCCCATCAGTTTCATATTAGCCACAGTAGAGGAGTTAGTGTCATTTTACTGAAGACTTCACTGCCAAAACAAATGGATAGAAATGACCAGATTTGGTCATTCATGTTGCTGCCAAATATGTTAATATACAAGGTTCAAATCAAAGCTACTAATAAACCCAGAATAATACAAATAATTTAAATTAAGATGGTCATAAAATCAATAGTTTAAATGTTTCTTTTTACCCATTTTCGTATTATCCAATTGGTAGTTACAGTCTTGTCTCATCGCTGCAGCTCCCGTACGGACTCGGGAGAGGTGAAGGTCGAGAGCCGTGCATCCTCTGAAATACAACCCAACCGCACTGCTTCTTGACACAATGCCTACTTAACCTGGAAGCCAGCTGCACCAATGTGTCAGAGGAAACACTGTGCACCTGGTGACTGTGTCAGCATGCACTGCGCCCAGCCCACCACAGGAGCCGCGAGTGCGCGATGGGACGAGAACGTCCCTGCCGGCCAAACCCTCCCCTAACACAGACAACACTGGGACAATTGTGCGCCACCCCATGGATCTCCCGGTTGCAGCCGGCTGTGACAGAGCCTGGACTTGAACCCAGAATCTCTAGTGGCACAGCTAGCACTGCGATGCAGTGCCTTAGACCACTGCGCCACTCCAGAGGCCAAAAGCTAAAAATGTAAGACCATTATTATCTGTACCTCAAAAGGAGCTACTTCATGGCAATATTTCAAAGTAATTCAAAGCTCCTCATGAGAATAGAGTATAGAGAACAGATAATAAGTTAGCCTAACCTAACAGGCATTCAGTGGAACATTCAGTAGGGGTTTGAAAAGCTATCTGTACTAAGGTTGAATATTTTCCTGGTATTTTACAAATGTTCCATCCTGAGAATAAATCACTTTTCTACCAGGTACCCCGGTATTTCCTGCCAAAACCAGAAGTAAAATTCAAAAGCATTATAAAGCACATAAATACAGTATGTCTGGTTTGATTAGAGCTTTGATCAACTTGAAAATTCTAACCTGATGCTACCTGAGCCTGATGAGACATATATTAAATATATATTATGAGCCTTACATTAACGACATTTAATGAGCCTAAGCCCAAAAAATGATTGTGCCATTATCCATTACATAGCCTATAGGCTATTACGCACAACAGAAAAACATAAAAGCCCATAGACGTTGCTAGCTACAGTGGGGAGAACAAGTATTTGATACACGGACGATTTCGCAGCTTTTCCTACTTACAAAGCAAGTAGAGGTCTGTAATTTTTATCATAGGTACACTTCAACTGTGAGAGACGGAATCTAAAACAAAAATCCAGAAAATCACATTGTATGATTTTTAAGTAATTAATTTGCATTTTATTGCATGACATAAGTATTTGATCACCTACCAACCAGTAAGAATTCCGAATCTTACAGACTTGTTCTCCACCAGACTCCAACCTCTCCACAATGGCCAAGACAAGAGAGCTGTGTAAGGACATCAGGGATAAAATTGTAGACCTGCACAAGGCTGGAATGGGCTACAGGACAATAGGCAAGCAGTTTGGTGAGAAGGCAACAACTGTTGGCGCAGTTATTAGAAAATGGAAGAAGTTGAAGATGACTGTCAATCACCCTCGGTCTGGGGCTCCATGCAAGATCTCACCTCGTGGGGCATCAATGATTATGAGGAAGGTGAGAGATCAGCCCAGAACTACACGGCAGGACCTGGTCAATGACTTGAAGAGAGCTGGGACCACAGTCAAAGAAAACCATTAGTAACACACTACGCCGTCATGGATTAAAATCCTGCAGCGCACGCAAGGTCCCCCTGCTCCATCCAGCCTGTCTGAAGTTTGCCAATGACCATCTGGATGATCCAGAGGAGGAATGGGAGAAGGTCATGTCATATGGTCATATGCTCTCTTTGGTAAATAAATGAAACTAGCTCCAGTAGGCTAACCTTTTTGAATATGACCTGTACAACTGTACTGTATTATACTGTATTATATGGACTGGAATTACGCACATCGTTCAAACCATGATGTAGCAGAAGAAAACATGCAATTCTGCAATTCTGGTGCATGCTGATAACAAGGTTAAGTATAGGCTAGCGAATTTGATTTAGATTTTTAAATATAATAGGGCCTATTTGTAAAATTAGTAGGCTGACGCATATATACCTTTCCTAAAATTTCCCCTAATGTTATTAGCCTACCTCCTTTTTCTCTCTCGATTGTTGCTTCATTCCTTCCTGGCTTTCAACAGTTAAATGAAATATGTTTCATTGTCCTTTATCGTTCTAATGACATCCTTGAATAATATAGGACTAGAATTAGATGCAGAATGCTTTCACTTCTCGAAGATTGAATGGTTATTGGTCTGAATAAAGAACTGCTATAGCCTACCGCCATTGAGTGTTCACTCTTCTTTCAACCTACCTGTGAGTTCTATTGGGCTGCTGTATTTCACATTCAGCAACAACATGACAAAATAATGTCCAGCAAGCTATTCTAGTCTAGCTTTTCCTGCATGGGACTCCAAGAGCTAAGGAGCGTTTTTTAAAGGGAGAGGCAAGCGAAGCACAGGTGCTTGCGTATTACGCAAGAGACAGAGGCTATACAATATAAGCTTATCATGTATAAACCTTCATTAATTAGGTAAATATAAGGCTAATAATGCTTTGAATGTGTTACCTGAAAGTGGTAGGATAGGACATCTACAGTGCCTTCGGAAAGTACTCAGACCCCTTGACTTTTTCCCTCATCAATTTACACACAATACCCTATAACGACAAGGCGAAAACAGTTTCTGAAATTTTTGCAAGTGTATTAAAAATAAAAAACAGAAATACCTTATTTACATAAGTATTCAGACGCTTTGCTATGAGACTCGAAATTGAGCTCAGGTGCATCCTGTTTCTATTGATCATCCTTGAGATGTTTCTACAACTTGATTGGAGTCAACCTGTGGTAAATTCAATGGAGTGGACATGATTTGGAAAGGTACACACCTGTCTATATAAGGTCTTACAGTTGACAGTGCATGTCAGAGCAAAAACCAAGCCACGTGGATCAAATAAATTGTCCGTAGAGCTCCGAGACAGGATTGTGTCGAGGCACAGATCTGGGGAAGGGTACCAAAAAATGGCTGCAGCATTGAAGGACCCAAGAACATAGTGGCCTCCATCTTTCTTAAATGGAAGAAGTTTGGAACCATCAAGACTGTTCCTAGAGCTGGCCGCCCGGCCAAACTGAGAAATCGGGGGAGGGAGGTGAGGTCAGGGAGTTGACCAAGAACCGGATGGTCACTCTGACACACGTCTAGAGTTCCTCTGTGGAGATGGGAGAAACTTCCAGAAGGACAATCAACTCTGCAGCACTCCACCAATCAGGCCTTTATGGTAGATGACCAGGCGGAAGCCACTTCTCAGTAAAAGGCACATGACAGCCCGCTTGACAGCACGTAAAGACTCTCAGACAATGAGAAACAAGATTCTCTGGTCTGATGAAACCAAGAATGAACTCTTTGTCTGACTGTGAATCGTCATGTCTGGAGGAAACCTGGCACCTTCCCTACGTGAAGCGTGGTGGCAGTATCTTGCTGGGAGGATGTTTTTCAGCGGCAGGGACTGGGAGACTAGTCAGGATCGAGGGAAAGATGAACGGAGCAAAGTACAGAGAGATCCTTCATGACAACCTGCTCCCGAGCGCTCAGGACCTCAGACTGGGGCGAAGGTTCACCATCCAACAGGACAACGACCCTAAGCACACAGACAAGACCTCTCAGGAGTGGCTTCGGGACAAGTCTCTAAATATCCTTGAGTGGCTCAGCCAGAGCCCGGACTTGAACCCGATCGAACATCTCTGGAGAGACCTGAAAATAGCTGTGCAGCAACGCTCCCCATCCAACCTGACAGAGCATGAGAGGATATTCAGAGAAAAATGGGAGAAACTCCCCAAATACAGGTGTGCCAAGCTTGTAGCATCATACATAAGACAACTTGATGCTGAAATCGCTGCCAAAGGTGCTTCAATAAAGTACTGAGTAAAGGGTCTGAATACTTAGGTAAATGTGATATTTTCGTTTTTTTATTTGTAATAAATTAGCAAAAAAATCTAACAACTGTTTTTGCTTATGGGGTATTGTGTGTAGATTGATGAGCTAAAAAAAACAATGTAATTTGTTTTAGAATAAGGCTTTAATGTGACCAAATGTGGAAAAGTCAAGGGTTCTGAATACTTTCCAAGGCACTGTATACGTATTTTGGGCTATATATCAATCTGAAACAGAATTATCTAATTGATGCAATTTGAATGGAGTTGATGGAGAGAGAGAAATACTGCAAGAGTGCTCGCGGCTGCACTGATTTCAAGCAATGATATTCGAGTGATAGGCTGTTTTAAAACTCTGGAGCTGCAATAAATAAAAAAAATCTTTACAATTTAAAAACAGACTGACCCCCCCCAAAGCAAAATCGAGATTGGTAAATCAGACGCACATTCAGTCTTTATGTTACTGTAGTGTAGGCTATTCTGCTGCAAGTGTAGGCCTGCCAGTCTCAAGAAAAAAAGTGACCACGATGAAATGATAGGTCTACTACATGCGTTGTGAACTGCTGCTCCATACTGATGGGCTGTCTGTCCCCCCCTGAGCGTTGATTCATCATGCAGAGGCCGTAGAGAAGCCAGATTTAGACAGCGCATATCATTTAACAGTTCCATTTCACGCCATGCTGATCATATAAATAATTGATTATAATTTACCAGTTTCTCGCAGTTATTTATCCCGGGAAAAGGTAGTGGTTTTGGTTACATAAATCCCAGTAAATCTCGGTTAAGTTATCATTATTGATGACAGAATTGAATTAGAGAATCACTTTTAAATTGTATTCCTTGCTTAGGCTATCCGATGCCAGAAGTTGATGCCCATTTGTCCCTTTTTTCAACAAATGTGAGACATTTAAACCACATACAAACCACATCAATAACATTTGAACATCAATGGCAAAATTAAGTCATCATAGCAGGTGCAGTGTTGATAAGTCAAATCACTGTAATTGCTAGTCCAAATAAAGTTAAGGCACAAAACTTAGATTTTTCTCTTTAATTGTATCTGAGACAAGCTGCTTCCTTTAAACTCTATGGAGAGAACAGAGCAAATCTTCAAAGGGCTTCTGATGCAGTCTTAAAAGACAGGTTGGCTTTTTACATAAACGCTCAGGACTCTGGTTAAGGTTGTGTGTGTGTGTCACAGGTGTGTGTCACAGTTTAGTCGCCAGTTTCAAACAGACGAAAGATCATGAAAATTCTGACTCTGATCAATTATCTTCGCTCGTTTCTCATGCTCCCTTGGCAGCTCTATTCATGCACTGTGAACGTTTCCTGAGGGAAACTAACTTAATATCATCCTTGTCCAAAACCCTAGCCCTCCGCCTGAACCTGACCACTAATCTACAAAAGAGACTCGAAATAATCTCCCCTACTCTCTGTGAATGAACCTGTTTAGTTTGCAGTGGTAGAATGCTCAATTTCATACCTTTAGTAAAAGAGTGTTTGTATTTATGACAGTGCTAATAGATAGCATTTGCGATCATCCATATTCAACAGTAGCTAATGCAATTAGGGAAGTTAGGGTAGACTGACCTATTCAAATCCAAACATCGTTGCTAAACACAACCCATTAAGCCTGATCTATTAAAAAAGCACTTTTGCATTTAGCCCATGTATTCAATGTGCACACACACCTCTCAGCAATGGTGTAAATTGCCTGTGGATGTAACCCACATTAGAAATAATGAACCCCAGGATCCTGCATTAATAATGACAGGCCCACACACTGCTCCATCCTCTGTCTGTCTACACTGGGAGGTTGTTGTTGTTGTGGTTGTTTATACTAGTTGCCAGGGTAAACAAATTACGGTCAGACTACAGCATGACCTTTTCAACTTCCTCTTGACAGGTCAGCAGAGCCAACCGCCTCCATCGAATCAACTGGGTCTATTTATGGTTCAAATGCAACACCATCGTTGGAGAGGAAACCTCTGATTGCCATGGTAGAAGAGACATTAAGAGACGAAGAGTGGACAAGTGTGTTTTAATACCTGTTGTGCTTGCGATGTCTCAGTCAAAATTCCACTCTGCTTTTTTAAAACTTTACTGAATGGAATGGCTGATTTATGGGGCCGTTTTATCTACTGAATGCAATTCACAACCCCTCAGGTTGCACCACAATTACAGACATGGCTTGCAATAGTCCCTGAGAGATGACATTACTGCAAATCTTCCTTCCCCGTATGGGTTGGCGTTTGGCCCTCTACATTCTGCCTCAGAGTGAAATACGCCTTCTCGCCACAACTGCTATCACCCTCCACACACACACCACCTACCCACCACCTCACTCTCCTTTCTCCCTTACTCATTTCTCCCTTACTCCTTTCTCCCTTACTTCTTACTCCTTTCTCCCTTACTCCTTCCCTTACTCTTTACTCCCTTACTTCTTACTCCTTTCTCCCTTACTCCTTCCCTTACTCTTTACTCCCTTACTTCTTACTCCTTTCTCCCTTACTCCTTTCTCCCTTACTTCTTACTCCTTTCTCCCTTACTCCTTTCTCCCTTACTCCTTTCTCCCTTACTCCTTTCTCCCTTACTTCTTACTCCTTTCTCCCTTGCTTCTTACTCCTTTCTCCTTTCTCCCTTGCTTCTTACTCCTTTCTCCCTTGCTTCTTACTCCTTTCTCCCTTGCTTCTTACTCCTTTCTCCCTTACTCCTTTCTCCCTTACTTCTTACTCCTTTCTCCCCTCGGGTGGCAGGTAGCCTAGTGGTTAGAGTGTTGGACTAGTAACCGAAAGGTTGGAAGATCAATTCCCCAAGGTAAAAAAAATAAGAATTTGCTCTTAACTGACTTGCCTAGTTAAATAAAGGTCAAAAAAAAATAGTTAATGAACAATGCCTGAGAATTGAGCAGCACATCCATTTGAATGGAATTGTCTTTGCTAAATGATGACCATGTCAAATGTCTCTTTAACAAGCTCTGGAGATTCCCTTTCATCACTAGTCAGTGATGGAAAAAAACCCTCCCTAAACTAAAGCCATGGGGAGTCAGTTCACTTCTTTTCACAACCTCCAGGTTTCACCTTGATACGCGCCTCACACACCAAGAAGGTGTGGTATAATAAGCGTTTCCTCTACCATTGTATAAATGGGGCGTGCCTTAAACTGCATGTAGCTCGGTTGCTAGCAAACGTACTTTCTGATTTGACTGGAATTGAAATGGAACTGACCTCAACCCTGCCGGCAGACGAACGTGTTTCCAATTTAATACACCTGCCACCTAGGGAGTTTGCTTCAAATTGGAACGAAAAATGAGACAATGAAGGACAGGGGGAAAAAAACTCTAAAATCTCCACTGCATATCTGTTAAGTATGTGGGCTAAAATCCCGAACCAAATGTAAAGCTGCCTGCTCAGCAGTTTCTTCTGTGAGAAGGAGTTAGTCTTGGAATAATAGCAAGATACGCGAGGCGGCAGATCTTTTGCCACCAGAGAAAAGTGCATTTCCTGATGTCTTTCAAACCACTGCCTGCAACCATATGAAAAAATATATGTCTAGCAAAAATACATTTAAAGCTACAATATGTAACTTGTTGGGCAACCTGCCAAAATTCACGTAGGAATATGAGTTATAAGATCTGTTATTCTCATTGAACGCAAATCTAAGAAGCAGTAGATCTGTTCTATCTGCTGTGGGGGTTTTTTCTTCCCTTTTTAAGTTTTGTTTTTGAGTCTTTTACATTCGGTTCAGTACACCAACTTCAAACAGCTGAAAATACAATATTTTGGTTATGGAAAACATTTTTCACTGCAGTTTAGATGGTACAATAATTCTCTACACTATATTTGCTTGTTTTATTACAACCTTAAATAAGGCAAACCAGAGCATAGAGTACCTTGAAAGGAATAGTGTACATCTGCTTTTAGCCAGCCTATAATACTGTAAAGCTACCATACAGACATTGGTCTTAGGTCTACATTTATTTCTCCCCTTCCTCATGCCTTGAACTGTTTGCAACATGCAGGTAATTGCCAACTTCCTCATCATGTTTTCTGATCTTTGATTGCTTCACACACACAGCCCCAAATCCCTGAGTCACAGTCACATGGGAGATGGGGAAGTGGGGATGTAAGAATCCTTGAGTAAAAATAACCCATAATCCCCTTGCCACTTGGTTGTAATGTGCCATGAGAATGAAAACAACAGGCAGAGCACTAGTCATTGATGCTTAGTAGATAATATAAATGCACAAATAAAAAGCAGAATAATCCTTTGAGACTGGAAGAGAGCAATAGAAAAGCTTAATTTGAAGTGAAATTAATAGGAATAGAAGTTAAAGACAACAGAGCTTGGGAGATTAATAACACCCAGCGCCTGGGGGACCTCCCCCTGATCATGTTTGCATTTTTTTATTTTCTGACATTTCTAGTTTCTTAACAGTCCCACACAGTCATCCTAAACGTCATCCATAATATTTGTACACTATTAAAGTGCTCTAGATTTAAGAAAGGTTACTTTCTCTCATCTCTAACTATCAGGAAGCCTGAAAGAACAGGCTGAGAGGGAGGGGAGCTTACATTATATTCATGAGCTTGCTTACCTTTGGTCGTTGCCAACAATGGGCCATATATCATTGATGACCAGGTAAACAGTGGGCCACATGTCATACCAAGCCTAAATAGATTGCCTCAACCCATTTTCTTGGCAAAATGCTCTCATGGTCAACAGAGTCTGAATATCAGACAAACAGCAGCAAAACACAATTGTCACGTAGAGTAGGCCAGAAGGCTATACTGGCAAACCTAACCTCTATCAAAAATAAAAAGATGGCTGAGCCGCAAAAGTTATTCTGTGCAAGGGTGTTTATTTACAAAGTGATTCCGGAACAAAAACAACAGTACTGCCATCAAACATATACCTTATGGGACAGCTAAAAACAATGCTGCCACATTCACAGCTCAATCCAAAATGGCCTCTCCATGAACTGAAAGAGAGGCTCCTTTTGTAGGGCTAGCCCCTCCCCTCAGAACAATTAACACCAATTAATTAAGCAATTACCTTGTCAAACCTACATTTTCCATTAATTAAACATACTAAAGGATATACATTGCAACACGTTTTTTTAAACAATATCACCACATAGCAGTTACAAAATTACATCACTACTGACAGTGTCTTTTAATATGCCCATTTATATTAATGAACCCTTAAATGAGTAGGTTTGTCTAAACTTTTTTTTCGGGCTAGAGCAGGGGTCTCCAACTTTTTAAAGGCTACTTCATACAAAAAAAATCACGAGCTACTTGTATACAGCCTGCATATTTTGTTGTTGTGTAGACCAAATTTGATTAATAGAAAGAAAGAACAGCACTCCATACATCATGTAATTGTGTTTTGGTTCAACAAAAAACATTCTACTGTAGCCTACCTTGAGAATCTTGCCTTAAGATGACAAAATAAAGCTATAGTGTGCAGGACTATGCTACTAACAATTATTTAGCAATAATTGTTTAAATTGTCATTATTTTTAATACTGGCCTTTTGAACAACAACCACAGTGAGTAGGCTACATATTTTACAACAAATAGTGAAGAAACCAAATAATCATGAAAAGTATGAGGAATAACAAAAGTGTAGTCACACCAAGCACATTGACATTCCGCTTTTCCTCCAACTGACTTTAAGGGGTGTGAATACTTTCTGAAGTCACTGTATATGAGTCAGCCTACTAATTATAAAAATGGAAAATAGGCTCTATTATATTTCAAAATCAAATTTGCTACCCTATGATTGTAACTTTGTAGGCTGCATTCTCTCCTTGCTTCATGGTTTGAACGAGGCGTGTCTTTTTCTTCTGTGTAACCAGACCTTTATCAAAGTTAGGAGTCCTCTTTGATTGTGAAGTAGCTGTGATTTGCATTAAAATGTCAAGGCTCTCCACTGTAACACTCATGTCATTTTCAATTTGGTAAAATCGCAGCAATCATGAAATGGTGCATAACACATTCCATTTCATTGTCATGTCTTTTTCCCCAAGCGTGAAAAAAGAAAATTCCATGGTGAATAGAATAACTTAGGAATGCTGCTATGGCAACCACTTCCTAGCCCCAACAAGCTGTGTGTTTATAATGATCGTCCAATAATCCATTTTTAACCCCACTTCACCTTGATATAAGCTCTGCTGTCCATGACAACAGATCATTAGTGAATCTCAATACTCTAAAGTGGTTCCCCCTACTCATCTCCTCTCCATTCTACACCAATGTGATAACACAGGCCATATTAAAGCAATATGAAGGATGCCTACCAGGAATTTCCCTGAATTTCAACTTTAAAGTCACTGAAAATGAAGGAAAGGAGGTGAGGAGAGGAAACCACTTTAGACTACTGAGATGCATCCAAGCTTCAGATGGATCAGACATTTCCATCTCCTAACATCAAAACATCAAAACAACAGCAGCGTCACGTTCTGACCATAGTTCCTCCTGCCCAGCGCCGTCAGTCTCCCGTCTGTCCTGAGCCGCCAGAGTCTCCCGTCTGTCCTGAGCCGCACGAGTCTCCCGTCTGTCCTGAGCCGCACGAGTCTCCCGTCTGTCCTGAGCCGCACGAGTCTCCCGTCTGTCCTGAGCCGCACGAGTCTCCCGTCTGTCCTGAGCCGCCAGAGTCTCCCGTCTGTCCTGAGCCGCCAGAGTCTCCCGTCTGTCCTGAGCCGCCAGAGTCTCCCGTCTGTCCTGAGCCGCCAGAGTCTCCCGTCTGTCCTGAGCCGCCAGAGTCTCCCATCTATCCTGAGCCGCCAGAGCCGCCAGCCAGCCAGGAGCCGCTAGAGACGCCAGCCAGGCGATGCCGGAATCGCTCTTCACTCCGGCGCTGCCGGAGTCTCCCGCCTGTCCGGCGCTGCCGGAGTCTCCCGTCCATTCGGGACCCGTGGCAAGGGTCCCCAGTCCGAGGTAGGTGGCGAGGATCGCCACTCAAGAGGCCAAGGGGGCGATTGAGGAGGCAGACACAAACTATGGTGAAGTGGGGTCCACGTCCCGCGCCAGAGCCGCCACCGCGGACAGACGCCCACCCAGACCCTCCAATATAGGTTCAGGTTTTGCGGCCGGAGTCCGCACCTTTGGAGGGGGTGTACTGTCACGTTCTGACCATAGTTCTGTTATTTTATTATTTGTTTTAGTATGGTCAGGGCGTGAGTTGGGGTGGGCAGTCTGTTTGTTTTTCTATGTTGGTTTTTTATGTTCGGCCTAGTATGGTTCTCAATCAGAGGCAGGTGTCGTTAGTTGTCTCCGATTGAGAATCATACCTAGGTAGCCTGGGTTTCACTTTTGGTTTGTGGGTGTTTGTGTCCGTGTGAGTGTTTGGGCCACACGGTACTGTTTCGGTTTTTGTAAATTCACGTCATTGTTTATTGTTTTGATTCAGTGTTCAGTGGTTTCTTTAATTAAAATCATCATGAACACCTATATGCTGCACTTTGGTCCGATCCTTACTCCTCCTCAGACGAAGAGGAAGAATGCCGTTACAAGCAGTCTGACGACAACATCGGGATGGGGTGTTGAAGATGAGAGAAGCCGTGGCCCAGCAAACCGGGAACATTTGCAGGACATTAGCTAACATTCACTTTAAGTTCTAGTTAGGGTTGTATCTAACATTAGGATGATAACATTCAAATAATGCTTTTCATAACAAAATGTTTTAAATGAAAAATCCTTGGAATGTTTTCCTAACATTCACTAAAATGTTGTGCACAGCATCTGTATCAAGGTTATTCTTAGGTTTCCAGGTAATGTAATAACAAAATGGGTACTGGGAACGTTATAGCAACATCAGGTGAATGTTTTATATAGTGAACAAAAATATAAACACAACATGCAACAACTTTAAAGATTTGACTTATTTACAGTTCATATAAGGAAATCTGTCAATTTAAATAAATTCATTCGGCACTAATCTATGGATTTCACAGAACTGGAAATACACGTGGATCCGAAAACCAGTCAGTATCTGGTGTGACCACCATTTGCCTCATGCACCGCGACACAGCTCCCTCACATATAGTTAATCAGGCTGTAGATTCTGGCCTGTGGAATGTTGTCCCACTCCTTTTCAACGTCTGCACGAAGTTGCTGTCGTACACGTCGATCCAGAGCATCCCAACCTTGCTCAATGGGTGACATGTCTGTTGAGTATGTTGGTCATGGAAGAACTGGGAAATGTTTAGCTTCCAGGAATTGTGTACAGATCCTTGTGACATGGGGCCGTGCATTATCATGCTGAAACATGACATGATGGCGGCAGATGAATGGCACAACAATGGGCCTCAGGATCTCGTCATGGTATCTTTGTGCATTCAAATTGTCTGTCGCTTATGCACACTCTGGTCACAACATTGACATCAGCAAACAACTGATGGTTTGCGGTTGTGAGGCCGGTTGGACGTACTGCCAAATTCTCTAAAACAACGTTGGAGGCGGCTTATGGTAGAGAAATGAACATTCAATTCTTTGGCAACAGCTCTGGTGGACATTCCTGCAATCAGTATGCCAATTACACGCTCCCTCAAATCTTGAGATATCTGTAGCATTGTGTTGTGTGACGACAACTGCACATTTTAGAGTCGCCTTTTGTTGTCCCTAGAAAACAGTGTACCTGTGTAATGATCATGCTGTTTAATCAGCTTCTTGATATGCCACACCTGTCAGGTGGATGGATTATCTTGTCAATGGAGATATGCTCACTAACCGGGAAGTAAACAAACTTGTGCGCACAATTTGAGAAAAATATGTTTTTTGTCTGTATGGAACATTTCTTGGAAATGTATATCAGCTCATGAAACATGGGACCAACACTGTTGTTTTATATTTGTGTTAAGTGTACAAACATTTGTATTATCATCAGCACAACTGGACAGTTGTTGTATTATTAGAACCTTTGGGGCAACCTAATGAATGTTTGGGGAACATTCACAGAAGCAATTTTAGTTTGCTGGGGGGGTCAGTGATTGAAGTAACCTCATAGGACCTCTGTAAACAGAGCTGAAACTAAAGACAGATTGACTTCACAAACCATTGGCCACAGACCCAACCCGCTAGTAATCCATCATAACCACATCACGACAGTGCATCAACATTCGGACGCAGTGTGTTTAAAAAGCATGTAGTGGTGGAGAGAGAGATTCTGCACTCTTTCACATTTCAACCCATTACGGATCAAGCTTGCATGAAAGCAAGCATGTACGCATGCACAGACAAACACACACTCTGGCGGCACTGTCTGCTTCCATCACATACATTAGCTCCAAATGTTTACACCCATGCTTTAGGTTGTGTGCGTGAGTATCTTCTCCTCTGTTTCCCTTCTGCGGTCTGCTGTACTATTTTTACCCTCTCATAATTCCAGCGATAGGAGCACCGGGTAATTACTGCTGTTTCAGAGACTGTGGATCAACGCTGCAATAACAGCACCGCCCGCTGCTAGAACACCAGCCAGCCGGCCGACCGGCCAGGCACTCAGAGGGCCACCCACCAGAGGCACTCTTCTCTGTTCTCTATTTGTCTGTGTTAATATGCTACAGTCGTGGCCAAAAGTTGAGAATGACACAAATATTAATTTCCACAAAGTTCGCTGCTTCAGTTTCTTTAGATATTTTTGTCAGATGTTACTATGGAATACTAAAGTATAATTACAAGCATTTCATAAGTGTCAAATGTGTTTATTGACAATTACATGAAGTTGATGCAAAGAGTTAATATTTGCAGTGTTGACCCTTCTTTTTCAAGACCTCTGCAATCTGCACTGGCATACTGTCAATTAACTTCTGGGCCACATCCTGACTGATGGCAGCCCATTCTTGCATAATCAATGCTTGGAGTTTGTCAGAATTAAGATTGACCTCAAGTTCTCAATTGGATTAAGGTCTGGGGAGTTTCCTGGCCATTGACCCAAAATATCAATGTTTTGTTCCCCCGAGCCACTTAGTTATTACTTTTGCCTTATGGCAAGGTTCTCCATCATGCTGGAAAAGGCATTGTTTGTCACCAAACTGTTCCTGAATGGAAGTTGCTCTCTGAGGATGTGTTGGTACCATTCTTTATTCATGGTTGTGTTCTTAGGCAAAATTGTGAGTGAACCCACTCCCCTGGCTGAGAAGAAACCCCACACATGAATGGTCTCAGGATGCTTTACTGTTGGCATGACACAGGACTGTTGGTAGCGCTCACCTTGTCTTCTCCGGATAAGCTTTTTTCCAGATGCCCCAAAAAATCAGAAAGGGGATTCATCAGAGAAAATGACTTTACCCCAGTCCTCAGCAGTCCAATCCCTGTACCTTTTGCAGAATATCAGTCTGTCCCTGATGTTTTTCCTGGAGAGAAGTGGCTTCTTTGCTGCCCTTCTTGACACCAGGCTATCCCCCAAAAGTATTCGCCTCACTGTGCGTGCAGATGCACTCACACCTGTCTGCTGCCATTCCTGAGCAAGCTCTGTACTGGTAGTGCCTCGATCCCGCAGCGGAATCAACTTTAAGAGACGGTCCTGGAGCTTGTTGGACTTTCTTGGGCACCCTGAACCCTTCTTCACAACAATTGAACCGCTCTCCTTCAAGTTCTTGATGAGCCAATAAATGGTTGATTTAGGTGCAATCTTACTGGCAGCAATATCCTTGCCTGTGAAGCACTTTTTGTGCAAAGCAATGATGACGGCACGTGTTTCCTTGCAGGTAACTATGGTTGACAGAGGAAGAACAATGATTCCAAGCACCACCCTCCTTGAAGCTTCCAGTCTGTTATTCAAACTCAATCAGCATGACCGAGTACTCTCCAGCCTTGTCCTCGTCAACACTAACACCAGTATTAACGAGAGAATCACTGACATGTCAGCTGGTCCTTTTGTGGCAGGGCTGAAAGGCAGTGGAAATGTTTTCTGGCGATTCAGTTAATTTGCATGGCAAAGAGGGACTTTGCAATTAATTGCAATTCATCTGATCACTCTTAACATTCTGGAGTATATGCAAATTGCCTTCATACAAACTGAGGCAGCAGACTTTGTGAAAATGTATATTTGTGTCATTCTCAAAACTTTTGGCCACAACTGTATATACGCAGCTTTCACACCTCTGAGAAACAAGGGGCTGAGAGTCTCCGCCTACATAGACGATTACCTGCTTTGCTCTCCCATCCCAAGAGTAAGCGATACGAGACACAACTTCCCTCTTGAGCTATGCTTCAGCGTCTGTGTACACAGTGTCACCTCAATCGTTGATAAAGGTGACCTCATGTCTCTCGGGGCTCCGTCACTGGAAGAGCTCCTCGATCCTCGTTCTTGCTACTTCTCCTGGGGTAGTGGCAATGAGGATAGTGGTGACGACGTGCCACTCTCAGACTGGGGTGCAGTTCACGAGAAGAATGCAACAAAAGCAGTGTCGACCCCACAACTCTGCATTGCTCACATAAATTACCTTGAATTGCTGACAGTGTTTCTTGCTCTGGGACACTTTCGACCCTTCATTCGGAATTGTCACGTCTTTATCAGAACCGACGACATGACGGTGGTGGCTTACATCAACCACCAGGGTGGCACTCGCTCCCTGCTCTTACACAGACTATCTGTCAGGATTATGCTGTGGAGCAGAGCAGCGATCTGCTGACCCAAGCGAACAGAAATATTTGCCTTTGTGCATAAGATCTGTGGCAATTACAGTTGTCTCGCCTTGGAGCTTGTGGCTTTCTCCCTGCCACTTTTCCCTTCTACGGAAAAAGAGTGGCTCCACCATTTGTGTCCAGTATGCGTGTGGTGCGTATACAGAACCAGTCAAAAGTTTGGACACACCTACTCATTCAAGGGTTTTTCTTTATTTGTATTATTTTCTACATTGTAGAATAACAGTGAAGACATCAACACTATGAAATAACACATCATGTAGTAACCAAAGAAGTGTTAAACAAATCAAAATATATTTTCTTCGAAGTAGCCACCGTTTGCCTTGAGGACATCTTTTCATGCTCTTGGCATTCTCTCAACCAGCTTCAACTGGAATGTTTTTCCAACAGTCTTGAAGGAGTTCCCACATATGCTGAGCATTTGTTGGCTGCTTTTTCTTCACTCTGCGGTCCAACTCATCGCAAACCATCTCAATTGCTTGAGGTTGGGTGATTGTGGAGGACAGGTCATCTGATGCCGCACTCAATCACTCTCCTTTTTTAAATAGCCCTAACACAGCTTGGAAGTGTGTTGGGTCATTGTCCTGTTGAAAAACAAATTATCCTCCCACTAAGCGCAAACCAGATGAGATGGCGCATCGCTGCAGAATGCTGTGGTAGCCATACTGGTTAAGTGTGCCTTAAATTCTAAATAAATCACTGACAGTGTGGCTTTGCTGGTGACACTATCACACCACCTCCATGCTTCACGGTGGGACCCACACATCATCCGTTCACCTACTCTGCATCTCTTCTTCTTATTGGTGTCCTTTAGTAGTGGTTTCTTTGCAGCAATTCAACCATGAAGGCCTGATTCACGCAGTCTCCTCTGAACATTTGATGTTGAGATGTGTCGGTTACTTAAATTCTCTAAAGCATTTATTTGGGCTGCAATTTCTGTGGCTGTTAACTCTAATGAAATTAACCTCTGCAGCAGAGGTAACTCTGGGTCTTCCTTTCCTGTGGCAGTTTTCATATGAGCCAGTGTCATAGCGCTTGATGGTTTTTGCTACTGCACTTGAAGAAACGTTCAAAGTTCTGACATTTTTACGTATTGACTGACCTTCATGTCTTAATGTAATGATGGACTGTCGTTTCTCTTTTCTTATTTGAGCTGTTCTTGCCATAAAATGGACTTGGTATTTTACCAAATAGGGCTATCTCCTGTATACCACCCCTACATTGTCACAACACAACTGATTGGCTCAAGGAGAACGCTACCTGCCCGAATGCATAGTGCCAACTGTAAAATTTGGTGGAGGAGGAATAATGGTATTGGGCGGTTTTCATGGTTTGGCTAGGCTCCTTAGTTCCAGTGAAGGGAAATCTTAATTCTACAGCATACAATGGCTTTCTAGACGATTCTGTACTTTCAACTTTGTGGCAACAGTTTGGGGAAGGCCCTTTCCTGTTTCATCATGACAATGCCCCCGTGCACAAAGAGGGGTCCAGATAGAATTGGTTTGTTGATATCGGCCTGGTCTGCACAGAACCCTGACCTCAACCCCACCAAATACCTTTGGGATGAATTGGAACAACATCAGTGCTCTTTTGGCTGAATGGAAGCCAGCCTTCCCAGAAGAGTGTGGGCTGTTATAGCAGCAAAGGGGGGACCAACTCCATATTAATGCCCATGATTTTGGAATGAGCTGTTCGACGAGCAGGTGTACACATACCATGTAGTGTACATGGGAACGGAGACCAGCAGCCTTCCATTGTCAATACATTTTATTTTGTGAAGTGGTTCCTTGAATCACACAACACAATTGTCATTCACATTTTGGCCCATGGTGTTAGACCTTTTTTGGGAGGGGGGGGGGGGGGACAATTGACTTGAGCTTTCAGGCAAGTATTTTTTTTTAAATCAGCCCTACTAAATAAGTTAATGTCAAGCTCAATTATACTGGAAGTTTAATATGAATTAATCTCAATCTGTGATTCTGTTATAGATCCTGATGCAAAAGCAATGTTTCCTGAATTGTAGCTGGTATTTTTACAAATCTCAACTGAAGCATCTGCAATATTGACTTGACTTTATTTCTGTGAGTGAGTAGTTTATAAATCAGCAACAGTTGGCTATAGAGGCTTGGTTGTGCAGAGGGCCCCTGGCAGCAGACTTGGTACATCTTAGCATAAGGCTAATGTGTTGTAGTCGTCCTACAGACAGCAGGGCAAATTACTAATATTCTATTTGCATGTTTTTTTAAATGCTGTGGGGAGACGAACCGACTGACCGACCTGCTCCGGGACAACAACTGTTTGATTTAAGCAAATGTTACAGCCGTTTAAATACCACACATCATTTGTATTCTGCATCCATGGGAAGCAGAAGAGAGGCTGGGAAATGGCATGGTGGGGGACTGCAGCTTGCGAGGGGAATTTGCTTGCGAGGCTCTGGTGCTTGATGTTTGCCAAATCAATGAGACAGACAGAAGGGCTCTGAATGTCAGAGTTTACATCTACAAGATTGAAGACCTTAAATTTGGTCACTGGTGATTGGCTCATAGGGAAAATTCCATCTAAAAAGGTCAGCATCCACACCAACACTCCTCACACTGAATTATTAAATGCGTTTTCCATGTTCCTGTGGTTCACTGGCCTCTAGTTTTAAATGCTTTAAAATCAACTGAAATCTCTTCAAAAATCTCTGACTTTACCAATGCAAAGTGCAACATTGTTTGGCAACATAGAAGGTAGTGTCAGTGGCCAGTCAGTGGCATGCACAGTGATCAATAATTTAACCACTCATTACTTCATGTAGTTTTTATAGCGTACTGGCAAAAAACAGGGTCGTGTTCAATAGACGAGCACACCATAGCAAAACATTTTCAAAGGAAAATGAAAATCGGTATTCTAGTTCGACAAATTCATGTAGAACTTCCCAGTTTCACTGTTTTAAAAACTTTTTTTCTCACTACTGAACACAACCTAGGTTTGCGGAACACTGCATTGCTGTCAAGTCACAGCATACAGTCTTGTCAGTATTGGGACGTTTGAGGCCTAGTGGTGGGAGTCCTGCATCATGGTGGGCATCTATGGCTCCCTTATGGATGGATGGTGGGTGGGAGGAGGCCTTCTACAGAGAGACAGGTGGCTGTACAGCAGGGGGCTCTTAGCAGGGGGCTCTTAGCGGGGAGGGGGTGTAACACAGCGAGACTGGAGGGGAGGAGAACATGAAATATCTGGCAGAGGGAGCCAGATACAAGCTGAAGCCCTCCATCCTGACAAACACAGGCCTCAGGCAATGTGGGCCTTTCTCCAATTCTGAGGGATGATGGCGATCTCTATGTTATGAAAGCTGGTATTCAGGCGTTTTAAAGGCTTCTATTTATGTCCTGAGAGCCTCATGATGATAAGCTGGTCAGAAACTATTTATAGCCTCTCGTCCAATTTCTCACTCTAACTTCTTAGATGGAGCCTATAATATGCAAAACATAAACATGTCAAGAAACGTTCACATACAGTGGGGCAAAAAAGTATTTAGTCAGCTACCAATTGTGCAAGTTCTCCCACTTAAAAAGATGAAAGAGGCCTGTAATTTTCATCATAGGTACACTTCAACTATGACAGACAAAATGTAGGATTTTTTATGAATTTATTTGCAAATTATGGTGGAAAATAAGTATTTGGTCAATAACAACAGTTTATCTCAATACTTTGTTATATACCCTTTGTTGACAATAACAGAGGTCAAACGTTTTCTGTAAGTCTTCACAAGGTTTTCACACACTGTTGCTGGTATTTTGGCCCATTCCTCCATGCAGATCTCCTCTAGAGCAGTGACGTTTTGGGGCTGTTGCTGGGCAACACGGACTTTCAACTCCCTCCAAAGATTTTCTATGGGGTTGAGATCTGGAGACTGGCTAGGCCACTCCAGGACCTTGAAATGCTTCTTACGAAGCCACTCCTTCGTTGCCCGGGCGGTGTGTTTGGGATCATTGTCATGCTGAAAGACCCAGCCACGTTTCATCTTCAATGCCCTTGCTGATGGAAGGAGGTTTTCACTCAAAATCTCACGATATATGGCCCCATTCATTCTTTCCTTTACACGGATCAGTCGTCCTGGTCCCTTTGCAGAAAAACAGCCCCAAAGCATGATGTTTCCACCCCCATGCTTTACAGTAGGTATGGTGTTCTTTGGATGCAACTCGGCATTCTTTGTCCTCCAAACATGACGAGTTGAGTTTTTTACCAAAAAGTTATATTTTGGTTTCATCTAACCATATGACATTCTCCCAATCTTCTTCTGGATCATCCAAATGTTCTCTAGCAAACTTCAGACGGGCCTGGACATGTACTGGCTTAAGCAGGGGGACACGTCTGGCACTGCAGGATTTGAGTCCCTGGCGGCGTAGTGTGTTACTGATGGTAGGCTTTGTTACTTTGGTCCCAGCTCTCTGCAGGTCATTCACTAGGTCCTCCCGTGTGGTTCTGGGATTTTTGCTCACCGCTCTTGTGATCATTTTGACCCCATGGGGTAAGATCTTGCGTGGAGCCCCAGATCGAGGGAGATTATCAGTGGTCTTGTATGTCTTCCATTTCCTAATAATTGCTCCCACAGTTGATTTCTTCAAACCAAGCTGCTTACCTATTGCAGATTCAGTCTTCCCAGCCTGGTGCAGGTCTACACTTTTGTTTCTGGTGTCCTTTGACAGCTCTTTGGTCTTTGCCATAGTGGAGTTTGGAGTGTGACTGAGGTTGTGGACAGGTGTCTTTTATACTGATAACAAGTTCAAACAGGTGCCATTAATACAGGTAACGAGTGGAGGACAGAGGAGCCTCTTAAAGAAGTTGTTACAGGTCTGTGAGAGCCAGAAATCTTGCTTGTTTGTAGTTGACCAAATACTTATTTTCCACCATAATTTGCAAATAAATTCATTCAAAATCCTACAATGTGATTTTCTGGATTTTTTTCTCTCATTTTGTCTGTCATAGTTGAAGTGTACATATGATGAAAATTACAGGCCTCTCTCATCTTTTTAAGTGGGAGAACTTGCACAATCGGTGGCTGACTAAATACTTTTTTGCCCCACTGTACATGGTTGAGACAAGACATTAAACATTTTTGCTCTTTCCAGACAAGTAGAGGAGGTTGGTATGGTAAATGACATGAGGGGTGGTGAGGGTCAGGGAGATTTGAGTGAAAATCCTCTTTAAAGGGTCTGGAGCGGAGATCGTCAGTGACGAGCCTGAACGAGGTCAGCCTTAACCCAGCCAATTAAGAGAGAGACGGGTCTATAACAGCCAGTGAGACGCACACATAAACCCATACACACACACACACTCTATCAGAATGCCGAGCAGGCGCTGCCGCTTCCGCCTAACCACACACCAGCACGTTGGGAGTCTGACAGACAGATGAGAATAGTATCCCCATATTATATTAGAACTGGCACTCCACACTGCATTCATGGCTCAGGGCCCAAATTGGTGTACGTGCCTTTGGTAGACTATGTACAGTACATCTAGATCGGACTCCACATTACAGCACTGAATAAAGTGGTACTATTCTGGTAGTAGTATGCAAACAAGTTATAGCAACTCACAATCACGTCTATGTATTGGTTCATGCCCTTAGTTTGTGCCACTGTCAACATTACTGAGACAACAACTAACAAACAACACTACTGATAACAACAGTTATCATCAATACAACTCAGTTCCTGACATTCTTAGTTATTGAAATAGAGAAAACAATTAATGTTGGAATCCTTAGTAGTGAAAGTGCCAAGTCCGTTCGGGTTTTTACAACAACAAAGACGTTTCTGCAAACAACAAACACTGTCGTCGTGTCCCCCCCCCCCTCGTACGTCATTGCACGGGCGACAGAACTGCAGAATATGTACTGCCATTTTTTTTTAACCACACTGCTCTACTCCCTTCACCTCAGTTTTGTCCACGAAACAAAAACAATAATAAAGATGCTGGGGCGGACAGTGACGCCGCTTCCCCTCATTCGGATTCCACCTTTAAGGAACCTCAATGCTATAATCTTTAATAATTCTCACACAATTTTCCAATCCTCTTGACCAAAGGAAGTAAATTGTCAGCCCTATAATGACTCAATTAAAATGGGGAAATAGCCGAGACTGATGTATTCTCTATCTTAAAGTCCTGTATTAGTTTTGACCCGAGCAATTTAGATTGGCAAAACCCCAACAGTCTGAGAAATGGTTTGATCCGATAATACTCGCCACATTGGCCCAGAGAAGACATGGGGTTGGAAATACCAACCACTTACTGGGGAGCTAAAATCCATGGCCACTACTTGTAAACAACATGTGTTGCCCTAATACTGTAGCTAGTTGCCATTGGAAAGCATGTTATAGAGCTCTGAAAACAGGAACATTTAGCCTGAATAATGACTGATCTTTTCCAAAAGTCAATTGCTTAATATTATTGTCCATGAAGGAATTGAAGTTCCCTGATCTTTAAAAGAAAATCTTTAGAAAATGGTTAATGACTGATATGGGCTACGAAGAACGAGTCATTGTTTACTACTACAAAGAAGACATATTGTACTGTACACGTGTGCAGAATGTTCCAAGTGTCAACAACACAAGATTGTTTATGAAAATGAAACACGAGTGGGTCCAACGTGAATCACCAGTAGTCATTTCACCTACTGCAACACCGCCCATCAAAACAGATGCTCTCCTCACATTGTCATTACTCATCCCCTGCTCTGCATGAAACGTGAATGAGTTCAAATCTGCCATTGGCCCCTGAAGCGAGCATTGGCAAGGTTTTGTGAGAAGTTTTGAAAAAGCACTCAGTGGAGCAGCAGATAACAAAGCGTGGACGAGACAATCTCTTTTAATTTATAATGCAGTCATAGCCTGACGACTCACACCAAATTCTTCCACTGCTCTGTCATTCGCTACATACTTTAGTCTGAGACTTCCAACATTGGAGTTATTTGTGGCGACAAGGGGCACGGGGGGCATTGTACAAAACAAAACAAAGTCCTCAGCGATTGGATCGTCTCGTATCAAAGCCAATAATACATTTTCAAACTGCCACTCTACCCACTTGTGTTCTGGCTCTGGCCCAACCAGTCGGTTTCTGGACCAATCAATCACCGAATGTGTTTGCATTCGGTGAAGGGTCAGAGAGGTACTCAGATCCAGACTCATCGCGGAGAAGAAACTAACATCCATGGGTGTGGCGTATATTTTGGCCAGAGCAAGGAGTCTGGGTAGGTAAATGCAGTCAGAGAAGTGATCTCCCTCTGTCGTGTTGGACCTGACTCAGCATGGTGAGAGAATGGGGGAGAGAGAGGAGGGGGTAGAGAGAGGGGGGAGAGAGTGAGAGCAAGAGCGATAAAGAGGTGGGATAGAGAGAGGAAATGGGAGAGATACATTGACTTGTCTGCAGCAACCCTTCTCACACTCATATCGACAGGGGCTGGAGGGGAGACGAGATCAGCACCTCATCCATTCTGGAAAGACTCTGGTCAGCTCATACCGTAGGTAAATAAGAGGACACTTATCTTCTAAATCGACTTACAGTTCAATGTGACACATTTATTCACTGAAGGTGGCACATACAAGAATCAAACACACAACGCAGGTGGTGCTAGCATTGGACCCACTACTTTAGCCCACAAATTGGCTCAGAATTGCCTTGACCGACATGTAGCATCACTTTATCCCGATAAGACTTCCTCTTAGCATCATGGCCTACACACGAACTGCTTGTAAGATAGAACTGGGTATGAAGCAGGTTAATACAAAGAGTAACATTATGTGATTATTTCTGGAGGAACACGACGCATACCCATTCATCAGAGACGGTCCCTGCTGAACACTCCAAACGGTTTGTTCCTCAATAACTGTTCAGCAGCACTAAAGTCTCTTCAGAATGCACTCCACCCCCATGTGGTTGTGAGATGTAGAGTCCCTAACAGGCTCTATCTATTGGCAGATAAGACAGAGAGAGAGGACAGTGTAGAGCAGCCTTTACTGAGGGGAGATTCCCCTGGGTCGCCCTGAAATGTCCTGAGGTACATTAATTATATGAACCGCTGCATTGGTTCAACTTCCAAGGCAAAGAGGATAGTTAACTACAGTAAATGCCGCACTACATTATCGTATTAATCTCTATTTTCCCAGGCAGCCCAAATCTCATTGTAATAGCGATTTAATTATTAAATACCCCAATTTTACTTCAATACACATGGAATTAGTGTTTTATTGAAAAATGTAAAGTGGTGCAATTGTCTAATTGTGCCTAATGCAGTAATATATGTAGTTATGAAGACTATGATTTGGTGAACATGTCTTCTTTCTTCTCTGTGATAGACTCGTCATACATTCAGTAAACTAGCCTAGCGATTAAGAGCGTTGGGCCAGTAACCAAAAGGTCGCTGGTTTGAGTCCCTAAGCCGGCAAGGTAGAAAAATCTACCATTCTGCCCTTGACCAAGGCAGTTAACCCCAACAATAACTGCTCCCGGGCGCCAATGACATGGACATCGATTAAGGCAGTCCCCCGTACCTCTCTAATTTAGAGGTGTTGGGTTAAATGCACATTTTGGTTGAGTGTATTAAGTTGTGCAACTGACTAGGTATACCCTTTCCCTGATTCAGGGAGAAAGCAGTGTGCACACAAAAAAAGGAAGCGCAAATCATTTCCCCCCACATCCATAATCGACTAATTGTCAGTCAAGCAATAATATTACGCAAAAATGTAAAGAGACTGCAAGTCAAGTGCTGTCTCAATGTTTTGTTCTGCACACCAATTCACAGTCTGAGAAGGGAGAGTTGGGAGACAGGCAGGTAGTGATACTGTAGGTCCACCTGTATTTTCAATCCATGTCATCACGCAAATGTGGTTCTGTACACTTACACCATATTTTGGGTACTCAACGTTCCATTTACTAGCCCAACGCTGGTAATAACCTTAGGTCTAATCGTGATTCTACACACAACGACTGACTGACCACTGACATCCTGAAGGGAGATTCTCATCAGTATTCACTCTGACGTCCAAACCTAACCCACCAACCATATACACCGTAATCGCATGTACCATAATGAGGTGGCTGCTTGTAAAGTGCTATGGCTGCGACCATGCATACAGACATGCCTTTCAAGTGTCCACACTGTGACAGCAGATCTAGACAGAGCACCTTGATCGGGATGTGATTTTACCATCCTCTCTTAATTCAAAGACGTGGCGTGGGTTTGAGAGGCTCAAGTCTCTTGTGAAGCCATTATTTTATATCTTCCAGTTTCAGAGTCATAATGAGTCTCGAGGAAGGGCTGGCTTAAAGAGGCATCGTCTTCCTCCAAACACAAAGGGAGACAGGAAGACATTTCAGTAATAAAATGTAGCTTGTTACAGTTGACCTGCTGTGAATCAAACACTGGGTTGGGGTGCCGATTTCCGGTCCTGGAGGGCGTAGCCACTTCTGCCAGTTAAATTGCACTCACCTGGTGTCCCAGGTCTGAATTAGTCCCTGATTGGAAGGAGCGGATGAAAACAAGAATTGTTTAGGACCTCCAGGACTGGAATTGGGCCCTGACAGAGGATGATGGCGAATAGCAGGGCCTGTGTATAACGTTATCATAACGCAAAGCAATTTCCATACATGGCAAATGCAAATAAGTCAATGATGACGTCTTAACTCTATTCATGTAAAAGCTTAAAATGAAATGAAGGAAAATTAACAATTTCTACACAAGGCACATATCAGAGGTAGCTTTAGCCTACATGTCAATCAGGAAATGCACATTTTCTTGAGTAGTGACAAGGCAGTCTGTCTTGCCTTGACCAGTCTAGATCGGTTAATTGAATTTACACTATACAATAACATTAATTACCATGAATTCTGCAAATTGAGAAGCGTGAATGGTTTGAATTCATGGACCAACCAGGCATTCTGATAAAAATCTAATAGAAATCCAAATGACTTCTGTTTTCCACTGAAATTCAACAAATACATTTACTGTAGATATGGTTTGATTACGCGGTGAGATGCCATGACCAATCGCGTTACATTAATGCAGGGTTTCGCAAAGTCATGTTTTTTTGCGCTAGCTAATTCAAATCATCAACCAATCATCAAGCGATTCCAAACTCGATTCCGAGGACAGAGTTTGGGAAACGCTGCATTAATGACATGACATCAGCTGTTACTAACGTTTTTTTTTTTTTACCAATGCTTTTTGGGGGGGGGGATTTCAAGAGCTCTTATCAATGTGCCTTCTGCACCATTAACGTATACAGTATAGTATGCATTTAATTCAAAAGGCAATTTAAATTACTTCTGTTTATTAACAGAGTAAAATGTTGAGGAACCATGAACCAAAACAAATGTCCCTTTATCCTTTCACTGATCTCTCTGAAGGATATAATGAACATTGAAAGAAGTGGAAATGATTATTTAGTCCAATTTCTTACTGAGGCCTTGGGACTAGAGTATTGATTCACATTTTCAAAGTACAAAAAGTGTTCTCTTGTATTTGAAAATGTTTTCCAAACCTCATTGTGCTGTGTACCATTTAGGACTAGACTTCCACTGTCTCCCTCGAGGACAATGTGAATTGAAAGGAGCTATTACAGTCCAGTATGCCTTAGAATTTATAATATACAGTGCCTTCGGAAAGTATTCAGACCCCTTGGCTTTTTCCAACTTTTTGTTACATTACCACCTTATTCTAAAATTGATTCAATTGTTTTTCCCCCTCCCCATCAATCTACACACAATACCCCATAATGACAAAGCATAACAGATTTTTAGATTTGTATGCTAATTTATATCACATTTACATAAGTATTCAGACCCTTTACTCAGATGGGCACACCTGTATTTGGGGAGTTTCTCCCATTCTTCTCTGCAGATCCTCTTAAGCTCTGTCAGATTGGATGGGGAGCGTTGCTACACAGGTATTTTTAGGTGTTTGATCGGATTCAAGTCCAAGCTCTGCCTGGGCCACTCAAGGACGTTCAGAGACTTGTCCTGAAGTCACTCCTGCGCTGTCTTGGCTGTGTGCTTAGGGTCCTTGTCCTGTTGGAAGATGACCCTTCGCCCCAGTCTGAGGTCCTGAGCAGTCCTGAGGTTTTCATCAAGGATCTCTCTGTACTTTAGGCGGGCTGTCATGTGCCTTTTACCGAGTTGTTGCTTCCGGCTGGCCACTCTACCATAAAGGCCTGATTGGTGGAGTGCTGCAGTGATGGTTGTCCTTCTGGAAGGTTCTCCCGTCTCCACAGAGGAACTCTAGAGCTCTGTCAGAGTAACCATTGGGTTCTTGCTCACCTCCCTGACCAACTTCCATATCCCCGTTTGCTCAGTTTGGCCTGGTGGCCAGCTCTAAGAAAAGTCTTGGTGGTCCAAACTTCTTCCATTTAAGAATGATGGAGACCACTGTGTTCTTGGAGACCTTCAATGCTGTAGAAATGTTTTGGTACCCATCCCCAGATCTGTGCCTCGACACAATCCTGTCTCAGAGCTCTACGGATAATTCCTCCGACCCCATGGCTTGGTTTTCTGCTCTGACATGCACTGTCAACTGTGGGACCTTATATAGTCAGGTGTGTGCCTTACCAAATCATGTCCAGTCAATTGAATTTACCACAGGTGGACTCCAATCAAGTTGTAGAAACATCTCAAGGATGATCAATGGAAACAGGATGCACCTGAGCTCAATTTCGAGTCTCATAGCAAAGGGTCTGAATACTTATGTAAATAAGGTATCTGTTTTTTATTTTGTATACATTTGCAAAAATGTCCCAAAACCTGTTTCCACTTTGTCATTATGGGCTACTGTATGTAGATTGCTGAGAATTATTATTATTTTAAATCCATTTTAGAATAAGGCTGTAACGTAACAAGATGTTGAAAAAGTCAAGTGATCTGAATACTTTCTGAAGGCACAGTTATTTCCATTTAGCAGACCCATTTATCCAAAGTGACTTAGTAGTCCTGGGAATCAAACCCAAAACCCGGACATTGCAAGCGCCATGCTCTACCAACTGAACCATACAGGACTGTGTCTACACAATTAAAGAAAGTTATCAGACAATGGAACAGGAATTCTATTGAGTATGCCTAGAAATCTTACAGGCTTTAACTAAAGAAAAGTGTCAATTGAAGTATTCCCCGTTTTGCCCAATATGCATGTTATCCAAATGGAGTGGGCCTCCGCTCTGAGTCTTAAAGAGCTGGTGGAGAGGAGAGGGAAGAACGATCTACTTAATCGCAGAATTTCTAAACCCAGAGTCCCGACATCGCGATACTTCCCAGGAACGCTTTGTGAAGCAGACTCGAGAGACCAGACGGGGGTATGGGAAGTCAATGAGAGAAGTGAAAAATTCTTCCTTAGTTGTAAATGTTCTCTATTTCTAAAGGCACAACCTACATTCGAGTCAATGTCTTAACCTTGTGAAAGTTACATTATTGTTAAAAAAATCTTTATATATCGAAGGAGTGCCGGCATGCACATGCGCAGTTCTGAGAGACACGACCATTAGACCCGATGATGTTTCTGTGCATGAGCTTAGCTAACTTCCTCCTGACATAGCTTACAAGCCTGATTGGGGATTTCTATTGGAGAAGCAGTTTCTAGGCATCTTCATATTAACCATCTTTGGTTTAATTATGCTTAATCCAAAGTTATTCTGATTTTGATAATGCCAGAGGAGCCATGCATCCCAGAAGACACTGCTACTGCCATGGCAACAGAACAGGCTGGACCGTGAAAAACACCTTGAACAAATCTATTTATGAAAATCCAACATGCCAATACCACACTTTAGATAGAGCAGATAGAATCCATGGCTACACTGACCCAACATTCCACTTACCTTATATAGATACATGAATATATACATACATGAATATATACATACAGAATGACTATGAAGGGGAAGGGTTCAAGGTAGACCAGCAGCACAGGAAAGTACATATGTAATGAGTATGTATGCATCTAAAGCTTTGCAGTGCATTGTGGGTTGTACTTTCTTTAATTTGAAAATTGTTTGGTTAGAATATTTCAGAATTATACTCTCAACTGATTATGCCTGCATGTTTTCCCAGGAGATTTGTTTATTTTCAGCTAAAATAAGAAATGTGGTGAAACGATCGTCGTTGGGGGAATTAGACCAGGATGCAGCATGGGGTAGGTTAATCATTATCTTTAACGATAACCAGAAAAACCAGAAAGAGAACTAACGAGGCTCAACAGCAACAATACAAGGACAGGATCCCACAACATAGGTGGGAAAAAAGGCTACCTAAGTATGATTCCCAGTCAGAGACAACGATAGACAGCTGCCTCTGATTGGGAACCACACTCAGCCAAACACAAAGAAATACAACACATAGCATTCCCATCCAAATCACACCCTGACCAAACCAAATAGAGACATAAAAAGGCTCTCCAAGGTCAGGGTGTGACATGTGGTCAATAGATTATGGATTAAATTATGGTTTACTTCTGATTGGAGGTTATAAATAATAAATGTATTCTCTGAGTACAAATGTGTGTGTGTGTGGTGTGTGTGTGTGTGTGGAAATAGGATTTTGGTTCCAATTAGACTCCACTGATGATGTCAGTCTATTTGCACAAGTTCTTTGTTTCGCTGGTACTTAATTAATTTGTTTTTGTTGACGGCAAGAAATGAAAATAAATCGATAAGAATGAACCCGCTCTTAATCCCCCGAGATGAATACAAACGTTTTAAAGCTGCAGTAAAGAGACCCAACAAACTAAACAATTAAATGCAGTTGATAATAAAAGGAGTGTCCTTTGTGAAACGTGGTTGCCTATCCCTTAAGTTTTTGTTGTTGCAATGTGGTTTCAATAGAAACGCCTGACATCTACAGGCCATAAGGTAATCTACGGGGACAAAAACACGAATGGTCTGTTAACCTGCCCACAAACATTGACTGAAACTACAGCGTATGACCTCATACTCTCGTCACAGGATAGTGTGTTTCGCTTTATCAAACAGCTCTGCGTATCACTCCAGCAGCGTGCTCTTTGACTGCATGATTGCTGCTGCGACTGCGTTTGGAAAGCCTTCTCACAGTTAGTTGCTTTACAAACACCCACTCCACTGAGTTCCATTGGTGTAACAGGATCATAGGGGGGAGGGGGGGGGGGGTTCAATGTAAGCTTGCTGACATTACAACACGGCACTGCAAATTATGCAACGTGCCATGCATATTACCCTAGGGCATGATATTGCGCTCAATATGAAAACGCTATACAAAGAGCATGCAGGGAAGGTCTGAAACAAATACTTAAAACCACTATAGTACTGAGCACAGATTCGTGTGATAGAGGCAATAATGCATGACAGAGCAAAGCCAGTCAGTACCCAGAACAAACAAGATACATTTTGGTGGTGGCCTAATGTCAACGGAGCCACTGAAAAGCTAGAGGCATACACACACACACACACACACACCAGTTTCTCTCGCAGAGATTCATTTCATAAAAGGGGTAATCCGTAGTTGCTACATCATTTTTTTGGGACTTAAAAATGAATGATATGTACCCATTGATTCTTGAAGAATATAACTTAGATAAGGCCTTATGAGCTTCGTTCAACTGTGGTACCCCATCAGAACCCAAAATATATGCTCCAATGATTATAAACAATGTAAACAAACCATATACAGCCTAAAACATGGTTAAAACTATCATTTTAATATCATGGATGGTCAGTCCTTGCATCCATAGCTCTGTCTTTGAATTTGAGTGTAGTTACATTTCTCCAGCCCCTTCCCCCTGCGTTTTACCAAAACAGTGGTGGGGAGTCCACTTTGTTAGTTATTGTTTCAACTGCTGATTGACGCTTTATGATAAATGTTTTTCAAGACTCACATCCTAGTGATTCCTCGTGAAAGCAGTTTGGTGATTTTCACAAAATTGTATCTATAGAATGATTCTTTGGAGGAAAGATTGTTGACACATACTTGACATTTGTATCCAAAAGCATGGAGAATTTATTTTTTGCATTGAGAAATAATTTATAAAAGTTTGCATATTTATGACACCTTCATGAATAGAAGCTGAAGTATCTTCTGGCCGGGGGAGTTTTGTTAAACCTCTTACAGCTACCCCCCTACTTTTTTCAATTTCCGCCTGAAGACATACCCAAATCTAACTGCCTGTAGCTCAGGCCCAGGACCAAGGATATGCATATTCTTGGTTTCATTTGAAAGAAAACACTCTGAAGTTTGTGTAAATGTAAATTGAATGTAGGAGAATATAACACAATAGATCTGGTTTAGATAATACAATGAAAAAACCATACGTTTTTTCATTTTTATTGTTGTATCATCTTTAAAATGAACAAGACAAAACAAACATTCAGATAGGATGATGGGGACAATTTCAGTGAAACACATAAGAGGGCAACAGTACTTGTGCAAAGTTTCATGATAATAACTTCCAAAATGAGTGTGCTACATGACATATATGACTATATACAAAATACTAAAATGGTATTCTAACAACCCCCCCCCTCCCCCATAATGGAGAAAAAAACATGAAAAAAATATATATACATTTACAAAATAACACTTTCAATATTTGGAAGACCCTCAGACCTCTACACAATATTGTGCTGCTGATGCCAGGTGCCATAGCAGTCTCTTTCTGCTGTAAAGCAGAGGGTCACCAAGCATGTGGTGCAGGTGATGGGGGACTTCATTTTGCAAAGAACACAGCGACACCTCCATGCTGTGCCCTTTTGGCCCTGAGGCACATCCATGCCTGCAGAAATAAATTTGGGCAGATGAACACCACTTGTGGCAGGAGCTGGATGAACTAGCTTCAGTGGGGGATGGACGCCTTGGCACTGGGGGCTCCCATTCGGAGTCAGTGTCACTGTGAAAGAAAATGTTCAGTAAGAATAGTTTCACATATGAGCCCTGCGTCAGCAGGTATAATAAACATACACTGCTCAAAAAAATTAAGGGAACACTAAAATAACACATCCTAGATCTGAATGAATGAAATATTATTTTTAAATACTCTTTTCTTTACGTAGTTGAATGTGCTGACAACAAAATCACACAAAAATGATCAATGGAAATCAAATTTATCAACCCATGGAGGTCTGGATTTGGAGTCACACTCAAAATTAAAGTGGAAAACCACACTACAGGCTGATCCAACTTTGATGTAATGTCCTTAAAACAAGTAAAAATGAGGCTCAGTAGTGTGTGTGGCCTCCACGTGCCTGTATGACCTTCCTACAACGCCTGGGCATGCTCCTGATGAGGTGGCGCCAACTCCTGGACAGTCTGTGGTGGATGGAGCGAGACATGATGTCCCAGATGTGCTCAATTGGATTCAGGTCTGGGGAACGGGCGGGCCAGTCCATAGCATTAATGCCTTCCTCTTGCAGGAACTGCTGACACACTCCAGCCACATGAGGTCTAGCATTAGGAGGAACCCAGGGCCAACCGCACCAGCATATGGTCTCACGAGGGGTCTGAGGATCTCATCTCGGTACCTAATGGCAGTCAGGCTACCTCTGGCGAGCACATGGAGGGCTGTGCGGCCCCCCAAAGAAATGCCACCCCACACCATGACTGACCCACCGCCAAACCGGTCATGCTGGAGGATGTTGCAGGCAGCAGAACGTTCTCCACGACGTCTCCAGACTCTGTCACGTCTGTCACATGTGCTCAGTGTGAACCTGTTTTCATCTGTGAAGCGCAAGGGCGCCAGTGGCGAATTTGACAATCTTGGTGTTCTCTGGCAAATGCCAAACGTCCTGCACGGTGTTGGGCTGTAAGCACAACCCCCACCTGTGGACATCAGGCCCTCATACCACCCTCATGGAGTCTGTTTCTGACCGTTTGAGCAGACACATGCACATTTGTGGCCTGCTGGAGGTAATTTTGCATGACTCTGGCGGTGCTCCTCCTGCTCCTCCTTGCACAAAGGCGGAGGTAGCGGACCTGCTGCTGGGTTGTTGCTCTCCTACGGCCTCCTCCACATCTCCTGATGTACTGGCCTGTCTCCTGGTAGCGCCTCCATGCTCTGGACACTACGCTGACAGACACAGCAAACCTTCTTGCCACAGCTCGCATTGATGCGCCATCCTGGATGAGCTGCATTACCTGAGCCACTTGTGTGGGTTGTAGACTCCATCTCATGCTACCACTAGAGTGAAAGCACCGCCAGCATTCAAAAGTGACCAAAACATCAGCCAGGAAGCATAGGAACTGAGAAGTGGTCTGTGGTCACCACCTGCAGAACCACTCCTTTATTGGGGGTGTCTTGCTAATTGCCTATAATTTCCACCTGTTGTCTATTCCATTTGCACAACAGCATGTGAAATGTATTGTCAATCAGTGTTGCTTCCTAAGTGGACAGTTTGATTTCACAGAAGTGTGATTTACTTGGAGTTATATTGTGTTGTTTAAGTGTTCCCTTTATTTTTTTGAGCAGTGTGTATGTATGTATATATATATATGAGTACAGGGAACATAAGGTTGAATATATATTATAGACCTGCTAGATCTACTGTCTTTATTATATTACAACAGACCGGCTGTATCTACTGTCTCCATTTCACTTTGGCCATTGTTGTGGACCTGCCCTCCCCTCAACAGCCTCAAATAGGCTATTTCATTTCACAAATAATATTATATTATTAATTTTAAACAACGGCATTGGCATGAAAAAAACTTACCAGTCCAAAACGATGTCCTCTCTGTTCAAAAAATATTCCTCCATTTGGAATCGCTAAATTAATCGTCGTCCAACAATCTCTGTCTCACTTTCCCGATCAATTTCTTCTAAAATTGTGTGTACATCTGTATATCTAGACTTAGATTTAGCTTTCCCTGACTTAGTCACCATACTGATTTGATATATAAACAGCTGAAGAAGCGCTTTACCAAAACAACGCTGTACGTAACATGCGTGGCTACTTCCGGTATGAATCTTCAATGGCAAATGAACCTCTTTATGCCGGAGTTTACTACATGGGTTGGTCTTCCAACACATAAACATTACAGCTCATCGGCTATCTACCCAGCTAGATTTCAAGACGATCAGTGGTCATTGGGTTAAAATACAATCAATCAACGAAACAGCGGTCATATCATTGGTGCACAATGATGTCATTACTTGTTATCTTCAAAACAGTTTCTTTCAGTCAATACGTCCCGCGAAATGACCCATCAGGTTTGGTTGTGTTACAAACAACAGTTGATTGCAATGAAACCAAACATGTTTAGTGTGTGTATTTACATCGAATGTGTCGTCGAAAATGGAATGAGACAAAATTCACGACACAAGCGGTTCACAAAATATTTCGTGTTAGGCTATAAAAATGGATTTTATCAAGCAAAAGACCATTTCATTGTGTAACAATGAGAATTGGGATTGCAAACAGAGGAATATCGTCAAAGGTAAACTATTTATTTTATTGCAGTTTGTGATTTTGTTACGCCTGTGCTGGTTGAAATAGTTGTTTTCTATGGGGCTCTATCCTCAGATAATCGCATTGTATTCTTTCGCAGTAAATCCTTTTTTAAATCTGACAACGCCGTTGGATTAGCAAGATTCTAGGCTTTCGAAACATGTGAGACACTTGTATTTTCATGAATGTTTAATATGACTATTTATGTGGCGATCACTGTATGTTGTCAAATTTCATCCCGCTAACGGGTTCGGTGCACAGAGAGGTTAAGAGCCCTGACACTTGTTCTGAATGTTAACATGTATCGCTTGTGGTATGGTTTTGAAAACATAAGGAATGTATCTTACATATGAGGGGAAAAAATAAAAAAAAGGTTGAATTACTACACACCTTTATAGGGTTGCATTCTCACACAGCTATCTCTCCATGTAACAGCACTTGTTTACGGCAGACAGACAGAAGCGACCACCTGTGCTAATTAGCTATCTAGCTAATGTGTAAGCGTAACCGGGGAGGAAGTGTAGCGGAAGTGTAGCTCGTCAACTGGAGGAACACAGCTGTATGGATCTGTGCAAACCTACAGTAAGTATATTTTTTTATTTGAAATATTATTTCTCGCTGATATGAAAGATAACCGTATCGCAAGCAATGATTTATGTTTTTAAACATTAAAACAGTGTGTCGGGTTGTAGTTCACATGGTCCTACCGGTAACTGGTGCTCACAGCTGTGAACACTTTGGAGAATGCCTTAGGTTCTCGAGGCAAGCCTTACCCAGGCCTCCTTTAAAGTTTACCCTATGCTTCCCAGTCGAAACAGTTTAGGCATATATTAAGTCAACATTTTGTGATGTTTTTGTTAGTTTTGTTGTTGGGCAGCATTCAGTAGCCGAAGTCTACGCCCCTTCATTGGTGAAGAGTCAATGGTAGGTAATCTTCACTGAAGTGTTTGTTGTCATTCAACGACAGAAGACTAGTTTTCATGCACATTTTGTTCACTTGAGAAATACTGCACCAAACGTATTAGTTAGATGTCAAATTGCACGACCAAGACCAAAGACAAATTAATTACAGATTTCTTGAGTTATCTTAGATTAATTCTGACTATTTTGAGGAAGTGTACTTGTTGCTACAATGTCTTAAGAGGGACAAATAGTCATATTGACGCTTTATTCTAGTTTCTTCAAATGAAGGTATTTCAAGGGAGCACATTGTTTTTCTAATAACCAATTTCTGTGTTCATGTGTGTTCATAACCAATTTATGTGTTCAAGTGACTGATTGAACATGCCTGGGAGGAATCCTCACTATCAGTACCTGCAATTTGGCATTACACCCAGAACCTTGTTTTGAGAATGAAAGGGATAACTCAGTTTCAAGGTTTCAGATTGGAGAGAGGAAGCCTCGTGAGGTATTGGTCTGTCACATGCATGAACCAGTATTGGTCGGTCACATGCATGAACCAAACGTTAATGATCAATTAATTATGAATGATAAAAAATCTAAATCATGCAAATATTAAATGTCTGTGTAAGCAGTATATAAGAGAACTAATGGAACTACCCTGGGAGAGCTCACTTCAGATCGGTACTTTATTAATCTAAGTTTGACTGTGACCTCTCAAGCAGGCTGTTAATAAACGATGATTCATTTAAGATTGACTTTGAGTGTCCCTGTGTAGAATTTCCAAGACAATATGCGAGCACAGATGTTCACTTCACTTAGCTGAGTTCCTCTAGGAGTAAATCAAACCTATGTATGCGGAATTCTTTAGACTCCATAATGTTTCATCTGTAGGTGTAACCAGTAAAAAATGTATTTCATATGGTACTTTACCACTTGCTCTAATATGAGTAGTATTTGGATTTCATTAAATACATTTTTACATAAATATAAAAAACATAAACAAAGAATATAGATGTGAGCAGCAATGAATCGGGTTCACACAATGACAGAAAGGACACAAGATCAGTTATTAATTATTGCTAGTTATATACTTGTTACTGCTCTAGTACCCTACGGCAGGGATAATCAACCTGGGCTCCATACGGCAGGGGGTCTGCAAAAATATATATTTAAAAAATTGATTGTTTGTTTTTTACAAACATTGCAAGCAACAACAGTAGCAACCCCCTTCTCAGCAATGATGTTATTTGGGAGCGGGAATGTTAGATTGGTCTTTTAATTTTAAGTTAACTGTAATTGAAGTTGGTACTTACTACTGGTTTCAGATCCGAGGCGAGGGAAACTGTCCCGATTGATCACGCAACAGATATTAATTAGTTTGCACCCAGGTATCCTACAAAAGGACATTTTGGGGCCAGATATGTGATAACCCATTATCTCCCAAAAACAGATGTCCCGCCCCAGAAACAAACTATTTTTTTTGCATATTTTAGCATGTTAGTGTATGTGCTATTTTGCATCTACATAATGTGGCCATCTTTAAATAAATGAACATTATTTTCTTAAACTCTTTAGGGACTATTGTGATGAGTCCAATGACCGACCACCTGTTGAGTGAATCTGACTTTCAGTCCATGAGAAGAAGATTTGCATGACTATTTTAAAACTTCTTCAGGATCGGTGGGTCCCCCATAAGACGGGGTTGAGCTAACGTAGGCTAATGTGATTAGCGTGAGGTTGTAAGTAACAAGAACATTTCCCAGGACAAAGACATATCTGATATTGTTGTTAATCTAACTGCACTGTCCGATTTACAGTAGCTATTACAGTGAAAGTATACAATGCTATTGTTAAAGGAGAGTGCCCAGTTTTGCACTAGAAAAGTTATTAATAAACAAATTAGGCACATTTGGGCAGTCTTGATATATCATTTTGAACAGAAATACAGTGGCTCATTGGATCAGTCTAAAACTTTGCACATACACTGCTGCCATCTAATGGACTAAATCTAAATTGCACCTGGGCTGGAATAATACATGATAGCCTTTCTCTTGCATTCTAAAGATGATGGTACAAAGTAAATACAAAAAACGTTTTTCTTTTCTTTGAATGATCTTTTACCAGATCTAATGTGTTATATGTTCCTATACTCCTTTCACATTTCCACAAACATCAAAGTGTTTCCTTTCAAATGGTAACAAGAATATGCATATCCTTGCTTCAGGGCCCGAGCTACAGGCAGTTAAATTTGGGTATGTAATTTTAGGCTAAAATTTTTAAAAAGGGGCAGATCCTTAAGAAGTAGCAGTAGCGTTATATAGTCAAAAAAGTGAATTGTTAATAGTTTCCTTTTTTAAGATATCAATACAACGGTTAATATGGTTCATCATGGGTATTTGATGACCTAAAAAGTTTTATGACCCTAAAAAATTGTATACAGAGAAATTAGCAAAGTAGGCAATGTAACTTTTTACTTGGTATGATTGCACATCCTGCAAATCACCAGCAGAGAGTGACCATTTTGAATCCATTTTCACTTTCACTAAAAGTAAAATAGATCCCACTCTGGAACTTAAATATGCCCCTAGATTATATTATGTTCTACAATATATTGAACAATTAGCCAAATCAAAAATGGTGTTCTCAATATTTATATTTTTTATATTAATAAATTAATGTAAAGAAAAACATTGAAATCAAAATGCTCATTATAGGGAATGTGGCAGTGGCGTATATTCATGGATGCCAAGGGAAGCCAGGCTTCCCAAATATTTGACCAATACATTTTTAAAAATTGTATTGTCTCTTTCGTCTGTCTGTGTTTTCATAATTTTCCATTGATTCGCAAGTGTCTGAATCTCATGGGAGAAATCTTCCGAGCGAGGGAAACAGTGCCCCTCGGTCTCAGTGTAGCCCATGTATCTAATGCTGTCTGGAACAAAAGAGTATGACATGTTGCCGCTGTTGCATTTGATTGGTTGATGCCAGTAAGTATTTGGCCTCCCTTGGCTAATTATTTCATTATTTTTTTTTATTAGAATCATCAGACCATGGTGCAGCGTGATATGGTTTCCACATATTTATTTAGTGAAACGCACAAAAATAATAAAGAAAGAACGAAACGTGAAGTCAATGAAGTGCTATTAGGCAACTAAACATAAACAAGATCCCACAAACACAGGTGGGAAAAATAACGACTTAAATATGATCCCCAATTAGAGACAACGATTACCAGCTGCCTCTAATTTGGAATCATACAAAACACCAACATAGAAAAGAAACTAGAACACAACATAGCCATAGCAATACTAGGTAACCACCTATTCACACCCTGACCTACTATTCCATAGAGAAACAATGGCTCTCTATGGTCAGGACATGACACAATCAGCATTGAGCTAAGCTCAACTGTGGGTTTTCCTGGTGTAGCAAAATGCCTAATCCAAAGATGGAACGATACAAAACAAGGGAAGCGTCTTACATGGAAACATAAACCATTTTGCCTGGTGGGTGATAACAAAGGAGTGCTAGATAAAGGGGAAGTAATCAGTGTAGTGATGGAGTCCAGGTTGCCAGGACCGTTGGTTGGTAGACCAGCGAAGTCGAGAGCCGGAGGAGGGGGAGCGGGAGTAGACGCAGGCTGTACACACTCAGTCTCTCATTCATTTCACTCCGGCATCCTGTTTGAGTGGCATTAGTACACCCTCAAAAAAAAAACATGCCTTTTGCGGCAAGTGGCCATTGTGCCCTTGGCCCAGAGTGCTGTATTGTGCACCTCTCACTCACATGGCTCTCCATCACATGGCTCTCCATCGGTCTTTCTCACAGGCTACAAGTGAAGGCAGACACATCGGGGATGCAACTGCTCTCATCTTTATCCAATTCCGAGGTGCATATTGAAGATATTGGAAGAACTGTCGACATTTACTTTTCGTCAGATAACAAGACGAGTAGGCCTAACGAACAGCAAAAGCACTAGCCTATGTCAATCTACTATTCCCATTGTACAAAAGTCAACCTATTCTATTCTGTGCCAGAAATAAATATTACAAACATAGTCTGGGACAGTTGTGGGTTGCGATAGAGCCCAAATTAATACAACCACTACCATCAAAAACATGTTTACTTAATCTGGCTGACGCAACAGATCAGAACATGTATCTTAAAATGTTGATGAACTATTTCTTCACATTATAAGCTCAGCAATGCGCACATGGCAGTGAAAATGTTCCATTAGCAGGAAAACACTGCTATGAAAAGTGACTGCAAACGCAATTATGCATTTAATGCTTTTATATGGTGAAAATTATCTTCCCCAAACTTTGAAACTCGGATTAATGAAGATAAGAAGTTCTTTGGTTGCTTTAGTTGTGATACAAACCTTATCAAAACATATAGGCCTATGGCCTATGGCCTAGGCTACATGATTAGAAAAAGTCCCCCCAAAAAGGCATTGTTTCTTATGCTGGGCGTCATTCACAAGTGATAATATATCATTCACAATGCATAGGCTAACATTGTCACTATTCTTGATTTAATCGTATCTTTACATATACTAAATAATATACACTACCAGTCTAATGTTTTAGAACACCTACTCATTCAAAGGTCTTTCATAACTTTTTATTATTTTCTACATTGTAGAATAATAGTGAAGACATCAAAACTGTGGAATAACACATGCAATCATGTAGAAACCAAAAAAGGTGTTAAACAAATCAAAATAGATTTGAGATTCTTCAAATAGCCAACCTTTGCCTTCATAACAGATTTGCACACTCTTGGTATTCTCTCAACCAGCTTAATTTGTGGAATTTCTTTCCTTTTTAATGCGTTTGAGCCAATCTGTTGTGTTGTGACAAGGTAGGGGGTATACAGATGATAGCCCTATTTGGTAAAAAACCAAGTCCATATTATGACAATTTTTGTGCAGTCATAGCCTGACGACTCACACTAAATTATTCCACTGCTCTGTCATTCGCTACGTACTTTAGTCTGAGACTGCCATCATTGGAGTTATTTGTGGCGACAAGGGGCACCACTACCATCAAAACAAAGCAAAGTCCTCAGCGATTGGATCGTCTCTAACCAATCAGAGTATCAAAGCCAATAATACATTTCAAACTGCCACTCTACCCACTTGTGTTCTGGCTCTGGCCCAACCCATTGGTTTCTGGACCAAGTTTCTGGATTCAAGAACTTTGAAAGTTTCTTCAAGTACAGTCACAAAAACCATCGAGCTATGATGAAACTGGCTCTCGTGATGACCGCCACAGGAAAGGAAGACCTAGAGTTACCTCTGCTATGATGAAACTGGCTCTCGTGATGACCGCCACAGGAAAGGAAGACCTAGAGTTACCTCTGCTATGATGAAACTGGCTCTCGTGATGACCGCCACAGGAAAGGAAGACCCAGAGTTACCTCTGCTGCAGAGGATGCATTTGGAGAGTATTCAGAACCCTTCCCATTTTCCACATTTTGTTACTTTATACAGCCTTATTCTAAAATGGATGAAATCATTTTTTTACTCTTCAATCTACACACAATACCTCCATAATGACAAAGCGAAAACAGGTTTTTAGAAATGTCAAATGTATTAAAAACTACAGCAACAAAACAAGGGGAGCTCAAATGAACGTCACTCTGAAAATCAATTCTGCGTCCTTCCTACACATTCTAAATGATTTTGTCTCAGACAGAAAAAAACGAATAACTCATTGGTGCAGGAAGCTCTTAAGAGGAGCAACTTAGGCCAGTCCTCAAAAAAATCTTTCCTCAATGCACCATCACGTAGCATTGGCATTATATTATAGACAGGTATGTGTGTCTTTACAAATAATATCCATTTAATTGAATTTACCACAGGTAGACAGACTCCAATCAAGTTGGAGAAACAACTCAAGGATGATCAATGGAAACAGAATGCAATTTCAAGTCTCATAGCAAAGGGTCTGAATAAGGTATTTCTGTTTTATTTCAAATACATCTGCCAAAATTTCTAAAAACCTGTTTTCACTTTGTCATTATGGGCTATGTGTGCAGAAATAAAATGATTTAATACATTTTAGAATATGGCTGTAACGTAACAAAATGTGGAGAAAGCAAAGGGTTCTGAGTGCTTTCCAAATGCACTGTATATAGCACTGTTGATTTTAAACGTTTAAGTTGAAATGGTGCTGGAATAGAGGAGGCAGTGGCCTGTTGTCTTAGTGCTGACTTGCAGTAACTCAGTGGTTCTAAATCAGTAGGTGTTTCGTAAACTGTTGCGAACAACTTGCTTGACTATGCTGCAGGTCAAATAACTATTTTTTACATGCAATATTTGCTTTGTGGACTTCGGACAGATGTTGCTCTTCGGTTTTGTGTTGAAACAAACATATGTGCAGTTGAATTTCTTCCGCCACTGTTGTCTTTTTGTTTTCACCGCCTTATTGTATATCATGGTGCGGTGGCGTATGAACTAATGGGTTATAGAGCAAACAACGCAATTATCACAATAATATGGCTCTTTTTTTTTGTTTCCTCAGTGATATTACCCACGCACCATTACTGGCAAGCGGTAAACTAAAACCTTATATGACACCAATTTTTGCTTTGTAGCACTTACAGATTAAACATGATGGAGTCTTAAAAGGAGGCCTGGGTAAGGCCAAAATGTCATATGGCAACTTCGAATACATTATTTCTCAACTATGTTTTTATATTAAATTGTCAAATATACTGTATGTCAACAATCTCCCCCCCCCCCCCCCCCAAAAAAAAAGCTCCAAAGGACCTTTCCAAGGAATAAAATCTGTGAGAATCTAAAAGATCATGGTCTTTATTTGTCCTGGTTTCGTGAAGAATCGCTCGTCTAGAAGATGAAACGGCATGACAGACCAATTAAAAATAACTTTGGAACTTGCATCCAGTTCTGAGGGAAAAAGGTGGCATTATCGTCAAATGATAACATTTATTTTTGTTTACACCCCACCCAGAAGTTAAAGGTCTGATGCAGCCTTTTTATCTCAATATCAAATCATTTACGGGTAACAATTAAGTTCCTTACTGTCATTGTTTTCAATTAATATGGTCCAAAATAAACAAAAATAGCTTCTTGGCAAATATACATTTCTCAAGCAAGAACTTTGATAGGACTGTCTGGGAGTGGTGTGAGAGGGGAGAGAAACTGAAAATGACCTGTTATTTGAGATGTTTGGAACTCTTTCTGATAGGTCTGTTAACTAATTTCTCGCCTGGTGAAGTCACCAGGCAGATGTCACCAGGGAGGCCATATCAGGCTGACATTTTAGGTGGTCTTTTCAAACTGCTCTTACACTAAAATGGCATTCTCATTTTCATAATTTCACAGTATTATTCCAACCTCATACTGTGGAAATATACAGTGTATAAAGTACAGCAAAATCGTGTTTTTGACTGCGCTGGACCTTTAAGACCTTGCATCGACGCTACATCAGAACACTTTGTTGAGATGTTGGTGGAAGCAAACATTTCCTCTGTTCCTCCAAGTCTTCAGATTACACAGCTAACATATGTTTAAAAACACTTTGGCATTGTTGTTCAAACGTTAAATGGGTCTATAATCGGGAACATCTGTAGCAGGTTCTTTTGATCCTTTGTCTTCTACTGTATCTCTCGGTAGACAAAGGGTCTTAAATATTCATGAAATGCAAATAAAGCTGCTTACAACATTTATATCAGTCCGCATAAACAGTCAGCAAATGAAGTAGGCGAACAGAACTGTCTGGATCACATCACAGAATGACAACTGGCTTCTTAAAATAAGAACCCATTACCTTGGAAATACTGGGGTCTTTCTGAACCAAATAGTGGGGACCTAAGTACATACTGCTGGAAGCCAAATATTGAATCACATTAATTCCTAGTAGCAGACTAGAAGGCCCACTTACAGTGACTGTAAGAAACAGTCTTCTAACAACATCATTCAGTTTCTCATTGCATGAAAATGGGCCTCGGACTAGATTGACTACTTTCATGAATAGGACATGCAGTAGAACCTGTTTTATGGTTATTTGGCCTCAACCTCAGTAATCCGGTCGTTGTGGCCAGTGATAAAGATAAACCTAACTGCAGGCAATGAATTGAAATGACTCGGGGGAACCGCAGCACTGCTTATGACTACGCAAAACAGACTGCATCAAGTCAGTGGCAGGTGAAATGACTTTTGCTAGTTTAGTTTCTCCGTGTGTGATGGTGCATTGAGGAGAGGTTTTATGAGGACTAGCCTTAATAATAATTTAGAACGCATAGGAAGGTCGCAGAATCGATTTTCAGAGCGACATTCATTTGAGCTACCCTTGTTTTGTTGCTGTAGTTTAATAGGAAAAAAGGCACTAGTGCAAATGGAGGGGTATACTACCACAATCCTTGCTTTTCCATTGACCGACTACACCATAACAATAACTAGTTGCTTGTTTCACAAAAACAGCATTCATGCTTATTCTATGTATCAATTACTCACTGGAGTGTCTTGTTTGATACAAATTTTAAAAAGTCCTATATGATATCACGGGTTCCTCTGAAATGGCACCTTGTTAAGTAAAGTACCTATACTACTGTATAAGGAATGGGGTTCCATATCAGAGTGTTGTTAGGATCTCTTAGCTTCACATGCTCAGTGGGTGCCAGCTAAATCCAGGAGACATAGCATCATGTCAATCAGCCTCTGAATCCTAGTAATAACAGCTATCTACGTCTCACAGCTCCTGTACGTCTCACCCCCTCAACACCTGCTGTCACAGAGAACACTCAAGATGAATGGCTATTCCAGGTCTTCAAGAAGTTTCAGCAAGTTTCTGAAAAACACAGATGAATAGTGATTCTGTTTAATTCGCAGACAGATCTACAGAACCAGTCAAACGTTTGGACACACCTACTCATTCAAGGGTTTTCCTGTATTCTTACCATGTTCTACATTGTAGAATAATAATGAAGACATCAAAACTATGAAATAACACATATGGAATCATGTAGTAACTAAACAAGTGTTAAACAAATCAAAATACATTTTTGATTCGTCGAAGTAGCCACCCTTTGCCTCGATGACATCTTGTCCAAACTTTTGACTGGCACTGTATGTGTGAAAATGCAAGGGCAGGCTGTACCCTAGAGGGACCTGTCAAGACTAAAGGCTCTAGTATTACCTCGGCACTATAAGATTATGATAATCAACTTCTTGCTCACTATAGCTGGCATGTCCATCAAAGAGTGAGAAACAATTAACATGCTCTACTGGGCATAGACTCTTTAACGTGGCTAGCCAATCACATCGATAACAGCAATATTTTTTTTCAGACTGCTGAACACTTGAACTGGACTGACCACCTGCACTGACTCTCTGCACCTTAACACACATGCACTCACACCCACACAATACCCAACAATGAGAATGAAATACAGAAATATCTCATTTACATTAAGTATTCACACCCCTGAGTCAATACATGTTAGAATCTCCTTTGGCAGCGATTACAGCTATGATTCTTTCTGGGTACGTGTCTAAGAGCTTTGCACACCTGGATTGTACAATATTTGCACATTCTTTTTTAAATTCTTCAAGCTCAAGTTGGTTGATGATCATTGCTAGACAACCATTTTCAAGTCTTGCCATAGATTTTCACGCCATAGCTAGGCCACTCGGGAACATTCAATGTCGTCTTGGTAAGCAACTGTATATTACCCCCCTAAAGTCGATTGACGCACAGGCGTGTCAATCCAAGTAACATAATAAAAAAAATCCCAACAAAATACGTCAATTTAAGCTAGAGATATGTTTTGGATGAGTCTCAATCCACCACATCCGGCGCTGTCGTACTTTTGCATCTGCGGTGAAAGGTGGCAGAGCTAGAGTGGTGTTTGTCAGACCATAAGACATCCCGAAAATTGGTCTTCTCAAGAAAATGTCAGAACGGTTTGACCTAGAAAACTATTATGACCCCTCTATGGAAAGACTCTCACAAACATGCTGTTGTTCTCCGTTTGCCTCTATGACTGCCACTAGTGTCACGGGACTGCCTTAAAGTAACCGGTACTGGCTTTAAAAATGTATGGAAGTATGTAGGTTGTTTTATGCAAAAAACGGGTATGTGTAAATTATCCCAAAAAAGGGGATGTGTAAATGTTTTATGTGTGTGTGATATATCAATGAGATATATATATATATATCCTGAGCTTTCATATATCCTTATCTCCTAGATATAGGACAAACACTTCAAAACCTTGTCTTTTTCATCATTTATAAATGTGTTATTCAATGCGTTCCTCTGGGTTATAGTAGTAAAGTCCAAATTCAAAATTTTATCAAATTGTTATATATATATTTATTTATTTGTTTAATACCTAAAAGGGTCCATAGTAGTGTGACCATTTTAAACAATTCCAAACTGTATGTCAGCCTCTTCCTTTTCACTCTGTCATTTAGATTAGTATTGTGGTGTAAATACAATGCTGTTGATCCATCCTCAGTTATCGCCTATCCCAGCCATTAAACTCTGTAACTGTTTTAGAGTCACCGTTGGCCTCATGGTGAAATCCCTAAGCGGTTTCCTTCCTCACCAGCAACTGAGTTAGGAAGGACTCCTGTATCTTTGTAGTGACTTTATACACCATCCAAAGTGTAAATAATAACTTCACCATGCTTTTTTATTTTTACCCATCTACCAATAGGTGCCCTTCTTTGCAAGGCATTGGAAAACCTCCCTGGTCTTTGCGATTTAATCTGTGTGTGAAATTCAATGCTCGACTAAGGGACCTTACAGATAAGGTCAGATTCGTATGTGTGCGGTACAGAGGGAGTTAAACACTATTATTGCACACAGAGTCCATGCAACTTGTGACTTGTTAAGCAAACTTAGTTAGGCTTTCCATAACAAAGGGGTTGAATACTTATTGACTCAAGACATTTCAGCTTTTCATTTTTTATGAATTTGTAAATATGTGTAAAAACATAATTCCAGTTTTGACATTATGAGGTATTATGTGAATGCCAGTGACAAAATCTACCTTCAATTATTTTAAATTCAGGCTGTAACACAACAACATTTGGGAAAAGTCAAGGGGTGGGACTACTTTCTGAAAGCACCTGTATACACTCATTCACACTCATTCACACACACACACCTGCTGCTACCAGACTCTTATTGTGATAGCTAAATACTGCATAATTTAAAGCATGTACGTCCCGTACATACAACTAAGGAAACTTGATCATTTCACCATACTCTATAAGCCACAGAAGGACAATTGTCATTGAATGGGTTAGCATAGTGTAAGTATTATGGAATAGGCCACTTCTTCAACTGAGTAAACCTTTGGTAAACCTTGCAGTAAAATTCTATAAAAATCCTAAACACTGTGTAGCTCTTCCATTGATCTAGAAGAGAAAATGTATTCAGGATTACCTCAGCCGTGCTCAAGGTCCTAAACAATATCATAACCACCATCGATAAAAGACAATACTGTTCAGCCGTCTTCATCGACCTGGCCAAGGCTTTCTACTCTGTCAATCACCGCATTCTTACCGGCAGACTCAACAGCCTTGTTTTCTCAAATGACTGCCTCACCTGGTTCACCAACTACTTCTCAGATAGAGTTCAGTGTGTTAAATCGGAGGGCCTGTTGTCCGGACCTCTGGCAGTCTCTATGGGCATGCCACAGGGTTCAATTCTCGGGCCGACTCTTTTCTCTGTATACCTCAATGATGTCGCTCTTGCTGCTGGTGGTTCTCTGATCCACCTCTATGCAGACGACACCCTTCTGTGTACTTCTGGCCCTTCATTGGACTTCAACCGATCACTGCCCACACCATCCCGCCCGTCTAGCATCACTACTCTGGACGGTTCTGACTTAGAATATGTGGACAACCACAAATACCTAGGTGTCTGTTTAGACTGTAATCTCTCCTTCCAGACTCACAATAAGCATCTCCAATCCAAAATGAAATCTAGAATCGTCTTTCTATTTCACAACAAAGCCTCCTTCACTCATGCTGCCAAACATACCCTCGTAAAACTGACTACCCTACCGATCCTTGACTTCAGCGATGTCATTTACAAAATAGCCTCCAACACTCTACTCAGCAAATTGAATGTAGTCTATCACAGTGCCCCAGTGTCACCAAAGCCCCATAAACTACCCACCACTGCGATCTGTATGCTCTCATTGGCTGGCCCTCGCTTCATATTCGTTGACAAACCCACTGGCTCCAGGTCATCTATAAGTCTTTGCTAGGTAAAGCCCCACCTTATCTCAGCTCACTGGTCACCATAGCAGTACCCACCTGTAGCACACGCTCCAGCAAGAATATTTCACTGGTCATCCCCAAAGCCAACTCCTTGTTTGACCGCCTTTCCTTCCAGTTCTCTGCTGCCAATGACTGGAACGAATTGCAATATCACTGAAGCTGGAGACGTATATCTTCCTCTCTAACTTTAAGCATCAGCTGTCAGAGCAGCTTACTGATCATTGCACCTGTAAATAGCCCATCCAAATACCTAATCTCCATATTGTTGTTTATTTTTTTGCTCCTTTGCACCACAGTATCTCTACTTGTACATCATCTTCTGCACATCTATAACTCTAGTGTTTTAATTGCTAAATTGTAATTATTTCGCCACTATGGCCTATTTGTTGCCTTTCCTCCCTAATCTTACTACATTTGCACACACTGTATATAGATTTTTCTATTGTGTTATTGACTGTTTATCCCATGTGTAACTCTGTTTGTGTAGCACGGCTTTGCTTTATCTTGGCCAGGTCACAGTTGTAAATGAGAACTTGTTTTCAACTGTCCTACCTAGTTACAAGGTACTTCCGCTGTGCGTATTAGGCTCTCACTTGTTACATTTCTCAATGGGCTCCATGCTATTATGTCCACACCGCCGGAGTGTGGACATGATGAATATGATCCAAATTGAAACTAATTTTGATTTGTATTGAGGAGACATCTTCATAAAAATGTCACAGCCATAGCCAATGGGATTTTGTCATTTGAAAGTGTAGTGGATGGCTAAATTAGCATCGCTACGGCCTTCATGAGACTTAAGGTACTGTAACCCACAGACCTACTAATGCTCTGGCCTTTCTGAGTTAGTGGCACTTCTGGTTCTTGAGAATGTTGTGGCATAAGATGGACTATAAGCACTCATACATTGAATACATTGCTGCATAGAGATTACATGATGAGGGACTAACCGACAGCTCTTCAACAACAGCTCTAGGACATACTTGGATTAAACTCAGAAATAACATTATAGTGAAAAGAGGAAGGTCACAAAAGCCAAAGCAAATCGATTTGTGCACAGCAGCCTTCACCTGTGAACTGGCGAGGCGCTCCTCTCCAGACTAGCCCTGCAGACCAGCACAGCTTCAATTTCCCTCCTTTTATTAGCCAAACCCTATGGGGAATATAGATGGAGGAAACAGGACTGAAAGAGTCACCTTACTTGGATGTCAGGGCCACTATTTTGTGTGTTGTATATAATATATAGCAAGTTTGTATGATGGGTGGAGAAAGTTTGGCAATGAAAATTGTGGTTTGTTTTTACTTTAAGGTAAACTTGAATGCTTTCCAAGCGCCATCACATCACGCTCCAGTCTTTAATGGAATTCCGTCCTCATTTACTCAAGGTCAAAGCTCATCCCTCCCACAATCCTTTGCATTGTAAATCTCTCTCTCAAGACCTCGGAGGGCATTTGAATAATCAAAAGTGGTATTTCTCTAAATATTCGTCTATAAACCTTATGACACTGAATACAGATTTTTATAGGGGGGGGGGAATCACATCTATACCAATGAAAACAAACGCATCAACTGAAGTAAATAGGCAATGAATGTAAGAGGGCGCCAGAGAAGGCAGGCGCTTTACGTGCCCCCAACCGATTTGTGTTTTTTGTTTGTTTATTTGTGTTGTTTGTAACTTGTTTTTTTACTTATTTTGTACTTAAATGTTGCCGCTACCGTCTCTTATGACCAAAAATAACTTCTGGACATCAGGATGGCAATTACTCACCACAGACTGGCAGAATCCTTTTTTTCCTTTAACGAGTCTGACAAGGCCGAAGTGAAAACGATATACTGCTTTCTCGGGTACAGGCCCAGATCCCCGTGATTTGCGTGAAAAGGAAGCAGAGAAAAAGGCTGCCTTCTGAGAATTCGTAGGAGATTGAATAAACCCAAACTTCCTTCCATTCTGCTAGCAAACGGGCAATCTTTGGACAATAAAATAGATGACCTACGCAGAAGATTAAACTACCAACGGGACATTCAAAACTGTAATACCTTATGCTTCACAGAGACGTGGCTGAACGACGACACAGCTGGCTGGTTATACGCTGCACCGGCAGGACAGAACAGCAGCGTCTGGTAAGACAAGGGGCAGCGGACTATGTATTTTTGTAAATATCAGCATGTTAAATGTACAACCAGAGGGGAAAAACTCTGGACCCCCTTTACTCCACACACAGAGATGCATACAAAGCTCTCCCTCGCCCTCCATTTGGAAACGCTGATCATAATTCTATCCTCCTGATTCCTGCTTACAAGCAAAAATTAAAGCAGGAAGCACCAGTGACTAGATCAAGAAAATAGTGGTCAAATGAAGCAGATGCTAAGCTACAGGACTGTTTTGCTAGCACAGACTGGAATATGTTCCGGGATTCCTCCGATGGCATTGTGGAGTACACCACATCTGTCATTGGCTTCATCAATAAGTACATCGATGACCTCGTCCCCACAGTGACCGTACGTACATACCCCAACCAGAAGCCATGGATTACAGGCGACACCTGCACTGAACTAAAGGCTAGAGCTGCCGCTTTCATGGAGCGGGACTCTTACCCGGAAGCCTATAAGAAATCCCACTATGCTCTCTGACAAACCATCAAACAGGCAAAGCTTCAATACAGGACTAAGATCGAATCATACTACACCTGCTCTGATGCTCGTCGGATGTGGCAGGGCTTGCAAACCATTACAGTCTACAAAAGGGAAGCACAGCCGAGAGCAGCCCAGTGACACGAGCCTACCATACGAGCTAAACTACTCTTATTCTCGCTTCGAGACAAATAACACTTAAACATCCATGAGAGCACCAGCTGTTCTGGAAGACTGTGTGATCACGCTCTCCGCAGCCGATGTGAACAAGACCTTTAAACAGGTCAAAATTCACAAGGCCGCAGGGCCAGGATTATTCAAATGCTGGCAACTGCTCGGCGTCGAACCGCAAGGGTAGTGCAGATGGCAGAGGGTAGTGCGGATGGCCCAGTACATCACTAGGGCCAAGCTTCCTGCCATCCAGGACCTCTATACCAGGCGGTGTCAGAGGAAGGCCCCAAAAATTGTACGGCAAGCGGTACCAGAGCGCCAAGTCTAGGTCCAAGAGGGTTCTAAACAGCTTCTACCCACAAGTCATAAGACTCGTGAACATCTAATCAAATGGCTACCCAGACTATTTGCATTGCCCCCCCGCTCTTTTACACCGCAGCTACTCTCTGTTGTTACCTTCTATGCATAGTCACTTTAATAACTCTAGCTACATATACATATTACCTCAACTAACCGGTGCCCCCTGCACATTGACCCGGTTACTCCCATGTTTATAGTCTCGCCATTGTTATTTTACTGCTGCTCTTAAATGACTTGTTACTTTTATTTCTTATTCTTATCTGTATTTTTTTAACTGCATTGTTGATTAGGGGCTCGTAAGTAAGCATTTCACTGTTATATTCCGCGCATGTGACTAATAACATTTGATTTGAAATGAAGTAAATCATTTCATAATTAATCATGACTGACTCCCATGAGTTATGCACAGTTCTGAGCATAATCAGTGTTTTTGCAATACAGCAGGTTATCAACAGAGCTGTTCCCCCATGGAGGGTTAATGGCTAAGGTTTGTTGGGTGGGGATGGATGTAATGTAGCACTCGGCTCACTGCTGCACCAGTACAGTACGTAGTTCTTCTGACATCCAGACCAACAGTGACAAATGCTTTTCTTCACAGGGGGTGCATGATGTTGGTACAGTGTGCTGATTCTCTCACTCCATTAAAAACACAGCAATACCTGATTTCTGGTGTGTGTTTGATATTGTTTGTTTGCCTGGTGTTTTGTGCTTCAACACAATCATTCATGATCAGATATGGTGACTGAGAATGAATGTGTAATTGCACAGGTGCGTTCAACCACCAGCCCCAATGAAATGTGCATTCACAAAGATGTGCTTAAGTGGGAACTACCCTAACCCGCTTTTTTTTTCATGGCAAGTGTTTTCAATCAAGCATTACAATAGCAATTACCCATTATTTGCTTTTTCCAAGGCATAGAGTGTTGCTTGGCAACAAACATGGAAATAAAGATGTTTCCATTTCATACAAAAAAAAGGAACAAGCAATTGAAACGACAGTTGACTACTTCACGACCAATGAAGGACTTCAGTTAAATGTCACCAGAATACCAAATCATAGTCCCGGATTAATCATATAAACCCACAGCGATGTGCCAAGCCATGTGCCAAGTTACCCTTTCAAGTTCTACAGAGAGCACAATGTTAACACGTTCAAGACACACAATTCCTTCTGGATGACCACAAGCAGTTGGTTCACATGAACGGCACTTGAACTCACTTGTCAATGGTCAAACATTACATGGGTGAGTTTGCACATCTCTTGCCATAATCTGTGAAAGTGATGAGTGATACAATTGATATTAAATATTTCAGTGTGAGAAAAGGAACCCAACCGGGCCAACATTAGGATAAGCATACCACTTGCTGCCTTCTCTTCTGATATGCTAGATAGTTTGGTGGTAAATTACTGTCAATATAAAGTGTCTACTCATTCTTGCAAACCTCATGAAAACTACACACTGTATAATTGGTGTACTTACTGAGAGTCAAATCCCAAATTTACTTTTGACCATTAGCATAAAAATGGCTTAGAGGGATTCAACAAATAACGGACAAGGTTATAGACCAGGTTACTCTCAAACAAAGAGAGAATTCATATTCCCATCCATTGCTGTCAAGCACTCACGATAGGAGAATAAATGCTATGAGCGAAAGAGTGTTCTAATAAACCTTCAAAACATGTGTTTGTTGCTCTGCAATCAAATAGCTTCAAGACTATTTGACTAAAATCTTTCTCTGCTACATTTTGCAGCACTACTTGAAATGTATTGGAATGGTACCAGTATTAATGTAAGCCAGTCCTAATCGTTAAAGCTCTTGCAGGTGCATTTGATGGTATTTTTGTCAAAATAACAGTACAAAGCAATCCAATAAGGAGGGCCTTGCCTGGGGAAAAGTGCCAGTTATAAATCAAATTTTATATGTCACATACACATGGTTAGCAGATGTTAATGCGAGTGTCGCGAAATGCTTGTGCTTCTTGTTCCGACAATGCAGTAATAACCCTCGAGTAATCTAGCCTAACAATTCCACAACTACTACCTTATACACAAGTGTAAAGGGCTAAAGAATATGTACATAAAGATATATGAATGAGTGATGGTACAGAACGGCATAGGCAAGATGCAGTAGATGGCATTGAGTACAGTATATACATATGAGATGAGTAATGTAGGGTATATAAACATAAAGTGGCATAGTTTAAAGTGGCTAGTGATACATGTTGTAACGATTGTCTTCCTCTTCTGATGAGGAATAGGATGGATCGGACCAATGCGCAGCGTGGTAAGTGTTCATGTTATTTATTAGAACAGAAACACTAAACAAAATAACAAAGAGAGTGAAACAAAAACGAAACAGTTCTGTATGGTGAAACACAGAAAACAACTACCCACTCCATAGTGGGAAAACAGGCTGCCTAAGTATGGTTCTCAATCAGAGACAACGATTAACAGCTACCTCTGATTGGGAACCATACCAGACCAAAACCAGAAATACAAAACATAGAAGAAAAAAAACAGAATGCCCACCCCAACTCACACCCTGACCAAACTAAAATAGAGACATAACAAAGGAACTAAGGTCAGGACGTGACACATGTATTACATAAAGATGGCAAGATGCAGTAGTTGATATAGAGTACAGTATATACATATGAGATGAGTAATGTAGGGTATGTAAACATTATATTAAGTGGCATTGTTTAAAGTGGCTAGTGATACATTTTTACATCAATTTCCATCAATTTCCATTATTAAAGTGGCTGGAGCTGAGTCAGTATGTTGGCAGCAGCCACTCAATGTTAGTGGTGGCTGTTCAACAGTCTGATGGCCTTGAGATAGGAGCTGTTTTTCAGTCTCTCGGTCCCTGCTTTAAAGCACCTGTACTGACCTCGCCTTCTGGATGATAGTGGGGTGAACAGGCAGTGGCTCGGGTAGTTGTTGTCCTTGATGATCTTTACGGCCTTCCTGTGACATCGGGTGGTGTAGGTGTCCTGGAGGGCAGGTAGTTTGCCCCCGGTGATGCGTTGTGCAGACCTCACTACCCTCTGGAGAGCCTTATGGCCGTGGGCGGAACAGTTGTCGTACCAGGCGGTGATACAGCCCGACATGATGCTCTCGATTGTGCATCTGTAGAAGTTTGTGAGTGCTTTTGGTGACAAGCCAAATTTCTTCAGCCTCCTGGGGTTGAAGAGGCGCTGCTGCGCCTTCTTCACAATGCTGTCTGCGTGGGTGGACCAATTCAGTTTGTCCGTGATGTGTATGCTGAGGAACTTAAAACTTAATACCCTTTCCACTACTGTCCTGTCGATGTGGATAGGTGGGTGCTCCCTCTGCGGTTTCCTGAAGTCCACAATCATCTCCTTTGTTTTGTTGACGTTGAGTGTGAGGTTATTTTCCTGACACCACACTCCGAGGGCCCTCACCTCCTCCATGTAGGCCATCTCGTCGTTGTTCAGCTACTTAGTTTTTATTTGTAAATATTTTAATTTGACCATCAATATGAGAGGTTTTTAACAGGACGAATAGGCACAGTACTAAATTGCAACCATTTAAGTTTAAAACTTGTGCAGCTTATTGTAGCCTAGCAATGTACTATAGATCAAAACTATTGGGTGAGAAACTGAGAATTTCCCTGAACCAACACCTCACATCACCACCCTATTCACATTATCTTAAAGTACTAACAATGTAGATGTCAGTTTAAAACCCTATGCTTGGGTCTACTGTATATACAGCTACTGGGTCTACTGTGTATATACAGCTCCTGGGTCTACTGTATATACAGCTACTGGGTCTACTGAATGTACAGCTCCTGGGTCTACTGTGTATATACAGCACTGGGTCTACTGTATATACAGCTTCTGGGTCTACTGTGTATACAGCTACTGGGTCTACTGTGTATATACAGCTACTGGGTCTACTGAATGTACAGCTACTGGGTCTACTGAATGTACAGCTACTGGGTCTACTGAATGTACAGCTACTGGGTCTACTGAATGTACAGCTCCTGGGTCTACTGTATATACAGCTACTGGGTCTACTGTATATACAGTGTCGTGTCTTTACTATCATTAAACTGAAGACATAGTTTTTATCAAAGATTCTCTGTAATTAGTATTACGCGATCAACTGATTAATCACGTAACTAATTAACTAGGAAGTCGGGGCACCAAGGAAAAATATTCAGATGACAAAGTTATAATTTCCTAAAATAACTTTTTAGATATTTTATCTGATCAATTAGTCTTCGAATTAATGAATTATTTACTTTACCTCACGTTAGTCTCATTCCAAATGTCGTAAATTGTTGGTTATCTGCACGAACCCAGTCTTCACTATGAGTCATCCATACATCAATTGTCTTAAATCATTTATTTATTACTAAGTAATTCACAGAAATGCATAAACAAACAGTAAATATGGTTACAAGAAATTATAGGAGAATGTGCCCTAGTGGGCTAAACCGGCATGGCGGCTTGTTAGACAAAAGAGAAGTGGGAGTCGACTAAGAAGTCACTACAGAGTGATAATTATAACAATTGAAATATTAATATTTTGCACATGAACACTCACTCATTCGGGAACAATTGCAATCAATATATATATATTTACGCACAGTGTGTCGTCTTGATCGCTGGTGAAAAGTTTTTCTTTTGAAGAATTGTCCGTCTCTCTCTAGCTCTCTCTCGGTTGTGGTTAGAGTGGATTGTTCAGAGTGACATTCATTAGTTTCATTATAGAATGGATGTTTCAGTGGTTGTCGTTCTTCGCGTTCAATGATGCCGAATTCCTAGCTACAGCTTAGTAAGTAATATCAAAGACTTGTTCTTATTCTGTCGGTATCGATAGTCTAAGAGTTTAACCATGTGGTATGGTTAAAAGATTCAGCAATGGTCCTTTGTCCTCCCCTAATGGAGAAAAACATGGTCTGCAACCTTTAGCCGTCTCGTAATTGAGGTAACCTCGGTCTGCTGATCGAAAACCCGAGTGGGGGTTTTATTCAGAAGGGCCGAAAAAGGGATGTCCCAGGAGGCCTGACCCTAACTGGGCTCAGGGGCGGTCCAGGATGTCTGGCCCTAACTGGGCTCAGGGGCGGTCCTCTGATTTTAGTTCAAATCAAAAGGGAATTGTATTTTTCTTCATTAAACAGTCCAAAATCATATTGCACAATTATACAAACAGTATCATCCTCACTCATTCATCTTATACAACAATTAGATGTAAACCTCATATCTGAAGCTATTACATAAACAGTGTTATGGTAATGGGGCCACACCGTCTCCCATGAGCTTCCCCAAGTTGTAACAAACGGACCAGTTCATAGCTGGATTCTACACCGATCTTTTATACTTTCTCCGGAACATGAAATTTGTTCGTACCTCAAGTTCTGTGAGGTGGAAGGATTTCCTTTGTTCTCTATGAAAATGTACTCTCTCTATACTGTGTGTCCATGAGGAGATCCTCAGGAATTTACGACGTCTCTCTGACCACAGCAACCTAGTTGGAGGCAAGGGGGAGGCAGGGAGAGGGGGATGGGGCTTGCTATACCCAAAGAGGCCAGCGTCATGACAACAGCTCCATGGTCTACTGTATATACAGCCATTGGGTCTACTGTATATAGAGATACTGGGTCTACTGTATATACAGCTACTGGGTCTACTGTATATACAGCTACTGGGTCTACTGTATATACAGCTACTGGGTCTACTATATATACAGATCCACAGTCTGCTGTATATACAGCTACTGGGCCTACTGTAAATACAACTACTGGGTCTACAGCTCTATTATATCATCTGGCCTGATATAGAGGGTTTCTGTTTCAACTCCTCATTCAGTTCTCCCTCAGATGCATAGAGGGGCAGCACCAACACAACATAAATCAATAAGGAACCATACTATTACATTTCTGTAGCACTATGATTATCCTAAATCCAGGTAATAATATGCAGGCATCATCGAGAAATGATATAAAATCATTTTAGGCCCCAAATTGTAAGCTAAGCTTTTTCAATTTAATTTCCTTTTCCATCACCCATCTCATCGCTGTCTCCATTTCCGGACCATCTGATGGTACTAAAAGTATCATCTGGTGAGATCTCAGCTTTATTTTGACTTAAATGGGTGCTTATATTTGGCCTAAAATAATAAATGAAATTTAGGACACCTCAAGTCATGAGCTTACTGACTTGGGGTGAGAGTTATTTTCATTCACACCGGATCAAAATAAACTCCTTTGAGAACTGTGTTCAATAGAAGAACTTAGTCCCATCATTTTAAAAAAAAGGAACAAAGTAGTACCCGTGTTATTGGTAGGCGGTATAGGATAATGGAATGTGACGGAATATCAATACAAGCAAGATTGAAATACAATGCGTCATAGTAACAGTGGAAAGGGATTTTTAACTCGCAGACATTCTGCTATATCTCGTTGTATTTTTTTGGCTGTATTTTGTAAAGTTGGTCCTATGTGTGATGAGGCATTTTAAATGCAAAAAACATTTCCAATGTAATGAATCACAAATCCTTATTTTCATACATACAGTGGGACCTGAAATTATTGACACCCTGGATGAAGATGAGCAAAAATGACTGTATAAAATAAATAACTGAAATACTGAGTTACACTGAGGGTACAAAACAATAGGAACACCTTCCTAATACTGAGTTGCACCCCCTTTAGGTGTCAAAAGCATTCCACAGGGATCCTGGCCCATGCTGACTCCCATGCTTCCCACAGTTGTATCAAGTTGGCTGTACGCCCTTTGGATGGTGGACCATTCATGATACACATGAAAATAGAGCACTTTTGGCTGAGGTCCTTAATGATCTTCTTGGCCTTCCTTTGACACCGAGTGCTTATACATGTCCTGGAGAGCAGGCACCCAGAAACAATGCCTCCATGCCTCCCAACCCTAATTCTATTATAATAACTTCCAATAGTAATTGTATCCACTGGTTAAATGGGAAGGAGTGAGGTGGCTGCCATCTTGGGCCAGTAATCTTTTCTGATTGAGAGATTCAAAGGCCTATCACTGTTAAGAAACATAATAGATGCATAGCATTGCATTTTTAAATTCATACACTTTGAAATTAATTTTGTAACTTTGCCCTAGAAGCATTTAACTGCAGGGCACTCCCACATCATATTAAATCATGTGCCTATCTGATTTAGGTTACACAGTGAACCGTTGGGGCCAATTTCATTATAAAATGTTTCCTTGGTGTTAAATACAGTCTGTGAACAAACTTAAAATGTATATGTTAATTGTTCGGATTACGGGATGCTAAGGTAATATTTGTCCATATTCTGCTCCAGTTAAAGGGTTGTTCAGAGTCAATTAGACGTTTTTAAGGGCTAGCTCAGAATGAGCTTTCTAAAATATATATAGATATATATATATATATATATATATAGATAGATAGATAGATAGATAGATAGATAGATAGATAGATAGATAGATAGATAGATAGATAGATAGATAGATAGATAGAGATCAGTCCTTTCGGGAGCCCAGTTCAATTATTTCTAAATCATATCATTGGATGGTTCGGTAGTTGGGTTTCCAAAGGAACTTCATAGGTCAGCTATCTTGTAAATAAGGAATGGTAATGTGCATCTTTCAAATCTTGGAATGTTCTCAAACCATTACTGTCCATGATATCGGTAAGGGCACGGATTCCACATTTGGACCATTGCGGGGATGCAAAAGGCCGCCCCCCAGATCGTAAGGCTTTATTGTGAAAAATTGGAGTATGGGTATGCCATTTTCATTCCCAGGACAAAAGCGTAGTTTACATTGGGGGGGGGAGGGTTTCGTTGAAGGAGAGGTTATTTTCCTGCCTCAACTCCAGCAAGGCTCCAACCTCTGAAACCCATTGAAAACCTGTGGTTTGAAGCACAGACTAAAGAATATCAAGGATCTGGAAGGATTCTATATGGAGGAATGGTCTAATGTCCCTCCCAATGTGTTCTCCCACTCATAAAACATTTTAGAAAAAGGCTCAGTGCCATTATCCACGCAAGGTGAGGTATTGAAAAGTATCAGTAATCTTTATCAAGGATGTCAATACTTTTGGACCCTGCTATATGTATCACATGTACCAGAGTAGCTGTCATCAATGACAAAACATTTTTAAGTAAAATAATGCTCATCTTGGTCACAGTGTAAATGTTTTTACATCAGAATTTCTCAAACAAATATTCCATAAATCATTTAGCCAGTTGTCAAAAAGTACATAATAATCACCACTTACTATTGGTTAGGTTACACAACTACAAAATACCCAATGGCAATGCTATTGGGAGTTGCTGCCAAGGGCACATGCACTATTTAATCCAATATCTACATTGTTATGAGCTCCTCTGTAGTTCAGTTGGTAGAGCATGACACTTGCAACACCAGGATAGTGGGTTTGATTGCCGGGATCACCCATACGTAAAATGTATGCACACATGACTCTAAGTTGCTTTGGATAAAAGTGTCTGCTACTTTGCATATATACGGTGCATTTGGAAAGTAATCAGACCCCTTGAATTTTTCCACATTTTGCAACTGTACAGCCTTATTATAAAATTGATTAAATAATTTCCCCCCCCCTCATCAATCTACACACAATACCCAATAATGACAAAGCAAAAACACATTTAGACTTTTTGCAAATATATTAAAACATTTACATAAGTATTTAAACACTTTACTCTGTACTTTGTTGAAGCACCTTTGGCAGCGAATACAGCCTAGAATCTTCTTGGATATGACGCTACAAGCTTGGCACACCTGTCTTTGGGGAGTTTCTCCCATTCTTCTCTACAGATCCTCTCAAGCTCTGTCAGGTTGGATGAGGAGCGTCGCTGCAATTTTCAGGTCTTTCCAGAAATGTTAGATTGGGTTCAAGTCCGGGCTCTTGCTGTGCCACTCAAGGACATTCAGAGACTTGTCCTGAAACCACTCCTGTGTTTTATTGGCTGTATGCTTAGGGTTGTTGTTCTGTTGGTAGATGAACCTTCGCCCCAGTCTGAGGTCCTGAGCACTCTGAAGCAGGTTTTCATCAAGAATCTCTCTGTACTTTGCTCCGTTCATCTTTTTCCTTCGATACTGACTACTCTCCCAGTCCCTGAAAAACATCTCTACAGCATGATGCTGCCACCACCATGCTTCACTGTAGGGATGGTGCCATGTTTCCTCCAGATGTGACGCTTGGCATTCAGGCCAAAAACTTCAATCTTGGTTTCTTCAGACCAGATGATCTTGTTTCTCATGGCCTGAGAATCTTTAGGTGCCTTTTACTGAGGAGTGGCTTCCGTCTGGCCACTCTACTATAAAGGTTGTCTGATTGGTGGAGTGCTGCAGAGATGGTTGTCCTTCTGGAAGGTTCTCCCATCTCCACAGAGGAACTCAAGAGCTCTGTCAGAGTGACCATTGGGTTCTTGGTCACTTCCCTGACCAAGGCCCTTCTCCCCCGATTGCTCAGTTTGGCCTGGGGGCCAGCTCTAAGAAGAGTCTTGGTGGTTCCTAACTTCTTCCATTTAAGAGCGATGGAGGCCACTGAGTTCTTGGGGACCTTCAATGCTGTAGACATTTTCTGCTACCCTTCCCCAGATCTGTTCCTCGACACAATCCTTTCTCTGAGCTTTGTGGACAATTCCTCTGACCTCATGGCTTGGTTTTTGCTCTGACATGACACTGTCAACTGTGGGACCTTACATTGACAGGTGTGTGCCTCATATTCAATCAATTGAATTAGGTGGACTACAATCAAGTTGTAGAAACATCAAGGATTATCAATGGAAACAGGATGCACCTGAGCTCAATTTTAAGTCTCATAGCAAAGGGTCTGAATACGTATGTAAATAAGGTATTTCTAAAAACCTCTTTTCGCTTTGTCATGTGTTATTGTGTGTAAATAAAATTAAAATAATCCATTTTAGAATATGGCTGTAACAATATGTGGAGAAAGGGAAGGGTTCTGAATGCTTTACAAATGCACTGTATATAGCACTGTTGATTTGAGGATGTTTAAACGTTTAAGTTTAAATGGTGCTGGAATAGAGGAGGCAGTGCTCCTGTTGTCTTATTGCTGACTTGCAGTAACTCAGTGGTTCTGAATCAGTAGTTGTTTAGTAAACCGTTGAAAACAACTTGCTTGACCATGCTGCAGATCATGTAATTGTTATTTACATGCAATATCTGCTTTGTGGACTTCACCAGAAAGATTAAAAATACTGTTTTCATTTGGTCATTATGGGGTAATGTGTGTAGATTGATACTCTGCACCTCATGGGCAGAGTATTTTAAGCAATTTCTGTATCACTGCCCAAGGTTTCAGTGTTTCCTGCTTTTAAAATATATGGGAAAAGTGATGTATCCTTCCTTCCCTTCACAGAAACCACAGCTTAAAGGAATGAAAGATACTGTCTGCAAGGCATCCATCTTCCACTCACCTTGTTGTTTACCGAGGCCACTAGAGTTGCCTGAACTACAACCAATGATTCTCTCACAGTAGCCTACCATGTACAAAATAATAGCATTTACACCTAGCCATTGTTAAATTATCTATACGATGTTATCGATGTGACCATCATGTCCAATTCTGGATTCCCCTTTAGGCTTTGGATCACCTTTAAACGTGTACAACTTTCAGCACAGCGACACCCCGGCAGGTCCAGTGTGAATTCACTGTACCTTGTCTGTAACACGAGCGTCAAAGTGTTGGTTTCATTCTAAAGTTACTGTGACAATCCATTTCTACACTCAACAGTAGCCTTATGTGGATCTTGAGAGCACAATAGGTCAACGCAAAAACTCATTTGTCCACTTCCGCCTCTATGGGGAGGGCAAATGAGTTCAAAGTTCCCTGAATAAAGATTTGAGGTATTCCTCTCAAGCCTCAATTAACATAGAAACTGCATAGCTAAAACCATTGAAATCCAAACTCTGTTAAGTCTGGAAAAGAACACAGCATAAACCCAGAGAGATGACGCACAACAAACCCCAAACCGGATAACCAGACATGATTTGAAGAGACTCACGGTACTGAAGTTCCATGGGTAACACTCCGATCCCCGGAACGTGCACTGCAGCAGCATGTCACTGATATCGTGGCCCGTGCGGTTGTAGAAGTCTGTCATGTTGAACTGCTTGGGCTTGAAGTTGAGGAAGTTGGCCTTATCCTTGAGGGCAGCCAGCACCTCAGGCTCAGCCAGGTGAGTGTTGGCTATCTGGTAGTTGGAGTTCAGGAGGGCCAGGAGCTCCCCCACGTGATACAGGTCGTTCCTGGTGATCTTGGAGAAGCGGAACTCGTTGAGGTTGCAGAAGGTCACAGCAGGGAAGGTGAGGTTGGGTGCTGCCACCTCATCCAGTTTGGTGACGTGGGGATACTCAAAGTAGTAGGAGACGCGGTCCATGCACACCAGCATAAGCAAGGCCAACGAGCCCAGGAAGGAGAGCGTCCACAGGAAGCGGCGAAACGTCATGTGCCCGTAGGCAAAGATGTGGCTCATGCCATGTAGAGTGGACATGTTGGCGAAGGCTTGCAGGTTGGAAGGCCGGATGCTCTCGATGCTTTCCTCCGAGTCCCCCTTCATGGTTGCAGTTTGGGTGAGTGATCCTCAACAAGAACTTCAGGTTAGAGAGACTTGCTTAGCAACAGAATGTAGCACAAACCAACCAGTCGCCAATGCTTTGGCTCCGCAGCCTGTGGCTTTTATTCCAACAATAAGCGGCAAGCGGAAAATTCTAACCGCTATCTTAAAATGGTTGGCAGATGCTTTTAAAATGTCTCTTCCAGTGGGTGTCAGTTCTTCCATGTAAGTCCCAGGTCCCCCCTTTTCTTTCAGGCTCCTCTTCTATTCTCTCTCTCTCTCTGTGGCGCTCTCTCTCTCTCTCTCGCTCCCGCTCAGCTGTCTTTGTAGCAGAACCAAACAATGAGCTCCAGAAACACCCACTTTTACCCAAAAGGGAATGCCTTCTGAGCAGTGTGAAATGGACAATGAAAAGAACAACCGGGAGAAAACAGCAGACGGGCGTGAGGGAGAGGAGAGGGAGAGATGGGGATTGGTAATGAAAAGGCTGCGTAGGGCTGAAGAGGGGTTCAGCCTCAACAGTCAATGGGACCCTTCCTCCTCCAATTGGCATGAACGCCACTACATCGCAGTGATAATGGGATGCAATGAATTTGTGAATGGGGGGAAAGAATAGAGAGAGAGAGAGAGAGAGAGAGAGAGAGAGAGAGCGATGGCCCCCTATCCCTCACTGCCACCTTCCTTTTCTTTCTTTTCTCTCTCTGTCACTCTCTTCTCTCTTTTCCCCAGATGAAAATGATGAGGGGGGTCATTGACTTCCCACTAACCCACCTCTCCTGTGTGGTTTACAGACAAGCCCAGTGTTTGTAGGTAGCCTCCACGGTATCTACCTTGTTCCGCTCTCATCCACAATTAGCAGGGAAGCCCATGCACCTCTTGATGCCAGTCTAGCATCTAAAACCTGCTCAACACCACTAGCTTTTCTCCCGATCTCAACACACAGGTTTATATTCTGCGGTCTGCCAGCCTTTTCCTCTCTTTCCCGAGCTCGCTTGCTTGCTGCTGTTGCTCCCTCCCACCACTCTCTCTCTCTCTCGCTCTCTTTCTCCCCCCGCCCCCGCTCCCTACCTCTTTAGTAGTCAGGATTCATCCTTCTGCCGAATGGCTGCTTTGGCTGAGTTTCTGTGTGCACAGGGGGAGTCTCTCACTCTGTGCTGCTGCTAACTTCACTGTGTTATGGTTTTCTAATGCGTTCTAACAGTCTGCGTTTGTCATCTGTGATCAAGTGATAGCTCCTACTGTGTTATGGGAATGCCACAGGTTGCATGTTGATATGGATGTAAAATGCATAACCACAAAGAGAATGAATTATCTGTAGTGGGGATGTGGTTGCAAGAGCCTAAATCTTTACAAGGCGAATGTAAATGTGTCTCGATTTGATAATTTTCACTTACGAGTCAAACAAACGATCCACACATTGAAGTACTGAATCCATTGATCTTCTTCTGGTTAAAATAGTATTTTGGTCTCTTCTTATAATAGGATAGCGAACCAAACACATTGGTTGCCATTTACTTTCTGTTACACTCTTAGAAAAAAAGGGTTCCAAAAGAGTTATTCGGCTGTCCCCATAGGAGAACCCTTTTTGGTTCCAGGTAGAACTTTTTGGGGTTCCATGTAGTACACTCTATGGAAAGGGTTCTGCATGGAACCAAAAAGGGTTATTTTGGGGACAGCCGATGAACCCTTTTAGGTTCTAGATAGCACTTTTTTTTCTAAAGTGTAGACATAGGTTAGTATTGAAGTGTCCTATATCCCCAGAGCTCATTGTCACCTTCGGGCCAAGGAACCAACCAACCCCTGGAGGTGTCATTCTCTGTTGATTGTTTCACTAAATGTGATCTAGGGTTTCCAGGCTTTACCAATAATAATGGGCTCAGCCTTTTCATTAAGGTTGAAACTCCACCTTATCCTAAAGAGAAACCTTTTATTTATTTTAAGAGCAAACAAGATTAACACTCATTGACTCGCCCTGAGAAGCCTCATTATCATAACAATAGAAACATTACCAAGGATATGACTGCAACCCGGGAGGATAAAATCAATATCGCGTCCTGCTAACCAAGAGCTCACACTCACAGCATAGCAACCAACCCTTGCCCAGTGGCGATACTAACGTTGTCTGTTGTGTGATTTGAGATCATTCTAAAAATACTCGTCCATCAACTTGTGGAAGAAAGCAATGTCAAACTGATATTGGCGTCATAGAAATGGCTAACTGGAAACACTCAGTGAAGGAGACAACATGATCCGTGCACAGCAAATATGCGGGTGTTAAAATCTCAGTGTTGATGAGAAAAGTTTTGTGAGTGCTATATCTGAGAGTCGATTCTAGTGGGTTTAACGCCAGTGGGATTTACATTTACACCAGTGCTGTTGTTACTCGAATGTGTTGAGTTAATTTCCATTAATTACCTGAATAAAAGACACGGGAGGGGCCACATCGTATTTCACATTTTTAGAATAGTTTGCTTTAATATCTATGTTTTTCCTTGCACATTGATTGATCTAAAATAAATAACGGACATTTTTCTAAACTAATCCAATCTGTAATTGGTTGGACTTATTGCACCTGTCACTGAGATGGCCATTCCAGTTAAGATGGATTAGGTAGACATGTTTGACAAGTTCTTCACCATGGCAATCATTCTGAATGCGGATTGTGGGTGATAAAACGTTTAAATGGTTGAAAAGCCTCCCTATGGCTGGATTTTAATAGGAATTTCAAATGACTTCACAAGCCAGCAAATTGTGACTTGCAGGTCTGATATGGCCCATGAGCCACGATTTTCAGACCACAATGTTGGGGGAAAACTAGGCCATAACTAAAGACTGAAAAGTATAATATATGGTCACAAAGGGTTTACTTTTAAAGTTAAACACATTCACTTAGGCAGTCACTTGGTGAAGGCCTCAGGACAGAAAATTAATCAATGGAAAAAACATGTCTCTCTCACTAACAAATACAGTCATGGGTGGGTAAGTCGAAAGGCACCCTGGGAAATATGCAAATAAGGCTTTACACCCTACATGTGTTGTTCCCTAACATGCTGACCACACCGCTCATGTCGCGTGCGCAAGCGTTGCAAAATAAATGTAAACATGCATGTTATTCAATTATTGCACCAACACTGCTCGCGCTCGCCAACGAGCATCTGCGTTGCCAAGCGCTAAAATAAAAGTCAGTTCAATTTGTGACGCTGAACGCGGTGCAAGTCATGCCTCTCCCATCTCCTCTTTGGTTTATAGAAGCAGGTACCCACGTGCAATCTCCTCATTGGTTATACCCACGTGGGTGATTGAAATATGAACTGAGTTCGGTCGGTCGTCGTGGTAACTATGAAAGTTAGATGCAAATCGCCATATAAAGTCCAAAGAAGAAAAAGCCTGGAAGTAGGTCTACTACCGATGCAGAAGCTTTAACTGCTGGCTACTGTTTCTACTGTGGTGTAGCCCAATGAGACAAGGTCACAAGTGTTTCCCTCAAAGCTGTCTGGGTTTAAACATCTTCTATTGTACAGAAAGTGAATAGCTTAATCAATTGATAGTGACAGAATTAGATTACTTTCCGAGCAAAGTACATGTTTTGTTTCCTCTGCTATAGAAGGTTGTAGATCAGCCTCAATGACAAAGAAACAAACCAATGCTATCCCCATATGCATTGTTTCTAGAACAAAGCGTTGCGGACCAAAGTGCTGTTAAATATCACTTTATATTACCAGATCTGTTTTATTTTCTTCAAGCTAATAATGGGTAGGCCTGTGCTTTTTGCCATTTTCTTTAATAAAAGGTAGGCCTATGGCACACCTCAATTCGAGTCCTGGTTTTAACTTAGCCTACCTCCAGTGAAGGGCTGTTATTTAAAGAGTGCATGGTGGGTGGAGGAATTGGCCAACAAATCTATGTACATAGCAGAATATAGCCTACTTTTGACTGTCTAACAGGTAAACCTACCTCTTATTTCTTATCGAGGAAGAAATTGTTGTAATTAAAATTAAGACATTGAGCCTCCCGAGTGGCACAGCGGTCTAAGGCACTGCATTGCAGTTCTAGAGGCATCACTACAGACCCGGGCTCGATCCCAGGCTGTGTCGCAGCCGGCCGTGACTGGTAGACCAATGAGGCTGCATACAATTGGCCCAGTGTCATCTGGGTTGGGGGAGGGTTTGGTCAGCCGAGATGTCCTTGTCCTATCGCGCTCTAGCGACGCCTTGTGGCAGGCAGGTTGCATGCACCATGACATCAGTCGCCAGCTGTAAGGTGTTTCCTCTGACACATTGGTGCGGCTGTTGAGCGGGTTAAGCAAGCAGTGTGTCAAGAACCAGTGCGGCTTGGCGGGGTCGTGTTTCGGAGGACGAATGGCTCTTGACCTTCGCCTCTCCCGAGTCCGTACTGGAGTTGCAGCGATGGGACAAGACTGTAACAACCATTTGGATATCACGGAAAAACGACATATTAAAAACAAAATTAAGACGTTGAAATGAATTATGCCTACTCGAATTTGCCTACTTTCAGAACCATGAGCTGTCCATTTCTGATTGTGCCACGACTACTGCGTCAAGTTTCAGCACCACAATGTGAGTTACTCTCATCTGTTTTATTGTGAGGCCAATAACTCATCATGATGATGTGACAAGTGACACTTTGCTTCTTCAAAGTCCAATATCTCAAAAACTTGACTGCTGACATGCAAAACATTTTGGGACTGTATCAACATTGGATCAATGATCAACACCTGAATTGATTTTTTCCTTTACATTGTGGGTGTTGTGAATTCCCGACTTAAATGAACACTTTTGTCTAAGATTCAATTATTTGCAAACAGGGACCGCTTCATTACAAGACACACTGATTTGGCATTGGAGAAATATGATAAGATGAACAGGTATGATGTATATTCTAAGCTGTATATTATTTGCCTGTAATTTCGATAATGAGTGGTATTAAAAAATATTCTCCTAATATGTCAAATTACGTTGAATTGCATAAAATGTTTATAAAAGAAAAAACCTTCCTGGCCTTGCAAATATGATGACAGATTCATGCAATAAAAAATAACTAGGCAAGAACAAATTCTTATCTACAATGATGGTCTACCGGGGGACAGTGGGGTTAACTGCCTTGTTCAGGGGCAGAACGATAGATTTTTACCTTGTCGGCTCGGTGATTCGATCCAGCAAACTTTCGGTTACTGGTTTAACCACTAGGCTACCTGCCACCCCAATGCTTTTACTATAATGGAGATCTTTCCACCCTTACTCTTGTCCATGGTGGTCTGTAAAGCCCTTGCCCTGTGCGTTTCAAAAACTCCTGCATAAATAACGTTCCCTCCCTAAGTAAGGTCTGTCCTTCACTTTTGATGTAAGGTGCTTTGAAAAGCTCAAAATGTGCAATGCATGATCATTATTACAATCCATCATTACATTACTTCTGTACCACATGGACATGTCCAGACAGTAGGTGTCTAAGTTTGACATAGGGGCCTAATCAATAAAGTAACTCAAGTTGTTCATATCATTTTCGCATATATTTTCATATAAATAATTTAAACTCCACATATTTAATCAAAATAAATTCAAACAACTAACACACTTGTGGCCTATGCAATTATTTGCATTTTCTTCTGCAATTCTTCCATGCCTGCTTGTTACAGATTGCAGAGGAACATTTGTAGGACTTTTCCTTAGTAATTGGCTTTCACGTAGCTGGTGGTTTACACGGCATAATGCAGTGAATATTAAGCACTTATTCCTTAAGCGCTATATAAATGTTTTGCTTTATGCTGGGCTTTTTGAATGTGTATGCCTGTCAATAACTACAGTAAGTACAGCCACAGTTATGTGGCTCTGACTGCTATAGCCAAACCTAAACATAACAAAAGTCTCGCTCCGACACACAATGCACCAAATAACATGTCTTCATACTGCACAATACACCAAAGAAAGGGCTTCATATCGCACAATGCGCCACGCAAATGTCTTCATATTTTCTACTAGCTCAGAGAAATGCTTGTAAATGCAAGGAGTCATCCTCGTATTGACTTGGTCAATTCAGTATTCAAGGAACAGGATTGGAAGCAGCTGAAATGATACAGCCTATATGTCCAGTACTCTGCATAGCTGAAGGGCCTAGTGGAATACAACAAATAATGATTTATTGGACTTTATACAGATGGAGTGGTGAAGGTTTGTTGGCTAGTTAACCAAGATAGCCTCACAACACCAATAAATTGTAACGTGTGGCATACTCAATATAAGATAGTCACCAAAATGATTGGTACCCTTGATAAAGATGGCAAAAAAAGACTATAAAACAAATCATTAAAATTGTTACGAAACCAATAACCAGCATACTGATCTCACTGAACTTGTTATATCTAGGGGTCTTAGGCGCATACACATGGTCTGTAACCTGATGTGATGTGTGCATAAATGTGGGAAGTAAACGTGTACTACTAGGTCCAGGGCCAGCTCCTTCTTGACCTCTTGGCCGGCCTGTCCAAGCAGATGATTATTTGTTCAGATAGTGACATTACATAAATATTTATGAAAGGAAAAAATACAACAGCATGCCCAAATTAAAGACTCAAAAACAAACCAAAAGGCCTCATTGCCACCAAACAAAACAAACAGCCTCACGACTCTGTCAGCTAGGACACTCACTGACGATCACCTATAATAGGCAGCACCTGATGTGCTTATCAAGGTTCAAGTCCGGAGACTGAGATGGCCATTGCAAAATGTAGATTTTCTGGTCACTAATCCATTTCTTTGGAGATTATCAAGTGTGCTTGGTTTATTGTCTTGCTGTAAGATCGACTTGCTGCCAAGTTTTAGCCTCCTGGCGTAGGTAACCAGGTTTTTGGTTAAAATGTCCTGGTACTTGGTAAAGTTCATGATGCCGTTGACCTTAACAGTGGGTCCAGGACTAGTGGAAGCAAAATAGCACCATAACATCAACGATCCACCATCATATTTTACAGTAGATATTAGGTACGTTCTGCATATGCTTCCATTTTTGGACACCAAACCCACCCCTGGTGTGTGTGGACACAGAGCACTATTGTCATGTCATCTGACCATACAATAAATATATTAAAATAAACGGCAACAGGGAGCTGCTGGTTTGACTCTGAAAAAAGTGGCTTGCCCTTGACTGGCAGCTGTATCGCCGTGCGACAAATCATTTTGGAGGGCCGCATGCTTGTTGCTATCTGGGTCTAAGGTCCTTTCCAAAGTGTTCTCCAATCTCAAAAAATATTTTGGAAAAAGGGTCAGTGTCGTTATCCTCGCACGGGGAAGGTGCTGGAGTATTAAAATAATTGGTGCCTATTTTATTTTTTACATTTTATTTTATTACTCAAATTTATGATTTGGCAAAAAATAGGACAAGTATAGGACACGTTTACCACATTATTTGAGTATGAGAAACAGAATATTAACTTTTAAAAGTGATATTTTGTGCATCTGTAACTTTCTCACTCATCATTATTCATGATTCATGTAATACTATCCCTAATCATGGTAGCATCCACATGAATGTAGAAGTGTTTAGAAACATATTTTATTCTTATTTACAATAAAAATGACTCCAAAATGACACTACATTATTTACCATTCATTTCAATGTGGCTCAATAATCTGAAACACAACCAAAACAAACAGCAAATGCATCCAACAAAGTTGTTGAGTCACAAGCTTGATGAAGTCATTGCTTGCTATAAATATGGGACCAAATACGTAACTTTTTACTACTTTACTACACATATACAGTAAGTGAATTTGTCCCAAAACCTTTGCTCCCCCTAAAATGGGGGGACTATGTACAAAAAGAGCTGTGATTTCTAAACGGTTGAGCCGATATGGATGAAAATACCCTCGAATTAAAGCTGACAGTCTGCACTTTAACATCATAGCCATTGAGTGCATAGGACTCATTGGGTAGAAGGCTACAACTGCAAAGTTGTTTTAAGGACATTGAATTTAGTGTTAGATTAATACATGGCTACCAGCATTGGGTATTATGTTTACAGTTAGCAATCTAGCTAATGTGGTTAAGTTCCCACTTACTCAGGTGGTGAATTAGCCCCAAATAAATTAGCCTATGATATTAATGGACATAAATATGTAGACAAATTCATCTCCATTGAACAAAATAATATGTTCCTCTGGAGCCCTGATTGGTGTCTCACATATTGTACTACTACAGCGAGATCTTTAGGCTTGCTAGGCATCGTAAAAATCTAAGCTCACCAGCCAAGGAATCTTCTATGGATCACTATTCCTCTTTTCAAATTCCAGGTCTGTCATTATCTGCATTTGCAAACTCATCCTCTCAGTCAAAAACCAATCCAAAGACAGGCTCCCATCTGTGCTGTCATAACAGCCAAGCATGGTCAGGAAATTATCGGGTTCCTAATTTATATTGAATACTTACAGGAAGAAATCAAATAGTAAGCCTCAGAACATTTGCTGGACAATGATCATTCAATTCCTCCTCATGAAAGGAAATAAAATGCCATTGTCTCTTTACATTTACAATAACAAGTCCATATGATTGAGACATTTCTATTTAATACTGAGTATCAAAACCTCTTACATACTTTTAATGGACTCATAAATCGGATGTAGATTGCTAGTGTCCGTACTCTAACCATGAGTAACAGGTGCTCTTGTTTGCATTGTAATGCTGTCAATCAATCAGTAATCACCATCTTACACAAACATCAACACTTTTCGTTACAGTAAGCACTAAACCAAAAAAACACACACCTTATAAAGAAGGGTAATCCCCAGGTTATCCCAAGTTACAATGTGTTTCACTCTAACAGATCTCCCAGAGGTGGTTGAGCTGCAATCCATGTCAAAGAGGACCTACCCTGATCTATATCTCCGGCTAAATCTGTCCCTAGGAACTTTGACATTCTGACCCTTAGCCTTATGTTCAAAAAAAATCATGAACTTAGCCTGCTCCTATCGCCTCTCCATTCCTCTCCTCTGAGTTCCTGTTACTGGGTGACCTCAATTGGAACATGCTCTCCCTCCCCGATGCTGTCTCCCTGTAACCGGAATCCCTAAGCCTAAGTCAGAGCATCAAAGATCCCACCCATATCTCTCTCAAAGAGCCCAACTCTCATTGACATCACTCTCACCAGCTGCCCCTCCCACCGTAAGTCTGGTGTATTCTCCCAAGAGCTCAGTGACCACTGTCTCGTAGGCTGCATCAGAAGTGTTAGTTCACAAACGCGGCTACAAACGTTTTGACGAGCAAGCCTTTATGCATGACTGCGATCACACTAGCTGGCAGAGTCTGATACCCTCTGTTGGAGATGCCTGGTCCTACTTCAAGAACACATTCACGCAAATAATCAATAAACTCGCTCCAACACCTGGTTCTCCCATAACCTCTCTGAGCTAATCACCCAAAAGAACAACGCATGGGTAAAGGCCAGAAACTCCAACCTTCCTTAAGACTGGTTAGTTTTCAGACAAATCAGGAACAAATGCTCTCAAACCATCAGACATACCGAAGTAGCTTATCTTATTTCATAAACAATTTGCCGTAACCATCAGTAAGCCATCCGAATTCTGGAAAACTGTGAAATCCATGCAGAATAGCATACCCTCTCCCTAGCTGCCAGTCTCTCCCACCTTCAGAGGTGTGGTTACAACCTCAGCCATACAGGCTTTGTGGATCTTTAATGAGCACTTTCACGGTTGCCAGCTATATCGTAGAGATTTCCTCAAATTCTGCACGAAGGTTGTCTGCCCCTTGCCCTCCTCCTGTGCCCACACCCACCAGCCCTTCCCCCCTACCCACCCTCCACACCAGATCCTTCACTCCTGTCTCTGAAGAGGATATCCTGAACAGCTTGCAAGGCCTTGATTTGAAGAAGTCACCCTCTGTTTGACTATGGTGACACTACCTCCACAGCCCCAAAACTCTGCTTTAAAAACTGGACACTGTACAGATGTTGGATCTGAACTTGATCACCCTTTTGTAGCAGAGAATTTTCCTGATGCATCAGGAAATTCAAATGAGCCTTGTGAGTGGCTGAAAATGAGCAGTTCTCTTTCTCTCCGCTCGCTCAAACACTAGGCCTAGGTAATATACAAAAATGCATCTGAAATGCAATTATACACATCAACAACCATTGTTTTATATAACAAAATAACACAAGTTAGATATCAAAACAAATTGTATTAGTCACATGCGCTGAATACAACAGGTACACCTTACAGTGAAAGGCTTACCGACAAGCCCCTAACCAACAATGCAGTTTAAAAAATACGAATAAGAATAATAAATAAGAGGAACAAGTAATTAAAGAGCAGCAGTAAAATAACAATAGGGAGACTATATACAGGGGGTACCGGTACAGAGTCAATGTGCGGGGTCGAGGTAATTGAGGTAATACCTTACATGTAGGTAGAGTTGTTAAAGTGACTATGCATTGATAATATCAGAGTAGTAGCGGTGTAAAAGGGGGAGCAAATAGTCTGGGTAGCCATTTGATTAGATGTTCAGGAGTCTTGTGTCTTGGGGGATATCGGTCTCCACTAGGCTACAACATACAGCCCAACAGAATGCTCTTAATTGTGAATCTGTAAAAGTCTGAGGGTTTTAGGTGACAAGCCAAATTTCTTCATCCTCAGGTCGAAGAGGCGCTGTTGCGCCTTCTTCACCACACTGTCTGTGTGGGTGGACCATTTCAGTTTGTCTGTGATGTGTATGCCGAGGAACTTAAAACGTTCCACCCTCTCCACTACTGTCCCATCGATGTGGATAGGGGGGTGCTCCCTCTGCTGTTTCCTGAAGTCCACGATCATCTCCTTTGTTTGTTGACGTTGAGTGAGTGGTTGTTTTCCTGACACCACACTCCGAGTGCCCTCACCCCCTCCCTGTAGGTTGTCTCGTCGTTGCTGGTAATCAAGTCCACTACTGTTGTGTTGTCTGCAAACTTGATGATTGAGTTGGAGGTGTGCAAGGCCACACAGTCATGTGTGAACAGGGAGTACAGAAGGGGGCTGAGCACTTATGGGGTCCCAGTGTTGAGGATCAGCAAAGTGGAGATATTGTTTCCTACCTTCACCACCTGGGGGCAGCCCATCAGAAAGTCCAGGACCCAATTACACAGGGCGGGATTTAGACCCAGGGCCTCAAACTTATTGATGAGCTTGGAGGTTACTATGGTGATGAATGCTGAGCTGTAGTCAATGAACAGCATTCTTACATAGGTATTCCTCTTGTCCAGATGGGATAGGGAAGTGTGCAGTGTGATGGCGATTGCATCGTCTGTGGACCTATTGGGGCGGTATGCAAATTGAAGTGGGTCTAGCGTGGCAGGTAAGGTGGAGGTGATATGATTCTTGACTAGTCTCTCAAAGCACTTCATGATGACAGAAGTGAGTGCTACGGGGAGATAGTGGTTTAGTTCAGTTATCTTTGCCTTCTTGGGTACAGGGATAATGGTGGCCACCTTGAAGCATGTGGGAACAGCAGACTGGGATAGGGAGAGGCTGAATATGCCTACCTGGTCAGCGTGGGTTCAATTCCGGCCCATGCCATTCTGGCACAAATAACTAAATCCCTCGATTGACTTGATGTAGTTACACATTTCAAATTTGGACAGTCCAGGGTTATTTTACCCCTGATCTTCACAAGAAATAACAATACTGAATAACATAAATAGGAAACAAATAATATATTTACAGTCAGTAAGCTACACCAACATTAGTTTCCATTAATACAGTGTCAGGTAATTTTCCACAGTAGATTTGCAGTGTTAAACAAGGAAATACTTTATTTACATTGTACTTACAATGCTTGTCGAATAGATAAATCCCCCTTAGTCTGTTCAAAAAGGACTAAGTTCTTGCAATGACCATACCAAGCAGAGGGCGAACATATCTTAAAAGACTTTGGTTGCAAGCATCTTTTAGGGAGCGGTAATGAGTTAAGCAATAATGGTTGCAGTTGAGATCAGCTGTGTGGGTGAATTTAGCAAGTATTGATGGTTTAACGAGACATCAGTTGGCGATAATAAGGATGATCTAGAAGAAAAAGAAACGCACACCTATTAAGACGAGGTGCTGGCTAGCGGAGTAGAAGACTTGAAGCTCAGATGCAAAAATGTAATTACCAACGTTTCGACAGCCAAGCTGTCTTCATCAGGGTATAATCACAAACACTGCGGGATGACTCGTTTATATAGTGTCAAAAGACTGTAATCATGGCCAATAGTGGCCTAATATCATTGGTTAATAATCAAATATTAAAATGTCATACAAAGAACAGCATACAAACAAATGGATAGCATACGATCATAGATTAATTTGACTATACAAGTTTACAAACAATTACAATGGCAAAGTCACAACAATCACAAGAATGGCTTCAGATCAAAGTCTACGTTGAAACCGAAGGGCGCAAGGGTCTTTAAATTAAAGATCCAGGCAGCCTCTCGTTTTAACAATAAATTATCAAGGTCACCCCCTCTCCTAGGGAGGGTGACATGTTCGATGCCAATATAACGCAGAGACTAAATCGAGTGGCCTGCCTCCAAGAAGTGGGCCGCAACTGGAGAAGTAACGTTTTTACACCTAATGGTGCTACGATGCTCTGAGATACGTACTTTTAATTTGCGCTTTGTTTTACCTACATAATTTTTACCACAAGTTATAAGATAAATAACTGCCTTAGTGGAGCACGTACTAACACCTTTTATTGGGATCGATTTCCCTGTTTGGGGGTGTTTGAAGGATCTACATTTATAAGTGCCATTGCATTGAGCACAGCCATTACATTTGTAATTTCCATCCAGTAGGGGCGCAAATAGACGTTGTTCAGGAATATCTAATAATAAGGATGCTTCCTTTTAGAGGCAGAATTTCTAGCCAGGCCGTCAACATTGGCATGTCCCAATCGTTAATTTTATACCTCAGTTGTCCCAGTCCCAAGTATCCTTGGCTGGGGACAATATCCCATAACACCTTGTGGCACAGTGAAAAAGTACTCACTTGAGAACATTTTCCAGAAGAATTAGAAGTAATGTTAATTTATTCACCAAATTATGTTAAATTGTTCAACAAATTACTTTCATATGAATTGTGATTTCACATGTTGAGTAATTTGTGTTCAACCTGTTGCCAAGTGCTAGCTAGCTAACATGTTGGACGCGCTAGCTAGCTAGCTGGTGATCTCATCCTGCTTATCAGCTGTTTAGATATGAACAACTTAACAAACTGATTGTAGATTCAACAATCTGTCAATTGTGATAGACCCGGATGGTTTTTAAATCATGAATTGGTGAACTTACTAGCCAGCTAAAGACATGAAGCAAATTATTTTTTCCCCATTTGTTTTCAGGGACTAAAGTGGGCACCTGATCGTTTCACTCCATTGCATTGGCATGGCAGAAGAAAACAGTCCTGTCCGACTCATTTGGAGGTAATTAATTTTAACAACATCTGATGAAAAACTTAGGAAATGCAGCCAGCTTTGTTCTGTTCAATCTAAGCTTGCTAACCAGCCGAATGATTTGTGCATGTTTTTAATGAGTCTGTTTTGCTAGCTATCTGCATGCACTGTCTGTTTACCTAGCTAACGTTAGCTAACTTTTTCATGCCACTTTCCTTTTTTCCTATTGTGTTGCACCATTGGGGTTGGTGTTACTACACTGAAAAAAAATAGAAATGCAACAATGTTTTATATTTTACTGAGTTACAGTTCATATAAGGAAATCAGTAAATTTAAATAAATTCATTAGGTCCTAATTTATGGATTTCGCATGACTGGGAATACCTTGAAAAAAAAGGTAGGGGCACAGATCAGAAAAACAGTCCGTATCTGGTGTGACCACCATTTGCCTCATGCAGCTTGACACATCTCCTTGGCATAGAGTTGATCATGCTGTTGATTGTGGCCTGTGGAATGTTTTCCCACTCCTCTTCAATGGCCGTGCGAAGTTGGATATTAGCGGGAACACACTGTCGTACATGTTGATCCAGAGCATCCCAAACATACTCAATGGGTGACCTATCTGTTCAGTATGCAGGCGATGGAAGAACTGGGACATTTTAAGCTTCCAAAAATTGTGTACAGATCCTTGCGACATGGTGCAGTGCATTATCATGCTGAAACATGAGGTTTATGGCGGCGGATGAATGGCACAACAATGGGCTTCAGGATCTCGTCACGGTATCTCTGTGCATTCAAATTGCCATCGATAAAATGCCATTGTGTTCGTTGTCCATAGCTTATGCCTGCTCATACCTTAACCCCACCGCCACCATGGAGCACTCTGTTCACAACTTTGACATTGCTGTCTGCCATCTGCCTGGTACAGTTGAAACCCGGGATTCATCCGTGAAGAGCACACTTCTCTAGCCTGCTTGTGTCCATCGAAGGTGAGCATGTGCCCACTGAAGTCGTTTACGACACCAAACTGCAGTCAGGTCTAGACTCTGGTGAGGACGACGAGCACGCAGATGAGCTTCACTGAGACGGTTTCTGACAGTTTGTGCAGAAATTATTCAGTTGTGAAAACACACTTTCATCAGCTGTCCGGGTGGCTGGTCTCAGACGATGCTGCAGAAGAAGAAGCCAGATGTGGAGGTCCTGGGCTGGCGTGGTTACATGTTGGTGGTGGCTTATGGTAACAGCTCTGGTGGACATTCTAGCAGTCAGCATGCCAATTGCACGCTCCCTAAAAACTTGAGACATCTGTGGCATTGTGTTGTGTGACGAAACTGCACATTTTAGAGTGGCTTTTTATTGTCCCCAGCACAAGGTACCTGTATACTGATTATGCTGTTTAATCAGCTTCTTGATATGCCACACCTGCAGGTGGATGGATTATCTTGGCAAAGGAGAAATGCTGTCTAAAAGGGATGATTTAATGGTTTTATGTTATGTTTTCATGTTTTATTGTAGTAACCCTCAAGCACTTTTACACAAGGTAAGGACTATTTCATTACGTAGAATGTTTATACTTAAAGCAAATGTTTTACTTTACTTTATCTACAATCTAAATGTGTTTATCCAACTTTCTTTTTGTTTTTCTGTTTTGCTTTCTATGGTAATTTAAAACTTTAAGGCCATTTACTGCTCGTTTCCTTTGTATAGCAGAGAGGGTAACTGCAGTCAAAACACAGTGGAACAAAGCAATGCTTGCCTTGATTTTTGCTTGAATTTTGTAGTTACTACAAATTTCACACTCTATTTCTCTGAAACGGAGCATAATTTAACCAGGACACTTTGTCGCAAGATAACATTTTTTTTTACAACGCACAGGAGGTTGGTGGCACCTTAATTGGGGAGGACAGGCTTTTGGTAATGGCTGGAGCAGAATGAGTGGAATGATATAAAATACATCAAACTCATGGTTTCCATGTGTTTTGATATCATTCCATTCACTCCATTCCAGCCATTATTATGATCTGTCCTTCCCTCAGCAGCCTCTACTGCTACAATGCCAAATTTCAGTATTCATTCAATTTGGACCAAAAGTGTACAGTAGTTACTTAATTTTGCCTTTGTAGGACAGAACACTTCAGGAGTGTATTCATTAGTCGCAGACCGTTGCAAAACATTTGGTCCGTTTAGTGTTTACTCTAGGAACCAAAAGGAAGCAAACAGAACAAAGAGAACAAAACGGGGAGAGACTTACCTGAATTTGTCCAACAGAAACTCTCGTCTTTGTTGCTAAACATTTTCTGTTTGGAGTAAACTGTTACTGTTGCAAAACGTTTTGCAACAGACAAAACGTTTTGCAACGGAATCGGACTAATGAGTATACCCCAGCTTCGACTAGTAAAGTCCTGGTAGAGTAGTGATACCAAAATGATTTGCTCCTTTTACACCATTCATTATAAAAGGGATTGTTAATCTCCATATCATAGTCCAGTCAAGTGCATGAAATCATTAAAACCATGGGATGATTCTTTCATTTGGGGAAATAATCTAGAATGCATTGCATGTAATGCCATTTTATGTTTGATCAAGTCTGGTTTAGACAGGCCTACTGTATATGTCACAAAACAGGACAGTCTAATGATGAAACATTTATGGCAAAAACAAACCTCAAAGAGTCTTACCTTCAAATGATATGCCAAATTTATATGATGAAACTGTCCTACTCCTGCAATGACAGACACATGGACTTCAACATACAAGGTCTATAGTCCTGTGATAGGAGCTGGGTGATATGACATGGCAACATATGGACGTCACACCACATGAGGTTGGTGGCACCTTAATTGGGGAGAGTTGGTTTTTGGTAATGGCTGGAGCGGAATCAGTGGAATGGTATCAAATACATCAAACATATACTTTCCAAGTGTTTGGTGCCATTCCATTAGCTCCATTTCGTCCATTATTATGAACCGTCCTCCCCCTAGCAGCCTCCTGTGCATCACACATATGTTATTTGTCACAAAAACCTTGTCACAGACTCACAAAATATAGGACAGATGGTTTCCCATCTGAAATGTCAAATGGATTTAATTCTGACTAACCGCAAAGACCTTCTTTAGATAGTAGTGATTTGAACGTGGAATGGTAACTGACAGTTAGGATCAATCCTTCTGTGGGTATAAGATCATTTCCTTGACCATTCTGACACAGTCACAAACAGAACCGATACAGATGTTACTGTGATGCTAGGTTATGTAACACTTTTTTTAAATGAATACATTGTTATATGTCTCAGCCTTCAACACCATATTAAACGGCAAGCTCATCATTAAGCTCGGGGCCCTGGGTCTGAACGCCGCCCTGTGCAACTGGGTCCTGGACTTCCTGACGGGGCGCCCCCAGGTGGGGAAGGTAGGCAACAACACATCCACTATGCTGATCCTCAACACAAGGGCCGCACAAGGGTGCGTACTCAGCCCCCTCCTGTACTCCCTGTTCACCCATGACTGTGTGGCCACGCACGCCTCCAACTCAATCATCAAGTTTGCAGACAACACAACAGTGACGAGACAGCCTACAACAACGACGAGACATTCTACAGGGAAGAAGTGAGGGCCCTTGCTGAGTGGTGCCAAGAAAATAACCCTTAATGTCAACAAAACAAAGGAGCTGATCGTGGACTTCAGGAGACCACAGAGGGAGCACGCCCCCATCAACATCGACGGGGCCGCAGTGGAGAAGGTGAAAAGCTTCAAGTTCCTCGGTGTACACATCAGTGGCAATCTGAAATGGTCCACCCACGCAGACAGTGTGGTGAAGAAGGCGCAATAGCTTAAGGAGGCTGAAGAAATTCAGCTTGGCTCCTAAGTCCCTCACAAACGTTTACAGATGCACCATTTAGAGCATCCTGTCGGGCTGTATTACCGGCTGGTATGGCAACCGCAGGGCTCTCCAGACAGTGGCGCGGTCTGCTCAACCTATCACCGGGGGTACACTGCCTGCCCTCCAGGACATCTACAGCACCTGTTGTCGCAGGAAGTCCAAGAAAATCATCAAGGACCTCAGCCACCCGAGCCACGGCCTGTTCACCCCACTATCATCCATAACGCGAGGTCAGTGCAGGTGCATCAAAGATGGGGCAGAGAAACTGAAAAGCAGCTTCTATTTTAAGTCCATCAGACTGTTAAATAGCCATCACCACCCGGCCTCCACCCAGTACCCTGCCCTGAACTTATTCACTGTCGCTAGCCACTCTGTTACTCAACCCTGCACCCTAGAGGCTGCTGCCCTATGTACATAGACATTGAACACTGGTCACTTTAATATTGGAACACTGCTCACTTTAATATGTTTACATACTGTTCTACCCATTTCATAAGTATATACTGTATTCTAGTCAAGGCCATCCTATTCAACTATTGCTGTAAATATGCTATTCTATCCTACGTATTATTCAGGTACACAACATATTCTATCCACATACTGTCCATACTCCGACATTGTTCATTCTAATATTTCTATATTCCTTAATTCCATACTTTTACTTTTAGATGTGTGTGTATTGTTAGATAGTACTACACTGTTGGAGCTAGGAACACAAGCATTTCGCTACAACCGCAATAAGATCTGCTAAATACTGTATGTGTACGTGACCAATAAAATTAGATTTGAGCAGACCACAGACATTCCCACAACAGTTGTTTACAGTAACCTTGCTGTTTTTGTGTGCAAATCCTGGCAAAATGCTATTTTCCCCCACACTCTAAATTATGACCATAAGCTCAGTGGTACTGTACAACCACACTGCAAACCCAAGACTGGAAATAACCATGATAGACTACCTACATTATTTGCATGCAATAGTAAGAAATGTGTACCTTGTATGATTGAATGCTGTTTTGGTGTCTCTTGAACTACAGGAATTGTCCAATGATGGATAACAAAAATATTCAGCCAATTTGCAAGGCTGAAAATTTAACTTTCATACAAATTATACACACTGTCAAGGACCATTGTGCACTGTGACCACTATCGCCATTGTACAAGAAAAATGTATTATCACTTACTACACAATCTTAAAACCACTTGAGGTGATAATGACTGTTATTGATGCAATGCTTATTAATGCGTACAAAGCTGGTGCACGCGCGACACCCAGCGGATTGCGCATGAATGACGGACTGATTTGTGTATCTGCCAATACAGAAATATGTGCTGGACACCACGTGAGCTGTTGACTAATTAAAATCAAGTGATGGCGACGGCTTCATGAGGTGGGAATTAGGCTGCTGCGCAATAGACCATAAGAGTGCCTTCAGTATCTCAATACAATTGATCTTATTTTGTCTATATCAAAAGGTAGGTCTTATGAAGTACTATTTGTTATTTTGTATCTTCCAAGTTTCTAAAATGAATAAGGATGTATGTAACCAAAAAGAAGGGAAGTGGTGGAAAAAGTACTCAATTGTCATACTGGAGTAAAAGTAAAGATATCTTAATAGAAAATGACTCAAGTAAAAGTGAAAGTCACCCAGTAAAATGCTACGTGAGTAAAAGTTTAATTTTGTTTTTTTTTAAATATACTTAAGTATCAAAGGTACATGGAATTGCTAAATAGTACTGTATGAAAAGTAAAATTATAAACCGTTTCAAATTCCTTATATTAAGCTAACCAGACAGCACAATTTTATTTTTTATTGACGGATAGTCAGAGGCACGCTCCAACACTCAAGACATACTTTTAAACAAAGCATTTGTGTTTAGAGAGTCCGCCAGATCAGAGGCAGTATGGATGACCAGGGATGTTCTCTTGCCAAGAGAAGAGAAACTTACGTGGTTTATATCAATAAAGTTTTGCTTAATAAGAGACGAGGTTATAGCAAAGATACGTTTAACCTATCATCTGTGATTGTAGTTTGCATATCTATCATAATGTGCCTCATAGGCAAGATTTATCAATTATATTCTAACTAACCACTTGATGTGTGTTATTTTCTTCAACTTGATGACGTGCTCTTTCTTTGGCTCTAGGTCCATCCCGACACGGGCAACTCCAGTAGGGCAATGAGCGTCACGAATTCCTTTGGCTGTAACCTGGTCTTAGAGCATTACGTTTTATTCTGTATGTAAACCCGGGAATCATTTATAGTAGTATGTAATGTTACATTTCGTATGGTATGTATTCATTTGTCGATGTTCATCATCCATTTCGTATCATATGTTACAAATTACGATTTGTGCATGTTACGAATTTGCGAAACGTACAATATGTTATCAATTATCAAAATGTTTGTTAGGAATTCCAATTTATTGTAGTTAATATTAGCTAAGTGGCTAATGTTAGCTAGCTGCCTAACGTTAGCTAGGCTAGGGGTTAAGGTTAGGAATTAGGTTCAAAGGTTAGGGGAAGTGTTGTGAAATAACTAAAAAGTAGTAAGTAGCTGAAAAGTTGCTAAAGTTGTCCATGATGGGATTCGCACACAACCTTTGATGTTGGCGTTATAACCATACCAAACGTATACCAAATCATACTAATTTGAGTGTTGCAAGTTTACATTTACTATGTTACGTCTAGTGTGTGACACCAGGCTGTTGTCAAGGACCTGTTTTAGCACATTGCAACTGAAGAATCATGTCTGACCCAGTACAACAAGCGCTCAACCATCACCTGCTGAGAGGTACAGACCACAGTCCGACTTCCTAGAGCTGGCCAAGCACGCCGTGTCGAGGGGACCAAAGCTGTCACCAAATGCACCAGTTTAAAGTGTAAAAGAAACTAAAGTACATCAAGTGCCACAAAAACACCATTTAGGCTATACAACATGCAGGTTTGCAACCAGGGATGCACCACTGACTAATATTGAGGTTGACTCATCTCTTTGCCACCATGGCCTATTTATTGCCTTAGCTCCCTTATCTTACCTCATTTGCACACACTGTATATATACTTTTTCTACTGTATTATTGACCATATGTTTGTTTATTCCATGTGTAGCTCTATGTTGTATGTGTCGAACTGCTTTGCTTTATCTTGGCCAGGTCGCAGTTGTAAATGAGAACTTTTTCTCAACTAGCCTACCTGGTTAAAGGTGAAATAAATAAAATTATAAATGTATGTCCTCGTGATTTAATTGAAAACTTCTGCAATGTTCATTTTTCACCACTAGATGGAACCATTGCTTTAGTCATTTTGTTTTGTTTTACCTTTATTTAACTAGGCAAGTCAGTTAAGAACAAATTCTTATTTTCAATGACGGCCTAGGAACACTGCCTGTTCAGGGGCAGAACGACAGATTTGTACCTTGTCAGCTCGGGGGGGTTTGAACTTGCAACCTTCCGGTTACTAGTCCAATGCTCTAACCACTAGGCTACCCTGCCGCCCCGAACATTATTTAGCCTATTAGTCAATGCATGTACATCAAATACCCTCATCATAACATTGGCAACCTATACCCAGACCCCTTGCAGGTAAACTATATATCAAAAGTATGTGGACACACCTTCAAATGAATGGATTTGGCTATTTCAGCCACATCCGTTGCTCTCAGGTGTATAACAATGAGCACACAGCCATGCAATCTCCGGAGACAAACATTGAAAGGGCCTTACTGAAGAGCTCAGTGACTTTCAACATGGATGCCACCTTTCCAACAAGTTTGTTTGTCAAATTTAGGCCCCTGTCAACTGTAAATGCTGTTATTGTGAAGTGGAAACATCTAGGAGCTGTGAAGTGGTAGGCCACATAAACTCATAGAACGGGATCAACGAGTGCTGAAGTGCGTAGCGCGTACAAATTGTTTGTCCTCAGTGGCAACACTCACTACCGAGTTCCAAACTGCCTCTGGAAGCAACTTCAGCACAATAACTGTTTGTCGGGATCTTCATGAAATGGGTTTCCATGGCCGAGCAGTCTAAGATCACCACGCGCAATGCCAAGTGTTGGCTGGAGTGGCGTAAAGCTTGCCGCCATTGGACTCTGGAGCAGTGGAAACGCATTCTCTGGAGGGATGAATCACGCTTCTCCATCTGCCAGTCTGATGGACAAATCTGGATTTGGCGGATACCAGGAGAACGCTACCTGCCCGAATGCATAGTGCCAACTGTATAGTTTGGTGGAGGAAGAATAATGGTCTGGGGCTGTTTTTCATGGTTCGGGCTAGGCACCTTAGTTCCAGTGAAGGGAAATGTTAATGCGACAGCATACAATGACATTCTAGATGATTCTGTGCTTCCAACTCTGTGGCAACAGTTTGTTCTACATACTTTTGGTAATGTAGCTCAATTTACATCACTGCACCTATCTGATTCATGGGCTATGTCAATCTTTTGTTAAAAAAAGGTATAATTCGTAAATGGTTGCTTGAAAAGGTTTCCCTCAATCGATTTTTTTAATTTTATATAAATTGTGGTTTATGTCACAACCATATGAATGATTTCGTATAGGGAGCGATAGTAATGGTGTCTTTTCTTAGTCAGTTACCCCGTCGTGGTTCGTTGGCTAAAGCCCATGGGAAAATGTATGGAGTTTTTGTAGTGTTTTTGGATAAATACCGAAAATAAGGGACGTGGTAAACACAGGTTTTGGAGATTCTATACATTTTCTATGAGAATTTATCAGCTAACGTCACTTTTTGTGAGTTGAAGCATTTTATGTAATAAATAAATCACACAGCATATTGTAACGACTTTCTTCCTGGGAAGGAGAGGCGGACCAAAACGCAGCGTGGTTATAGTTCATGCTAATTTAATAAGGTAACTCAACCATGAATACAAAACAATAAACGTGAAAAACCGAAACAGCCCTATCTGGTGCAGAAAACACAAAGACAGGAAACAACCACCCACAAATCCCAACACAAAATAGGCTACCTAAATATGGTTCCCAATCAGAGACAATGACTAACACCTGCATCTGATTGAGAACCATATCAGGCCAAACATAGAAATAGACAAACCAGACACACAACATAGAATGCCCACCCAGCTCACGTCCTGACCAACACTAAAACAAGGAAAACACAAAAGAACTATGGTCAGAACATGACACATATAAAAAGCTTCATCATTCATAAAGGTCATGTCATCTGACTGATTTGATAGAACAGAATGTATAAGATCTCCTAAGCCTTTGTTAACCTCAGAACTTATTTTCTGCATTCATCCCAAAACCCATTTTTTCCCCCATTAATTTTCCCCATAGAGAGGGCTGATCGAACCAGAGGCAACTCATTTCTGTTTTTTAGGACTGGCAAGCTCTATAGTGTGAGCTGAATAATTTGTAGAAGATAAATTAGATCTAGAGAACCAGTACTGTGAGGATAAAAATGTGTGCTATCCCTGCCCTTCCCCAATATAGAGGGCAATCTATGGCTGCGTTTAAACAGGTAGCCCAATTCTGATATTTTATCCCACTAATTGGTCTCTGGACCAATCACATCAGATCTTTTTCAGAGCCCAATCAGAATTGGGCTACCTGTGTAAACACAGCCTAAGAAAAGGCCCTGTAGAATATAAACCATTAACCTGATATATTTTAGAATGCAGTAATTGATTTGGATCAAATTTCATTTACTTGCTTTCTATACAATTAGTCATATGTCAAAGCAATATCTTATACAAATATAATAAATGCATGCCTCTCTCCTCCACATATCAACCTGAGAACCTTGGAGGAAAAGAATGCATCAATAGGTTAAGTATGTCATGTTATAAACCACCTAAATATATTTTTGTTGGGCTGCTGACATTCAACGCGGAAGACAAGCCAAAGAGAATGCAAGTGATACAGCCTCTTGCTTACATTTTCTAATTGAATAATACACGTCTAGCCTATAATCATAAGAATTCACTGAATAGTCTTTGATTACTACGTAATAACACTAATGAAGTCTAATGAGGAGAAAATGAAATGATGGAGGTCTTTACAATTAGGATAATGTTTACATCACCCCATACATATACCTATTACCCCCAGACTTGTAGCTATTACCCTTATCAACAGCCCAGAAAGTCAATCAGCATTCAGAGTTAATGTGCTTGTATACCAGACAGTCTCTCTTCCCCCTATCACACTCATGGTATCCATTTCCGATGTGTCTTCTTGATATGTTGCTAATGACATCACATCTATGGACATATTACCACGGGTGTGATCTGATGCCATCATTAATAGCTTGGCAGTAGTGTTTTTGTAAATTATTATCATCATGACCATCATTTGTGCGACTGCCTGTGTATATCATGCTCCCCACCACCAACCCCATAAGATCCCCACTCCAGCCCGGCTCTTTGCCTCCTCACTCTCCTCGCTCTTTGTAGTCATTGCTGTCTCCTTTAGGGAGAGTGTTATAAACACATTATGGATGGATACATTAGTGACTGATGCAGAAGCACCGGGCTCGCCTGCCTTGTTTTGGGTACGAGAGAGAGCTGCATCATTAGAAAATGTTCCACTTGGCGGGGAAGAGCGTATTAACAGCACTCGCAATGAAATGAGGTTGAGATAGATGGTTAAAGTTATAGAATAACTATTAGGTTGAAATATGAACCTCTCAATTGTCATAATGAAGCAAGGGGACATTTGCATGGCGATCAGTGCATTATAGGGAAGACAATTGGAATCCGTAACGACAGACACAATACATTATAGGGCCTAGGCTAGGCCATGAGTTTAGGGCTTAGGGGTTTACAGGGGGGAGAAAGTAATCATGCCTTCACAGAATTGTACAGAGCTTCCATCAACCAACAGTTCAAAGGGTCTATAAATGCATTTTTGTTTTCCCTAATATTTCTAGCAACAAAGTGATGCGATGGAGACTGAGGTTGGTTGGACTGGCATCCGACATGTCTTGGTGTAGGCTAAGCTCTTCTTTGAGGACCTTGATTGGCATCAAATGTGGGTATGAGTCATAGGCCTGCCTTTGCTGCCTTCGCCAGGCATTTGTGGTCCATAATGGCCTCTCAAAGAAGAGCTTACACAGAGGCATACTGAGTGTGTCATATAGCGCTCCAAATGCCTTATAGGCCAAGGCTCAAATGACACATTAGGAATTCTATGAGGAAGTAAAAGTGCACAGGGGAAGTGTCAGCTTGTTAAGGGGGCCCCATTAGCCCCTCGTCTCCCGCCCTGTTTCCATGGTGACCCCTTATGACTAAAATAGGTCTTTAGATGAGTGATCTGACTGCACCATCACATGCTACAGTTTCACAATTAAGGTAGTCCCTGCCCGCAAACTTCTGCAATCCACTGGCCCCTAAACATAATGACGGATTCTGATTCTGAAGTACTGCGTACTTGCCATTATGAATGTAGCTTACTGCCTGAAGGGAGGGCTATAGCTAATTTCATTCCATCCACTTTATAAATGCATGATTCCATAGTTAGTAGTACTCAAAACTGCATTAAGATCCTGGTAATCAGAGGGAACTAATTCCTTAATTGCATTAATGAAGAATAAATCAAGAGCTACAGACTCATTAGCTCATTAGCTGTTTTCAATGTCCAGTGGCTAACTGTCGTTTGAGGAGGTTGACCACAATGCAGAAACCCCATACAGACAGACAGCTGCTGGTAAATGGAGAATGAGGAAGTAAAAATATTTAGAATGTCCACAGATATGTGTTTCTGTCGTCCCCGCTTCAGTAAAAAAAAAGGGAGAAAAAAATAAAAGACAGCACACCATTTGAGAAATGAATTTATCGAAGTCACTGTCTTTTTCCCCATTAGTAAGTGTTTAGTTCAGCGTTTTAAATAATTGCGTTACCAGGAATGATATTTAAAATACATTTGGGAGTCAATGAGGCGGGAAAGTGCCTACATGTTTTGCTGATGACACCCGGGCCATTTGGAAGACATCAAAGTAGAGAGGAGGTAGCCCAGATGCATATTATAAACTCATTATGGGTATCATTTAAAAGGATGTACTCCACTCCAGCAGCAGAAAACAATATTCCCAGTCTCTCTCTAGTAATGTGTGTTTGCAAAGTCCAGAATATCAGAATAGTTTTTAAGATGTAGATAAGAGGCGAATGTGAGTCGATGTTTTCTGATGGAAAAGAGAAGAAGGCACTCCAATATATGATCGGAAGTTCTTGCACGGGTACTACCGCAATTCAGATGAGCAGAAACGTCTTTCTCTCTCTAAGAACACGCAAGCAGGAAGCTATTGTAGACAGCACAATAATCTACTCTAGGCTTTGTACAGACATATGATAAACAGATTAACAAACAAACTAAAGAGAGTGTATCATAAACACCCCAGGCTGTGGGTTAATGCTGCCAGAACAATTCAATGATCATTTCAAATTTACTGTGGTAGTTGTGTAGGATCTTGAGATTTTCACTCATATAAAAGGCACCACTCATATAAACACATATTTAGTATCAAAAACCTCAAGGCACAGTAAGTAGCCCTACATGTGGATATGATGGGCACAGTGTCTTCAAGCCTAGGAAAATGTAGTTCTATCCTTCAAAAGAAATGTGTTTCAGATCAAATCAAAAATCAAACTTTATTTGTCACATGCGCCGAATACAACAGTGTAGACCTTACAGTGAAATGCTTACTTACAAGCCCTTAACCAACAATGCAGTTTTAAGAAAATAAGTGGTAAGAAAGTATTTACTAAAATAAACTGAAGTAAAAAATAAAATTCAAATAATAATAAGATGTAAAAAATAACAGTAGCGAGGCTATTTAAAGGGGGTACCGGTACAGAGTCAATGTGTGGGGGCACAGGTTAGTCGAAGTAATTGAGGTAATATGTACATGTAGGTAGAGGTAAAGTGACTATGCAAGGATAATAAACAGAGAGTAACACTAGCGTAAAAATGGGTGGTGTCAATGTAAATAGTCCGGGTAGCCATTTGATTAGCTGTTCCATTGAGTAGTACTGAGACTTTGAGAGACTTAATTGTGTGCCGCCCCTCCACCATCAAAACACTACTACCCGTGGGGTTGAGTGAACCAGCGGTGTCCAGGCCACTCGTTCAGCCTAATGTTCTTTAATGTAGAAGCCATGTGGCTACAGGGTGTTCATGGCCATTAAGGCCCAAGCAAAAATATACTGGGCTTAAAGACTCATTTGAACAAACCTTACACTAACTATGCCAGTTAGTGCTTTTATCTTGTAATTTTACTTTGGGGAGGATGGATATGTTTCAATTTGTATATTTTATTTTACCTTTATTTTGACAAGGAGACCCAAGGTCTCTTTTGCAAGGCAGTCCTGCATACACACAATTTACAAAATACAATATATAAAAAATTACACACTCAAGATAAACAATCCTCAGCAAAGAGGTCCCCAATCAAAATGTTTAACTGCCCGAGAGGCATCAGCACATTGTAGGGAACTCTGTTGCAAGATTGCTCCATACATTGGGTGCAAAGAAACTAAAAGCTGATTTACCTAACTCTGAGGAGACTGAAGGGATTTCCAGAGTTAGCCATGACCGGGTATGGTAACTCGTACGTCTAAAAGTTATTATTAATGTCAGGCACAGCGGGAGTTTTTGTAAGACAGTGTTATAAATGAAAAAAGAGCAATGAATCAACCTACGTGACATCAAAGAGGGCCAGCCTGGTAAAGAATGCAGTGATGTGTACTGAACCTGTAGCCCATAATAAAACGAAGAGCGCTATCGTAAACTGCATCTAATGGCTTTAAAGAAGTGGCGCCGTAGTGTAGGACCGGTAGGTACCATCGATTGAATGATCGACTTTCTAGCATTAAGCGAGAGGCAGGAAGCAGGAATTTCCATGCAAGAAGCCCCTTTTTGTGCTTCTTCAGTATAGCTAACAGTATAGTTTTAAAAGACATGGTCTTCTATCCCGATGCAGAGATATTTGTAAGAAGGGACACGATCAATGTGGGCAACATCCAAAGTACATATGCTGAAGTCATTTGTATACACTCTAGAAAACAACATACACTGAGTGTACAAAACATTATGCTCTTTCCATGACATAGACTGACCAGGTGAAAGCTATGATCCACAACCGCAGGGCTCTCCAAAGGGTGGTACGGTAAGCCCAACGCATCACCAGGTATACACTGCCTGCCCTCCAGGACATCTACAGCACCCAGTGTCATAGGAAGGCCAAGAAGATCATCAAGGACCTCAGCCACCTGAGCCACGGCCTGTTCACCCTTCTATCATCCAGAGGGTGAGATCAGTACAAGCGCATCAAAGCTTGGACCGAAAGACTGAAAAACAGCTTCTATTTCAAGTCCATCACTGTTAAATAGCCATCACTACCCGACCTCCACCCAGTACCCTCCCTGAACTTAGTCACTGTCACTAGCTGGCTACCACCCGGTTACTCAACCCTGTACCTTAGAGGCTGCTGCCCTAAGGTCACTTTAATAATGTTTACATATTGCTTTACCCATTTCATATATCTGTATTCTAGTCACGGCCATCCTATCCAACTATTGCTGTACATATACTATACTTATACTACACTATTGCCTTGTTTAACTTGGGTCAAATGTGTCGGGTAGCCTTCCATAAGCTTCCCACAATAAGCTGGGTGAATTTTGGCCCATTCTTCCTGACAGAGCTGGTGTAACTGAGTCAGGTTTGTAGGCCTCCTTATTCGCACAAGCTTTTTCAGTTCTGCCCACAAATTTTTTATGGGATTGAGGTCAGAGCTTTGTGATGGCCACTCCAATACCTTGACTTTGTTGTCCTTTGTTGCCATTTTGACACAACTTTGGAAGTATGCTTGGAGTCATTGTCCATTTGGAAGACCCATTTACGACCAAGCTTTAACGTCATGACTGATGTCTTGAGATGTTGCTTCAATATATCCACATATTTTTCCCTGCCTCATGATGCCATCTATTTTGTGAAGTGCACCAGTCCCTCCTGCAGCAAAGCATCCCCACAACATGACGCTGCCACCCCCGTACTTCACGGTTGGGATGATGTTCTTTGGCTTGCAAGCCCCCTTTTTTCTCCAAACATAACGATGGTCATTATGGCCAAACAGTTCTATTTTTGTTTCATTACACCAGAGGATATTTCTCCAAAAGTACAATCTTTGTCCCCATGTGCAGTTGCAAATCATAGTCTGGCTGTATTTATGGTGGTTTTGGAGCAGTGGCTTCTTCCCTCCTGAGCGGCCTTTCAGGTTATGTCGATATAGGACTCGTTTACCTATGGATATAGATACTTTTGTACCTGTTTCCTCCAGCAACTTCACAAGGTCCTTTGCTGTTGTTCCTGGGATTGATTTGCACTTTTCACACCAAAGTACGTTAATCTCTAGGAGACAGAACGCGTCTACTTCCTGAGCGGTGTAATGGCTGCGTGGTCCCATGGTGTTTATATTTGCGTACTATTGTTTGTACAGATGAACGTGGTACCTTCAGGCATTTGTAAATTGCTCCCAAGGATGAACCAGACTTGTGGAGGTCTGCAATCTTTTTTTCTGAGGTCTTGGCTGATTTATTTAGATTTTCCCATGATGTCAAGAAAAGAGATAATAAGTTTGAAGGTAGGCCTTAAAATACATCCATCCACAGGTGCATTTTCTGGAATTTTCCAAGCTGTTTATAGGCACAGTCAACTTAGTGTATGTTAACTTCTGACCCACTGGAATTGTGATACAGTGAATTATAAGTGAAATAATCTGTCTGGAAACAATTGTTGGTAAAATTACTTGTGTCATGTACAAAGTAGATGTCCTAACCGACTTGCAAAACCCATCATTTGTTAACAAGAAATGTGTGGAGTGGTTGAAAAACGAGTTTTAATGACTACAAAATAAGTAAACTTTCGACTTCAACTGTATGTTTATTTAACGAGGCAAGTCAGTTAAGAACAAATTCTTATTTACAAGGAGATCCTACGGCGGCCAAATCCTAACCCGGATGATGCAGGGCCAATTGTGCACCACACTATGAGACTCCCAGTCACGGCCGGTTGTGATACATCCTGGAATTGAACCAGGGTCTGTAGTCACGCCTCCAGCACGGAGATGCAGTGCCTTAGACCGCTGTGCCACTCAGGAGTCTGAGTATGGCTTCAAAAATAATTCAGACACCTTGACTTTTTCCACATTTTGTTAGGTCACAGCCTTATTCTAAAATATATATATTTTAAACGTCTCATCAATCTACACACAATGCCCCATAATAACAAACCTAAAACAGTATTCAGACCATTTACTCAGTACTTTGTTGAAGCACCTTTGGCAGCGATTACAGCCTCAAGTCGTCTTGAGTATAACGCTACAAGCTTGGCAGACCTGTATTTGGGGAATTTCTCCCATTCTTCTCTGCAGATCCTCTCAAGCTCTGTCAGATTGGATGGGGAGCATCACTGCACAGCTATTTTAAGGTCTCCAGAGATGTTCGATTGGGTTCAAGTCTGGGCTGGTCTGGGCTGGGCCACTCAAGACTTGTCCCGAAGCCACTACTGCATTGTCTTGGCTATGTGCTTTAGGGTCATTGTCCTGTTGAAAGGTGAACCTTCACCCAGTTTGAGGTTCTGTGCACTCTGGAGCAGGTTTTCATCTAGCATCTCTTTGTACTTTGCTCCGTTCATCTTTGCCTCGATCCTGAATCGTCTCCCAGTCCTTGTCGCTGAAAAACATCCCCACCACCATGCTTCACCGAAGGGATGGCGCCAGGTTTCTTCCAGACGTGACTCTTGGCATTCAGGCTAAAGAGGTTCATCTTGGTTTCATCAGACCAGAGAACCTTGTTTCTCATGGTCCAAGGGTCTTTAGGTTGCCTAGCGGGCTGTCATGTGCCTTTTACTGAGGAATGGACGACGCTAGGCCAATTGTGCGTCGCCCCACGGACCTCCCTGTCACGGCCGACTGCAACAGAGCCTGGGCGCGAACCCAGAGTCTCTGGTGGCACAGCTAGCGCTGCTATGCAGTGCCCTAGACCACTGCGCCACCCGGGAGGTCCTTATTTCTGTTTTTTTATGTATTTTTTTCAAAAGAATTATAAAAAACTGTTTTATCTTTGTCGTTATGGGGTATTGTGTGTAGATTGCAAAGGGAATGTTTAAATTTAATCCATTTTAGATTAAGGCTATAACGTAACAAAATGTGGAAAAAGTCAAGGGGTCTGAATACTTTCTGAAGGCACTGTATATATATTTATTTATTTAAACTACGGATTCCGACATTCCTCATCCTAATATTTCTATTTTTTTATATATATATATTTGTGCGTATTGTTAGATATTACAGCACTGTTGGAGCTAGGAATACAATAATTTTGCTACACCCATAATATCATCTGCTAAACTTGTGTATGCGACCAATAAAATGTGATTGGATTTTTATCCCTTATTGATGTCACTTGTTAAATCAGTGTAGATGAGAGAGAGGAGAGAGTAAAAGTAGGATTTTTAAGCCTTGAGACAATTGAGACATTGTTTGCCATTCAGAGGGGGAATGGGCAGGACAAAATATGCCTTTGGACAGGGTATGGTAGTAGGTGACAGGTGCACCGGTTTGTGTCAAGTGTCAAGTTTTCAACGCTCAACAGTTTCCTGTGTGTATCAAGAATGGGGAGGGGGGACTCAGCATTAGTGTTTTTACTATTTTGTACACTCAGTGTATACTTAGTTTTACTGACATTCAATACTAGTTTAAGGTCAATAAAGGTTTTCTGTTAAACAATGAAGACAGAATGTAGATCAGATAGAGCCTGGACAACAGAAGGGGCAACAGAATACACAACAGTATCGCCCACATACAAGTGAAGGTTACAATTGTTTTCAGAGAAACCAATATTGTTTAGATAGACAGTAAAAAGTACAGGACCCAAAATCGACCCTTGTGGAACTCCTGTCATAATTTCAAGGAAACCTGACTTAACACCATTAGAAAATACACATTGTCCTGTCTGTCATTTAGTATCATTGCCGAATGCTGTGGTAGCCATACTGGTTAAGTGTGCCTTGAATTCTAAATAAATCACTGACAGTGTCACCAGCAAAGCACCATGAAACCATCACACCTCCTTCTCCATGCTTCGCGGTGGGAACCACACATGCAGAGATCATCCATTCACCTACTCTGCACCTCACACCTCACTGTGTCCAAACTTTTGACTGGTACTGTATGTCTGTTGCATGTCAGTTGCAAATACATATTACCTTTGTCATTAGAATATATAGCAAATGAATAAAATGATCTGTTTGTCAGTGCAATGGATAGTTTACTCTACAATGAACCAGATGACCCTGCTTGTTTCTACCGGGTTGATTTCACCAGACCCAGTGAGAAGGAAGGTACTTGACCTTCATGCGAGTTACACTCACCCTATATGTTATTGTGGTGTGTGGAATTATCCCAGTCACTGTCAAATCACAGAGCAGTTTTCCCCTGAAAAAAGAGAACCAGACAATTTTACTTTCTCTAAAATCATATGTGATATTGTGGCTGAAATCATGGAGGTTTCCAATAACACACTGAGGCAATTTCTGGTTTGTTTGGAGACAGTCTTATGACACATTGAAATACAGGGGCAACAGGCTTGACACTTTGGCTATAGATTACAAGGGGAGGCAAAGTTGCCATGTGAGTGATGGTAAAAATAGCCCTTCTGCTCATGCTGCAGGGAGGCTCTCATATTAGATATCCAAACAACGCCACTGAATGGCTGGGAGGCAGAGAGTAGACACGAGACAGACACACAGAGACAAAGAGAGAGACATAGAAATACTGAAAGAGTCCGTCAGAAAAAGAGACAGAAACATAGAAAGGGGGACAGAGACAGGGCGAGAGAGACACATAGAAATAACCATTTCAACCAGATCTTTGACTACCCTCACACACTCTGGTTCTCTTATCCTGAGCGAGAAGCCAGCCAGTCAGCCAATCGTCCAACATGTCGGGAGGAGGCAGTTTCGTCTTCACCCCCATGGCCCTGCGCTCCCTCCAGCTGGACGAGGACATGCTGGAGAGAGCCAAGTACAAGAAGCAGCTAGCCAGCCACCAGCTCAACGGCTACATGCTGAAGAAAGAGGCCAGGGACAGGGTAGGCCCTGCACCTACGAGGACCTGCACCTATGTTAGACCCCCAGCTTTGTGCCATGACCTGGTCATCCAGAACGCAATCTATACTGGGGATGCGGACGCTGTGCAGCGCTTCTTCCCCAGGGGTGTCACGTCGAACCTCATAATCGAACCTCAGGGAGGGGACATGCGCTGGGTGGCCAGGGGGGAAGGTAAGCAACATGGTCCTATTAGAACAAGGGTTTCCCAAAATGTTTTGCTTTGTGACCCACCAATTGAGGTGTCTTTTGAGTCGAGACCCACCACAAGGAGAAGCGGTGACAAAAACATTCGCAGACCAAAGAAGAAGTCAAACATAAATGAATAATACCGTCTTCCTCAAAACATTCGATTTGAGTATGGCTTCTTGTGACCAGTTTTAGGAAATGGACGGTAATTCTGAAATGATTTGTGAAATAATTCTGAAATGATTTGTGACACATTTTTCTGGATCAAAAAGGGGGCTTATAAGGGGTGGGCGTGACAGGTGACGTGGCAACGGGCGCGGTCGGTAGTCTGCGTGGTAGTCTGCGCGGCTGAATTGGCACCCTCAACCCACAGTTTGGAAACCACTGTATTAGAATATGTAAAAAATATATATATAATAATTACATTTAACGATTGTAGTTATGTGTCACATACGGTGACAGATGACTTATAGGTCACTATTATGACATATGTCTGAGGTAATTGCAGAGATTAATGTATATAATCAGTGGTAATGGAACTGGCATCATGATGATAATTACTTGCTTGTCTCCAAGCTCTAGACTTGAGACAGTGATTGTTGATGAGGGGTTTTCCTTGTCTTTATTGAAATGAATACAAAACCCTTTTGTGTGTAAAAAAAAAAGGACCGATTTCAGAATGAAGTGAATCTGTTTAATAAGCTTAATTAGATAATTACATTGGAGTCTGAACATTGTACCAATGCCAAATGGTATATATTTTCCTGATAGACACTTTCAAAAGCCCATAAGCCAACCATCATACCTTAGGATAAATCCCTTGCCCTGTTTTAAATGCTTGTAATCCTGCGATCATTAACAACCATGGCAGTATCAAAATATTATTTACAGTGCCTTGCGAAAGTATTCGGCCCCCTTGAACTTTGCGACCTTTTGCCACATTTCAGGCTTCAAACATAAAGATATAAAACTGTATTTTTTTGTGAAGAATCAACAACAAGTGGGACACAATCATGAAGTGGAACGACATTTATTGGATACTTCAAACTTTTTTAACAAATCAAAAACTGAAAAATTGGGCGTGCAAAATTATTCAGCCCCTTTACTTTCAGTGCAGCAAACTCTCTCCAGAAGTTCAGTGAGGATCTCTGAATGATCCAATGTTGACCTAAATGACTAATGATGATAAATACAATCCACCTGTGTGTAATCAAGTCACCGTATAAATGCACCTGCACTGTGATAGTCTCAGAGGTCCGTTAAAAGCGCAGAGAGCATCATGAAGAACAAGGAACACACCAGGCAGGTCCGAGATACTGTTGTGAAGAAGTTTAAAGCCGGATTTGGATACAAAAAGATTTCCCAAGCTTTAAACATCCCAAGGAGCACAGTGCAAGCGATAATATTGAAATGGAAGGAGTATCAGACCACTGCAAATCTACCAAGACCTGGCCGTCCCTCTAAACTTTCAGCTCATACAAGGAGAACACTGATCAGAGATGCAGCCAAGAGGCCCATGATCACTCTGGATGAACTGCAGAGATCTACAGCTGAGGTGGGAGACTCTGTCCATAGGACAACAATCAGTCGTATATTGCACAAATCTGGCCTTTATGGAAGAGTGGCAAGAAGAAAGCCATTTCTTAAAGATATCCATTAAAAGTGTTGTTTAAAGTTTGCCACAAGCCACCTGGGAGACACACCAAACATGTGGAAGAAGGTGCTCTGGTCAGATGAAACCAAAATTGAACTTTTTGGCAACAATGCAAAACGTTATGTTTGGCGTAAAAGCAACACAGCTGAACACACCATCCCCACTGTCAAACATGGTGGTGGCAGCATCATGGTTTGGGCCTGCTTTTCTTCAGCAGGGACAGGGAAGATGGTTAAAATTGATGGGAAGATGGATGGAGCCAAATACAGGACCATTCTGGAAGAAAACCTGATGGAGTCTGCAAAAGACCTGCGACTGGGACGGAGATTTGTCTTCCAACAAGACAATGATCCAAAACATAAAGCAAAATCTACAATGGAATGGTTCAAAAATAAACATATCCAGGTGTTAGAATGGCCAAGTCAAAGTCCAGACCTGAATCCAATCGAGAATCTGTGGAAAGAACTGAAAACTGCTGTTCACAAATGCTCTCCATCCAACCTCACTGAGCTCGAGCTGTTTTGCAAGGAGGAATGGGAAAAAATGTCAGTCTCTCGATGTGCAAAACTGATAGAGACATACCCCAAGCGACTTACAGCTGTAATCGCAGCAAAAGGTGGCGCTACAAAGTATTAACTTAAGGGGGCTGAATAATTTTGCACGCCCAATTTTTCAGTTTTTTATTTGTTAAAAAAGTTTGAAATATCCAATAAATGTCGTTCCACTTCATGATTGTGTCCCACTTGTTGTTGATTCTTCACAAAAAAATACAGTTTTATATCTTTATGTTTGAAGCCTGAAATGTGGCAAAAGGTCGCAAAGTTCAAGGGGGCCGAATACTTTCGCAAGGCACTGTATATACATTATTTATAGATACAGTCCACCACTTACTTCAGAAACATTCCAAAAGGAAAGCCAACTTATTAGTCATGTGCTTGATTTTCCATCCACACACCTGTCCAATGTTATTCTCTTGTGGCTAGGTGGTCAGTCACAAACATAGCAACTGTGTGTTCTTGTCTGTAAGCAGTTCCATTGTCCAGTCTAAGGGGTTTGGTAGCATGAAAATGATTGAGCATGAGTGAGCTTGTTACATGTGACACAGAAGTAATTTGGCTGCTGCGCCACCCGGGCAGTGGCTGCAGGGTTTTATGGGCCATCCAAAATATCACATAACGCCATTGCCGTCGGGCCTCCCCGAAATAGCCCCCTGTGGACAAACAAGCTTCAGAACAGCATAACATTTACCTCAGGAGAGAGAAACCGCCATTACTGCTACAAAGAAGAAGAAAAAACAAAATCGGACCAGTCAGTTGTTACTCTTATTACCACTTGAGCGCAGACTCAACCTGCACTGCATAAATGCCTCCAAAGCGCTACCGCAATGATGTGATCGCTACGGCACAGGCCACAGGTTATGTTCTTCAATTCTGGAACTGTCTTTTGGTGGGGGATGACCTGACCCTTATTAGCATCATGGACGAACCTGAGTGTGAAGACCTCATCGATGCCATCTATGACACCAGCAACATTGAGGAGTGGAAGAACTTCAGGCACCACTATAGAACCCTGAGTACGTCAATGCCTTTGTTTGAAATAACCTGTTCACAGGGGGTTCATTAGCCACCAAAAAGGAACAAAACAGCGAGGGACTATCTGTACTTGTCCAATAACAAATGCTTGTTTTCCTTTTCCCTTGCAAGACGTTTTAAAGCGTTTTTAGTTGCATGCCTTAAGGACACGACCCTGTTCTTCTTCTCCAGGACTGTGGTCTCTGACCTATGAGCAGCAGCTGACAACCCCACTCCACATTACAGCCGGCCGGGGGTTTGTTGACTGCCTGAGGCACCTGCTGCAGCGCGGGGCCAGCGTAGACCTGGCCCCTGGGGGCAGCACTGCCCTCCATGAGGCCTGCCAGAATGGCCAGCCCCAGTGTGTAAAATTGCTGCTGTCCCATGGTGCCAACTCCAACGCTGTCAGTGAAGATGGGCTCATGCCCTTGCACGTGTGCACCAGTCCTGAGTCCCTAGTGTAAGTACTGTACCAACCAATTGTATTGCTCTAAGACATGGCTGGGTTAGGGTTAGGATTGTGGTTAAGGGTTAGGGTTTAACCGGGATGTGAACATGAAGCTAGGGTTAGGGTTGTGGTTCAGGCTATGGTTAGGGTTGAATCCGGTATATGGACATGAAAATAGGTTTAGGGTTGTGGTTGAGGCTTGAACCAGGATGTGGACATGAAGCTCGGGTTAGGGTAATGGCCAGGGTAGAGGTTGAACCGGGATGTGGACATGAAGCTAGGGTTATGGTAATTTATTTTATTTATTTGTTATTTTACCAGGTAAGTTGACTGAGAACACATTCTCATTTGCAGCAACGACCTGGGGAATAGTTACAGGGGAGAGGAGGGGGATGAATTAGCCAATTGTAAACTGGAGATTATTAGATGACCGTGATGGTTTGAGGGTCAGATTGGGAATTTAGCCAGGATACCAGGGTTAACACCCCTACTCTTACGATAAGTGCCATGGGTTCTTTAATGACCTCAGAGAGTCAGGACACCCGTTTAACGTCCCATCCGAAAGAAAGCACCCTACACAGGGCAATGTCCCCAATCACTGCCCTGGGGTATTGGGATATTTTTTTTAGACCAGAGGAAAGAGTGCCTCCTACTGGCCCTCCAACACCACTTCCAGCAGCATCTGGTCTCCCATCCAGGGACTGACCAGGACCAACCCTGCTTAGCTTCAGAAGCAAGCCAGCAGTGGTATGCAGGGTGGTATGCTGCTGGTAATGGCCAGGGTAGAGGTTGAACCAGTATGTGGACATATAGCTGGGTTAGGGTGATGGCCAGGGTAAAGGTTGAACCGGGATGTGGACATGTAGCTGGGTTAGGGTAATGGCCAGGGTAAAGGTTGAACCGGGATGTGGACATGAAGCTCGGGTTAAGGTAATAGGGATCAAAATGAATATTATTACATTCATTTTCAATTCTATTTCCCAACGGCCCTTCTCTGTAACTGGATGTACAGGTGCGCCAAACACCTGCTCCAGTTTGGCGCTGCAATCAATGGGCGGAGCCTCGGCGAGGATAACACGCCGCTACATGTGGCGGCACAGAACGGGCTCCCGGGTCACACGGAGCTGTACCTGCACTACGGCGCCGCCCTGGAGAAGCGGAATGACGATGGTCTCACGCCACTCAACGCCGCTTGCTCACAACCACAGGAGAAGGGCGATCTGGAACGCTACACCAAGGTGTGCGAGTTACTTAATTCATTGTTGTGTTATTTGTTTAATGTGGTCGTTTGGGGTTAGTAATATTCAGTACAGCTTGGTTTGGCTCGCCTTGGTTTGGCTCTGTGGTGTGTATAGCCCTTCTGTGTGTCCTGTCCTCCAGGTATGTGAGCTGCTGCTGACGGCGGGAGCTGACGTCAACACAGAGGACCAGGACAAACAGTCCCCGCTTCACATGGCCTGTAAGAACGTCAACCCGGGCGTGGTGGATCATCTTCTGGCCCACGGAGCCTGCGTCAACACCATGTGTTACAGTGGAAACGCCCCCATGCAAAACGTCCTCAAGGTGTTTTTTCACATTTGGATTTATTTGACATATAAAAACACAATTCAGCCACACATGTAGATGCAATGCATTGAACATGATTGAGGATCAATCAGGAAAACTGGTTTCCAACTTCATTTCCATTGTGGTCCTCTGAAGGTGGTGGCCTACAAGGCGGATCACAAGCCAGAGAGGGTAGTTCGCTCTCTGCTCAACCACGGCTCCATCAGGGTGTGGCCTGGAGCACTGCCCGAGGTAAGAGCCAGAAGCGGCCACAACTATAAGCGGAAAAAGCAACTGCTTAGGGCCTTGTAATCTTTTCTTATTAATTATATTAATTTTATTTAGTGAAGGGCACAGGCACTAGGGAAGGAATAGTGTTTTATGTTAGGAGTAGGAGTAAAAAAAAAAAAAAGATGTGAAGAACCTGGCAATACATCTTGAACATGTTTTGTAATTGTGTAATCTTGCTGTGCATTCAATCAGTCATTCAAGTGTTCATGATTGTGTATACTGTACATTTATGCAGAAATCACCTGCGGTTAAACAGATTGGTTCATATTTCATAAAAGTGTAATTAAATGAAATCGTCAGCATTCAATTGTTGTTGATGTAAACAGCCAATGATATAACTGTAACAGGATGTACAGTTGAGAAGGAACAGATGAAATATGAACACTAAAACAGTTCACTGAATTCTTTCTCTCTCTCCTCAACGTGAAATAATGTTCTCACTGTGAGAAACTACCTCTATTCAATGAACCAGACCTGGGTTCAAATAATATTCGATATCATTTGAAACGCTTGATTGTGCTTGCCTGTTGAAACGATGGAACCAATTCAAAAGTCCCGTGCAAACCTTTCCCACCTGGCACTCAAGGCAGGCTAAAGCAACCGCTTGAAAGTATTTGAAAGATTGCAAAGAGTATTTGAACCCAGGTCTGCTACTATTCACTGAACCCACCACGTGCTCTGGAACAAAATGCCTGACTCCTAATTAGGGAATGTTAATAGGAGATTAATTAGCACTAATTGCATAATTTCCAGTAAACCCCCAGAGGGTAGACCAATCTGTTCATCTCACCAAGTGTTTAATTACTTTAGTTTATTTCTTATATTCTATTGATGAGTCATAAGTCACAACCTCCTAAATCCAACATTTTTCATTTTTGTTTCTTAGGAGATCACAAAAATGAGAATTGGTTAAAAATATATAAAAAAATGTATGCAGGCAATTGTTCCCTTTGCAATTATACAATTGGGAATATTTCATTTGCACCTGGGAGGGTAAGGTTTTAGGCTAGAAAATAGGCTAGAAAAATTATAAGCTATTGTTTATTTCCTTAACATGACCAAGTATCCATAACCATGGCTGTGTTTACAAAGGCAGCCCATTCTGATCTTTTGTCCACTAATTGGTCCTCTTACCAATCAGATCAGATGTTTTTACATCAGATCTTTTTCAAAGCTTATCTGATTGGTCTAATGGCCAATTAGTGGGAAAAAAAATATCAGAATTGAACTGCTTGTGCAAACGGAGCCCATCTGGTTTCTAGTTTTAAGCAACGTGGTATTCATGACACATTGATGTATTTTCAGGTGCTAAAGTATTGCTGTGTCTCCCCACACACCATTGAGGTTCTTCTGAATGCGTACGACCGCCTCAAGGTCACAGATGACTGGGTGGAGGCTGTTTCACCTGAGATGTTTAAGGTACGTTTCTCGAATCATAGTGATTCTACGGTATTCTATGCTGATATAATATGACTCTAACTGTCTGAGTGTTTTGTGTATCTCTCCCTCCAGGAACACAAGGGGTTCTATGAATCCGTCTTCTCCCTGCAGCATACCCCTCGCTCCCTACAGCACCTGGCTCGATGGAAGTTCAGGAACTACCTAGACGGGCGCGTGCACAAGGTGGTGCCACAGCTAGACCTGCCCACCTTCATCAAAAATTTCCTGCTGCTGGAGTTCAGAGACTATGTCCACTGAGTCAGAGATAGAGCCAGGATGTATATAAGCCTACATACATGGTATGATATGGTTAGAATGCCCAGCAATATAGAGCTCTGTATTGTATGTACACTCAGGACAAACACTAGGAATTCAGTCTGTCTGTGACAATATTAGTTTTTGCAGAGTGACACAGAAGGAGGATCATCATCATAGACCTACAGATGGTGGTACTACAGTAAGTACTACCGCTCCTGGATCCATTATCCTCGAGATTGCAGTGTGAGTAGTGTTCAGTAAATGGATACCATTATCTACAACAACATATGACAAAACACGTTTTAGACATCATTTGTGTCTCTACAATTGATTGTATTCATTTTATTACTATTTTCGTTGACAATTCAAAATTATTTTGCGTTACAGCAGAACCTTGTTATTCTGAGTCACCACAAGGCGGTGCTGTGGTCTTCAAACGAATGAGACGTACTTTATTGGATGGCTGGCTTCCTTCTGTTTTTTTCTATTTTATTTGTTAAAGAAGCGTCACGTGTAACCTTTTTTATTTATAGTGCTATCAATGGCACTGAAATGTACATACGTAAAGTAATCTTACGTTGAAGGAGTACAAGGACATCGTTTACATATTTTGATATTGAGATTTTTTTCCAAAATGATCTGATTTCAGAGAAAAATAGAAGACTATTGTTTGGCTAAGCACCTTGTCATGTAATGGAGATTGTCCCACCTAGCTATCTTAAAATGAATGCACTAACTGTAAATCGTTCTGGATAAGAGCGTCTGCTAAATAACAAAAAAATATTACAAAATGTATGATCAATGTCAATATGATTTTATGGATATATAGTAAGTATTTGGTTGAGAATTACTACTACTTTTTAAATTAAATAAATCCTAAATGAACAAATGTATGTGATACATGTTTATTGTTGTTAACTCCTTTCCTTTATGTCAGAATATTTGTCCGAATATTTGTCCGAATATTTTCATTAGGCTAAATTATTAGAAGCCTATTTTATATCACTGGCATTAGACTAGTAATTTTGGAAATTATTCAATTAATTTATTATTTATTTATTAAGAGTTCATGAGAACAAATCTGAGAGACGGTTATGCAAAGACTCTGTGGTTATCTTATATTACAAAAAGTTTCAGTCAAATACAACACGCTAGTGATGGACATAAATCATGAACTCTTGAATAAGCAGTAAGCTTTTGTGTTCAAAATTACCAACACGGTCGATCGATGCTTTTTAATCTAGCAAATAGTGGGATCGACAACAATTGAATGGATAACAAACAAAAAATAATAAAATAACATGAATTTAATATAATGCAACGTAGCTTAGTATTTTTACATTATTTGTGATTGAATTAAATCACAGAAATGTCGATGTAAAACCACTTAGGTGACTTAAGCGTTTCCAGTTGATAATTATGTGGTGAGGTCCAGTTGTGTGATTGTGTGGGATCGAAAGAAGTAGCGTCCTTTTAAATACCAACCACCCGACTTGGGGAGAATGACCTGCTTGACAGAGGGTGGTGACACGGAGACGAGATGCTGACTTGGGTAATGAACCTGCCACATTGCGGCTCTTGAACTAGCTACGCTTTTCAATGTGCTTAGCGCATGAGGAGCTATAAGCCACATCAAAAGAAAGTAAACTTGCAACGAAAAATAATACAATTTTGAAATAAATGATATTAGCAATATGTTAGAACTTGAATAAACATGACATTAAAGCTCCAAGGAAAGTCCATCACCCAGTTGTTATTGACATATACTAGCAACTAGGCTATAACAATAGTATTACTATTACAATAGCCTGATAATACATGTAGCTGATCAAATAAACTTTTAGATTCCTAACTCATAAAATAAACCAATAATAAATCTAATGGATATAAATGCAGAAAGTATCACATTTCCGAGAGAAATGTGTTATATCTGTTCAATAGGGTATGGGGAGATTCTGATTGTAGACTATACAATCAGAAGTGAGTCCACTCTAAAAAAAGAAAGGGAGAGAGGAGCGAGGGAGAGGAAGCTATCTGGTTTCAATAGATCAAAGGTAGGTGCTGCTGAATGAGTCATTTGCAATTATAAGAATAATTAGCATCCTTTGGCCCTCCATTGCTAATCAGAGTCGGTTGGTGATATGTTTATGTCTTCATGCAATCAGACGGCCAGTTGGAGTGCCAAGCGCGTCCCCAGGACTCAATAGGGGCTAATCATCATCACGGATTGACATTTAAACGGTAAAATTATCTCCGATTAAATCAACACTTAAAAGAAAAGAGAAAAGTGATTTTTCCTCATTACACATTTTGATTTTAATAGAGACTTACAAGCATATAGAAAATGAGTGGCCAAAACCCTGAAAGCGCGCATTAATGACGCGTAATTGTAGCCTAACTATTCCATATTTTATTGGCAATTCGTTTAGGATGCATTCTCAAATTAGGCCTATTTTAAACATGCTAAATGGTTTACATAGACCACTATTTTAATGGTACAGCCATAGCCTCCAACACTTTAATAGCATATTGCATTTTGAATCGAATAAAGTTTAAATGTCTGTAAATGAAAACTGCGCAGCCTCGTTCAAAAATTGCCGTTGACCTTACATGAATGTATTTAATCCGAATCTAATTTTGTACAGAATATCTCTCTCCAGGGAATAATTGTTACCGCACTTTTCTACGGCCAAACGCATTGTTTTACCCCGGGAGAATAGAAAAGCTTTTCTCTCTCAAAAGAGGAAAAACATCTGCCTCTCCTCCCTCCCCACTCCGATGCCATCCGTCCCAACATTTCAACAAAAGCACCGTTGTTTTATGTCGTACCTTGAATCCAAAGTAATTACTTATCATCAATCAAAATTAATAATAGCTGATTGGGTTGGTGTGGTCAACGATTATAGAAGGGGAAGGGCTGAAGCAGTCTCTCACACCGCTTCCAGTCAATGTGGACTGGGCAAAGGTGGTGGAGGGCTGGGGAGGGGGGCGACCCGTCTATTCGGTATCCACTGGGAAACTATCGCCTCTCAAGGCAACCAAAAAGTCAGAAGCTGAATAAGGAAATGAAGCGTAATTTGAGGAAGATGGATGAGTCCCCAGGGTAACACCCCCTTTCATTCCTCTCAAGCTCTCTCTCTCTCTGTGTGTGTGTGTGTGTGTGTGTGTGTGTGTGTGTGTGTGTGTGTGTGTGTGTGTGTGTGTGTGTGTGTGTGTGTGAAGGAGAGAGAGGGGGCGGGGGGGGGGGAGAGAGAGAGAGAGAGAGAGAGAGAGAGAGAGAGAGAGAGAGAGATGTGAAGGGAGGGGTAGAGCGTGTGTGTTTATGTCTCAGTGTGACAAATAGAGGTATAGGGAGGAGGCACAAAACAAGAAAACGACAGGTCGCAATAAGCTTGTGGACGTTTCGGAGAAGCTGGTTAGTCCACCGGATAATATCAAAGCGAAGGGACATTTAATTTCACTCGACCATCGAATCTAAGGTTTGGCTATTTGTTGAGGGAAAGAAGGAGCGCCTGAGTTTTCGATAAAGATAGTCACAATTTTCTTCGCAATGCAAAGACCGGGCGGCCAAGGGACGGCGTTTTCGATTGACTCCTTGATAGGAACTCCGCAACCTCGCCCGGGACACCTGCTCTACACGGGCTACCCGATGTTTATGCCATACAGACCCTTAATGATTCCTCAATCTTTATCTCATTCACATTTACCATCTGGCATACCTCCTTTGGCGCCGTTGGCATCTTTCGCTGGACGTCTTACCAACACATTCTGTGCGAGTTTGGGACAGGGGATGCCGTCGATGGTGGCTCTCACCACAACACTGCCAAGTTTTTCCGATCCGCCGGATAGTTTCTATCCTCCCCAAGAGCTCCCCGGACCTCGGTTAAGTGCCGACCCTGGAACGAGGAGACAGGAGAGCCCACACTCAGATGATCTCCATGGAAGGGACAAGGGGTCGGATTTACTCAACTTCTCGGAAACTTTTCAAACTATACCAGGTAAGCTCACTGCCTGTGTCCCTGTTCTGTCCATACGCTTCCATATTAGGTTGGCAAGTTGAGACCTATTGGGTAAAACGCGCAAGCGGCATCCGAATTAGAAATTGGATCTAATCTAATTCCCAGAGTTTTACGAAATCTCCACAAACGCATAGTTTCATAACAAACCACCATTTTTAAATATGCAATAACTCGAATAGGTTAGCCTAACTCAAGTTAGTGACACACTGTTTTCTAATCTATTTCTTAATCACTAACGATCTTGACTTAGCCTTTAGGTAGGCTATGTAATATCACGTTAATTCATAGGGTAGTTATGAATGGTAATAGGCCTACTCATTTCCTTTGACGAAAATATAGCAGAAATAAAACTCCAAACAGACATTTGTAGTCGCTGTATTTATAATGTTTACTTGCGTTAATTTAACCTACATTTGTGGGGTAAACTTGTATTGGATCAAACTAATTGATTCTAATGTATGTTTCCTTTCTTCTTTTGCACGTTTTAGGTGAGACTAAATTGTACAGCTCAGACGATGAGAAGTTGGACCTCAAATCAGCGGACACGGCTTGCAGTGACAGAGAGGACAGCTCTGCCGTTGACAGCGAAAACGAAAGCGTATCCGATGGGAACAACTGTGGTGCTTTATCCCAAAAGAGTAAACTTAAACCCGGGTCGCAGGAAGCTCTACCGCCGGGAAGCTCAGTGGGGAAGAGCAGGAGGAGACGAACAGCTTTTACAAGCGAGCAGCTACTTGAACTTGAGAAGGAATTTCATTGTAAAAAGTACCTTTCGCTTACCGAACGTTCTCAAATAGCACACGCACTTAAATTGAGCGAGGTGCAGGTCAAGATTTGGTTCCAGAATCGTAGGGCCAAATGGAAAAGAATCAAAGCTGGCAACGTGAATAACAGGTCTGGAGAGCCTGTGAGAAACCCCAAAATTGTGGTCCCAATCCCAGTGCACGTCAACAGGTTTGCGGTGAGGAGTCAGCACCAACAGATAGAGCAAACAAGGCCATGACGAACTATACTGGCCTAAACTAATTTTGACAAAATAAAGTTATGGGTTGTTAAATGCATGAAGCACAAAAACTGGATGACATTTTGTGGTCAGCGAGATTACTTTACATCAAGAGACATGTCATATCAACTGGACAACTAAGGATAATATGTTTTCTCTCCGCAGATTAATTAATTTTTGTCGAATTAGGCCTATCTCATATTTTATTTATTGTTTTGTTAATTTGTAAATAGTATATGTGTCGGGTGACACAGACATGCACTATGAAATGAGATTGTAAAAATTCTTTTCTAAAATATTTATATCTAGCTAGGGCCTATAAATGTTATGTTTATTATCTGCATGTGCTTTACTCGTTCGGTGAAGCTATTTCAAACTTCTCGTATTTGGTACCGTTTTGTTTATCACATGTTGCATGTACCTTACAACGTTTTCATTTTGGTAGGCCACTGTAGGAATTGTATTCGCCAGCTGTTTGTGGAAAAAAAAGATGTGAAGGAAAATACATAACCAAACAAAGAAATACTGTAAAGTATATTGACTTAATAAATCCATTTATATTAAATGTATCTATCTAAATGCATTATTATTGCTGGTTAAGCTGTAGTTTTAGAGATGGTGATTTGTGCTGTGTTTAGCCTCTGTCTGCTCTCAGAAAATGATCAGTCATCTCTCTGCCTATAGAATATATTTGCCTCTCATTCATGAAGTATAATATCACTAGGCTATTACATGACAGTGTATTTTAAGAGCGTACTAAAACATTAACTATAACAATAAACAAATACAACAACACCTAATAATATTATAATTGATCATTGATCATAATACCATAGGACTAACTGCAACAATACTTATGACAATTCAAATAATCTGATCAATCTCTAAATATTTGTTTTGCTTTATAAATTATAAGACTTAATCAAAATAACAACTCGATTGTAATGCCACTTTATAGGCTTTAATAATCAGATGTTATTGATTTCGAATAGTAAGCTTGTAAGTAAATTACAATTCTGTGTTGCACACCTGTAATATCTAGCCAGCATTAATCTGAATACATTTTTGCAAACTAGGCCTGGGTTAGTTTGCAATGTAATGATACTGTATATTGTAGGTCTTGAAAAAATATTGGATAAATAAGTGGACGATTGATACTAAAAGGATGAATATGAAATTATATGCAGCTTCGCCTATATGCAAAGTCCAGCAGTTCTCCATATAGGCGTTGATGATAGCTACATTCAAATGAAGGTTCTTATTAAGCAGTCAAGAGAGAATAAAGGGAGAGAACAGGGTTTTGTGACTGGAAGCAGCAGTCATTTATCTCTCTTTAGGGGGCCATGTTGTCTCAAGGTGGAGTGATGGATCCCCATTAGAACGGTCATATTCTACACGTCGTAATGAACTTCAACATCAATCACTGTAAGAGAGGACGAGACCAGACCAGAGAGAGTGAACACTGTCTGTGTGTGTGCCCGCGCGCAAAAAAATAAATATGATTTTGAATGAGACTGAATTGTGTGTCCCAACAAGGTTAGTTGTACAAGACCCTGTGTGTGTGTGTGTGTGTGTGTGTGTGTGTGTGTGTGTGTGTGTGTGTGTGTGTGTGTGTGTGTGTGTGTGTGTGTGTGTGTGTGTGTGTGTGTGTGTGTGTGTGTGTGTGTGTGTGTGTTATTTATGCCAGCAGGTCTCAACTCATAAATACTGAGAAAAGTTTAACTTATTTTCATGTATAAGTAATTCATTTGATATCCGAGTTGGTACATTTCCATCAATTTCAATCCTAAGAAAGGAACAAAGAGAATTTTAAAAAGCTATCAATTCTTTTTTACAGGTGTAGGCATACCTGTAAAAACTATTTATTTTAGGCTACATTTAGGCTACTGTGATTGTTATAGTATTTACAGGTGCGCAAAGAGCATATCCAAGATATGGGTTGGTTTGAATAACTTTAGGCTATAATAGATTTCCCCCAGGTGTTATCTCAGGTAGGTCTTGAATAACTGATTCACATGTCAACGGAGTTATCAAGCGCGATATTTGAATCCAGTCAAGAAATTAAGCTAATTAGCGACACCTGTTTTTGCATTTCTGCTGCTGCTGTCACATTGAAGTCATCTCAATCATGACGGCAATGATTAGGTAGCCTATAACGGAAATAGGTCAACGGATAAGATGACAATATTTAAATTAAATAGAATACAATTAATGCCTACTGATAAAACAATTAACTAAAAGTTGGTTAATTAATTTTCGACTTAAAATCTGCCAGAGCTGTTGAAGAGACTTCAACTCTGCTAGTTGTGGGTCGAGAGTGAATGTTTTGAGTCTCAACCTCCAATGACGCCAGAATGTTCGATGTGTGTTCTCGTGTTTAGGTGCTAATGGAGGGAACAGAGTTGTCGCGGGGAGGCAATGACACACCCCACTGGGCACGGACGTCTATTCCACGTTGGTTCAACGTAATTTCATACAAATTACGTGAATACAACGTTGATTCAACCAGTGTGTGCCCAGTGGGACATACTGTACACAACGTTACAGGGAGCTAGAGCTATTCAAACTACACAAAAAAGTGGATGTCATCATGCAACATGCATCATCATATGACAAAACTATAATTGACTCTGTCAAATGACTCTTTGAAATGTTATGTTATTATTATTACCTTTATTTAACGAGGCAAGTCAGTTAAGAACAAATTCTTATTTTCAATGAAGGCCTAGGAACGGTGGGTTAACTGCCTTATTCAGGGCAGAACGACAGATTTTTACCTTGTCAGCTCAGGGATTCGATCTTGGAGCCACTAGGCTACCTGGCACAAAAGGACACAAAAACAAAGCCCAATAGATGTATTGTTACCAGAGAGTAAGGTGGTTATGATGCACAATTTGTTTAGGCTCACCCAATTCCTCGGATATCCTTTGTCTGCTTTTCTAGTTTTCTCTCTCAATCCAGGGTAGTTTTTACATGGCAATTGAAGGTTTGAGTTTATGGTTAAAGTGTGCCTGCAAAGTTTCTTAAAGGGAGGGGACCATGGTAGGCTGTGCAAAATTTCAACCTCCGCTGGCCTCAGATGCCGGATGTGAGTTTGGATACAATATATCTCTTTGAACTGTTTCCAAATGGGGCTCCTATGATCCTGATATTATAATATAGTACTGTAGCTATATTAATCAGCTCACAGTTTTAAACCAACATACTGCTCAAGATGGAAGGAAGAGATAGGGCTTCACATTTCTAGGACAACTATATTTTAAACTGAACATCAGACATATTGTATGAGCTAGATCATTTCTTCCTTATGTCCTTTGAGGAAACAATAATAATCTGTTTTAGGCTGCCATTGAACTTCCATGACTGAACTTCAATGATTGAATTGAAAAGATATCTGAGCACCACAGCCTCCAGCCCCTAACCAACAATAAGGCTAAGGGGAAGTTAATGTTAAGGCCTGTTGTCGGATTCGACCATGATATTTGTCTCAACAGCCCAACTGCATAGAGTGACCATCAAACGGCATGAGTAGCATTGCCATCTGACCAACCGTGGCAATGTTCAGTCATTTGTTTGTTGTCCACTTCATACATCAAGATTGTGACACTGGGATGGTGATATAAGGATGGATGTTGTCATGGGCCAGTGATGGAAGATTTAATATTGTCCTAAAAGCTGACTAATCCTGGATTTCAAGTAGATGACATAGTATCAGAGTGTTATAGCTATTTCACACTAGGTGAGCTTATACACAATTAAAGAACAATGATGTATACCCTGCTGTAATACTGCAGTTATTGCAAGAGTTTTCAAGCTCTTGTGATTGTCTCTATATCTGTAGAAGTTTAGGAGATGATGGGTCTTTTGCAAACCTGGAATCATCTGAGAATAAATAAGGAGAACATATTAAATGTCTCACACATCACTGGTAGTGTTATACTGAGTTTAATGCAATGTATTTTCTATTGATGCCATAGTACATACACTCTCTACATATTTATTTGGACAGTAAACTAAAAACATTTAATTTGGCTCTATACTACAGCATTTTGGATTTGAGATCAAATGTTTTATACGAGGCGATAGTACAGAATGTGACCTTTCATTTGAGGGTATTTTCATACATATCTGTTTTTCTGTTTAGAAAGTAATGGTACCTTTTGTATGTAGTCCCCCCATTCGAAGGTGTCATACGTTTTTTGATAAATTCACTTACTGTTGTGTATTACATTTTGACAAAAATGTAATATTTAGACCAATATTCATTGCACGCAATGACTACATCAAGCTTGTGACTAGAAACTTGTTGGATGCGTTTGCAGTTTATTTTTCTTGTGTTATGTTGTGCCCAATATACAGTGCCAATTAAAAGGTTGGACATACCTACTCATTCAAGGGTTTTTCTTTGTTTTTACTATATTCTACACTGCAGTAAAAAAAAGCTCTGACGAAGGCCGTGAGGCCGATACGTAAAGCTTATTAAAGAGCAGTAATTCTATCAAGAGCAGTGTGCGGGTTTCTTCTTTTTTTCTCAAAATAATAGTAAAGACATCAAAACTATGAAATAACACATGTGGAATCATGTAGTAACTAAAAAAGTGTTAAACAAATTAAAATGATTTTATATTTTATATTCTTCAAAGTAGCCACCCTTTGCCTTGATGCTTTGCACACTCTTGGCATTCTCTCAACCAGCTTCATGAGGTAGTCAACTGGAATGCACTCCCTGCCAAGCTTGTAGCGTTATACCCAAGAAGACTTGAAGCTGTAATCGCTGCCAAAGGTGCTTCAAGAAAGTACTGAGTAAAGGGTCTTATATTTCAGTTTTTCAATTTGTAATAAATTAGCAAATATTTCTAAAATCCTGTTTTTGCTTTGTCATTATGGGGTATTGTGTGTAGATTGATAAGGAAAAAAACTATGTAATACATTTTAGAATAAGGTTGTAACCTAACAAAATGTGGTAAAAATGTATGTGTTTGAATACTTTTCAAAGGCAGAGTATACAGTTTAAATCAGAAGTTTGGAGTCATTAAAACTCATTAAAACTCATTTTTCAACCACAAATTTCTTGTTAACAAACTATAGTTTTGGCAAGTCGGTTAGGACATCTACTTTGTGCACGACACAAGTAATATTTCCAGCAATTCTACAGACAGATTATTTCACTTCTAATTCACTGTATTCGAATTCCAGTGGGTCAGAAGTTTACATACACTAAGCTGACTGTGCATTTAAACAACTTGTAAAATTCCTGAAAATTATCTAATGGCTTTAGAAGCTTCTGATAGGCTAATTGACATCATTTGAGTCAATTGGAGGTGTACCTGTGGATGTATTTCAAGGCCTACCTTCAAACTCAGTGCCTCTTTGCTTGACATCATGGGGAAATCAAAATAAATCAGCCAAGTATCTATATCCACAGTAAAACGAGTCCTATATCGACATAATCTGAAAGGCCGCTCAGCAAGGAAGAAGCCGCTGCTCCAAACCGCCATAAAAATACCAGACTACGGTTTGCAGCTTCACATGGGGACAAAGATCACACTTTTTGGAGAAATGTCCTCTGGTCTGATGAAACAAAAATAGAACTGTTGGCCATAATGACTATCGTTATGTTTGGAGGAAAAAGGGGGAGGCTTGCAAGCCGAAGAACACCTTCCCAACCGTGAAGCACGGGGGTGGCAGCATCATGTTGTGGGGGGGCTTTTCTGCCAGAGGGACTGGTGGCACTTCACAAAATAGATGGCATCATGAGCTAGGAAAATTATGTGAATATATTGAAGCAACATATGTAACAACATATATATACAGTTGAAGTCGAAAGTTTACATACACCTTAGCAAATTCATTTAAACTCAGTTTTTCACAATTCCTGACATTGAATCCTAGTAAAATGTCCCTGTCTTAGGTCAGCTAGGATCACCACTTTATTTTAAGAATGTGAAATGTCAAAATAACAGTAGAGATAATTATATATTTCAGCTTTAATTTCTTTCATCACATTTCCAGTGGGTCAGAAGTTTACATACACTCAATTAGTATTTGGTAGGATTGCCTTGTTTAACTTGGGTCAAACGTGTCGGGTAGCCTTCCATAAGCTTCCCACAATAAGTTGGGTGAATTTTGACTCATTCCTAATGACAGAGCTGGTGTAACTGAGTCAGGTTTGCAGGCCTCCTTGCTCGCACATGCTTTTTCAGTTCTGCCCACAAATTTTCTATAGAATTGAGGTCAGGATTTTGTGATGGCCCTCCAATACCTTGACTTTGTTGTCCTTAAGCCATTTTGCCACGACTTTGGACGCATGCTTGGGGTCATTGTCTATTTGGAAGACCCATTTTCGAGCATGCTTTATCTTCCTGACTGACGTCTTGAGATGTTGCTTCAATATATCCACATAATTTCCCTTCCTCATAATGCCATCTGTTTTGTGAAGTGCACCAGTCACTCTTGCAGCAAAACACCCCCACAACATGATGCTGCCACCCCCGTGCTTCACGGTTGGGATGGTGTTCTTCGGCTTGCAAGTCTCCCCCTTTTCCCTCCAAACATAACAATGGTCATTATGGCCAAACAGTTTTGTTTTTGTTTCATCAGACCAGAGGACATTTCTACAAAAAGTACAATCTTTGTCCCCATGTGCAGTTGCAAACCGTAGTCTGGCTTTTTTATGGCGTTTTTGGAGCAGCGGCTTCTTCCTTGCTGAGCGACCTTTCAGGTTATGTCGATATAGGACTCGTTTTACTGTGGAAATAGATACTTTTGTACCTGTTTCCTCCAGCATCTTCACAAGGTCCTTTGTTGTTGTTCTGGGATTGATTTGCACTTTTCGCACCAAAGTACGTTCATCTCTAGGAGACAGAACACATCTCCTTCCTGAGCGGATGGATGGCTGCGTGGTCCCATGGTGTTTATACTTGCGTACTGTTGTTTGTACAGATGAACGTCATACCTTCAGGAGTTTGGGAATTGCTCCCAAGGATGAACCAGACTTGTGGAGGTCTACCATTTTTTTCTGATTTCTTGTCTGATTTCTTTTGATTTTCCCATGATGTCAAGAAAAAAGGCACTGAGTTTGAAGGTAGGCCTTGAAATACATCCACAGGTACACCTCCAATTGACTCAAATTATGTAAATTATTCTATCAGAAGCTTCTAAAGCCATTACATCATTTTCTGGAATTTTCCAAGCTGTTTAAAGGCACAGTCAACTTAGTGTATTTAAGCTTTTGACCCACTGAAATTGTGATACAGTGAATTATAAGTGAAATAATCTGTCTGCAAACAATTGTCGGAAAAATTATCTGTGTCAGATTAGGATAGAAAACACTCTAAAGTTTCCAAAACTGTCAAAATATTGTCTGTGAGTATAACAGAACTGATATTGCAGGTGAAAACAGGAGGAAAATCCAACCAGGAAGTGCTGTTATCCTGAAACCTCTCTGTTCCATTGCATGCCTTCCCTCCATTTAAAGGGATATCAACCAGATTCCTTTCCCTATGACTTCCACATGGTATGAACAGTCTTTAGACATAGTTTCAGGCTTTTATTCTGAAAAATGAGTGAGATTGATCACATCGCGTCAGTGGATAGCTGTGTGTCCCCAAAGTTTTGCATGCACGAGCAGGTTGGAGCAGATCTTTTTTCTCTCTCTCCTATTGAAAAAGCTACCGTCCGGTTGAAATATTATCGATTATTTATTGTAAAAACAACCTGAGGATTGATTATAAAAAACGTTTGACATGTTTCTATGAACTTTACGGATACTATTTGGAATTTTCGTCTGCCCGTCGTGACCTGCACGAGCCTGTGGATTACTGGACAAAACATGCCAACCAAATGGAGGTTTTTGGATATAAAAATAATCTTTATGGAACAAAACAAACATTTATTGTGTAACTGGGAGTCTCATGAGTGCAAACATCCGAAGATCATCAAAGGTAAGCAATTAATTTGATTGCTTTTCTGACTTTCGTGACCAATCTACTTTGCTGCTAGCTGTTTGTAATGTTTTTTCTGCTGAGAGAGCTGTCCTAACATTGGTTTGGTTTGCTTTCGCTGTTAAGCTTCTTTTTTAAAAATCTGACACGACAGGTGGATAAAACAACAAGCTAAGCTGTGTTTTGATATATTGCACTTGTGATTTCATGAAAATTAAATATTTTTAGTAATTTAATTTGAATTTAGCGCTCTGCAATTCAGCGGATGTTGATGAAAATGATCCCGCTAAAGGGATGGGTGCGCCAAAAAGTTAATGGTTATGGCTGTGTAATACAGTCAATGGCTACATTAAGGAACTGCAGTCTCTCTCTCTCCCTTTCTCTCTCTTTGTCTTCTTCTATTGAATTCAATACACAATCGCCTGTTCTATGTTTATCAAAGAACGATGCCAGGACAAGTTTAAGTGGATGCGGATCGATTTTCAGTACTGTGCTTGGTTTGACAGTGCCGCTCGCGTGACCTGTTGCCCACTGGTCAGCCAAATGCTCAATATACACTGAAACGCAACATGCAACAATTTAAACAATTTTACTGAGTTATAGTTCATATAAGGAAATCAGTCAATTGAAATTATTGAATTAAGCCCTAATCTATGGATTTCACATGACTGGGCAGGGGTGCATCCATGGACGAGAATGAGTTTTTCTCCACAAAAGGGCTTTTCTAAAGACAGAAATACTCGTCAGTTTCATTCCACCCCAATAAAAGATGGTCCAGCCCTTCTAGAATTTGCCAGAATTGCCAAACAGACAATCCGCCCATGACATTTATTGTAAATAAGAGTATAATATGTTTCTGAACACCTCTACATTAATGTGGATGCTACCATGATTGCGGATTACTTTGAATGAATCGTGAATAATGATGACTGAGAAAGTTACATTTGCACAAAGGTCATGTCCCCAAAACATGCTGACCTCTCATCATTACCAATAACATTGTAGGATAGGAGAAAAAAAAAGATGTGGGGGGGGGTTGATACAGTATTTATACCTCTGTAATTTTCACACTCATCATGATTTACGATTAATTCATAATTATCCGTTATCCTGGTAGCATCCACATTATTTTCTTATGTACAGTAAGCGTGAATCCAAAATGACACAATACATTATTTAAACATAACTCCGAAAAACTGGAAATACATCCAACAAGTTTGTAAAATCATCAAATACTAAACTTTTGAAAACATTTACCACACTATAATACAAATACATGTCCATCAAGTGCTTTCATTTCTTTTCTTTTTTTTTCTTTTTTTTTCTTTTTTTTGAATTTTACCCCTTTTTCTCCCCAATTTCGTGGTATCCAATTGTTGTAGTAGCTACTATCTTGTCACATCGCTACAACAACGCCACAGGAGTCGCTGGTGCGCGATGAGACAAGGACACCCCTACCGACCAAGCCCTCCCTAACCCGGGCGACGCTAGGCCAATTGTGCATCGCCCCACGGACCTCCCGGTCGCGGCCGGTTACGACAGAGCCTGGGCGCGAACCCAGGACTCTGATGGCACAGCTGGCGCTGCAGTACAGCGCCCTTAAGTGCTTTCATTTCTAAACGGGGATGCACACAAAAACACGCAAATAAAAGGTGACGTTCTGTCTGTACTGTCGTCTCATATAAAATATATGATCTCAAATCCAAATATTAGCTTCAATGGGGAAATAAATACATAGGGGCGTGTACACCTAAATACAGCATCTCACTGAGAAGAGTAACATCATTTACTACTTGAATCACAAATGAACACATTATACATGTCCATGAGATCTACATTCAGTTCAGATAGTATCCTTGTGGAGAGAGGGAGAGACCTTCCCATCTCATTACCATCCCTCACAGTGAGTGTACAGACATACAGACCAGAGGCATGTCTGACTTCTGGGTCTGGATGCTGGACACCACCTGCACATCTCCAACAGTGATTTCTTAAAATCAAATCTGCTCCTGTACATGTATGTTCCTAGAGAGAAGTACATAGGTAATCAGACCATCCCATCTGTGTGCCCACGCCAGAGCCCTGACCTCCTGGGAGGATCTTCATGGCGGACGTCCCCCTCTCCATCTCCAACCGTGATATATGGGCAGATGCATCAAATCGCACAAGATAAACAAGCACTGAGTTTCATCAGGGCCATCATAGCTTTAATTTGGCTGCCTAATGAGTCAGATCCAGTGGCGGAGATAAGAGTTGTCAGAGGCCCGGCTCTAATGAATTTCTTGCCACTTGTAATCAAGGTTGCCTGTCTGAGGGGGGATGATTAATGGAACCCTGGAGGATTCCCTCGGCCCTCAGCCTTCATTACAGCTAATGCATTCTCAGGCAAATTAACAGCGGCGAAAAGAAACGCGCGAACATGAGCCAAGGGGGGCAAAGAGAGCGAGAGATGGAATGAGGGGGCAGAGATAAGTAGGGAGAGGGAAGGGGGAGAGAATGGGAGAGGGATGGAAGGAGGGATGGGGGAGAAAGAGATGTTAAGGGGGAGGGAGATGGAGAGGGAAGAGAGAGATGGAGAGAAGGGGATAAGGAGATTGAGAGATGTCGAGAAAGAGGGAGAGATGTGAAGAAAAGAAACAGGGCTGGATGGAGAGTAAAATAAAGGCTGTATGAAGGGAAGAAAGAGGTAGAGAGGGAGGGAAAGACATTTGTGTTTGCTTAGATACTCTGATTAAGGAGAGGCAGCGATATGGAGATGAGTGTGGAGAAATGGGTAGGAGGGGACAGGTCCGATTGGGGAAGGATATAACATGGACATCAGGTTACACATGATGGAGGGGGGAAATTATAAATGGACATTCAGGAGCTTGTCAGGAAGGACTGAGGATGAATGCCCATGAGAAGTGGTCAGGAGGGAAGGTAACAAGATAGACATAATTACTGGTCAAAGGGGAAAAGGTTAAAGCTTGGTCCCAGATCCGTTAGTCAGATCTAAAGCCTAGGATGTATTCCACACTTTCAGTAGAAACACAGAAGCAAGCATGCTAACAAATACCTTTATTGGTTTATAACTGAGGTATTATATTCGTGGCAATTAAACTGGAATTCAACAGAAATGTTTTCGATCAGCAGATTTTTGCCTTTCTTATATGAAAACAATAAAATATTGAAAGAGTCCTACTAATTGGCAACCATGATAGGCAACTATAGTTAAACAATTTGCACAGCAAGCACACAGTAAACAATTACCTTGTGATTAGGTAGCGCAACACAAGATTTTTAATTAATGCTGGTAAATATGTTCTTGTCAGGTGTTTGTGTAGCCATCCATCAGAGGAAAACCCTCCTCTGCAATCTGGGAGGTGATTTGTCTGAGCCAAGGTGGGCAGCACAGAACACTCCTCAGTGTTTAGCTACCTCCTACTGTATGCAATAAAAAAAACAGGGTTCTGTACACCAAGGGAGAAAACGTTTTGAAATCAAATCAAAGTTTATTGGTGGCGTACACAGATGTTATCGCAGGTGCAGTGAAATGCTTGTGTTTCTAGCTCCAACAGTGCAGTTAATACCGAGCAATAAAAAATGTAAAAAACAATACACAAATAATCCAGAAAAATTAAGAAATATCAGAACGAGCAATACCAGAGACCGGAATATATATATACATAAAGTGCTCTTGGAAAGTATCTAGACCCCTTTACTTTTACAGCATTATTCGAAAATGGATTACATTTAAAAAAATCCTCATCAATATACACAATAACAAAAAACAGAATGACAAAGCAAAAACAAGTTTTTTAGTTTTGCAAAAACAGAAATACCTTATTTAAATAAGTATTCAGACCCTTTGCTATGAGACTCGAAATTGAGCTCAGATGCATCTTGTTTCCATTGATCATCATTGAGATGTTCCACAACTTGATTGGAGTCCACCTGTGGTAAATTCAATTGATTGGACATGATTTGGAAAGGCGCACAGCTGTCTGTATAAGCTCCCACAGTTGACAATGTACGTCAGAGCAAAAACCAAGCCATGAGGTCGAAGGAATTGTCCGTAGAGCCCCGAGACAGGATTGTGTTATTTCATAATTTTGAGGTTTTCACTATTATTCTGCAATTTAGAAAAAGTAAAAATAAGAAAAACCCTTGAATGAGTAGGTGTGTCTAAACTTTTGACTGGTACTGTATATATATATACTCTACATATTGAACAAAAAAATTAACAACATTCAGAAATGTCAACATTTTTACTGAGTTACAGTTCAAATAAGAAAATCAGCCAATTTAAATCAATTCATTAGACCCTAATCTATGTATTTCACATGACTTGGGAGCCAGGCCCACCCACTGGGGAGCCAGGCCCAGCAAATCTGAGTTTTTCACCCACAAAAGAGCTTAATTACAGACAGAAAAACTCCTCCTTTCACCAGCTGTCCGGGTGGTGGGCATCAAACGATCCCACAGGTGAACATGGTGGATGTGGATGTCCTGGGTTGACATGGTTACACGTGGTTGTGAGGCCGGTTGGATGTACTGGCAAATTCTCTAAAATGACGTTGGAGGTGGCTTATGGTAGAGAAGTGAACATTAAATGATCTAGCAACAGTTCTGTTGGACACTCCTGCATTCAGCATACCAATTGCACGTTCCCTCAAAACTTGAGACATCTGTGGCATTGTGTTGTGTGACAAAACTGCACATTTAGAGTTGCCTTTTCCTTTCCCCAGCACAAAGTGCACATGTTTAATGATCATGCTGTTTCATCAGCTTCTTGATATGCCAAACCTGTTGAATGAATTGCCTTGGGTAAAGGACAAATGCTCACTAACAGGGAAGTAAACACATTTGTGCACCTAATTTCAGAGAAACAAGCTTTTTGTGTGTATGGAACATTTATGGGATCTTTTATTTCAGCTCATGAAACATGGAACCAACACTTTACATGTTGTGTTAATATTTTGTTCAGTATAGTTAAGCAATAATCCATGAGGAGGTGTGGTATATGGCCAATACTGTGTACAACGGCTAAGGGCTGTTCATACGCATGACGCAACACGGAGTTCCTGGATACTGCTCTAAAGCCATGGTACAAGTTGAAATCAGAAGTTTACATACACCTTAGCTAAATACATTTAAATTCAGTTTTTCACAATTTCTGACATTTTAATCAGAGTAAAAACTATCTGTCTTAGGTCAGATAGGATCACCACTTTACTTTAAGAATGTGAAATGTCAGAATAAGACTAAAGAGAATGATATATTTCAGCTTTTATTTCTTTCATCACATTCCCAGGGTCAGAAGTTTACATACACTCAATTAGTATTTGGTAGCATTGCTTTTAAACTGTTTAACTTGGGTCAAACGTTTCGGGTAGCCTTCCACAAGATTCCCACAATAAGTTGGGTGAATTTTGGCCCATTCCTCCTGACAGCGCTGGTGTAACTGAGTCAGGTTTGTAGACCTCCTTGCTCGCACACGCTTTTTCAGTTCTGCCCACAAATGTTATATGGGATTGAGGTCAGAGCTTAGTGACGGCCACTCCAATACCTTGACTTTGTTGTCCTTAAGCCATTTTGCCACAACTTTGGAAGTATGCTTGGGGTCATTGTCCATTTGGAAGCCCCATTTGCAACCAAGCTTTAACTTCCTGACTGATGTGTTGAGATGTTGCTTCAATATATCCACATAATTTTCCTTTCTCATAATGCCATCTATTTTGTGAAGTGCACCAGTCACTCCTGCAGCAAAGCACCCCCAAAACATGATGCTGTCACCCCTGTGCTTCACGGTTGGGATGGCGTTCTTTGGCTTGCAAGCCTCCCCCTTTTTCCTCCAAACATAACAATGGTCATTATGGCCAAACAGTTATATTTTTGTTTCATCAGAACAGAGGACATTTCTCCAAAAAGTACAATCTTTGTCCCCATGTGCAGTTGCAAACCATAGTCTGGCTGTTTTATGGCGGTTTTGGAGCAGTGGCTTCTTCCTTGTTGAGCGAACTTTCTGGTTATGTCGATATAGGACACGTTCTACTGTGGAAATAGACACTTTTGTACCTGTTTCCTCCAGCATCTTCAAAAGGTCCTTTGCTGTTGTTCTGGGATTGATTTGCACTTTTCACACCAAAGTGCGTTCATCTCTCGGAGACAGAACACGTCACCTTCCTGAGCTGCATGACTGCTGCGGGGTCCCATGGTGTTTATAGTTGCGTACTGTTGTTTGTACAGATGAACATCGTACCTTCAGGCGTTTGGAAATTGCTCCCAAGGATGAACCAGACTTGATGATGTCTACATTTTTTTTCTGAGGTCTTGGCTGATTTATTTGGATTTTCCCATGATGTCAAGCAAAGAGGCACTGAGTTTGAAGATAGGCCTTGAAATACATCCACAGGTACACCTCCAATTAGCCTATCAGAAGCGTCTAAAGCCATGACATAATTTTCTGGAATTTTCCAAGCTGTTTAAAGGCACAGTCAACTTAGTGTATGTAAACTTCTGACCCACTGGAATTGTGATACAATGAACTATACGTGAAATAATCTGTCTGTAAACAATATTTGGAAAAATGGAAAAATTACTTGTGTAATTAGTAGATAACCGACTTGCCAAAACTATAGTTTGTAAACAAGACATTTTTGGAGTGGTTGAAAAACGAGTTATAATGACTCCAACCTAAGTGTATATTGGCCATATACTACAAACCTAAGAGGGGCCTTATTGCTATTATAAACTGGTTACCAACGTAATTAGAGCTGTAAAAATAAATGTTTTGTCATACACGCTGTATAGGGTCTGATATAGCATGGCTGTCAGCAAATCAGCATTCAGGGCTCGAACCACCCAGTTTATATATATATATATACATACAGTACCATCGTACTCCAAATTGTACCTTTATCGACGCTGATAATTCAAGTATGTTGAAATACTGCTTGTTTTCCGTAATACTGGGCTTTCCACCCTCATGCTAGCTAGTAGTACCCACAGCAGCCATTATGGAATGACACATTGTGTTGAACAACAAAAGAGCTGATTGCCTGACACTGCCATTCCAAAATGGCAACAGTGGCCATTGCTAGCCTTCTGACCCCAGTGCCGCTCAGTGTAAACAACCGTAACGGTAGGGTCGGTATCTTCTGGCAACACCACTAACCAAACAACAGTGCTAGGTGCATGGGCATTTGAATAAGCACATCTAAATATCTTAGATTTTACCCAGACCTCAAAAGGGGTCTCCTGATGTGGTTTACACATTGTTGTGGATTTCTAACATCCAATTTGTTGTTTTTCTATTAAAACAGTGTGACTTTGAGAGCGAAACCCCCCAACATTGGACAAATCTGAAACCTGTGAATTTCTGACTCAGTTGACAGCCTCATTTGTCTGTTTCAATAGTAGGTCTACTATTAGCCTACTTGCAAAGGACAGCTTGGGTTGGCCTGACTGTGAAAGACCAAAATGGGATTCATCATTTTAGGTCATTCAGAGTTTATGGTACTGTTCCTCACTGAATTTTTCAAACACGGCACCTTTCCATCACCGGGTGGACCGTTTGGGAACTTTTTGGCAAAATTTGTTTATACACACTTCTCCAGGCACCACTACACCACTGGTGCTGACATTGTATGGGCTACTCTCTCAACTAAGTGTGTGTGTGTAAGCACTTAAACACAAACATGTGGCTGTATCACCACCAACCGTCTGCAAAGCAGAAGGAAGAAGGAAAGAGAAGACAAACAGGGAATAAAAGACAACAGAAGAGAAAACCGAGAAGTGAAGCACAGAGTCCCCCCCCTGTATTAGCGAGAGCAGATAAGCTGAAAATGAGGAGTGGATTAGTGGTGTGCTTTGACTCGTCTCGACACTGAGACCTTTCACTTTCTCCCGCCGCGTCATAATGCCTGTCATGCTGCCCGACACTAAGCCTGGCTCTTTATCTTAATCCCCCTTACTGAGAGACTATTTGGACTATTGGGGGGCCCCATGAGCAGGAAGTGGAAGGGTAGAGGGGGCAACACCACTTAGCTGAAGGGCTGGCAGAGGAAGGACGCGTCAGAGCTCTGTCCTCTGTCAAGCTCTGGTACTCCTGAAACACAATAATAACTATGGTATTCACACAATACACATTAATACCAGTTGGAATACACTAAACATTAATACTAACGGACTACACAACGTACACCAACAGGCTATCCTCAGTGTCCCAAAACTGCTGCTCATTTGAAACACAGTACTAGGAGTGGATTGTCTTTATTGTCTAACTTCAAAGGATCTGACAGAGTGAAGCTGGCTATTGATCCTACATCCATGACCTACTGTATATAGAAGAATACTTTTAAATGCATTAATCCTAGATATTGAAACAGGAAATCATATATTGGCACATCACATACTCATCCATGTACATTATGTCACACATACGATTAGGTAGGAAGTGCCATTAAGAAAATGGAGGGCTTGTGTAAGACAGCTGAGTTTGAAACGTTGCCTTGGGAGTGGCCCCGTGGTTTTAAGAGCATGTAAGCTTCTGCTTCAGATGATGCTAGCACATAGAGTACATACACCCACCCGTACATCACTTACACAAGTCCCGTACATCACTTACACAAGTCAGCCAAAGAAGATGCAAAGAGAGAGACACATTTCAAACATTTTGTTATTTCCCTAATCCAGGAAAGGCTACATTGTTTTATTGGAGTGTTTGATGAATAGGTCAAAGGTCAGCCAAGCATCCAAGCACACAACAGCTAACTCTTTAGCTTTATGCTTTGTTTCACTTTCAGAAACGTAAAGAGAGAAAAAAAATACAATAGGAAAAAAAAAAGAAAAAAAAGAAAAACAATATTTACATACTGCATTATAAATATGTCAAATGTACATCATTATACACAAAGTACCTCAAATGGTCAGATAATGTAGCTACATTGAGACCTAACCAAAGTACCTAAAAATATGCTTGAGAACAATGAAGAAAAAAAAGTTGAAAATATATCAAAATAGGGTTTACAAGTCAAGGAAGACTGGGAGCTTTGACTGGGAGCTTGTCTGGTCATAGAGAATCTTGGACCCGTATCTACGTCCTGGGTAAGTCCAAAATAGTAACCTACTCCCTTTATAGTGGACTACTTTTGACCAGGTATCGCATTGAACTCTGGTTAAAAGTGGTGCACTATTTAGGGAATAGGGTGCCATATCAGAACAGCCCGTCTTTGGGGGGGGGGGGGGCATTTTGCTTAGAATAATGGTTATAGTTTAAGAGTAGTGGGGAAGGGAAATATTACAAGGGTGAATATGGTCCTATGGCATCAGGTAAGTATATACCTCAAACTCCTCTATAGGAAATAATCTACTACCGTATATCAGACATACGCTGAAATGTACTTGAGAATTCATTGAAATACGTTGGTGCCGTGGTGGTTTGTACACGTACTGTACACGTACTGTACACCAAAGGAAAAGGCCAACTCGTCAATGTAGTTATAACGTAAGGCTGTCTACAAGCTCTGTTGACCATCAGTCTAAATGTCATTTGGTTGAATCTGAAGGCCAATTCAGGACAACAGGGATGAAAGTGTATACTGTATTTTGACACTATTCCTGATTGACCACAACTTTATATCTTGTGGGTTTGAATAAACTACAAATACCGAGGGAACACAGCGGGAGGGCAAAGCTGGTTGAAATGTCCTCATTACAACCAGTTTATAATACGGTTGTAACCAGGTTGTACTGACGTAATTCCAACCAGTTTAGCCTGCTGGGAAATAACAAAACCATGTAGATAATGTAACAGGGTTAATATGAAGAGCCTTTGCCCTGTAAACATAAACACTGCCATAGTCAATTAAAAATCAGAAAACTGGGTTTTAATTTCAAACCTTAAAACGGCAGAAGAGCGAGGAAAATGAAATGTCTCTATATACTTTATGCCAATACCACTTGAATGTTCCTGTTGTGAAAGTCCCTCCTCCATCTTGTTTTGTCTCGTCTAAGTACTTATATATACACATATGATATTATCATGAAGAATTACCATAAAAACTGTCAAGTTATCTTGGCTTTTCTTTCCATCCCATCTTGACCCTTTTAGTCTCTATCTCCATGGTTTGACACTTGAATGTACCTGTTTGGTCCCTTGAGTAAGGGTGAGCGGTTGGATAGTTCGTTAAAGTCACATTAGTTGTAGAGGAATTGAGAGGGAATGCTTCAAAACGACTCCAGTAGTCAACGTTAATCCACACCACTTCAGGATAAGTCTTATTGGAGGACGAGCTACTGTTAACCAGGGGTTGGAACCAACCAAAATTACTTTCCAATCGTTTTGTTCTGAACAGAACCACTATTTATTTTATTCCGTTCCACTGTTCCGACCAGCAAAATAAAGTACTGAACCAGTTAGAATCCCCAAAAAGTACTGTTTTCTATCATTCCTAATTTTTACATTTGGTTCATTAAATTACTTCACCAATCAGTGCAGATAGTGCAGCTTGCTATGGAGCGGGCAAACTAGTTGTTTACATGCGTGATGAACAGACAAGTGTAGGGGGCGAGATGCGATTCACCCGGGTGGGGAGAGCGAGAGGGTGGAGGAGGAGGCGTGGCTTGTTATGACATGCATTCTCCGAATTCAACCCACCGAATTATACCCTACCTACAGAGGAGCGGTTTCTATGCAAGCGCTGGGCCTTGGTGGTCGGTGAGTCCGGTCCACTCTGAGAGTTCCGAGGTGGCTTAATGCTGGACCAGAGCTAGTTAACAAGCTTGTTTGTGCAGAGCGGCACCAGAATTAAAAACACGTCTTCCTTTTCGTAGTTAATAAATCCAATGTGAAACGTGATAACTATAGTATCCTTAACTAGCATTGAAAAAAAGTGAATCCATTCTTCTCTAGCCAATAAAAAATATCTCCCTATCTTCTGAATCACACTTGTAATGTCAGTACAGTAGCCTATGCTTCGGAGGGGGAGGGGTAGGTAGCCTAAACACTACAGGCAAAGATTTCCAGCTTGCAGGCAGACACTGGAATACGTTTCTGGGTGACAGAGTGAGGGCTTTGCATAGGCTCTTGGTTGCGTAAACGTTATTAACCGGTTCCCATGCTTTTAAAATAACAGGTCTGTTCTGGAACAGTATAGATCATTTCCTCACTTCTGTTTCACAAAAAAAATATTTTCCTGTTTTCGGTTCCAACCCCTGCTTGTTACAGTGGTCTGTACTTGAAAACACCTTTTTTGCTCCAAAACCCTTTTAGTCAAACAACTATAAATGCTAGCCTTTTCTCCCAATGGTGTCCTACACAGATTTATCCAGTCACTTCCTATCTCTCTTTCACTCACACAGAAGCACACGCGCACACACCCACACACGCACCACATAGTTGTTCACAGCAACAAAAGACATATAATTATGAGTACCATTATACAGGGCCTTCGGCTGCAAGAGGTGAACAGACATTCCATTATGCCTGCAGGGGCCAGGTTATGTGATCTGTGTCAAATAGTTATCAACACTCTTCAAATCCATCCAAAAATTACTCCAACAAAGATCTCTTAATGATACAATTTCCTTCCTTCAATCATTCCTCTGAATGATTTCTGATTGAAGAGGCATTTTTTTTATATTTTTTTTTTACAAAAACCAATCGACACGATGCTTATAAAACAGACCCTCAATTTCCTTATAATCATGGATGATTTGCAAGCGGGGCATGATCAGGGTGGAAGAACAAATGACTCACTTAACTATCTCCCAAAATTCTCCCATTGTGCAATCATCTCTGAAATGTCAAATTATGATTTAAACCTTTTGCCCGTAAGTAAAGTATTTCAATCATTTTTGACCTTCCACCTACCTAGACATGCATTGCTTTTAAAATGTATTTATTTTTTACATGAATGGCATGTCAAGAGTTTGATGGCTTCATAGTACCAATACTAACTGGTTAATTTCGAATCTTCTGAATTCTGAAATTGGTGGGCTATGGAGGACTTGCTGTAAACCCTATTAAACCATCTATAGGAATAGTTTCTCTCCTGCAATGACTATGGATGATACCACTCAGAAAACGCTGTGCGTCCAACATGGAAGTTCCTTTGGAGTATCTAAAAGCAAAATGTTACCACGGCGTTTATCTTTCTCTATATTGTCATGGAAGCATTATCGGAGGGAATTTGTCATTTCATCAAACGGCACAATATAAACACAGTTTGGCCCCAACAGAGGACGACACGAAAGGAAATGTTCAAGCATAGAAATGAACTGTTTTAGTAGAGAGGGGAGGGGTGAGCCATTCATTTGGTTGATGCTTAATAACAATAAAAAATGTTTTAAACTGATCATGATCGTTACTGACAAGACAGTACCGCTGTGCCAATGATATGAGGAAAACAACAACCAAACAAATACAATATACAATGTCCACCAGGTAAAACCTGCCTCTCTCAACATCTTGGAATATCTCTATCCTCTCCGTTGCGGCCCAAAAAAGCCTCCACTGCCAGTCGCTCAGTTTAGGTTACACAGTATGAAGCGGAATAGGAGGAGAATGGGGACTGGGAGAGTAGTACGGTTACTGGGTCGTCTATGGACACAGTGTGTTTATGTTCACGGGCCTTGGTGATCGGTGAGTAAAGTCTACTCCAGTCTGGTCTGGGATGATCCACTCCTGGTCCTACATTATACTGACACTGCGGTTGAGCTCACTGAGGGCATTGTTGTTGTTGACGTTAGGGTTGGGGTTAACATTGGGGTTTCTGCGGCTCATGTTGGGGGTGGTGAGGCTGCTGCTGCTGACCGGGTCGTTGGGGCAGCCGTGCTGGAGCAGGATGTCAGAACACTCCTGGCTTCCTGCCCGCCGGGCGCAGGACAGCGGCGTCTGGCCGCGCGCGTCCCGACTTTTCACGTCCACACCGTACTGAGGGAACAGATGAGAGGTGTGAGGAGGATAAGAAGTGGACTGGACAGAGAGAGGTGACATCATGGTCTAGCTAGTTGAGCAGATTCACTAAAAAAACTCAATTTTCCTCCACAGCCAGGAGTTTTTCCTGGTCGTGTCAACATGCTTAGGAAACACTCCTGACCCTGACCATAACATTTTCCCTATTTATCTAACTTTTTAACCATATTATCTTATTCATTATCATTCAATCTATATTCAACCAGGAAGATAATCAACCTTTAATCAAGGTTGAAAACCATCCCCTCTCAAACCCCAACGTACTCACCCAGATGAGAAGCTGGGTGATGACCACGTTGGCCATGGCACAGGACAGATGCAGGGCGGTGCGTCCGTCCCCGTCTCCGTACGTCTCGTTGACCTCCTCCTTGGTGCCGTGGGCCAGGAGCAGCACCACCAGCCTCAGGTCGTCCTCCACCACGGCCCGGAGCAGCTGCTGCCCCAGGGGCACATCCGACTGGGGGAGACCCACCAGGAACAGCTTCTGCTCATACTTAGCCCGGATCCACCGCTCCCTCTCCTCCCTGGTGGTGAGGAAAGAGAGAAGAGATATGACATAGAGGGTTAAAAGAGGGTCAGTGAGGTTACAGGACCGAAAAAAAAGAAACAATGATACAATTGTGAAATTAGATTTTCTATTAAATAAATAGATCGTTTGTAATCTAAAGCCATGGTAATTATTCACAAGAGGACCTTTTTTGATCGGCGGGAGGGTAGGGATGCAAGGACATTCTGGCAGGTTTTGGCAGTACTCATAGGGCCTAGACCACATGCGGCCACTTAAGATCGATCCTAACAGTCACGCCATTGTCTCAATCATGTATTTTCTCTAATAGGGAGCATAGTGTAGCCTCTGAGTGTCAGGACACTGACGATGAAAGAGCTCAATGGAGGGGCCAGATGCTGAAACTGTATCCCACCTCCACTGATAATCGTCTGCAGCAGGAGAGTTACAGTCTAGCCAGCTATCTAAAGGTTACACATTGTGAACAGCATGTCTGCTGTGGACAATACAGGACAGGAGGAAAGGGGGACATGTTTTTATCAGTGCTGTCAGCCATCAGTCGGAAAGGGATAACTGGAGGATCCCCCACAAAGGAGACTTCCTGCGCTTGGGCCCCGGTCTCCCCTGGGGTGCCCGGGATGGGAAGCCGATCGATGGGCCTGAATGGCAGACAGAGAGGCGGACCGGAGCTGGGGCTGGGTCTCCTTCAGTTATAGAGCCAGAGAATGGAGAGGAGCAGAGGAGGAGGGATCCATCTCCCTCCACTCTCTGCTAGTCAGACTTCTATCTCTACATCGCTCTACATCTTGAATCTCGACTCCCCAGTTCTCTTTTCTCCCACCCACACACAAACTGCAATACCATCGAAATAGCATTGGATTTAAAAAAGAAAATCAATACAGTGAATGGCTGGGCATGCTCAGTGTGGCTCTGACCCCGCGACCCCGTCAAGCGGAGTGATAAGGGAAGTAGAAAGGGGCTGTTGTTTGGGCGTCTGGGTGAGTGACAGAGAAAAGGGGCTCACACTGATATGGTAAAACGACTCTGTCGCTGGTTGGAGTGACAAGGATCCCCCAGGACACTGACTGCCAACGGGTCTGTATGGACACTAACGTCACTTTACACTTCAAACTATCAGTAAGTAAGCCTAGAAAGCAGACAAAATTACAAATAATTACAAATAGCTCATGGCAATGTGTCATGTTAGAATGATGCCATCGGTCTGAAGACAATGCTCAGACTGACTCGTGGCTATGTCCCAATGTCTACACTAGCACACCATCAGAAATCCATGCCCAATATGTTGCTTTATTTGAAGGGGTATGCTAGTGTGGATATTGGACCAGAGTTTACAGTATACAGTGCATTCGGGCAGTATTCAGACCCCTTGAATTTTTCCACATTTTGTTACGTTACAGCCTTATTCTAAAATGGATTCAATTGTTTTTATTATTATTATCAATCAACACACAATAACCCATAATGACAAAGCAAAAACAGTTTTGCTGATTCTTTTTGCAAATGTAAAAAAAAATGTACAACTTAAATATTTACACATTTACAAAAGTATTGAGACCCTTTACTTAGTACTTTGTTGAAGCACCTTTGGCAGCGATTACAGCCTCGAGTCTTCTTGGGTATGAAGCTACATGCTTGGCACACCTGTATTTGGGGAGTTTCTCCCATTCTTCTCTGCAGATCCTCTCAAGTTCTATCAGGTTGGATAGGAAGCATCGCTGCACAATTATTTTCAGGTTTCTCCAGTTCGATTGGGTTCAAGTCCGGGCCACTCAAGTACATTCCGAGACTTGTCCACTCCTGGAGCCGGTTTTCATCAAGGATCTCTCTTTACTTTGCGCCGTTCATCTTTCCCTCGATCCTGACTAGTCTCCCAGTCCCTACCGCTGAAAAACATCCCCACAGCATGATGCTGCCACCACCATGCTTCACCCTAGCGATGGTGCCAGGTTTCCTCCAGATGTGACGCTTGGCATTCAGGCCAAAGAGTTCAATCTTGGTTTCATCAGACCAGAGGATCTGGTTTCTCATGGTCAGAGTCCTTTAGGTGCCTTTTGGCAACTCCAAGCGGGCTGTCATGTGCCTTTTACTGAGGAGTGGCTTCCATCTGGCCACTCTACCATAAAGGCCTGATTGGTGGAGTGCTGCAGAGATGGTTGTCCTTCTGGAATGTTCTCCCATCTCCATAGAGGAGCTCTGGAGCTCTGTCAGTGACCAACGGGTTCTTGGTCACCTCCCTGACCAAGGCCCTTCTCTCTCGATTGCCCAGTTTGGCCAGACGGCCATCTCTAAGAAGAGTCTTGGTGGTTCCAAACTTCTTCCATTTAAGAATAATGGAGGCCACTGTGTTCTTGGGGACCTTAGGTTTTTGCTCTGACATGCTCTGTCAACTGTGGGATCTTATATAGACAGGTGTGTGCTTCTCCAAATCATGTCCAACCAATAGAATATTCCACAGGTTGACAAACATTTTTATATATATTTTTTTGTGTATTTTCTTAAAACTGCATTGTTGGTTAAGGGCTTGTAAGTAAGCATTTACTTACACCTGTTGAATTTGGGGCATGTGACAAATCAAATGTTATTTTATTTGAATCAAGTTGTTGAAACACCTCAAGGATGATCAATGGAAACAGGATGCACCTGAGCTCAATTTCAAGTCTCATAGCAAAGTGGTCTGAAAGCTTATCTAAATAAGGTATTTCTCTATATCTTTAATACATTTGCAACATTTTCTAAAAATCTGTTTTTGCTTTGTCATCATGGGGTATTGTGTGTAGATTGGTGAGTAGTTTTTTATTTATTTAATCCATTTGAGAATAAGGCTGTAACGTAACAAAATGTGGGAAAAGTCAAGGGGTCTGAATACTTCCGAATGCAATGTATAGTACAGTATGTCACCTGCAAGGCCCACTAGCTTTCAGCAGCACCAGCCTTAACTAAAGGGGTTAATTAGCCTACCTCTCCTCTCCACTGACAGACCTGGCCCACATCACAGCTGCCTTTGTCAGTGCCTGCACGGAATTTGATTAACTGCTAACCACCATTAATAGTTCATAAAGCTCAGCCTGGCAGATAAAGCAGTCACCCTGAACTCTTGCATTGTCCTTTACACATTAAAGGATGTCTAATTACACTGGGAGAAGGGAAATTGTTTTAATGTTTAGTGTGGAGTTCAGTAATACCACAAAGCGTGCATACATGCTTATAACCCGTTATAAAGCATTATACCTCAAGGTTAAGTTAAGTATTACTTATGCGATTCTTCAAATTAGCTCAATGGTACAGGCATACCTCTAAACTCGCATTACGACTTCCTGAAAAGCATTAAAACAGTGGGGAAAGGGATCTCTCTCGTGGGTGAATAACTATTTTCTTAAGGATGGCGATTGGAGCGGCGATTGGAGCAGCCAGCAGTTTTATGGTGTAAGCCCTCCATCAAACTCCAGTCTGTCATTATGTGAGAACAAGGCCGGTAGCGGATCAATGGCAGAACAGAACCAGCGGATTGCTCTGGTTAGGAGGCTGACAGCCCCACCCCCCTGGTTTTCACTTTCAAACACAGGAACCAAGTCCTTTTAAAAACATTCCCCAGCCCTTCTCTGAAACCCGAGAATCAAGTACGTGTCGAACGTTAAACTATATGTGATCGATTTGGTAGTAGTCAGATGTACTGCCTAATATTTTGTTTTGGTAGAATCTGGAATTTGTGATGAAGTCAAATCGGGCAGTTAGCCAAGGTTTGCCTCCGAGAGCTAACCCACTGAATGAATGGGATCCCAGATCTAGGGAAGAGAGCCCAGTGAATTGACATGAGCTAAATGAGGCAGAAAGTTAGCGCCGGGATGTGAAACAAAAAGGCTGAGAACCATTAAGAAGATGTCAAGGTCCAAGAAAGGAGCCCAAGGCCCATACTCACAAAGCAGTCTCAAAGTAGGAGGGCTGATCTGGGATCAGGTCCTCCCTGTTGAATCTTATTCAAAACGATCTAAAAGGCAAACTGATTATATATCCTATTTGGGAATACATGGCCTCGAAGCCACAAAAAGACCTCAATCCCAGTAGTAGGGGTCCAAATGTAACCACGCTGGTACTATAGAGTTCAGTTTAAAAAACTTTAAAAAAGGGAAGCGGCCAGAGGTGGTGACCCAGATTCCTCAGCTGCTACACCACTTGAAAGGTAGTCTGTGAGAGGAAGTGAAATGGTAATCCCGCCTCTGTCTTTTGTTTGAAATAGAACAACAATCCAAACATAGGCAGGGTTTAGGCAGTCAGGGGGAAAGCCGAGATCCTTGAAAAGGACACTTCCTCTCCGCAGGAGGAAGAAAAATAGAAATCGGCAAGATTTAGCATGTCAAAGCGGGAGGAGAAAAGAGGGGGAGAAGGAGAGGAGATAGAGAGTGAACTTCGTAAGCAGGGGATGATGTTCAGGAAACCAAGCCGATGGTTACCCTCGACACACGCGCACACCGTGAAACACATGCACTCACGCATGCACACACACACACACACACTGCTTTCGCCACCCTTGCACACATACTTGCTAAAAAAGACAGAGGGGACTTGCAGAAGAGAAACTGAGAGCAAAGATCTCAATAATGTCTCTTTAAACGATAAAGCATTACTGCTTGGAGCAGCATGAACTTCCTCAGTAATTCAGTGTTATGTCTGTGCGCAATGACTATACTTTCTTTACCACCTTGTAGCTGACATTTGTTCCAAAAGTTTGCTAAAAAACAAAGCAGAGATTACAGTATCAGGACTAAAGTCGAAAGGCACAGAGGACACAAAACGGTCAAATAGGCTGTTAGATTCTCTACTTTTAAATCCTAATTCCAAATGTATATAAGAGCGGCATCAGTTGCAGAATAACTTGTGTGAAAATAAGTGCTGAAGCCCTTTTATAATTCTATACGAGTTCTGCACGTTTAGTTCCTGAGCTGAGCACAGGATTCTGACCTCCGCTTAATTAAGTGGCAAATGGCGGAATGATTCTCCTCAACCCAGTCCACGAAGTCAACAACACATGACTGCATCCACATAAAGAGGAACAAACAAGGATAATTAGTCAAGCTCCAAAGACAAAGACAAATAGGGATTTATTGAGGGAAAGAGAGGCTGAGACAGAGGGGGCGGGACCATGGTAGCATTGAGTAAAATAGTAGTGAATAGACAAAGACCAGAGAATGACCACTCCAGGCCTCCTTTAATAAAGGTGCCATTGATTGGTCCACACATTAAGGGAGGAATCAGGATGTCCATCCCACCATTACCACCACCAAACGCACACACATACACACACACACACACACACACCACCCCATCCTTCAAACACAGTCTGTTCCTCCTAAACAATCAGAGTAAGCCCCAGCCCCCTACCTCCCTCCCTCCTTGCCTCTCAACATTCACTGCGGACACATCAAATAGATTCACTGAGAGTGAAGGAGTGGTGGAGGGGGGGACTAGGCAATCTAAACACCCCTCGCAGTGGGAGGGGGGCGGCTTGTATAGGACAGATTCCCATGCAACAGCCGGCCATTTCACTTTCACATATTGAGAGAGAGAGAGAGAGAGAGAGAGAGAGAGAGAGAGGGAGAGAGAGAGCTGGGAGAAGGGGACAGAAAGAGAGAAAAACAAAAGGGAGAGAAAAAACACACAACAGAGCGAGAAAGCAGGGCCCCAGAGCTTCAAAGGTTGCTAGGGGCGAAAAATGAGAGAGCAACCCAGTAAATGAGACTCACTACAGTCAACAACAGGGGTACAGTTTAGACGTTATCCTTAACCAAGAATAACAACTACATAACACACATGATCTAGAATATAGCTTTCTAGGATAAACACTCCTTTACTCATCTACCTACTGTAGAATGTTGGGCCAGAGATAGTGGTTCTATAGTATGGCTCTAGAATGAGACTGTTGTTTTGTTTGGTTGAGCAGTCTGGTTGAACGGTCTGGCCAGTTGTTCTATTGAGAGGCCAGTAGAGGAGCATCTGTGAGCCTTGGGCTAGCAGCAGACAGGGCAGGACGAGTTGAATATATTGTGACATTAATGAGGTTGTCACATTCCCCATGATGGAGCGGCTGTGTTTTTGTGCCAGAGAAGACTAACACCCTTAAATGCTCTCGCTGTTAACCCCCTACTGCCCCTGTCCTCTCCAACACAACGCTGGGACAATGACATGTACACCACACATGCACCCAGTCACTTACGACAAACACCACTTGCAGAATTAATTCATTTCACCCAGCTTGACACAAATGAGCCTTCCTTTAATCAGATGGATTTGAAATGAAATGAGTCATCAAATGTAGTTGCACTACATGACCAAACGTACAGTTGAAGTCAGAAGTTTACATACACCTTAGCCAAATATATTTATACCCAGTTTTTCACAATTCCTGACATTTAATCCTCGTAAAAATTCCCTGTCTTAGGTCAGTTAGGATCACCACTTTATTTTAAGAATGTGACATGTCAGAATAAAAGTAGAGAGAATGATTTATTTCAGCTTTTATTTCTTTCATCACATTCCCAGTGGGTCAGAAGTTTACATACACTCAATTAGTATTTGGTAGCATTGCCTTTAAACTGTTTAACTTGGCTCAAACGTTTCGGGTGGCCTTCCACAAGCTTCCCACAATAAGTTGGGTGAATTTTGGCCCATTCCTCCTGACAGGGCTGGTGTAACTAGGTCAGGTTTGTGAGCCTCCTTGTCTGCATACGCTTTTCAGTTCTGCCCACAAATGTTCTATGGGATTGAGGTCAGAGCTTTGTGATGGCCACTCTAATACCTTGACTTAAGCCATTTTGCCACAACTTTGGAAATATGCTTGGGGTCATTGTCCATTTGGAAGACCCATTTGCGACCAAGCTTTAACTTTCTGACTGATGTCTTGAGATGTTGCTTCAAAATATCCACGTAATTTTCCTTTCTCGTTGATGCCATCTATTTTGTGAAGTGCACCAGTCCCTCCCGCAGCAAAGCACCACCACAACATGATGCTGCCACCCCTGTGCTTCACGGTTGGGATGGTGTTCTTCGGCTTGCAAGCCTCCCCCTTTTTCCTGCAACATAACGATGGTTACTATGGCCAAACAGTTCTATTTTTGTTTCATCAGACCAGAGGACATTTCTCCAAAAAGTATGATCTTTGTCCCCATGTGCAGTTGCAAACCATAGTCTGGATTTTTTATGGCGGTTTTGGAGCAGTGGCTTCTTCCTTGCTGAGCGGCCTTTCAGGTTATGTCAATATAGGACTTGTTTTACTGTGGATATAGATACTTTTGTACCTGTTTCCTCCAGCATCTTCACAATGTCTTTCGCTGTTGTTCTGGGATTGATTTGAATTTTTCACACCAAAGTACGTTCATCTCTAGGAGGCAGAACGCGTCTCCTTCCTGAGCGGTGTGACGGCTGTGTGGTCCCATGGTGTTTATACTTGCGTACTGTTGTTTGTACAGATGAACGTCGTACCTTCAGGCATTTGGAAATTGCTCCCAAGGATGAACCAGAATTGTGGAGGTCTACCATTTATTTTCTGATCTTAACTTTAAAGGCACAAACTTAGTGTATGTAAACTTCTGACTCACTGGAATTGTGATAAAGTGAATTATAAGTGAAATAATCTGTCTGTAAACAATTGTTGGAAAAATAACTTGTGTCATGCAGAAAGTAGATGTACTAACCGACTTGCCAAAACTGTAGTTTGTTAACAAGAAAAGTGTGCAGTGGTTGAAAAACGAGTTTTAATGACTCCAACATAAGTGCATGTAAACTTCTGACTTCAACTGTATGTGGACACCTGATCGTCGAACATCTCATTCCAAAATCATGGGCATAAATATGGAGTTGGTCCCCCCTTATGCTGCTAGAACAGCCTCCACTCTTCTGGGAAGGCTTTCCACTAGATGTTGGACTTGCTGACTGCGGGGACTTGCTTCCATTCAGCCACAAGAGCATTAATGAGGTCGGACAATGATGTTTGGCAATTAGGCCTGGCTCACTGTCAGCGTTCCAATTCATCCCAAAGATGTTCGATGAGGTTGAGGTCAGGGCTCGGTGCAGGCCAGTCAAGTTCTTCTACACCGTTCTCGACAAACCATTTCTGTACCTCGCTTTGAACACGGGGGCATTGTCATGTTGAAAGAGGAAAGGGCCTTCACCAAACTGTTGCCACAAAGTTGGAAGCACATAATCATCTTGAATGTAATTTTATGCTGTAGCGTTAAGACTTCACTGGAACTAAGTTCACTGGAACTAAGGAGCCTAACCTGAACCACAAAAAAAATATTTATTATCCACCAAACTTTACAGTTGGTACTATGCATTTGGGCAGGTAGTGTTCTTCTGGCATCTGCCAAACCCAGATTTGTCCGTTGGACTGCCAGATGGTATGTTTCATCACTCCAGAGAACGCATTTCCACTGCTCCAGATTCTAATGGCATATGGTATATGTTGCTTTAATTATACTCTATCATTTAAAATAGAAAATAAAACACTGACAGTAATTTGCTTCAGTTGGCCTTGCAGTAAACTGTGTACGTAACAAATAAAATTTGATTTGCTAGTTAATTTCCCCTATATACCTGGCTGGTGCTGAAACCCGTGGCATATTGGGTAATTAGTGACAAATCATCTCCAGGGCAGGCTGGGCTAATCAGTGACCTGTGGGTTTCATTTGGAGAGACTGCCACGGCACGGTGCTGAACTGGACGGGAGACCCCAGCTCCGCTCATTAATTAGTCTAAATGAATTACCCCACCTCCACCAGGGCTCCTGGCAAGGCCAGCTATTCTAAAGCCTCTTTGGAGAGTTGGATAGTTGCCGGTTGGCGCTCCTCGCACCCCTAACCTGTGAGTATCCGGAAAGGCTCAGCGCTCTTTGGTTTAGGGACTGGGGCAGTTCTACAGGAGAGAGGTTATAGCTGGCTCATTATAGTTTGGATCCTTGAGCAGGCTAAACTACAGCCCTTTCTGCCATCCACACTGGGTTGGTGATTCTTATAACAGCTGAGAATTAGGGATGAGAATGAGGGAAGAATATGAGGGATGACAGTGGAGGGATGCAGTATCAATTCCATTCTCCCAGCCGTGTATCCGTCCAGGAAGGACGGAGTTAAAAAGAGGGAGCAGGTTGGGAGAGGTTAGTGGTGTGATTCATTTTTATTACCGTGCAGACCCTGCAGGCGGCATGCAGGAGCGGCAAATTATTTCTGAAACAAAGTGGAGGAGGAGGCGGGCTCTTTAACTCGCTCTCTCTCCAGTCCTCTGGTCGTCAGAGCAGAGCTATTACCTGGCCGTGGCCGAGGGCGCCGCGCGGCACAACAACCGACAGAGGGGTGACAGTGAGGTGGGCAGCACCGGTGAGGGATAGCCTTCCACATCCGTCTACGCTCCCAGACATCTTCCACCCCCAAATGAGACATGGGGGAGGAAGGAGAGGTTTGTGTGTGTGTGTGTGTGTGTGTGTGAGGTGGAGCCCCCCTCTTCCTTCCCCGTCAAAATAGTCAGTAGTGTTTTCCCTCACAAGTGTGTGTGTGTTGCTTTCTCTCACGAGCGTGTGTGCGTGTGCGCACACAATGTTTTCTCTTAGGAGTGTGAGTGTATAGTGTTTCCTCTCACCTGTGTGTGCCAGACAATTAGAGATGGCGTGGAAAACACGCCGACTGGCAGACACTAATTAAAGGAACAACTCCCTTCCAATATGCTGACTGGAGAAAGATTTCATTTCTCTATGAGATTTATGGCCCAGGAGAAATATATGTCATCATGATCTATTGATGTATACACATGCCTTTTATGGCACACCAATATCAACATCTTTCTTATTCAGACTTCATTAAATTGTTGGGTGATACATGTAAAACTCTCTCTGAAAGCTGTTGACGGCACTGGAGAAGTCTGATCAAAAATACAAAATGCATTTTGGTTCTTTAAAGATACAAACCACTACAAAATCCCACCACGACATTAGCCTACACGATGAGTACCGATATCTACATAAATCTGGCTACAAAGCAAATCGGTGCAGACCTCTTTCACATAAGAATTCCTAAAAAGCTAAGCTAATCTTGTGGATGAACACCTTTTAAGTTAACATTTCAAAAATGCGAGCCGGCAGAACTAGTGTCGCAGGAGACATTCAATCAGATGTGAGGCTCATCTTCAGGTAGTTACTGAGTCGTTTAGATTAGGTGTCACTAATGTTTAGGAGGAGGTGGGGTGGGAAGGCTACACCAGCTGCCTGGGTGCCATCACAAAGCTGCTCCATGTCACCACAGTGACACAATTAACATCAGAACCACTTCGAGCCCAGGGGAGGAGCTAGTGTGGAGACAATAGAGATCTGTATATTTCATCTTAACGTTTCATCTGTATGGATGAGACAACAAAGTAATGGTGGGGATCAGAAGCAAGATAATATATTAATTCCCCTTTTTGTCTCCTAAATTTATACAATAGATGCTTTGAGGTGATATAGAGGCAGGGCCAAGATAATGGTATCTCCTTTCTTCATCAGATTTCTTATTAAAAAAAATATTCCTCTTTCGTAAAGCAAAATATATATCCTGATTTCAATAATCATCGATCGATGATTACCGATGAGATAATGGCAACAACCTCTTTCCTCTACGATAATAATGGGATTATTATCGTTATTTGTTTGACAGACTAAACAAAGATGCATGTGCTCACACAGAATGAGATGTGATTTTCGTGACAATGAAAAACATTCCTACCCAGGGCGATATAGGAACAGTGACAGAGGTGAGACAGAGGAATCAGTATCAATAATCTTTCATCAAGTCCAGGGTGGCGGAATACTGGAGCCCACAAACCATTCAATAAGTAATCGTGGGCCATCACTCAACTCAAAGCTGCCCTGAGTTGGGTAGAATGGATCGAAGAGGATACGACATCTTTCTATGGACACAGATAACACACGCACGCACTCACGCGCACACACACGCGCGCACACACACACACACACACACACACACACACACACACACACACACACACACACACACACACACACACACACACACACACACACACACACACACACACGACGAGTCTATATTACTGCTTGGTATGGCAACAGCACCGCCCTCGGTCGCATGGCACTGCAGAGGGTGGTGCGGATAGCCCAGTACATCTCTTGGGCTGAGCTCCCTGCCATCCAGGAACTCTATATCAGGCGGTGTGAAAGGAAGGCCCGTAAAATAGTTAAAGACTCCAGCCACCCAAGCCATAGACTGTTCTCTGTGCATCTGCACAGAAAGCGGTACTGGTGCATCAAGTCTGGCACCAACAGGCTCCTGAATAGCTTCTATCCCCAAACCATAAGACTGCTAAATAGCTAACTAAAGGGTTAATTGGACAATTTGAGTCAACCCTTGTATTTACTTTTTTCCTTTTGCACTGTCTCTATGCACACTCACAGGACTGTACACACGCACACTGACACTCCAACACACACACACTCACTTAATTTGCTCTCTCTAAGTCCTAGACCTCAGCTGAATCAGGTAATGAATGGTGTGGCTGTAGAATGGTGTGGCTGTAATGAATGGCGTGGCTGCCCTTATTGCATGGAACTTCCTTCCATCTCATATTGCTCAAATAAACAGCAGACCTGGTTTAAAAAAACAGATAAAGCAACACCTCGCGGCACAACGCCTCTCCCCCATTTGACCTAGATAGTTTGTGTGTATGCATTGATATGTCGGCTACGTGTGCCTTTTTAACCTCTAGGCTAGGGGGTGGTATTTTCAGGTCCGGATGAAAAGCGTGCCCAAAGTAAACTGCCTGCTACTCAGGCCCAGAAACTAGGATATTAATATTATTAGTATATGTGGATAGAAAACACTCTGACGTTTCTAAACCTGTTTGAATGATGTCTGTGAGTATAACGGAACTTATTTGGCAGGCAAAACCCCGAGGACAAACCATCCAGGAAATTGTTTTTTTGAGGTCACTCTCTTTTCAATGGATTTTCTATGGGGATCTAGATTTCTAAGGCACTTGCTTGCAGTTCCTATCGCTTCCACTGGATGTCAACAGTCTTTAGAAATTGGTTGGTGTTTTTCCTTTATTTAATGAAGAAGTAGGGCAGTTCAGAACGAGGGTCGAGTGAAGTGTACTGTTTGTTAGAGGCGCGTGACCTGAAAGCTCGCTCCACTTTGTTTTTATCCGCTATTGAATGTAGTTTATCACGTCTTAAATTTGATTGATTATTTACGTAAAATATACCTAAAGTTCTATTAGGAAAGTTGTTTGAAATGTTTGGACAAAGATTACAGGTAATTTATTTGATATTTTGTAGTCATGTTGCGCGAGTTGGAACTAGTGTTTTTCTGGATCAAATGTGCCAAATAAATGGATATATAACGACGGAATTAATCGAACAAAAGCACCATTTGTGATGTTTATGGGACATATTGGAGTGCCAACAGAAGAAGCTCGTCAAAGGTAAGGCATGAATTATATAGTTATTTCTGAGTTTCGTGTCGCACCTGGCAGGTTGAATTATGATTGTCTGTGTTTGTTTGATGGGGTGCTGTCCTCAGATAATAGCATGGTTTGCTTTCGCCGTAAAGCCTTTTTGAAATCTGACACATTGGCTGGATTAACAACAAGTATAGCTTTAATTTGGTGTATTGCATGTGTGATTTCATGAAAGTTTAATATTTATAGTAATTTAATTTGAATTTGGTGCTCTGCCATTTCACCGGATGTTGTCAAATCGATCCCGTTAACGGGATTTGATCCCTAAGAAGAAAATGTATGTAGTTCTGTCCTTGAGCTGTTCTTGTCTAATGATGTTCTGTATTATGTCATTCTGTATTATGTTTCATGTTTTGTGTGGACCCCAGGAAGAGTAGCTGCTGCTTTTGCAACAGCTAAATGGGGATCCTAATAAAATAGAACAACAAAAAATACCTAGTGACCTTACAATATACAATATACAATATCTACCTATATCACTCCAGTATTCCTGCACATTGTAAATATGTTATTGGAACTGACCCTGTATATAGCTTACTTACTTCTCGTGTTCTTATTTCTATTTCTCGTGTGTTTCTATTCTACATTATGTTATTTTTAGTACTAAATTAATATTGATTACTACATTTTTGGGTTTAGAGCTCGCAGGAAAGACATTTCACTGTACTTGTGCACATTAAAACAAACTTGAAACATATGTCCTCTTGATACGCAATTCCAAACAACAATAGCTGTCATCACCTTTATTACAAGAGCATTTGAAGGTATATTTACAAGTTAGTTTACATTTCTATATATTCAAGTTTTATTGTCACATGCACAAGTTCAGTGACATAACTTAACTTGCATGCTCTACCCAACAGTGCAGTAATTAATATTCAAATAGTATAACTAATAAAAACATGTATTTCATTATATATATATTGTGTATACTGTGTGTGTGTGTGTGTGTATGTATGTATATATATATATATATATATATATATATATATATATATATATATATACAGTGCCTTGCGAAAGTATTCGGCCCCCTTGAACTTTGCGACCTTTTGCCACATTTCAGGCTTCAAACATAAAGATATAAAACTGTATTTTTTTGTGAAGAATCAACAACAAGTGGGACACAATCATGAAGTGGAACGACATTTATTGGATATTTCAAACTTTTTTAACAAATCAAAAACTGAAAAATTGGGCGTGCAAAATTATTCAACCCCTTTACTTTCAGTGCAGCAAACTCTCTCCAGAAATTCAGTAAGGATCTCTGAATGATCCAATGTTGACCTAAATGACTAATGATGATAAATACAATCCACCTGTGTGTAATCAAGTCTCCGTATAAATGCACCTGCACTGTGATAGTCTCAGAGGTCCGTTAAAAGCGCAGAGAGCATCATGAAGAACAAGGAACACACCAGGCAGGTCCGAGATACTGTTGTGAAGAAGTTTAAAGCCGGATATGGATACAAAAAGATTTCCCAAGCTTTAAACATCCCAAGGAGCACTGTGCAAGCGATAATATTGAAATGGAAGGAGTATTAGACCACTGCAAATCTACCAAGACCTGGCCGTCCCTCTAAACGTTCAGCTCATACAAGGAGAAGACTGATCAGAGATGCAGCCAAGAGGCCCATGATCACTCTGGATGAACTGCAGAGATCTACAGCTGAGGTGGGAGACTCTGTCCATAGGACAACAATCAGTCGTATATTGCACAAATCTGGCCTTTATGGAAGAGTGGCAAGAAGAAAGCCATTTCTTAAAGATATCCATAAAAAGTGTTGTTTAAAGTTTTCCACAAGCCACCTGGGAGACACAGCAAACATGTGGAAGAAGGTGCTCTGGTCAGATGAAACCAAAATTGAACTTTTTGGCAACAATGCAAAACGTTATGTTTGGCGTAAAAGCAACACAGCTCATCACCCTGAACACACCATCCCCACTGTCAAACATGGTGGTGGCAGCATCATGGTTTGGGCCTGCTTTTCTTCAGCGGGGACAGGGAAGATGGTTAAAATTGATGGGAAGATGGATGGAGCCAAAATCAGGACCATTCTGGAAGAAAACCTGATGGAGTCTGCAAAAGACCTGAGACTGGGACGGAGATTTGTCTTCCAACAAGACAATGATCCAAAACATAAAGCAAAATCTACAATGGAATGGTTCAAAAATAAACATATCATAGAATGGCCAAGTCAAAGTCCAGACCTGAATCCAATCGAGAATCTGTGGAAAGAACTGAAAACTGCTGTTCACAAATGCTCTCCATCCAACCTCACTGAGCTCGAGCTGTTTTGCAAGGAGGAATGGGAAAAACTTTCAGTCTCTCGATGTGCAAAACTGATAGAGACATACCCCAAGCGACTTACAGCTGTAATCGCAGCAAAAGGTGGCGCTACAAAGTATTAACTTAAGGGGGCTGAATAATTTTGCACGCCCAATTTTTCAGTTTTTGATTTGTTAAAAAAGTTTGAAATATCCAATAAATGTCGTTCCACTTCATGATTGTGTCCCACTTGTTGTTGATTCTTCACAAAAAAATACAGTTTTATATCTTTATGTTTGAAGCCTGAAATGTGGCAAAAGGTCGCAAAGTTCAAGGGGGCCGAATACTTTCGCAAGGCACTGTATATATATATATATATATATATATATATATATATATATATATATATATATATAAAGAAAGAAATATAAAGAAAGAAAACACAAGAAATAAGACAGGAAGCTATATACAGGATCAGTGCTAATACCAAATGTACAATGTGCAGGGTAACAATATTACTTTACTGACTTTTACAATGCAACTATATTGACTTTCAGTCTATCTATCCACACTTGTCTTACTGACAAATGTTCATTTCAAATGACTATACCATTTTAGTAACTGCAGTACAAACATTTTTAACAATGAGACCAGCAAATCAAAAACCAAGCCGTTGATCACTTAAGTAGTATATCTTTACATATTCTCTTAATTTAGGTCACCAACAGTACAGTCACTACAGACCTGTCTTCTACAGTGGGACAGAGAGTGTGATGGGGGGGCCTCTGTGTGATAGATATGTGACAGGGCCCTTCTGGGGCCAGGGGCCTGGCCCCTGGGGCGGGCTTAAACACCATAATGGGCTCCTTAATTACCTGCTCATCCACACACAGGGTCATTAGTCAGAGAGACGCGCTGGGCCTTAACTGTCACCCAGAGACAAACAACCCTCACTGGGGAGCGGGAAGAGGGGACCAGACCTGGGTGCCCCAGCAGAGAGGAGAAGGAGGGGTGGGAACCAGGGTCTGCTCTAGGGGAAACCAGCTCACTATGTGGGGATTTCCAAACAGTTTGTTTCAAAATCCCTCCAACAAAGCTGGCAAACGGCAGATGGCAAACAAACACACACTAACAGAGAGATGTGGGTTACTGACCTGGTGCTGTCAGCGCCCACCTTGGTGTACCCCTCCAGGGCCCCCTCCCAGACACTGTTGGCCATAGCGTTGCCTATAGCCATCATCACCATGCTGAGTCCCACGGGCCAGTCATCCAGGTCCAGGGAGCGGACCCTTGACAGGTGGGTCCCCAGGTTCCTGTGGATCCCTGAACACTCGATACAGATCAGAGCCCCCAGGTTAAGACTGGCCCAGTCCGGGTCTGGGAGAGGAGGAGGAGCGGTACAAAATTAGCCCTATGTTAGTTACTAATAAGCAAGGGTGATATCTGGCCCATAGCAATCTGGAGACATCATGTTATATACAATACCTGGCACGTAAAGTATTAGGAATCATTGACATATAGCTTGAATGTTGAGAAAGTACTGTACTCACTGGCTGCATCACAGTCCACACAGATGCTGTTCCCTCTCACGTTCCTTATGGACTGAATGGACGCTGCATCACTTTGGCTGCCTAACCGGGACTTTGGGGGAGCAGAGAGAAGTTGTAAGCAGGTAAGCAAGAGGGACTCCGTGTGTGAGGCATCATTGTTTTGCAGTGAGAGAATGGAGGAGACAGGATTTCAGCTGGCTACACAGCACAAAACAGAAGGGGAGAGAGGACTAGAGGCTTTGAAGGCCGAGTGATCATTGAGAGAGAACAAGGGTAAAGAGAGGGGAAGAGAAGAAAGAGAGAAGGAGGAGAGAGAGCGAGAGAGAAAGAGAAGAGAGAGTGGGCATTATATGAAATTGAGTCGGTGTTGCGTTGCGTCTCCTCCCCTGTGTTCTGACACAGGCCGTGTTCCCATCTTTGATGTCTGTCAGCTCTAATAAGAGCTCCCCACGCTGCACTGCACCTGTCTGACACACAGCCCAACACATGGCAGCTCAGAGAAAGGAAGATTGGGAGGGGGAGAGAGAGAGGGGAGGGGATAGAGAGAAGGGCAAGAGAGAAGGGTGTGGGGAGAGGGGGGAGAGGGAGAATTTTGCATTCACACATCCTTTTGTGGGTGTGGGTGTACTATTTTTAGATTTCAGTGCAGCATTTGATTTAGTGGATCATGAAATAATTTTGATACAATTAATGCATTATGGTTTTAAGGATGTAGCATTGAATTGGGTACAGTCATATCTAACTGACAGGAAACAGTCCACCTATATCAATGGTTCATTTTCTTCCCCTCGTGTTAAACTGTGGAATACCGCAGGGCAGCTGCCTTGGGCCATTTCTTTATTTAATATATACCAACGATCTTCCCTATGTTTTAGCTGAAACTCAAGGTACTATATTTGCAGATGATACTACAATTTATGCAGCAAGACCATCGGTTAAACAGGTACAGCAAGCTTTACAAGGAGATTTGGAGAATATCAGGGAGTGGGTTTGCCAAAACAAACTTGTTTTAAACATCAAGAAAACCAAAGTTATGTTGGTCTATTCAACTAGGAAAAGGCCAAAACAGCATGGGATACAATTAATTATGGGAGTACAAATTGAAGAAGTGGCAGAAACCAAACTATTGGGAGTGCAGCTAGACAACTGCTTATCATGGTCGTTTCAAATAACCAATCTATGTAACAAAAGAAAATATTAAAACAGCATGCATAATAAAAAGGATAGCTAAATATTTAACAGGAAAAATTATTCAGCAAATAACACAAGCATTAATTGAGAGTCAGGTGAACTACTGTTCTGTGGTCTGGGGAAATGCATCAGTAAGTGAAGTTTGGAGGCTGCAGAATGCACAGAACAGAGCAGCAAGGATTGTTTTAAGGTGGAGATATGGTTCTTCTGTTGCAGTCATGCGCAGTGTTCTTGGTTGGTCATCAATCGACAGAATAATTGAAAAAAAACATGCTTATTTTATTTCATAATATACATAATTTAAAACGGCCAAGTTCTATTCGCAACGGTATTCAGTTGGTAAGAGACAGACATTCCGTAAATACTAGGAATAGATTGTCCACCATCTATGCGTTGTCCAGACAGAAAAGAGAAATGGGCAAAATAAAATTTCGATTTAGAGCAATAAAGAAATGGAATAAATTAACTGAGCAATCTAGAAACCTTTCAATATATCAATTTAAACATTATTTTAAAACAATTTAAATATAATACATAGAAATGTTGTGGGACTATAGTAGATGAAGAATCAATATTTTTTTAGATTAAGTATTTATTGGGTCATTGTGTTAGTATATTATGTATGTTTGTAATAGTGTGTTATATGTGAAAATGTGTTCGTATTATAAATTGTATTTTAATGTTTAAGGACTCTTGGAAGATTAGTCCAAATGGGGGCTAAAATAGATCCAAATCAAATCCAATCAAATCCTGATTAGCAACCAGAGATTTTCATAGCCAAGTCACGTGGTCAGGAAAAATTCCTGACCCTGAACTAATCATGACTCGACAGACCCACAGTTTCCTCACTGTCTCTCATGCCCACCTTATTCTTCATGCTCTCACAAGACTGCAGGCTGGCAAAGATCTGGCTCTCGATAGCTGTGACCCACAGCTCCCTCTCCTCAAACGTAGACGCCTCGAAATGCCACATCTGGCCCGTCAGAGACACGATAATGAACTCAAACGACTCCTCCGACTCTGGAAAACATAAACCCACATGTACAGTGCATTAGGAAAGTGTTCAGACCCCTTCACTTTTTCCACATTGTTACGTTACAAACTTATTAAAAATTGATTAAATAAAAAATGTACTCATCAATCTACACACAATACCCCAACATTGCTATGGAACTTGAAATTTAGCTTAGGTGCATCCAGGTTCCATTGATCATCCTTGAGATGTTTCTACAACTTGATTGGAGTCCACCTGTGGTAAATTCAATTGATTGGACATGATTTGGAAATGCACACACCTGTCTATATAAGGTCCCACAGTTGACAGCGCATGTCAGAACAAAAACCAAGGCATGAGGTCGAAGGAATTGTCTGAAGAATATGTTTGGAACCACCAAGACTCTTCCTGACTCAAACTGAGCAATCGAGAGAGAAGGGCCTTGGTCAAGGAGGTGACCAAGAACCCGATGGTCACTCTGACAGAGCTCCAGAGGCGAAGGCGAAGTCCTCCCAGATTGCAGTTCCTAGGCTTCCACTAGATGTCAACAGTCTTTAGAAAGAGTTTCAGTCTGGTTTTTGGAAAAATGAGCCAGAAAATGTAGTTTTTCTAGGTGGCTCCCATTTTGGCTGTAGTGTTTCCAAGCGTGTGAATGAGAGCGCGTTCTTTGGTATTTTCCTCCAGTAAAGACAATAACGATTCTCCGTCTTAAATTGTATCGTTTATTTACATATTAGGGTACCTAAGGTTTGATTCTAAACGTTATCTGACTTGTTTGGAAAGGTTTATTAGTAACGTTTGGGATTCATTTTGTATGCATTTTGATGGAGGGAAACTGGGTGGATTATTGACTGAAGCGCGCCAGCAAAACTGAGTATTTATGGATATAAAGAAGGACATTATCGAACAAAAGGACAATTTCTGATTTAACTGGGACCTTTTTGAGTGCCAACAGAAGAAGATCATCAAAGGTAAGGCATTTATTATATCGCCATTTATGACTTTCGTGTACCACCTGCCTGGTTGAAATATGTTTTTCATGGTTTTGTATGCGGGGCGCTGTCCTCAGATAATCGCGTGATGTGCTTTCGCCGTAAAGCCTTTTTGAAATCCATTTCAGTGGCTGGATTAACAAGAAGTTAAGCTTTATTCTGATGTATTACACTTGTGGTTTTATGAAAGTTAAATATTTATAATTCTGTAGTTTGAATTGCGTGCTCTGCAATTTCACCGGATGTTGGCCAGCCTATAAGAAGTTAAGGACAATTGGGATAAATAAAAATATATACCAGTCTCATTTAAGGATCAAAACATCACAGACAGCTGTGCCACATAAATTGAAAAATAGTTGGGAAGAGATTTTCGATGTACCGATTCCATGGCACATGGAAAACGACGCCGGACTCAAAACGTAGAATTTTTCAATTTAAATTATTATACAAAATCCTTGCAACCAATAGAATGTTATAAATATAAGGGGGATACAACCTTCCCAGCTCTGAACATTTTGCTGCAGGGAGGCAGAATCATTAGATCATTTATTTTTGTACTGTCCATATATAGCTTGTTTTTGGTCACAGGTCCAGGAATGGCTGACGAATTGTAACATTTACCTAGAGCTAACGCTGCAGGTAGCAATACTGGGTGATTTGAAAAGTCAGAGCCGATCAATAATATAAGAAGTAGAGGAAGGCCAGTACAAAAAAAAAGAAAAGAAGATAACTATTGTAAGATAGAATGTGTCTGTAAAATGTACAGTTGAAGTCGGAAGTTTACATACACTTAGGTTGGAGTCATTAAAACTTGTTTTTCAACCACTCCACACATTTCTTGTTAACAAACTATAGTTTTGGCAAGTCGGTTAGGTCATCTACTTTCTGCATGACACAAGTTATTTTTCCAACAATTGTTTACAGACAGATTATTTCACTTATAATTCACTGTATTACAATTCCAGTGGGTCAGAAGTTAACATACACTAAGTTGACTGCGCCTTTAAACAGCTTGGAAAAATCCAGAAAAATTATGTCACGGCTTTAGAAGCTTCTGACATCATTTGAATCAATTGGAGGTGGATGGATTTCAAGGCCTACCTTCGGAACTCAGTGCCTCTTTGCTTGACATCATGGGAAAATCCAAATAAATCAGCCAAGACCTCATAAAAAAAATTGTAGACCTCCACAAGTCTGGTTCATCATTGGGAGCAATTTACAAACGCCTGAAGGTACAACGTGCATCTGTACAAACAACAGTACGCAAGTATAAATACCATGGGATCACGCAGCCACCATACCGCTCAGGAAGGAGACGCGTTCTGTCTCCTAGAGATGAACGTACTTCGGTGCGAAAAGTGCAAATCAATTCCAGAACAACAGCAAACGTCCTTGTGAAGATGCTGGGGGAAACAGGCACAAAAGTATCTATATCCACAGTAAAACGAGTCCTAAACCGACATAACATGAAATGCCGCTCAGCAAGACTATGGTTTGCAACTGCACATGGGGACAAAGATAGTACTTTTTGGAGAAATGTCCTCTGGTCTGATGAAACAAAAATAGAACTGTTTGGCTATAATGACCATCATTATGTTTGGAGGAAAAAGGGGGAGGCTTGCAAGTATATGTATATACAGTTGAAATTGGATGTTTACTTACACCTTAGCAAAGTACATTCCAACTCAGTTTTTCACAATTCCTGACATTTAATCCTAGTAAAAATTCCCTGTCTTAGGTCAGTTAGGATCACCACTTTATGTTAAGAAAGTGAAACGTCAGAACAATAGTAGAGAGAATGGTTCATTTCAGCTTTTATTCCTTTCATCACATTCCCAGTGGGTCAGAAGTTTACATACACTCAATTAGTATTTGATAGCATTGCCTTTAAATTGTTTAACTTGGGTCAAACGTTTCGGGTAGCCTTCCACAAGCTTCCCACAATAAGTTGGGTGAATTTTTGCCCATTCCTCCTGACAGCTGGTGTGACCCAGTCAGGTTTGTAGGCCTCCTTGCTCACACACACTTTTTCAGTTCTGCCCACAAATGTTCTATAGGATTGAGGTCAGGGCTTTGTGATGGCCACTCCAATACCTGGACTTTGTTGTCCTTAAGCCATTTTGCCACAACTTTGGAAGTATGCTTGCGGTCATTGTCCATTTGGAAGACCCATTTGCGACCGAGCTTTAACTTCCTGACTGATGATTTCAATACATCCACATAATTTTGCTTCCTCATGATGTCATTTATTTTGCAAAGCGCACCAGTCCCTCCTGCAGCAAAGCACCCCCACAACATGATGCTGCCACCCCCATGCTTCACGGTTGGGATGGTGTTCTTCGCATTGCAAGCCTCCCCCTTTTCCTCCAAATATAACGATGGTCATTATGGACAAACAGTTCTATTTTTGTTTCATCTGACCAGAGGACATTTCTCCAAAAAGTATGATCTTTGTCCCCATGTGTAGTCTGACTTTTTTATGGGGGTTTTGGAACAGTGGCTTCTTCCTTGCTGAGCAGCCTTTCAGGTGATGTCGGTTTAGGACTCTTTTACTGTGGATATACAGTGGGGCAAAAAAGCATTTAGTCAGCCACCAATTGTGCAAGTTCTCCCACTTAAAAAGATGAGAGAGGCCTGTAATTTTCATCATAGGTACACTTCAACTATGACAGACAAAATGAGAAAAAAAATCCAGAAAACAACATTGTAGGATTTTTTATGAATTTATTTGCAAATTATGGTCGAAAATAAGTATTTGGTCAATAACAAAAGTTTATCTCAATACTTTGTTATATACCCTTTGTTGGCAATGACAGAGGTCAAACGTTTTCTGTAAGTCTTCACAAGGTTTTCACACACTGTTGCTGGTATTTTGGCCCATTCCTCCATGCAGATCTCCTCTAGAGCAGTGATGTTTTGGGACTGTTGCTGAGCAACACGGACTTTCAACTCCCTCCAAAGATGTTCTAAGGGGTTGAGATCTGGAGACTGGCTAGGCCACTCCAGGACCTTGAAATGCTTCTTACGAAGCCACTCCTTCGTTGCCCGGGCGAAGTGTTTGGGATCATTGTCATGCTGAAAGACCCAGCCACGTTTCATCTTCAATGCCCTTGCTGATGGAAGGAGATTTTCACTCAAAAGCTCACGATACATGGCCCCATTCATTCTTTCCTTTACACGGATCAGTCGTCCTGGTCCCTTTGCAGAAAAACAGCCCCAAAGCATGATGTTTCCACCCCCATGCTTCACAGTAGGTACGGTGTTCTTTGGATGCAACTCAGCATTCTTTGTCCTCCAAACACGACGAGTTGAGTTTTTACCAAAAAGTTATATTTTGGTTTCATCTGACCATATGACATTCTCCCAATCTTCTTCTGGATCATCCAAATGCTCTCTAGCAAATTTCAGACGGGCCTGGACGTGTACTGGCTTAAGCAGGGGGACACGTCTGGCACTGCAGGATTTGAGTCCCTGGCGGCGTAGTGTGTTACTGATGGTAGGCTTTGTTACTTTGGTCCCAGCTCTCTGCAGGTCATTCACTAGGTCCCCCCCGTGTGGTTCTGGGATTTTTGCTCACCGTTGTGATCATTTTGACCCCGCAGGGTGAGATCTTGCGTGGAGCCCCAGATCGAGGGAGATTATCAGTGGTCTTGTATGTCTTCCATTTCCTAATAATTGCTCCCACAGTTGATTTCTTCAAACCAAGCTGCTTACCTATTGCAGATTCAGTCTTCCCAGCCTGGTGCATGTCTACAATTTTGTTTCTGGTGTCCTTTGACAGCTCTTTGGTCTTGGCCATTTGGAGTGTGACTGTTTGAGGTTGTGGACAGGTGTCTTTTATACTGATAACAGGTTCAAACAGGTGCCATTAATACAGGTAACGAGTGGAGGACAGAGGAGCCTCTTAAAGAAGAAGTTACAGGTCTGTGAGAGCCAGAAATCTTGCTTGTTTGTAGGTGACCAAATACTTATTTTCCACCATAATTTGCAAATAAATTCATTAAAAATCTTACAATGTGATTTTCTGGATTTTTTTTCTTCTCATTTTGTCTGTCATAGTTTAAGTGTACCTATGATGAAAATTACAGGCCTCTCTCATCTTTTTAAGTGGGAGAACTTGCACAATTGGTGGCTGACTAAATACTTTTTTGCACCACTGTAGATACTTTTGTACCTATTTCCTCCAGCATCTTCACAGGGTCCTTTGCTGATTTTCTGGGATTGATTTGCACTTTTTACACCAAAGTACATTCATCTCTAGGAGAGAGAACACATCTCCTTCCTGAGCGGTATGACGACTGCGTGGGTCAGTGTTGGTGTTAATAGTTGCGTACTATTGTTTGTACAGATGAACTTGGTACCTTCAGGCGTTTGGAAATTGCACCGAAGGATGAGCCAGACTTGTGGAGGTCTGCAATTTATTTTCTGAGGTCTTGGCTGATTCTTTTGATTTTCCCATGATGTCAAGCAAAGAGGCAGTGAGATGGAAGGTAGGCCTTGAATTACATCCACAGGTGGACCTCCAATTGACTCAAATTACGTCAATTAGCCTATCAGAAGCTTCTAAAGCCATGACATCATTTTTCTGGAATTTTCCAAGCTGTTTAAAGGCACAGTCAACTTAGTGTATGTACACTTCTGACCCACTGGAATTGTGATACAGTGAATTATAATCTGGCTGTAAACAATTGTTGGAAAAATTACTTGTGTCATGCACAAAGTAGATGTCCTAACCGACTTGCCAAAACTATAGTTTGTTTACAAGAAATTTGTGGAGTGTTTGAAAAACAAGTTTTAATGACTCCAACCTAAGTGTATATAAACTTCCGACTTCAACTCCATATACATATACAGTATATCACAAAAGTGAGTACACCCCTCACATTTTTGTAAATATTTGAGTATATCTTTTCATGTGACAACACTGAAGAAATGACATTTTGCTACAATGTAAAATAGTGAGTGTACAGCTTGTATAACAGTGTAACTTTGCTGTCCCCTAAAAATAACTCAACACACAGCCATTAATGTCTAAACAGCTGGCAACAAAAGTGAGTACACCCCTAAGTGAAAATGTCCAAATTGGGCCCAATTAGCCATTTTCCCTCCCCGGTGTCATGTGACTTGTTAGTGTTACAAGGTCTCAGGTGTGAATGGGGAGCAGGTGTGTTAAATTTGGTGTCATCGATCTCACACTCCCTCACCCTAACCCTAACCCTGGTCCTTGGAAGTTCAACATGGCACCTCATGGCAAAGAACTCTCTGAGGATCTGAAAAAAATTATTGTTGCTCTACATAAAGATGGCCTGGGCTATAAGAAGATTGCCAAGACCCTGAAACTGAGCTGCAGCACGGTGGCCAAGACCATACAGCGGTTTAACTGGACCGGTTCCACTCAGAAAAGGCCTCGCCATGGTCGACCAAAGAAGTTGAGTGCACGTGCTCAGCGTCATATCCAGAGGTTGTCTTTGGGAAATAGACGTATGAGTGCTGCCAGCATTGCTGCAGATGTTGAAGGGGTGGGGGGTCAGCCTGTCAGTGCTCAGACCATACACTGCATCAAATTGGTCTGCATGGCTGTCGTCCCAGAAGGAAGTCTCTTCTAAAGTTGATGCACAAGAAAGCCCGCAAACAGTTTGCTGAAGACAAGCAGGCTAAGGACATGGATTACTGGAACCATGTCCTGTGGTCTGATGAGACCAAGATAAACTTATTTGGTTCAGATGGTGTCAAGCATGTGTGGCGGCAACCAGGTGAGGAGTACAAAGACAAGTGTGTCTTGCCTACAGTCAAGCATGGTCTGGGGCTGCCGGCACTGGGGAGCTACAGTTCATTGAGGGAACCATGAATGCCAACATGTATTGTGACATACTGAAGCAGAGCATCACCCCCTCCCTTCGGAGACTGGGCCGCAGGGCAGTATTCCAACATGATAACGACCTCAAACACACCTCCAAGATGACCACTGCCTTGCTAAAGAAGCTGAGGGTAAAGGTGATGGACTGGCCAAGCATGTCTCCAGACCTAAACCCTATTGAGCATCTGTGGGGCATCCTCAAACGGAAGGTGGAGGAGTGCAAGGTCTCTAACATCCATCAGCTCCGTGATGTCGTCATGGAGGAGTGGAAGAGGACTCCAGTGGCAACCTGTGAAGCTCTGGTGAACTCCATGCCCAAGAGGGTTAAGGCAGTGCTGGAAAATGACACTTTGGGCTCAATTTTGACATTTTCACTTAGGGGTGTACTCACTTTTGTTGCCAGCGGATTAGACATTAATGGCTGTGTGTTGAGTTATTTTGAGGGGACAGCAAATTTACACTGTTATACAAGCTGTACACTCACTACTTTACATTGTACCAAAGTGTCATTTCTTCAGTGTTGTCACATGAAAAGATATACTCAAATATTTACAAAAATGTGAGGGGTGTACTCACTTTTGTGATATACTGTATATAAATACATTTGCAAAAATAAAACAACAACCGGTTTTGGTTTGTCATTATGGGGTATTATCTGTAGATTGATGAGGTGAAAAAACAATGTAATCCATTTGAAAATAAGGCTGTAAAGTAACAAAATGTGGAAAAAGTCAAGGGATCTAAATACGTTCTGAATGCACTGATGAGTAAATACTGTGAAATAAGACCAAATGAAATCAATTAAGAAACAACATTCAAATGAGGCAAAAGTATTCCTTTACTTAGATTTGTGTTCCTTAGGTATATGTTGTGAAATTGTTAGATATTACCGCACTGTCGGAGCTAGAAACACAAGCATTTTGCTACACCCGCAATAACATCTGCTAAACATGTGTATGTGACTAATACAATTTGATTTGAATACGTTGTTCACAATGAAGCAGGCTTTATGAAAATGTCACCTGTCATCTGCCTGGGCAAGGGCTTTGCAACAACATATGCTATAATACATGTCATAATGCCTCCCCGTTTACAAGTAATTCATTAACACAATGATAATACACTAGAAAATGACTGATGTAAATCGTCTAGTCCTCTGCACATGCTTTATCTCATAGCCAAACGATTTGTAATTACCTAATTATGGCTATGCAAATATAGCGGGCTCATTTGCATAACGCATGTTTCCCTGCCTCCAGCAGGAGACTGGGGAGGAGGGTACAGACAAGGGGGAGATTGGGCTCCTCCAACACATCTCCCATCAGCCCTCTCTTTGCACACCCAGATTGTATGTAATAAACAGAGTTCACAGTCGTATAAAGAGATCAGAATTCCAAGCTCTGGTAAAATCGGTGTGTATGTAAAAAGGGCTCGTGTGTGCTGGAGTTGGGAGGGAGTCAGTACTGAGCTATTATCTGTAGACACCGGACATTTGGAGGTTGGCGACATGGACTCGCTAGTCGATCCTCATACCCATTTCAGACAGAAGATGTGGTATGTTACCCTTTCAAACCGACTCTTATTTACAACTTATTTGCAGGTATACCATTTTATACATATCAGTGGGTAACTGGCAAATTGGCAGGGGTGTTGGGTGTTGTTAAACCATGGGGGCAGTTTGCAGTTCAAATTAGAGAGGTGTTAATGAATTGTGACCCGTTTCAAGAAGCTAGGCATATGTCGCACATCACTACTTCACAGGAGAGGCATTTGAATCTATTTTTTTAATCAAAATGCTTTTTTTTGTTGCCAGAAATGCCTTCTGGAACATATGAACTTTCATGTGCCTTAATAACAAATGTGCATGCCATCTGTAAATACAAATAAAATTGTTAAATTAGGAGCCTAGCTGGTTTTGCCAAAGAAAAAGTGAGGACCCTTCCCACTAGCCATGATTGGCTGAGATATAATGCAGAACTGCAAAAGTGTTGCTATTGCTTTCAACATTGCTGCCCTGAATTTAACAAAGATCATTGAGAAGATGTGATGGACTACATTCTGGAGGACGATCGCGCCATGCTCACTCTCTGAATCTGAAAATGAATCAGACGATGAGGAAATCCCTGATTTAGGTAAAATCATTTTTATTGAACCAGACATTATAGAGTCTTCTGATGAAAGTGATGGGGAAGAAACGTCAATCAACAGTGTTGTTGTCACGGAAGAAGTTGACAGCGTTTTGAAATCAGTGGAATGCCCGGTGGAAGAAGAGTATGATTGCATTTATTTGATTTGATTTATTAGGATCCCCACTAGCCGACGCCAATGGCGACAGCTAGTCTTACTGGGATCCGACACATAACAAAAAATACATTACAGACCAAAGACTTTACAATTTGAATGCATTTAAAAACATTAACATGTAGTGTGTGTGTGCATCTATCAGTTACACATACACACAACAAGTAGACCACATGGGGGAGAGGCGTGGTGCCTTGCGCTATCTATGTAAGATGGAAGGGAGTTCCATGCACTCATGGCTCTGGATAATACTCTACTTCTCCTTGAATTTGTTCTGGAGATTGTGAAAAGACGCCTGGTGGCATGCCTGGTTGGGTAAGTGTGTGTGTCAGTGTTGTGTGTAAGTTGACTACGCAAACAATTTCCAACACATTAATGTTTCTCGTAAAAGCAAGAAGTGACGCAGTCAGTATTTCCTCAACTCTTAGCCAAGAGGGGCCTCCCGAGTTGCGCAGCGGTCTAATGCACTGCAATGCATTAGACCGCTGCTAGCAGTGCTAGCTGCATTACTACAGATCCTGGTTCGATACCGGGCTGTGTCGCTGCCGGCCACGGCCGGGAGACCCATGAGGCGACGCACAATTGTCCCATCGTTGCCCGGGTTAGGGGATGGTTTGGATGGCCACGTCGTCCTTGTCCCATTGCACTCCAGCGACTCCTGTGGCGTGCCAGGTGCATGCACGCCGACACGGCCCCAGATGTACGGTGTTTCCTCCGACACATTGGTGCGGCTGGCTTCTGGGTTAAGCGCACATTGTGTCAAGATGCAGTGCGGCTTGGCGGGGTTGTGTTTTGGAGGACGCATGGCTCTCGACCGTCACCTCTCCCGAGTCCATATGGGAGTTGCAGCGATGGGACAAGACAGTAACTACCAACTTTTACTAGGATGTATATGGCTAAGGTGTATGTAAACTTCCGACTTACTGTATGTAATGATTTGTACCAAATACAATGCTCTTAGTTTTAGAGATGTTCAGGACCAGTTAATTATTGTTCACCCATCCCAAAAGAGACTGCAACTCTTTGTTAAGGGTTTCAGCGAATTAATTAGCTGTGGCTGCTGATGTTGATGCGTACATGGACACGCATGCTTTGTTTAATGCCGGTGGCAGGTCATTGGTAAAATTTGAAAAGAGTAGAGGGCCTAGACAGCTGCCCTCCGGTACACCACACTTTACATGTTTGACATTAGAGAATCTTCCATTAAAGAAAACCCTCTGAGTCCTATTAGATAGGTAGCTCTGAGGTTAAAAAGACATAACAGATACGTTTTCTCAACAACAGGTTATGGTCAATAATATCAAAGGCTGCCCTGAAATCTAACACTACAGCTCCCAAAATCTTCTTCTTATCAATTTATTTAAACCAATCATCAGTCATTTGTGTCAGTGCAGTACATATTACGTGCCCTTATCTATAAGCATGCTGATAGTCTGTTGTTAATTTGTTTACAGAGAAATAGCATTGTATTTGGCCAAACACCATTTTTTTTACAACAGTTTGCTAAGAGCTGGTGGCTAAGAGCTGAGCTGGTCTTCTGATAGAACCAGTAAAGGCTGGGTAGCGGAATGACTTAGGCTTCCCCACAGGTCAGAGGACAAAGATTTTCCTCTAGGCTCAGATTAAAGACATGACATAAAGGACTGGCTATAGAGTCAGCTACCATCCCCAGTAGCTTTCCATCGAAGTTGTCAATGCCAGGTGGTTTGTCATTATTGATCTATAACAAAAACATTTCCACCTCTCCCACACTAACTTTACAAAATTCTAACTTACAATGCTTTTCTTTCATTAAGAATAATTGGCAACATCAAATGGTTTTGTGATGAATTAGCCATCTGAGTCTATGAAAGACAGAGTTGAATTTGTCATTTTGCCCATAATTTATAATAAAAGTTTTTGGATCTTGGCTTCATAATACAGATTCTTCTTATTTTTGTTGAGTTTAGTCACATTATTTCTCAATTTTCAGTAAGTCAACCAGTCTGATGTGCAGCCAGACTTATTAGCCACTCCCTTTGCCACATCTCTTTCAATCCTACAGTTGTTTAATTCCTCATCAATTACTGGAGCCTTAACAGTTCTAACAGTCAGTTTCTTAACAGGTACCAGTTAATCAAGAAATTCATCAAGTGTAGCATCTTGATGCTCCTTATTAATCACATCAGACTAACAAATATTTTTTAACAACCACGACTCACAACAAAATATTTAGTTTGATCTTTTACACACTATTTTAGGCCCAGCTTTTGGAACTTTGGCTTTCCTGGATATATCCACTATATTGTTATCACTGCATCCAATGGGTACGGATACAGCTTTAGAACAAAGTTCTAGAGTATTAGTAAAAATCTGACAAATACATGTGATTGATCTTGTCCTGTAGTTTTTGTAAACACCCTGGTAGGTTGATTAATAACCTGACCAGATTACAGGCACTGGTTACAGTAAGAAGCTTCCTCTTGAGCGCACAGCTTGATGAAAACCAGTCAATATTCAGGTCTCCAAGAAAGTAAACCTCTGTTTACATCACATAAATTTCACACATTTCATACATCAAGCATTTCACACATATTATTTAGATACTGACTGTTATCACTTGGTGGCCTACAGCAACACCCCAAAAGAAAAGTATTCAGATGTGCCTTTGTTGGCAATGACAGAGGTCAAACATTTTCTGTAAGTCTTCACAAGGTTTTCACACACTGTGGCTGGTATTTTGGCCCATTCCTCCATGCAGATCTCCTTTAGAGCAGTGATGTTTTGGGGCTGTTGCTGGGCAACACGGACTTTCAACTCCCTCCAAAGATTTTCCATGGGGTTGAGATCTGGTGACTGGCTAGGCCACTCCAGGACCTTGAAATGCTTCTTACGAAGCCACTCCTTCGTTGCCCGGGCGAAGTGTTTGGGATCATTGTCATCCTGAAAGACCCAGCCACGTTTCATCTTCAATGCCCTTGCTGATGGAAGGAGGTTTTCACTCAAAATCTCACAATACATGGCCCCATTCATTCTTTCCTTTACACGGATCAGTCGTCCTGGTCCCTTTGCAGAAAAACAGCCCCAAAGCATGTTGTTTCCACCCCCATGCCGCACAGTAGGTATGGTGTTCTTTGGATGCAACTCAGCATTCTTTGTCCTTTTTTTTACCAAAAAGTTATATTTTGGTTTCATCTGACCATATGACATTCTCCCAATCTTCTTCTGGATCATCCAAATGCTCTCTAGCAAACTTCAGATGGGCCTGGACATGTACTGGATTAAGCAGGCACTGCTTAACACGTCTGGCACTGCAGGATTTGAGTCCCTGGCAGCGTAGTGTGTTACTGATGGTAGGCTTTGTTACTTTGGTCCCAGCTCTCTGCAGGTCATTCACTAGGTCCCCCCCGTGTGGTTCTGGGATTTTTGCTCACCGTTGTGATCATTTTGACCCCGCAGGGTGAGATCTTGCGTGGAGCCCCAGATTGAGGGAGATTATCAGTGGTCTTGTATGTCTTCCATTTCCTAATAATTGCTCCCACAGTTGATTTCTTCAAACCAAGCTGCTTAACTATTGCAGATTCAGTCTTCCCAGCCTGGTGCATGTCTACAATTTTGTTTCTGGTGTCCTTTAACAGCTCTTTGGTCTTGGCCATAGTGGAGTTTGGAGTGTGACTGTTTGAGGTTGTGGACGGGTGTCTTTTATACTGATAACAAGTTCAAACAGGTATCATTAATACAGGTAACGAGTGGAGGACAGAGGAGCCTCAAAGAAGAAGTTACAGGTCTGTGAGAGCCAGAAATCCTGATTGTTTGTAGGTGACCAAATACTTATTTTCCCCCAATAATTTGCAAATAAATTCATAAAAAATCCTACAATGTGATTTTCTGGATTTTTTTTTTCTTCTCATTTTGTCTGTCATAGTTGAAGTGTACCTATGATGAAAAATTACAGGCCTCTCATCTTTTTAAGTGGGAGAACTTGAAGTGAGAGTCGGAGAAGCAATGAAAACATGTAAGCATCCCAGAAAAGTGCTCAAAATAGCCCACGTTAACATACAGTACCAGTCAAAAGTTTGGACACACCTACTCATTCAAGGGTTTTTCTTTATTTTTACTATTTTCTACATTGTAGAATAATAGTGAACAGATCAAAACTATGAAATAACACATATGGAATCATGTAGTAACTATATTTTTTTAAATAAACAAATCAAAATATATTTGAGATTTTTTGAAGTAGCCACCCTTTGCCTTGATGACAGCGTTGCACACTCTTGGCATTCTCTCAACCAGCTTCACCTGGAATGCCCACATATGCTGAGCACTTGTTGGCTGCTTTTCCTTCACTCTGCGGTCCAACTCATCCCAAACCATCTAAATTTGGTTGAGGTCGGGTGATTGTGGAGGCAGGTCATCTGATGTAGCAGTCCATCACTCTCTTTCGTGGTCAAATAACTCTTACACAGCATGGAGGTATGTTGGGTCATTGTCAATGTCCCGTGGATTGATGAGGAATTGAAAAATTGTATGGTTGAGATGGATGAGGCAAAAGGAATGGCAAATACGTCTGGCAGAACAACTGATTGGCAAACATATTGCAAATTCAGAAATCATGTGACTAAACTGAATAATAATAATAAGAAAATACAATCTGAAACAAAGATAAATGACAAAGAATGATAGTAAAAAGCATTGGAGCACCTTAAATGACATTTTGGGAAAAAATGGCAAAGTCAGCTCATTGAATCATTCATCACAAACCCCACTGATATTGCTACTTTAATATTTGTTCATTGGCAAGATTAGCAAACTTAGTAATGACATTCCAGCAACAAAAGCTGACACTACACATCCAAGTATATTTGACCAAATTATGAAAGACAAGCATTGTAACTTTGAATTCTGTAAAGTAAGTGTGGAAGAGGTGAAAAAATTGTTGTTGTCTATCAACAATGACAAGCCACCGGGGTCTGACAACTTGGATGGAAAATTACTAAGGATAATAGCGGACGATATTGCCACTCCTATTTGCCATATATACAATTTAAGCCTACTAGAATGTGTGTGCCCCCAGGCCTGGAAAGAAGCAAAAGTCATTCCTCTACCTAAGAATAGTAAAGCCCCCTTTACTGGCTCAGCCAACCAATCAGCCTGTTACCAATACCTAGTAAACTTTTGGAAAAAATGGTGTTTGACCAGATACAATGCTATTTTACGGTAAACAAATTGACAACAGCCTTTCAGCACACTTACAGTGCCTTGCGAAAGTATTCGGCCCCCTTGAACTTTGCGACCTTTTGCCACATTTCAGGCTTCAAACATAAAGATATAAAACTGTATTTTTTTGTGAAGAATCAACAACAAGTGGGACACAATCATGAAGTGGAACGACATTTATTAGATATTTCAAACTTTTTTAACAAATCAAAAACTGAAAAATTGGGCGTGCAAAATTATTCAGCCCCCTTAAGTTAATACTTTGTAGTGCCACCTTTTGCTGCGATTACAGCTGTAAGTCGCTTGGGGTATGTCTCTATCAGTTTTGCACATCGAGAGACTGACATTTTTTCCCATTCCTCCTTGCAAAACAGCTCGAGCTCAGTGAGGTTGGATGGAGAGCATTTGTGAACAGCAGTTTTCAGTTCTTTCCACAGATTCTCGATTGGATTCAGGTCTGGACTTTGACTTGGCCATTCTAACACCTGGATATGTTTATTTTTGAACCATTCCATTGTAGATTTTGCTTTATGTTTTGGATCATTGTCTTGTTGGAAGACAAATCTCCATCCCAGTCTCAGGTCTTTTGCAGACTCCATCAGGTTTTCTTCCAGAATGGTCCTGTATTTGGCTCCATCCATCTTCCCATTAATTTTAACCATCTTCCCTGTCCCTGCTGAAGAAAAGCAGGCCCAAACCATGATGCTGCCACCACCATGTTTGACAGTGGGGATGGTGTGTTCAGCTGTGTTGCTTTTACGCCAAACATAACGTTTTACATTGTTGCCAAAAAGTTCAATTTTGGTTTCATCTGACCAGAGCACCTTCTTCCACATGTTTGGTGTGTCTCCCAGGTGGCTTGTGGCAAACTTTAAACAACACTTTTTATGGATATCTTTAAGAAATGGCTTTCTTCTTGCCACTCTTCCATAAAGGCCAGATTTGTGCAATATACGACTGATTGTTGTCCTATGGACAGAGTCTCCCACCTCAGCTGTAGATCTCTGCAGTTCATCCAGAGTGATCATGGGCCTCTTGGCTGCATCTCTGATCAGTCTTCTCCTTGTATGAGCTGAAAGTTTAGAGGGACGGCCAGGTCTTGGTAGATTTGCAGTGGTCTGATACTCCTTCCATTTCAATATTATCGCTTGCACAGTGCTCCTTGGGATGTTTAAAGCTTGGTAAATATTTTTGTATCCAAATCCGGCTTTAAACTTCTTCACAACAGTATTTTGGACCTGCCTGGTGTGTTCCTTGTTCTTCATGATGCTCTCTGCGCTTTTAACGGACCTCTGAGACTATCACAGTGCAGGTGCATTTATACGGAGACTTGATTACACACAGGTGGATTGTATTTATCATCATTAGTCATTTAGGTCAACATTGGATCATTCAGAGATCCTCACTGAACTTCTGGAGAGAGTTTGCTGCACTGAAAGTGAAGGGGCTGAATAATTTTGCACGCCCAATTTTTCAGTTTTTGATTTGTTAAAAAAGTTTGAAATATCCAATAAATGTCGTTCCACTTCATGATTGTGTCCCACTTGTTGTTGATTCTTCACAAAAAAAGACAGTTTTATATCTTTATGTTTGAAGCCTGAAATGTGGCAAAGGGTCGCAAAGTTCAAGGGGGCCGAATACTTTCGCAAGGCACTGTATAGGAAAGGACATTCAACAAGCACAGCACTTACACAAATGACTGATGATTGGCTGAGAGAAATTGATTATACAAAGATTGTGGGGGCTGTTTTGTTAGACTTCAGTGCAGCTTTTGACATTATCGATCATAGTCTGCTGCTGGAAAAACGTATGTTGTATGTGTTATGGCTTTACACGCCCTGCTATATTGTGGATAAATAGTTAACTGTCAAAAAGAACACAGAGGGTGTTCTTTAATGGAGGCCTCTCAAACATAATCCATGTATAATCAGTAATTCCCCAGGACAGCTGTCTAGGCCCCTTACTTTTTTCAATCTGTACTAACAACATACCATTGGCTTTGAGTAAAGCAAGTGTGTCTATGTATGTGGATGACTCAAAACTATACACGTCAGTTATTACAGTACCTGAAATGACTGAAACACTTAAAGAGATGCAGTTAGTTTCAGAGCGGGTGGCAAGGAATAAATTAGTCCTAAATATTTATAAAACTAAAAGCATTGTATTTGGGAGAAATCATTCACTAAATCCTAAACCTCAACTAAATCTTGTAATAAATAATGTGGAAATTGAGCAAGTTGAGGTGACTAAACTGCTTGGAGTAACCCTGGATTGTAAACTGTGATGGTCAAAACATTTTTATACAACAGTAGCTAAGATGGGAAGAAGTCTGTCCACAAAAATGTGTTGTTCTACCTTCTAAACAGCACTCTTAACAAGGCAGGTCCTACAGACCCTAGTTTTGTCGCACCTGGACTACTGTTCAGTCGGGTGGTCAGGTGCCACAAAAAGGGAATTAGCTCAGAACACAGAGAGCAAACATTAATAATATGCATGTCAATCTCTCCTCGCTCAGAGTGGAAGAGAGATTGACTTCATCACTACTTGTATTTGTGAGAGGTATTGACATGTTGAATGCACCGAGCTGTCTGTTTGAACTAGTGGCACACAGCTCGGACACCCATGCATACCCCACAAGACATGCCACAAGAGGTCTCTTCACAGTCCCCAAGTCCAGAATAGTATATGGGAGGCGAACAGTACTACATAGAGCCATGACTACATGGAACTCTATTCCACATCAAGTAACTGATGCAAGCAGAAAAATTTGATTAAAAAATATATAAAAACCGCCAAACCCGGATTCCTCCGTCAGACTGCCAGATGGTGAAGCGTGATTCATCACTCCAGAGAACGCGTTTTCACTGCTCCAGAGTCCAATGGCTGCAAGCTTTACACCACTCCGGCCGACGCTTGGCATTGCGCATGGTGATCTTAGGCTTGTGTGCAGCTGCTCGGCCATGGAAACACATTTCTTGAAGCTGCCGACTACTGTGCTGACGTTGCTTCCAGAGGTAGTTTGGAACTCGGTACTGAGTGTTGCAACAGAGGACTGATTATTTGTACATGCTACGCGCTTCAGCGGTCCCGTTCTGTGAGCTTGTACAACCTACCACTTCGCGGCTGAGCCGTTGTTGCTCCTAGATGTTTCAACTTAACAACAACAGCACTTGCAGTTGACTGGGGAAGCTCTAGTAGGGCAGAAATTTGACGAACTGACTTGTTGGAAAGGTGGTATCCTATGACGGTGCCAGGTTGAATGCCACTGAGCTCTCCAGGAAGGCAATTCTACTGCCAATGTTTGTCTATAGAGATTGCATGGCTGTGTCCTCGATTATATACACCTGTCAGCAACGGGTGTGGCTGAAATAGCCGAATCCACTAATTTGAAGGATTGTCCACATACTTTTGTATACATAGTGTATCATACCGTAAAGTCAGTGGTGGAAAAAGTATCCAATTGTCATACTTGATTAAAAGTAAAGATGCCTTAATAGAAAATGACTCAAATAAAAGTGAAATTCACCCAGTAAAAACTACTTGAGTAAAAGTCTAAAAGTATTTGGTTTTAAATATACTTAAGTATCAAAAGTAAATGTAATTGCAAAAGTATAAATCATTTCAAATTGCTTATATTAAGCAAACCAGACAGCACAATTGTCTTGTAAAAAGAGCGGGCTCCTGGCTACACTCCAATATTCAAACATAATTTACAAACTAATTTCCAGTTAATGAGTCCACCAGATCAGAGGTAGTAGGGATGACCAGGGATGTTCTCTTGATAAGTGAGTGAATTTGACCATTTCCCTGTCCTGCTAAGCATTCAAAATGTAAATAAGCACCTTTGGGTGTCAGGGAAAATGTATGGAGTATAATGTACAGAAACCCAAAATATGACTGAAGTAGTACTTTCAATTATTTTTACTTAAGCACTTTACACCACTGCATAAAGTCAGTCTGTAAAGAGTATAGGTCTTTAGGTGGCTTTTATTTTTCCCATGTTTTTTACCCACTACCCCTTTAAGATATGCAAACAAGCTTGGTTAATTATGCAGGCATGGTAAATTAGTGGGATTTGGGTCTGTGTATGAAAAGGATAATAAGTCCATACATCCATTCCCAGAACCAAAAGTAAGTAGTTGGTTCTGGCTGTGGGGATTGTAGCAATCACAATGCTCTAGTGGAGGGTCTCCTCTTCAGGGGCAAAGCTATAATCCAATTAGCTCGACACCAACTTCAATTATCTGATCTCGTTTGAGATATCGACTACAGGTAGCAGAATCAATAAAGACCTCAGAGCTTCTTATTTAAACATACAGTACAGTTAAGGAGTGTTTACATATGGAAGTCTGGGTTTGAGTAATGTTACAATGACTCTCAAAGGCTTAGAGTAACATGATGTGATGCTTAGTTGGTGTCTTATTGAGTTCCTTTTGGTGTTAGAAGGTCCTATTATCCTATCAAGAATAATTTGTTAAGGAAACTGAGCAAACGATAAAAATATATGATTGAATAAAAAAATTCAGACATTCAGTCAGTTTTTTTTTGTTTGTTTTTGTTTTTGTTGAATTTTACCCCTTTCTCTCCCCAATTTTGTGGTATCTAATTGTTTAGTAGCTACTATCTTGTCTCATCGCTACAACTCCCGTACGGGCTCGGGAGAGACGAAGGTTGAAAGTCATGCGCCCTCCGATACACAACCCAACCAAGCTGCACTGCTTCTTAACACAGCCCGCATCCAACCTGGAAGCCAGCCGCACCAATGTGTCGGAGTAAACACCGTGCACCTGGCAACCTTGGTTAGCGCGCACTGCGCCCGGCCCGCCACAGGAGTCGCTGGTGCGCAATGAGACAAAGATATCCCTACCAGCCAAACCCTCCCTAACCCGGACGACGCTAGGCCAATTGTGCGTCGCCCCACGGACCTCCCGGTTACGACAGAGCCTGGGCGCGAACCCAGAGTCTCTGGTGGCACAGCTGGCGCTGCAGTACAGCGCGACATTCAGTCAGTCTTATACAAGTATTGTACTTTAAAGAGTGCCTCTTTCTCCTCAACTGTCTCATAATTGTTCATTTTTTTAAAAAGCATGGCATTTACATTTGCAGCCTAGTTTTCCTCAGAGTCCAATGACGTTACACTTCTGCACTCAGCTTCTAAAAACCTGAACAAAGCTAATTATTTAGTTGACTGGCAATAAATCGGAGGCATTAAAACGCGTTCATTACTGAGATTAAGAAATCAACAAATCGCTGACTTCTTAAACTGTTGAGGTTACAAATCTTCATGCGCGGAACAGAACAGTACAGGTAAGACGTGAGCACTAAAAAGGCCAAACCATCAGACAAAAACATTGACCAAACCAGATAGTAGAACAGGCAAATCCCTTAAGACCCATTGACTTTAATGGAAATATCTGTTCAAGTAATTATATTTCTGTGGTAGTACCATAGTATCATCGAGGCAACAGTAGTATTATGATATGCTTATACAGTATGTTGATATTGCTTTTTCATGCAGGACCTGTCACAGCCTCACTGGAGAGGTAATTCTGTGTGAAGCAAAGTAATTTCGTTCCATCTAAGCATGACGATTAAGGTCAAAATGTCCTCCACCAAGACGATAAATACCAGGCGTGAACGATACAATGAGGTATTACGGCTGCTATTTCAGAGGCAGCTGTTGCCATGATGATGGCTGAGACAGCTAGCGCTAGGATCATTAGCACTCCCGATGTTCCCCAATGGGTACAGTTAGCCCACGGCTAACAGAGGAACGAATGGGGAGTTCAGTCACACATTAACACCAGCAATCAGCATTAACCCCGTGATCTGACAATATTTATCCAGCAGCTACACAATCAACAAGTCCTTTCCAATTAGATGTGGCCAGGGCAGTGGGCGGACGTGGAGCAACGTAATATGAATCCAATAGGAGGGAACAACTGTTACTGTGGAGAATCAAGAGGCAGATACGATGATTTTCCTTAATTAACATGACCACAATAAAAAAGAAATGATAGCCTAATGGCTGTGGTGATGTGGAGCAAGCAAGGAGCGAAGGCATCTTCTCCTACAGTCTACAGTATACATGTAACTCCCCAAATAATGGAAACACTTAAGTAAATGAAGGATACAAAGTATATTGAAAGCAGGTGCACTTACACAGGTAAATGTAGTTCCCGAGTTAAATAAGCAATTAACATCCCATCTTGTGTAGGTTCATGTGTAAAAATCTTGGGCAGGCCATTTTTTTGGCCACTATTTTGGCTACCATGGCCATGCGCCCAATGGATGACAACGCCCCCATCCACAGGGAACGAGTAGTTACTGAATGGTTTGATGTGTGTGAAAAAGATTCAAAGCATATGCCATGGCCGTCTCACGCACCAGATCTCAACCCAATTGAACACTTATTGGAGACTCTGGAGTGGTGCCTGAGACAGCGTTTTTCACCACCATCAACAAAACACAAAATTATGGAATTTCTCGTGGAAGAATTGTAGCGGTTCTGGCTCGTAGTGGGCCCAGCACCATAAGACACTTCATGTTGGTGTTTCCTTTATTTTGGCAGTTACCTGTATGTCCTCCTGTCCACCATTTACCATGAATCATAAAACTGTTAGAATGCATTTAAGTCACATAGTCATGATTCATCAGACTGGATGTCTTAACAACAAATACATAACATTTATAAATAATATAAACTGCAGATTTGGTAAATCAAGAAATTACCAAATTGGTATCGTTACAGATCAATGAAGAAGATCAGACCTCTGAGCATAAATATTTAGAGATCATTGGTACATGTTTGACACAGAGCTGTCTCTACTCCTAATGATCATCCCTCCACTCCACAGCAGATGCTCCATGGGAGAAGTGAGGACCGGAGGACCAGATTAGCACCTCTGGGGTTTGGGCTGAGCCCAGCTGAGCTGTCTACGGCAGGCAGAGAGGCAGGGCCAGGGAGGGACACATCTATCCTGCCTCACACTACCTCTCTCTGGAGAGATCGATTCAATGACCGCCTCAGCAAGGCCTCAAGGTGTGAGTGTATATGTGTGTGTGTGCATGTGCATGAGGGTGCAAGTGTGAAACTAGTGCGTGTGTGTATTTGGACATTATATAGTAGAGACTTTGAGGTGGTGGGGGCGACAAGTCATCGAAGGTGTGGTTTTGTATGTGTGATGGTGTGTATGAGGTCTTGTGCTGGGTTGCATATGTTGCACGCATCAGGCGGTCACTTAAAGAAGTGCTTTCTGTTCCTGTGAATTAACGTGCAGTTGGGAAGAACAGGCCAAGGCGGTGCCATCTGTAAATGTCACAGGCACTGCTTGCTCATTTTACACATCATTAAAGCCAATATTCCTAACCTGGACCAGAGCAATCAGGAGCAGGCCATTACTGAGACACACACGGCCCCGGGGGAACCGCACCGCACCAAAACGCAGAGCGAGAGGAGAATACTGACACACACATAGGTGCACATAAACAGACACGCACACAAGCCACAACCTAATAGCAAAACTACATTTAGCGATACGCGAAAAGAAAACACTGTCAATTACACGGCGTATCTGTGGGCAGTGCGTTGTGTACAGAGCCGCACAAATGAGAATCTTATTATTCCTTTCTCTGCGACGTGCATTGGGGGGCGTTTGGTTTGGAAAGCCGAGGAGCCATTACTGTAGCTGCTCTGGGCTCCGGGGACAGCTTTGCGAAATGAAACAGAGATGTACGGTATTGTCCGGGGAGGGAGTCAATGACAAAACAAAGTATTGAGATAAATACCCACTATTAGCACAGCGCTGTTAAACCTCCATTTCCCAATCCACTGCTGGACTCCAGAAGACATTAACACTGAACACACAGAGGTGGAGGAGTCTGGGTATTTATGTACTATACTGTATAACCTTAAACATACTGAGGTAGAGGGTGGGAGTGGAGGAGTCTGGGCATTATAGCATATCGTGTACACTTTATATATAACCCTTAACACACTGAGGTGGTGAAGGGAGTGGAGGATGTTACTGGATGTACTTTATATCCTAACCTCACTGAGGTGGAGAGTTAGGGTTAGGGCTAAAGGATTAGGAGGGTTAGGGATTGTAGGTTTTCCGCTCTGGATGTTAAGACATATTTATATAATCAATAAGACGTGTTACTGGGTTACCGATAGTTGGCAGGGGACGGTTATTCTCTGGGAGATGATACAACCACATCAAGGTTTCTTCTGAGCGCCCACTCTAAGAAGAGCAGGACATTTGCAATTAACATTTCAAATTCACATGGAACTGAGACGACACAACATGTTAAGACATAAAAGTAACTTACGAACAAAAACAGTTAGAAAAACAATTTCAAAACTATTAAGAGACAAACTAAACACAAACAAACTAACAGTTAAAAACATTACTGCTATGTCCTTGACAAGAGCAAACGTCCTCATCTACAGTGTAAAACTGTGAAGGATCTGAACCTCCTTTCCTTCTCTCCTCATTTCCTCCCGTCTTTCTCCCTCCATCTCTGCTGCCACTCCCCACTGAACACGCTGAACCCCCCCATTTCAAATAATGAACATTTGATACACTTTCCTTCCTTCTTTTAAAAGAGAAATAACATTAATGAAGCTCTCCTCCCTGACAGTCTGCATTAATCAGAAGGGCCTCCCCCAGAACACAAGTCTTTATCGCCCATCGATTTTCCAGTGGGGTTTTTTAAGGCAGGTGGCATGCGAACGGTGTGCGAGTGGCGCGTACAGAGAGCCCCGATGCCAGGCGGCTGCTGAGAAGCACATTAACGGGCTGTCAGTTGTCTCGCTATGCATCCTGCATCATTCCTTAAGCACATGAGAAGTTCATTACACTGCACACGGCTCTGACAGTGCACTAGGATATTAGGGGCTGTGTCCGTTGTGCACTTCCTCTGAGGAAAGCGTATAGTGGAAACGCAGCCGACACAGCAAAGAGAATTCACATTGCTGCCTCCGCATGTCACACCTATACAATACTGATTCGGAGATGTGTACGTTGAAAGCTAGATGCCATTGGAACTGCTCTTGACTTACATAGGAACAACTCGACTTTCAATCAATTGACTCACAATGCAGAAGTTACTTTCCTGACTAAAGTGGCCCAAAATGAACCCCACATTTCTTAGATGGATCTACGAGGTTCTGTGCTAACTTTGCCAGTCTGTCTCTTCTCTCTTAAATTGAAGGTTTGCATAGGGAACAGAATTAGGAAGTATTTCCTACTGTTATTTGTAGGGACCACAAGTTCTTCAATGGAAAAACTCTGTGGAGCCAAATTGAAGTCTAATTAAGGTGCAGTGGTTACCCTGGTCATGTCACATGGTCAGGAAAACTTCACTGCCCTACTAATTTATAAACATAACTGCCTGGCTAAGATATCTCCTTGGCTACAGCTCATGGTACAGACACACTGAGAAATCGGACTGCCGATAGGTATAGCACAGTAGGCCGTTCCTTCTCTTGCTAGAATAAAACGAGTCCATGCTGTGTACTGACTTGTTAACAACGAACCTGCCGTTTCTACGTGTAGAATCGCAATGCAATGAACTTGACAATTAGAGAGCACAAACCTCCACGTCAGGGAGCCGACAGAAGTGCCAAGAAAGATTAAACAAATGGGCACTTTTCCCAGTGTAATCCACCACCTTTTCATCTGAATTGTTCTTACTAAAACAATATAGCTGCATGAAAATGTAATGGATGTACATATCTTACATCTAGCTTTGTGGTTGAAAAAATATTTTTTTGTTAGGTTCAGTTTGATCATGTGCATGCTCATTAGTTAGTTAGCTAGCTAACTGAGCCAGGCAGTCACACACACACACTTCATATAGATGAATGGGGTGGTAAATGTAGCATAATGCACACAACATTAAATGTTTTACCAAGCTAGCTATCTAGCAAGATGAAGAAGATCCTTAAATTCAAATCTCCATTATCCCATACTGCCAGTGCCAGTTTGTTTGCTAGCTAACGCTAGCTAAAACGGTTAGAATCGTCATTTAGCACAACATAGCTAACAGGCAGCTGCTTCAATCAATTGATTATTAGTATAATGTTGCTAACTTCACTAGTTATCTAGTTGTGGCCATCTGGTTAGTATCAACAAGGGCTTACTACAAATTCTAGCTAGCTAGCAACAACATTAGTTAGCTTACATTAGCTACAGTAGGCACAAGCTAAACAACCTACTGCCACCTTGTGGCCTGGAGTATTTAAACTATTATTATTAAAACTTATTATTAAAACTATTATTACACTGGGCAGATGCGCTAAGTACCTTTTTGGCAGTCAGATTTCTCAGTGTGTCTGACCCTCTCAAGACTCCCTCACACACCCTGTTCTTCCCATGTTGACAAAACTGATTGCACACCTTAAAACGCGCATGCCCCTTTGATTTATGATGCTTCACAACAACTAAAATTCCGTTTTGGACTGTATTCCAGGGCTCTGATTGCCCTGTAAATGAGATAAACTGATAGCAATTTATTCAAGGATCCAACCTCTCCTTCCTCCCTCCCGTTCTCTCCCCTTCATTCAAGAGACACAACCTGCATCCTACACTTGAGTGATTTCGATATTTAAGCAATATGTCTGTATTCCGGAAGCGTTCAGTAGAACAGACAAGCTGATGCTAATAGAAAATCTTAGAAGAGAAGGAGAGAGAGGTAAAAAAAAAGAAGAAATAAACGTGCTTCTTTGACAGAGAACAAAACTTTCTGAATCCGCACGTTTCCATTGACACCACATGCTGAACTGCATTTACAGGTCAAACTATGATCACTCATCCACAACTAGAGCAGAAAGTTCGTCATTTTAAAACACGTGGACACATTTCAATGATTCCAAGCTACTGTATATGGAACAGAACAAAAGGTTGGGATGGACGTTGAGACGGGCTAATGTCCACTAATGATTCCCTCAATGCAATGTGACGAGGTGAATCCACCCAGTTTCCCAAGTCCCTAATGATAGCCATCACTCATTCAAGCCCCTAACACCATTATTGGAGTGATTCTGATAGTGTTGGTCCATTAGGGTCTAAAATATTGTTTGGTTTCTCTTTCAGGATGATACAGGGCATTGTGGGTAAGCTTACTTAGGACTAAATGGGGGCAAAATCGTGGTGATGTGAATAAGGCTTATACACTGAGTGTACAAAGCATTGAGAACATCTGCCTAATATTGAGTTGTCTCAATTTGTCGGGGCATGGACACACACTGAACAAAAATATCAAACGCAACATGCAACCATTTCAAAAGGTTTTACTGAGGTTTTACAGTTCATGTAATGAAATCAGTCAATTGAAATGAATTCATTAGGCCCTAATCTATGGATTTCACAACACTGGGAATACAGTTATGCATTTGTATAGTCAGATACCTTAACAAAAAAAGGTAGGGGCGTGGATCAGAAAACCAGTCTAGCTCCTTTGCATAGAAGCTGTTAATTGTGGCCTGTGGAACGTTGTCCCACTCCTCTTCAATGGCTGTGCGAAGTTGCTGAATATTGGCGGGAACTAGAACAAGCTGTCGTACACGTCGATCCAGAGCATCCCACACATGCTCATTTGGTGACATGTCCGGTGAGTATGAAGGCCACGGAAGAACTGGTACATTTTCAGCTTCCAGGAATTGTGTACAGATCCTTACGACATGGGGTAGTGCATTATCATGCTGAAACATGAAGTGATGGATGGATGAATGGCACGACAGTGGGCCTCAGGATCTCTTCACGGTATCTCTGTGCATTCAAATTGCTATCGATAAAATGCAATTGTGTTCATTGTCCGTACCTTATGCCTGCCCATACCATATGGAGCACTCTGTTCACAACCTTGACATCAGCAAACCACTCGCCAACACAGCACAATACACGTGGTCTGTGGTTGTGAGGCCGGTTGGACGTACTGCCAAATTCTATAAAACGACGTTGGAGGCGACTTACGGTAAAACAATTAACATTCAATTATCTGGCAACAGCTCTGGTGGACATTCCTGCAGTCAGCATGCCAATTGCACCACCACCACTTAAAACTTGAGACATTTGTGGCATTGTGTTGTGTGACAAAATTGCTAATTTTTGAGTGTCATTTTACTGTCACCAGCACAAGGTGCACCTGTGTAATGACCATGCTTTTTAATCAGCTTCTTGATATGCCACACCTGTCTGGTGTATGGACTATATTGGCCAAAGAGATATGCTCAGTAACAGGGATGTAAACAAATTTGTGCGCATGGAACATTTCGAGGGTCTTTTATTTCAGTTCATGAAACATGGGACCAGAACTTTACATGTTGTGTTTATATTTTTGTTCACTGTATATATAATTTTGAGTTGCACACCCCCAAGTTTGCTGGATGTCCTTTGGATGGTGGAACATTCTTGATACACATGGGAAACTGTTGAGCGTGAAAAACCCAGTAGCATTGCAGTTCTTGGCACAAACCGGTGTACCTGGCACCTACTACCATGCCCCACTCAAAGGTACTTAAATCTTTTGTCTGTCATTAACCTGTCTCCTCCCATTCATCTACTCTGATTGAAATGGATTTAAGAAGTGATATCAATAAGAGACCATAGGTGATCATCTGGATTCACCTGGTCAGTCTATGTCATGGAAAGAGCAGGTGTTCATAATGTTTTGTACTCTCAGTGTATGTTAAATACTGTCAAATCAATACAAAGCATTCCTCTCTACTCCTACAGAAAAACAGAGGGTAAGAACGATCCAAGACAGGTCCAAATATCTGAGATAGAGAAGCACAATGACCACACTAACCTATCTTTGACATTGAAACTACTGTACCAACATATCAACAACAGTGAAGGTGATCCGTGCTTGAAACGATGTGGTCAGTGGTCCCATTCAAACTGGAATGGGCGTGTGTCAGTGAAACCATTATAAAAGCGTAATGATTATAAATACTAAGCGTCATTAAGGAGGCGTCGGTGCCAACGCTGTTGCTATGCAGCGTATCAATCATGTTGATTGATCATCTCTGGCTCCAGTGACATCAGTTTTATGGCCTTAGAGATGGGACTGTGTTTTCACAATGCCATCCAATTAGAGCTGTCCATTCATCATCAGACTGGAGAATCATTATTAATTGGGCAGAGGGGTGGCTGCCACTCCCCTGCTGAGCTGAGGAGAGATTCACAGCTACTGGAGCTCAGGGCGATTGGTTCACACTATGGCTAAACATTAGGGGCGACTATACATAGACATGCACTTCAATAAGGTATGCTAACCAGATGTACTAAGTTTGCACCTTTTTTTCAGGAAGCTTGCCATTTCAGAATGTTTTGACTGGTTTTAGAATGTTTCTGTATTGTTGCAGATGGTTTCAGAATGTTTTGACTGGTTTTAGAATGTTTCTGTATTGTTGCAGACGGTTTCAGAATGTTTTGACTGGTTTTAGAATGTTTCTGTATTGTTGCAAACGGTTTCAGAATGTTTTGACTGGTTTTAGAATGTTTCTGTATTGTTGCAGACGGTTTCAGAATGTTTTGACTGGTTTTAGATTGTTTTGACGAGTTTGCAGAACGAGTGTCTTCGAGAACTCTTAGCCTAACTTCTGGCTTACCTTCATTGCCTGCAGACGGCCCGTCTGGCTTGGTGATGCCCGTGCTCTTTTTCCGTCTGTGTTTCTTGCGGTTGGCGTGAGGTGAGGGGGGAGGCTCCAGCTTAGGACTGGTGGCACTGCCCACTCCAGAGCTGCAGGTTAGGGGCTCGCCCATCCCGTTGGCTGTGGAAAGACGGAGAAAATCACTGATCAGTAAGAGAAATCAACTATACTTTTGACAGGTTACGTACAAGATGTTTGATACTGTGTAAATACGCTCACAGAAACATATTACATTTGGATTTCTAGAAGGGAAAGACGGAAGGCTATGATTCATGAGATATTGACTAGTGATGATGTACCATGTATTATAAAAAATACCAGACAGTGTTAATTCATACCAACCAAATGAACGCAAAGTGATCACAATGAAAAAGATGTCAACCCAGCACTCCGATACTAGCGATCCAAAAGTATCTATACTGCTGTGGCTTTAGAGCAGATGAAGGAAAGACAGACAGGTATGGGGGGCAGGTCAGCTAACAAATGGTTAGTTAGGTTAGCCTCAGGCCAAGCTCTCTATATGACTGTCAGTGACTGACAGGGGGCTAAGAGCCAGCTTAGTTTCTGGTAAGGTATTTTATAAATGTGATATTAACCTGCGCCACCGTTGGGCAGAGATGAGAGAGAGGGATAGAGGGCTGAAGGGATGGAGGGGGGTGTCAGCTTGCCATCTTTCTGGTTTCCTGACATTTGACATCACTTTCCCTCTTCTTTTCCCCCTCAGGATGCCATTATGAGTCCTGGGAGAGATGGGGGCCGGGGGCCTCAGGGGTCGGGGAGAGGGAGGGAGGCAGCGAGGGCCGGGGCCAGTCCATGAGCCCCATATTGCTCTCTTCCTACCACCCCGTGTGGAGAGCAGGCAGGATCCTCCATTGTCTACCATCAAAAGCTCATTGTAGTGTGGCAAACGCCATTCATTTTCCCTTCCCTCTTCCCTCCGCACCTTCCCAGCCGCAGGGGAGGAGGGCGGTAGACAAGAGAGAAGGCGGCTTGGATCAGGGATTATTGCTGTTGTTGTTGCCAGTTGCACATACTCTAATGCCGCCACTGTCGCTGGTTGTGCCATTAGCCACTAGTGTACAACATCAGACATTAGGCCTAATTTGGTCATTACCTTATGGGAGATGGGGCTGTGTTGGAGGGAGGAGAGGGATGTGGGATGGGCTCAGCAGGGGGTGAAGGATGTTAAAGTGGAGGATACTGGAGATCTTTAAAAGGCCTCAGGCGGCCAGGTTGGAGCGTGGGATCACAAATATAGGAACTAACACACTATTAGGCATACATATATGCTTGGGATTCTTTTAGTTATCATTGATGTACATCAAAAAACGATGCATCATGTGTCTCCACCGATACAGCTAGTATACCTGCTAGTTGAATTATCAGAATAATATTTACATTTTGATTGTTCTTGATCTTATTTCACATAGATAATAGTCAAACATGGACAAATGTCTAGAGGAAAGACACAAAAAACAACAAAGACTGATTATTGATTATAGCACCTTAATAGATGCTGCTGGTTTAATAAAGTATATAGTGACTGTGATGCTCAGTGCTGACCTAGCCTACTACATCACCAGTCCTCTCCCTCGCTCACCCCTCCTCTACTCACCGGGTGGTTTTGAATGGCAGCAGAGCCATACATGTAGCCGTGGCGTCTGTTTCAATTTCCCTGCTTCTCCCACAACAACCCCCCTGAGACCAGTCATTAGCTGGGCGCAGACAGCTGGGGGCACAGGGGTCCACAGAGTACCCCCCTCCCTCCCCTTTTACCCCAGCGTCTGTCCCGCCAGCACAGCTCCGTATGGCAGCTCTGAGAGGAGAACGAAGGGGCCCCACCCCTCCAACCTTGTTCAACTCTGGATGATGACAGGCAGCATTTGTTTAATGTGGCTTGAGGTGAAAGGGGAGGCCTCCCCTCTGGGGGCCCCGTCGTGTCATAAATACTTCTAATTATCAATTTTTGCCCCCAATGTTGTGGAACATGACCCATGATCCGCTGCTCTGCCTGCACCTGAAACATGGGTCATATTCATCAGGGCACACCGTAGCAAAACGTTTTGCGACGGAAAACAAATATGAGGTTGAAATACATTGCCGTTTGTCTTTGGCTCAGACTTCCCTGTCACTGACTCAATAGGTGAAATATGTTAATCTGTCAAGTTACATCCATTGGAGCCATATGATTACAAACTATTATAACGCCATTGATAGTTGTGTGTAGACAAAATGCTATTACTCACTGATAAGAGGCTGTTAAACCACGCATACACATAAATGAGCAACGCCGTGAACCCACTCTCCGAGGGTCTCTCGGGGAGAGTTGTGACATGCAAAAAACGCATTTCCAATACACACATTCATATTAATACACACTTGTACATGTGTGAAATAGGACAAATATTATCACCCACCAAATTATTATTTTTTATAGTGCAGAGTGAATGTAAACGTCATCTAAAAAGGGACCTACTCCACATTTAAAAAGTGAAAAAATGTTATTGAATGTAAAAAAACTAAAATAATTGGAAACTAAGATGTCTAGATTGTTTTCAGATGGCTTTCCTTTAACTTTTCACCTGGGCCTTGCTCCTTTCATATTTATTTTGATCCGGACAAACTCCCCAGTCCCTGCAAATGACAAGCACACCCATAACATGATGCTGCCTCCACGATACTTGAAGGTACAAAGGGTTTTACTCGGTGTTGTGTTTTATTGGATTTGACCCAAACCTGTAGTTTTTAATTGAGGCCAAAAATGTATTTGCGGTGTTGTCTTGCAGTATTAAATCAACTTTTATTGGTTGTGTACACAGATGTGCAGAGATAAGATAATGTTTCTAGCTCCAACAGTGCAGTCATATCTAGCAATACACACATAATCCAAAAAACAAACAAACTACAGTATTAAGAAATATCAGAATTAGCTAAATCAGAACGAGTAAATTCAGAGTCCAGCCGAACGTTTGGACACAACTACTAATTTCTTTATTTTCACATTTTTTCTGCATTGTAGAATAATAGTGAAGACATCAAAACGGTGAAAAAACACATATGGAATCATGTAGTAACCAAAAAAGTGTTAAACAAATCAAAATATATCTTAGATTGTAGATTCATCAAAGCAGCCACCCTTTGCCTTGATAACACTTTTGCACACTCTTGGCATTCTTTCAACCAGCTTCATGAGGAAGTTATCTGGAATGCATTTCAATTAACAGGTAGGCCTTTTTAAAAGTTAATTTGTGGAATTTCTTTCCTTCTTAATGTGTTTGAGCTAATCAGTTGTGTTGTGACAAGCTAGCAGTGGTATACAGAAGATAGCCCTATTTGGTAAAAGACCAAGTCCATATTATGGCAAGAACAGCTCAAATAGGCAAAGAGAACTGACAGTAAATCATTACTTTAAGACATGAAAGTCAGTCAATACGGACAATTTCAAGAACTTTGAAAGTTTCTTCAAGCGCAGTCGCAAAAACCATCAAGAGCTATGATGAAACTGGCTCTCATGAGGATCGCCACAGGAAAGGAAGACCCAGAGTTACCTCTGCTGCAGAGGATAAGTTCATTAGAGCTACCAGCCTCAGAAATCGACAATTAACTGCACCTCAGATTGCAGCCCAAATAGTCTTCACAAAGTTCAAGTAACTGACACATCTCAACATCAACTGTTCAGAGGAGAATGCGTGAATCAGGCCTTCATGGTCGATTTGCTGCAAAGAAACCACTACTGAAGGACACCGATAAGAAGAAGAGACTTGCTTGGGCCAAGAAACACGAGCAATGGACTTTAGACCGGTGCAAATCCGTCCTTTGGTCTGATGAATCCAAATTTGAGATTTGAGATTTTTGGATCCAACCGCCATGTCTTCGTGAGGCGCAGAGTAGGTGAACGGATGATCTCCGCATGTGTGGTTTCCACTGTGAAGCATGGAGGAGGAGGTGTGATGGTGCTTTGCTGGTGACACTGTTAGTGATTTATTTAGAATTCAAGGCACACAACCAGCATGGCTACCTCAGCATTCTTCAGCGATATGACATCCCATGTTGTTTGCACTTAGTGGGACAATCATTTGTTTTTCAACAGGAAAATGACCTGAAGCACTCCTCCAGGCTGTGTAAGGTCTATTTTACCAAGAAGGAGAACGATGGAGTGCTGCATCAGATGACTTGGACTCCACAATCACCCAAACTCAACTCAATTGTGATGGCTTGGGATGAGTTGGACCGCAGAGTGAAGGAAAAGCAGCCAACAAGTGCTCAGCATATGTGGGAACTCCTTCAAGACTGTTGGAAAAGCATTCCAGGTGACTAACACATGAAGGTGGTTGAGAGAATGCCAAGAGTGTGCAAAGCTCAAATTCAAAGCAAAGGGTGGCTACTTGGATGAATCTAAAATAGATTTAAATGTGTTTAATACTTTTATGGTTACTACATGATTACATATGTGTTATTTCATAGTTTTGATGTCTTCACTATTATTCTAACATGTAGAAAATAGAAAGAATAAACCAAAATCCTTAAATGAGTAGCTGTGTCCAAACTTTTGACTTGTACTGTATATACACACTATAAAAATGCATTCAGACTTTTTCCACATTTTGTTACGTTACAGCCTTATTCTAAGATAGATTAAATTATGTATTTTTCCTCATCAATCTACACACAATACCTCATAATGACAACCTTTTTGAAAAATTAAATTTTTGCAAATGTATTAAAAATAAATAAGTATTCAGACCCTTTACTATGAGACTCGAAATTCAGCTCAGGTGCATCCTGTCTCCATTGATCATCCTTGAGATGTTTCTACAACTTGATTGGAGTCCACCTGTGGTAAATTAAATTGTTGGACATGATTTGGAAAGGCACACATCTGTCTATATGAAGTCCCACAGTTTACACGAGCAATGGACATTAGACCGGTGGAAATCCTTTGGTCTGAGGAGTCCAAATGTGCGATTTTTGGTTCCAACCGCTGTGTCTTTGTGAGACACAGAGTAGGTGAACGTTCCCACAGTTGTCAGTGCATGTCAGAGCAAAAAACCAAGCCATGAGGTCGAAGGAATTGTAGAGCTCCAAGACAGGATTGTGTTGAGGCACAGATCTGGGGAAGGGTACCAAAAAATGTCTGCAGCATTTACTGTTCCCGAAGAACACAGTGGCCTCCAACATTCTTAAATGGAAGAAGTTTGGAACCACCAAGACTCTTCCTAGAGCTGGCTTCCTGGCCAATCTGAGCAATCAGGGGAGAAGGGCCTGGGTCAGGGAGGTGACCAATAAACCGATGGTCACTCTGACAGAGTTCCAAAGTTCCTCTATGGGGATGGGAGAATCTTCCAGAAGGACAACAGTAAAAAAACATGACAGCCCGCTTGGAGTTTGCCAAAAGGCACCTAAAGGACTCTCAGACGATGAGAAACAAGATTCTCTGGTTTGATGAAACCAAGATTGAACTCTTTGGCCTGAATGCCAAGCGTCACATCTGGAGTAAACCTGGCACCATCCCTATGGTGAAGCATGGTGGTGGCAGCATCATGCTGTGGGGATGTTATTGAGTGGCAGGATCGAGGGAAGATGGGAGACTAGTCAGGATCGAGGGAAAGATGAACGGAGCAAAGTAAAGAGAGACCCTTGATGAAAACCTGCTCCAGAGCACTCAGGACCTCAGACTGGGGCGGAGGTTCACCCTCCAACAGGACAATGACCCTAAGCACACAGCCAAGAAAACGCAGGAATGGCTTTGGGACAAGTCTCTGAATGTCCTTGAATGGCCCAGCTAGAGCCCGGACTTGAGCCCGATCGAACAGCTCTGGAGAGACCTGAAAATAGCTGTGCAGCAACACTCCCCATCTAATTGGCGTGAGAGGATCTGCAAAAAAAATTTGAGAAACTCTCCAAATACAGGTGTATAAATAATTTTATTTTCTAAAAAACAGTTTTTGTTTTGTCATTATGGGTTATTGTGTGTAGATTGATGAGGGAAAAAACAATGTATTATATTTTAGAATAATGCTGTAACCTAACAAAATGTGGAAAAAGTCAAGGGGTCTGAACATTTTCCGAAGGCATTGTATTTATATATATATTGTGTATAGACAGTACGGACAGTATATGAATAGAAAATGTGTTTATGGTAGTAGTTACGTTGGATGACTAATGACTAGAATACAGTATATAAATATAAAGTAGGTAAAACAGTACGTAAACATTAGTGACCAGTGTTCAATGACTATCAAATCAAAGTTTATTTGTCACGCGCGCCGAATACAACAGACCTTACAGTGAAATGCTTACTTACAGGCTCTAACCAATAGTGCAAAAAAGCTATTAGGTGAATAATAGGTAAGTAAAGAAATAAAAACAACGGTAAAAAGACAGGCTATATACAGTAGCGAGGCAATAAAAGTAGCGAGGCTAAATACAGACACCAGTTAGTCGGGCTGCTTGAGGTAGGATGTTCATGTAGATATGGTTAAAGTGACTATGCATATATGATGAACAGAGAGTAGCAGTAGCGTAAAAGAGGGGTTGGCGGGTGGTGGGATACAATGCAGATAGCCCGGTTAGCCAATGTGTGGGTGCACTGGTTGGTCGGCCCAATTGAGGTAGTGTGTACATGAATGTATAGTTAAAGTGACTATAAATATATGATAAACAGAGAGTAGCAGCAGCGTAAAAAGAGGAGTTAGGGGGGCACACAATGCAAATAGTTCGGGTAACCATTATGGCTTGGGGGTAAAAACTGTTGAGAAGCCTTTTCGTCCTAGACTTGGCACTCCGGTACCACTTGCCATGCGGTAGTAGAGAGAACCGTCTATGACTGGGGTGTCTGGTGTCTTTGACAATTTTTAGGGCCTTCCTCTGACACCGCCTGGTGTAGAGGTCCTGGATGGCAGGCAGCAGAGCCCCAGTGATGTACTGGGCCATGACGAGCTAAATTGGGTTCAAGTCCGGGCTCTGGCTGGGCCACTCAAGGACATTCAGAGACTTGTCCCAAATGTACACATAGTCATTCAATGACTATGCCAGCAGTCTCTAAGGTGCAGGGTAGAGTACCGGGTTGTAGCCGGCTAGTGATGAATGTTTAACAGTCTGATGGCCTGGAGAGAGAAGCTGTTTTTAATTCTCTCTGTCCCAGCTTTGATGCACCTGTACTGTCTCCACCTTCTAGATGGTAGCAAGGATGAACAGGCTGTTGTTCGGGTGGCTGGGGTCCTTGATACTTAACATTTCAATTGACATTTTCACTGCCATCCATTTTCACTGCCATCCACTGCCAAGCCAGTAATGTGGAGTGAATGTAATGTTGTCAATCCCTTTGTATTTTCAAGTACTGTGGTGGCAGCATCACGTTATGGCTATGCTCGTCACCGGCAGAGAATGGGAAGATTGACAGGGCCAAAATAAATATGAAAGGAGCAAAGCCTAGGTAAAAAGTTAGAGGAAAATCTGCCTTAGTCATCAGGAAACTTAACCCTGGAATTATGCCAAAGACAAAGACAAAATGGCCTTCCAAGAGGTATTGAGTGTTCCTGAATGGTCCAGGTTTGAATATAGCTGTCCATCAATGATTCCTAACAAAAGTTTGGGACAAAAACAACGGATATACAGTATGTTGCCCTAAGACTTGTGCAAGGTTGGTAGAATCTTGTTCAAAATGATTCACAGCTGTAATGGCGTTCACATGTGATTCCACCCAGTATTAACTCCTGTGGTGTTCAGACACACACAATCAATACATCCTCATCTTATATCTCTTAGTCATTTTGAAAATGTTCTATCATTTTTCTTTCCCTCTGAAAATGCGGATTAGGTTTTGTAGCTCTGTAGGGGGGGGGGGGGTATCCCTTTTTAGATCCCATTTTAAGGCAGCAAAATGTGAAGACTGTGCGAGAGGTGTGTAGACTTCCACTAGCGACGGTATCAGGGCCAGCGCCAGGACGAATCAGTCGGGCAGGCATTTGATTTCCATACTAGAGCCATTGAGCCTCGAGGGACCCCCCCCCCCCTTTCAAGCTAATGAGCATTCTGACTGCAACATTCTAAGGGTGTAATTAATACATTTCATATGTGCTATCGCAAAAATAATAATTTGGTTGTGTTTGTGAGGGTCTTCAGTAACATTAGAATACAAAATACATCTGTTTCAAATAACACAAACGATGGAAACATCAGCAGCCTAAACGTCGTCGTAAGCGCCAAGTGTACTTGATAATAGTGACAATCTGCACCAAAGCAATAATGGCATTATAATGATTATAAGTGTAGATATGACAGTGGTCAGAAATGGTCAATTATTGTCAGCTCGTGCTTACATGGTGTACGTCTTCACACAACGCCATCAGTTGGAGTGTGTCCATGTCACATAAACAATCAAAGCTGGTGTGCGCGTTGCCTCCGTTGTTTTTTAATTAAGACGTACGGCAACGCTCTCTCAGCGATGACATTTTGTGCTGATAATCGGCCCGTAACATTGTCACCGGCTTTTTCTATCCAAGCAGTACCGTCCCTTCCTCTCTCTGATCTCGTCGGGCGGTGGCAACTGCTCAGTGTATACCGTTATGGCTTTTTAGCTCTTAGGCTTCAGAGGTGTAGGTTCAGGCTCAGGCTCAGGCTCAGGCTCAGAATCATCAGAGATGTCATAATGATTCATTTCTTCCTCACCATCGAAGTCATTTCCATTCAGACTTCGTAGCAACGATAACACAGCATGTGCATCCATTAGTGTTGGTCTTTTTGCCATTGTAAATTATGTACACGCTCATTTTGTACTAGGCCAGAGTGGACTGATAAGACTGCTTGGATTTGGTGGACTGATAGAGGGTCCACACCATTTTCAGTTTATAATCAGAATAGATCAATACAATAGAATGGCCCGCCCTGTTCTTCATTCACAATGGGTGATTACATAGTTATGCATCGTTCACTTCCCCTCGCATAATCAACTCGCCCTTTCTTCTCCTTTCTCCCCATCATACCTTACTTCATTTATTGAATCTGTTGCTACATGTGTGAAATTAGTTTTGGTATAGTTTAGGTTCAGTTTTGAGGCAATTATCGGCGTGATTGTCAACTGGGCACGGCACCTTCAACTATCGGGAGAAGGAGAGGAGCAGGCTCTACTGTCGTAAGAAGGATGGGGCAATGGGGGAAACGCATTTAAAAAATGACATGCCCTCCCAAAACTGGTTATAACAACGAAAGTGTGTTTTAAAGAGAAGTCAAGGACAGAGTGGGGCATGACTTAAAAAATGTCAGAGTAATAAAAAAAAACAATGAGCAGTCCAACTGACTGCTTTAGTGATACTAGAGTGGGTTTTATAGTAAATACATGTCATTTAACTGTAAAATTACCTTTTAATGTGGCATGAACACAACCAGTCATGATGGTCAAACACAACCAGCATGGAGGTCAAACAAATCACTTCAAAAAGTAGGTGACCTTTGCACGTTTGTCCAAAAAAATAATTCCAGCGTCCAAACAGTGCACTACGCACCCACCAACTTTCCTTCAATTCGCAAGTGGCTGAAACTACTATCTCACCAGAGAAAGCATCGGAGAGAGCGAAACAGCGCCCCTCTGACTTACTATATGTAACCCATGTATCTGATGCTGTATGGACAAAAAGAGTATGACATGTTGCCGTCCTTAGCGTTTAATTTGCATACTCTTTTTGTCCAGACAGCATCAGATACATGGGATACACATACTGACAGAGGGGTGCTGTTTTGCTCGCTCTGATGATTTATATGAGATTGATGCGTATTTCTGTCGGTGCGCATCTTGGTCAAATAAATTATCAATATTTTAATCATTTTATTTGGACGGGCAATGAGATACAGTAGAGCGGGCCCCGTAAGGCCCGCCCATAACGCCAGCCCTGAACTGTATCAGAGATTACCTGGCTCATCTGAAGTCATCCTCAATTCAAAGCGATCCAAATCTGATGGATCACATTCAATTTACCATAATAAAACTTAGCAGGAACGGCGCCGCCGAATGGCTCTCTGTTTAAAATGGAGGTCCTGTAGCCGACTGTTATGAACCGCTCAGAGAGTTCACTTTGGCGTTATTAGCTAGTGGTTATGAGGGGCTGTCGGGAGCGAGAGAGCGAGGAAGCGAACAGCGGTAATGAGGCGCGCTGAGGATCACGAGTATCTCTCTCCTCTCAGCTAAGTGCCATGCAGCCCCTCTCAGCTTCTCCTCTGCTCTCCTCTCCTGGGCATGCGGGTACTGTGGAATAGGTATCAGGGCTAACCTGTGATTACAGTTTATTACACTCCCGCCAGGGAGATGACAGTTTAAACATGCTTCATGACAAAGACTGTGGACGAGACAAAGAGAGGGCTAACAGCTCGCTAACTGCCATAGAGAGTTGAAAAGAGAGAGAAAGTGAAAGAGAAAGATAGAGGGACAGAATGAGAGAGAGAAGTTTTCATTTCATTTGTAAACGCGTAATTCGAGAGGCTCTGGGAGCACTGTGATTTTGCCGGTAGGTCACTTGACACAGCAGCAGCTCACTGCCTGTCCTCAATCAACGACATCGGCTGCAATTAATGGCAAAATTTTTTTGAAACAATCACCGCTTCCCCCTTATTATCCTCAATTAGAATGCACTAATCAAGGCCTGATCACGCTCTGCTGCTCTCTTAAAACTAAATGTAAAACTTCATTACGGACCTGGCGTGGAAATCAAACTCCACATGCAACACGCTCTCCAGTACCCGATGGGAGGGCAGAGTGGAGTTACAGCAGTACCCAGTGAGGGAACCTGACGAACAGAACTACCTGGTCCTGCATTCACTTACGCATTGCCTTCGCACTGAAATACCTTCACCAGAGAAGCCTGGGTGAATACCTTTAAAACATACATACTTCAGTGTAAAATAAATAAATAACTCTCACACCCTCAGACTTGGTCAAACTGTTTCCTGTTTCCCAGATGCCCCCATGTTAGCAGGACACTACATATTGAGGGGTTGAGTCTATTTCTCATTGAATCTAGGCGTAAAGCGTAAAGTATATGAAGGAGGGAAAAAACAAGCCCTGTGCGGGTCCAGATTAAGAGTGTTCTCTTGAATTGCGAAGCAATAGACAAAATGCGGCTGAGATTTAATCAAAAGGCTGCGTTCAATATTCAAGAGACGTAGCGAGCTCCCCATGCGTCTCCTTCTGCCTCTCCCTCAATAGGTTTACAAATGAGGACATCCTTTAAATGATATGGAAATGGTTACCTGGGCTAAAATACATTTTATACTTCAGCCTATCAGCTTTTTTTTCTATATTCATTTGGCTTCCCAGAAGGACAGTGTTTTATGTTGACTTGAAACCGTGACGAAGGATATCGGAGTGATTGGGGGCGTATTGAAGTCTATTCAAATAGTAAAACATGAAGGTTCTGAGCGGTGGACCGCCCACCTATTGATTATTGAAGAAACCACTAGAGTGAAAAAAATAAAGGGGTCACAATTAAATCAAGTATTATGTTGTTACCTTCTAGTCCTCCAGTCACATATATTGGATGACCGTATCCTGCTAACATGTTTTAATTCAGATTCTCTATTTACAAATTAATGTACGGCATACTCAAAGAATGCTTGTAAAATGTCCTTAAAGTCTACTTGTTTTCAAGTTTTAAAGCCCTTCTGAATTTCCCCATTGTATGGAATTGGCAACGCAAGAATAGGGGACAAAGTAACATATTTACCCTTTGATTTGACTTCTCTAATGTATCTATCATTTTCAGCTCATTTGGCTCATTCGTGGTTACCTTAAAGAGAACCATTTAAATAATTGAAAAAAAAGAGAGTAATGGAGGGAATTGTAAATCTGGTCTAGGAGAAGTCTAGATGGTAGCTAATGAGTTATATTAATATGAAGTCAAGTCCTCTTAGTTTACCAAACAAGGAAATAGATTTTAGCTGGCTGTTTAGTAAGTAGTGTCCATAGATTGGGATGACAGCACGGTGTTTGGCAATACACATATACAAATCACATCAACATTCACCAGACACGTGCTAAACAACATGCACAACGCATGTAGCCTAGAGTACAGACACAAAAATACATGCGAAAACACACAAATATGCACGCACGCACACACACACACACACACATTCACAGCCACACATTTATTTGAGAGGACCCCACCACGCTCTCTCCTCTAAGTAATTCTGCTTTGGGCATGCTGCTGATGGGAGAGGAGAGGGGTAGTGGGTGATGATAGAAGTGCCTGCCTTCCTGCGTCCAGGCAGAATTGATCGTTTGGCAGTTCCAAATGAGAGACGGGGCTCGTCTGCGGAACCACGAGGCCGTACGCGCAACGCAGCGTTGGACTCCAGCAGCGCTCGTAAAGAGCGCTCTTTAAACTGCCGGGGCCCCTGGGAGCCCGTGGGGAGAGGGCCGCCGCCGCAACCGCACTAATGAGAACTAGCAGAGTGCAAACATGCATGGAAATGACTGTTATTCTGTTGATGTGCATTTAAGTGCTTTTTTACTGCCAACCACAAAGAGAGGGGAAATAACTGGTGATGAATGGTACCCCGGAAAGCATTCATTTTCCTATTGCGGAGAGAGAGAGAGGGGGGAGAAAGAGAGAGAGAGAGAAAGAGAGAGAGAGAGAGAGAGAGAGAGAGAGAGAGAGAGAGAGAGAGAGAGGAGCCGACACGCATAGCGAATGTATTATTTTACTTCACTCAAGTGCGCTGACAAGGCTCTATGATGGGGAGGGAGCGGAGTGAGGGTGCCGGGATGGCAAATAACCTTCGCTCACTTCCTCTCTTCCGCCGTCGTCTTTCGCTTCTGTCAGATAACAATACACGAAAAAGTCACAGCGCCCAAAGCCCTGATCACCTCATTACGAAAACAAGCTTTGTTATATTCCACCAATTCCAGGTCCTATTTATTAGGCACCAAACGGACGAAAACTGATTGAAACAATGAGGGACTACCTGAACTTGCCCAATAAGAAATGCTCATTTTAGCTTTCTGTTGCAAAACATTTTGCTACAGTGTGGCCTAATGAATTCGACCCCGTGCACAGCTGTTGTACCAACACTGATATGACTGCACCAGATCTGTTCTGGATGTTTTCTATTGTTCATTGTGTGTCTGTCTATTTCAATTACATTGAATGGCTGAGACTTCATTGAGAAAATAATGGGAGTGGAGAGGAGGAAGATAGAATGAGGGTAGAAAACAAGGAGAAAGGATGGAGGAAGAGGGCAGGGGGGGGATGCTCGTCAGTCTCACCGGCCCCGGTGCTTGCACTGGTGTTGATGACGGCCTCGTTCCATTGGTCGGCACTGGAAACAGAGAAGGAGCGTTGGTGCATGCTGTCCTTACTGCCACCAAAGCCCACCAGGCCTCCTCCGCTGACCGAACGCTCTGACTGGAGTGATGTATTGCTGTTAGAATGGGGCGCACCTGGAGAGAGAGGGAGAGAGAAAGAGAATTTAAAATAATGTAATGCATACCTGTACATGGAGGTGCATTTCACTGAAGTTAGAAGTCTCTTTTGTAAATCCAAGTGTATGTTGCATCAAACAAGCCATATACACTGAGTGGATAAAGCATGACACAGACCGACAAGGTGAGTCCAGGTGAAAGCTATGATCCAGCATAGTAAAGTTGCACAATGCTGCCGCCACCTTCCTTGTGTTCTTTCTCTGTGTTACATGTGTAAACCCTCCTAACCCGTCTGCCTCCCCTCATCTCCCCCTCTCCCTCTGCATCGGTCTCTAATTAGCCCTTAATTAACAAGATACACTGATCGCTAATTATCTCGCCTCATCCTTCTGACTGCCACATCCATCTCTCCCGCCGTCGGCAGGCAGGTCCCCTCTTTCTCACAGACTTCCAATCAAGCAAGCCACGGATGCCTCCCTGCCTGCCTCCCTTTACTAATTCATGGGATAGGCAGCGCAGTGTGGGGTCCTTCCCTCCTGTTCCAGTCTCGACAGCCACACAACACAATAGACCCTGACTTGACTTCTTCTACAGTTATAGCTATAGTTCCACAGAATGCATATTTTCATCTAGAGTGTATATATTTATTTTGTATTTTTTATTTATTAAATTAAGCTTATAATAATGATTTTCTTTTGCACCAAAATGATGTCAATTAAAACTTAATTGATTAACTATTCCCGACACTAATTCACAAATCAAAATAACCAAAATAAGTCCTCCTTGGTTGATTAGGTCAATTATCTACATGGTATTCATCAGTAAATCAACAGCCTTATCAAGTATGGGTTTTTATTGTCAGAGGTGCAATAAATAAAGACATACTATAAAAGTTGCCCATGAGAGTTCGTTACCACACATTAAGCCCAACTAGAGATAATAGAGTGAAAGTGTAACAATACGACCAACTCCTTAGGCTGTACTAAAAACAAAGAGAGTAATCAAGTATACTATAATCTCTGCTGGATATTCTCCCCAAAAAATGATAGACTAGAAGCAATAATTTAGCAACAGACTTAATATACTCAGAGCAAAGACTTATGAGAGGGTAGCAGTCAAAAACTTTGTTTCGGTAAAAGTCCTATATTTATTTTATTAATTGTAATAAGTTGACTGACAAACAGCACACACGGCAGGGCCTTTTTATTTCACAATTACAAGACTTTATATAAAATAAAATAAAATGTGATTGAAGTTTAACAACAACAACAGTTGCTAGATATACTGTAATGTGTGCCGTGTGTAAAGTAAACTAAGCGGCGCTGCGCTCTTGTTAGGATAATACGTCCTTCTCATTAGCGGGAGTAATAAGTGTATCAAATTCACATAATCATGTCTAATTAGTATCAGTGTTTATCTTGTTGGGCCCGGGAATATTTATCTTCAGGTCCCAGAGGGGAGGGAGGGATTGCAGCGAAAGAAGGGAGTAGAGAGGGGGAACCATGCTGGGGAGTGCTGGCTGAATTAGCATCACCAAATCAGGGCATTGGAGAGAAGAAAGAGAGGAAGGGGAGTTCGAACCCCAGGAAACATTTATTAAAAAAAATGTAACTTTCTAGACTGTAAGTGAGAGAAAAATCATCACATTTAGTGAACAGGATAGAACAGATTACAACAGATTAGAACAAAATGCCTTAAAATTCGCCTGGAAAATAGTGCCATCATCGAACAGTGCTTAGTATTATTAGTATATTTAATATACAGTGCATTCTGAAAATATTCAGACCCCTTGACTTTTACCACATTGTTACGTTACAGCATTATTCAAAAATGTACAAAATAGTTTATTTTCCTAATCAAATAATAATACTCCATAATGACAAAGCAAAAATATAATATTGTACAAGTGTATATAAAAAAAAATGGAAATATGACATTTGCATAAGTATTCATACCCTTTACTCAGTACTTTGTTGAAGCAGTGATCACAGCCTCAAGTCTTCTTGGGTATGATGCTACAAGCTTGGCACACCTGTATTTGGGGAGTTTTCCCCATTTTTCTTTGCAGATCCTCTCACGCTCTGCCAATTGGATGGGGAGTGTTGCTGCACAGCTATTTTCAGGTCTCTCCAGAGATGTTAGATCAGGTTCAAGTCCGGGATCCAGCTGAGCTACTCACCGACATTCAGAGATTTGTGCCAAAGCCACTCCTGCGTTGTCTTGGCTGTGTGCTTAGGGTCATTGTCCTGTTAGACTGGGGCGGAGGTTCACCCTCCGAGGGCCTCTCTTTACTTTGCTCCGTTCATCTTTCCCTCGATCCTGACTAGTCTCCCAGTCCCTGCCGCTCAATAACATCCAATAACATAACTCAATAACATCCCCACAGCATGATGCTGCCACCACCATGCTTCACTGTAGGGGTGCTGCCAGGTTTAGTCCAGACATGACCCTTGGCATTCAGGCCATAGAGTTCAATCTTGGTTTCATCAAACCAGAGAATCTTGTTTCTCATGGTCAGAGTCCTTTAGGTGCCTTTTGGCAAACTCCAAGTGGGCTGTCATGTGCCTTTTGCTGAGGAGTGGCTTCCGTTTGGCCACTCTACCACGAAGGCCTGATTGGTGGAGTGCTGCAGAGATGGTTGTCCTTTTGGAAGGCTCTCTCATCTCCATAGAGGAACTATATCAGAGTGACCATCGAGTGACCATCGGGTTCTTGGTCACCTCCCTAACATTCCAAGAATGTTTTTGACAACAAAATGTTAGTTTTTTTCCCATACATATATTTTTACAATGACAGATTCTTGGAATGTTATGTGCACAGCATCTATAACATCCACCACAGAACATTCCCCACACATTCTCATTAGGTTTCCAAGTATTTTAATAACACAATATAGCAGTAATGTTTTTAGAACATACTGTGAGAGCAATCGAAACGGTTCTGAGAAAACATTACGGGAACATTCTTCTAATGTTGATGGAGATATTATTTTTAAAAACACCCATAACAACAAGTAGGGAATATTCCCACAATGCTCTCATTAAGTTATAGTGTGACATTATGACATGATTGTTCCAATAACGTTCCCTAATCATTCATGTCTGGATTCAATTCAATTGGTTCTGAGAAAACATTACTGGAATGTTCCAATAACATTAATGGATATGTCATCCGAGACACCTATATCAACAAGCAGGGAAGCTTAGATTTTGTAGGATCTCTATGCAGGGAAACGTTCCCCGTTACTCTTATAAAGTCACAATGTGATGTTATGAAATTATTGTTCCAATAACGTTCCCTAAACATTTTTCAGCAATCATGTCTGGATTCAATTAAATTGGTTCTGAAAAAAACGTTAAGTCTAAAAGTATCTGGTGTTAAATGTACGTACAGTGGTAGAAAAATCACTCAATTGTCATACTTGAGTAAAAGGAAATGGTATACATCAAATTCCTTGTATTAAGCAAACCAGACGACACGGTTGTCTTGTTTAAGAAAATATATTTACGGACAGCCAGGGGCACAATTTTTTTTTTTTACCTTTATTTAACTAGGCAAGTCAGTTTAGAACAAATTCTTATTTTCAATGACAGCCTAGGAAGAGTGGGTTAACTGCCTGTTCAGGGGCAGAACGACAGATTTGTACCTTGTCAACTCGGGGATTTGAACTTGCAACCTTCCGGTTACTAGTCCAACGCTCTAAGCACTAGGCTACCCTGCCGAGTGAGTCCGCTAGAACAGAGGCAGTAGCGATGACAACGCGTTATATTGATAGGTGCGTGAATTGGACCATATTGCTGCCTGAACATTCAAAATATAAAGAGCATTTTGGGTGTCTGGGACAATATGTGGGAGTAAAAAGTACATACTTCTTTAGAACTGTTGTGGAGTAAAAGTAAAAGTTTTCCAAAATAAAAATAGTAAAGTAAAGTACAGATACCCCAAAAAACAAATAAAGTAGCACTTCAAAGTTCTTTACTTAGTTACTTTACACCAATGATGTAGGCTACTTAGTCTGGTGCGCCACCAGGATCCTAACGTTTCTAGTGGATTTCCCTTTGTACTGAAATCGGATGGCCTCAAAGCTCATCACTAAGCTAAGGCCCCTGGGACTAAACACCTCCCTCTGCAACTGGATCCTAGACTTCCTGACAGGTCGCCCCAGGTGGTAAGGGTAGGCACCAACACATCTGCCACGCTGATCCTCAACACGGGGGCCCCTCAGGGGTGCGTGCTCTGTCCCCTCCTGTACTCCTTGTTCACTCATGACTGCATGGCCAGGCACGACTCCAACACCATCCTTAAGTTTGCCGATGACACAACGGTGGTAGGCCTGATCACCGACAACAATGAGACAGCCTATAGGAAGGAGGTCAGAGACCTTGCCATGTGGTGCCGGGATAAAAACCTCTTAGTCGCACCGGTTAGTCGCATATGATGCAGAGTTAAAGCAGTTCTGCATAGAAGACTGGGCCAAAATTCCTCCACAGCGACGTGAAAGACTGATCAACAACTACAGGAAGCGTTTGGTTGGAGTCGTTGCGGCTCAATTTGGCACAACGAGTTATTGAGTGTAAGGGGGGGAATTACTTTTCAGACAGGGGCAGTGGGGGTTGCATAACTTTATTTATGCAATAAATTAAATAAGTATGCAATTGTTGTGTTATTTGTTCACTCAGGTTCCCTTTATCTAGTATTAGGTTTTGGTTGAAGATCTGATAACATTTAGTATAAAAAAATATTCAAAAGTAGAGAAAATTTGAAAGGGGGCAAATACTTTTTCACAGCACTGTATGTCTTAGTACATATGCACATGTATGTACACCTTACCGCAATCTGCCAAGCAATAATTTAACATGATTTCTGAAATCAAGTTTGTAGGGAAAACAACAGTCAAAACCTCCCAACTGTACAGTATACACTGTAAACAGGATTGGTAGGGTAAGAAACAATAGAGGATACTTATTTTTCTAGATTTAGTTATCCTATCTTTTGAAAGACACAGGCTATGAAGCAACACATTTATTTTGGTGTTAGTCCCATCCCAGTGGCACAGGAATGTACAATAAATGTCTAATAAAATGGCATGCAATTCCAAATAATTGACATATATGTTTCTACAGTACATGGAGTGTTGTACAACTAACTTCCTCAACGGTAAGATATCCCTAACACATTAAGGGAACCTCCGTGGACTGTTCAAAACAAAAAATAGAAATAACATTCTGGGAACATAGGAATAACATTCTAAGAACATTGAGGGAATGTTTTGTGCACCCGGATACAAACATTGCAAGAATGTCATCACAACTGGACAGATTTTGTGTTGTGGGAACCTAAAGAAATGTCTTACAAACCTTTAAATGACATAAAACAAATGTGTTATGGGAACATTCTAGAAACAAATGTTTTCGCAACCAAATAGCAGATTTGTAATAATCAGCACATTTGAACAGCTTTTGTGATTTGGGAACTTATCTTCCCACCAGACTGTTCCCACAACCTAATGAAACATTATGGGAACCTTTAAAGAACAGACGGAATATGTTCTGGGAATGTTCTTGCAACGTCAGGCAAATGTTTTATACAAACACTGTACAACCATCAGCACAAGTGGACACTTTTTTGTGTAATGAGAACATTTGCCGTAACCTAACGAATGTTCTTGGAACTTTCACAAAACCAATTTTGGTTTGCTGGGATGATTGACAATTTTAAATCTGAAGTTAACTTTTTGGGGCGACATGACTAAATTCGCATAGAAATGTGAGTTAAAGATCTGTCATTCTCATTGAAAACAAATCTAAAAAGTGCTAGATCTGTTCTAATTGTGTTATTTCTATGATTCCTGTTCTCACGTTTAGTTTTTGCATCTTTTAACTTTCAGTTTTGTACACCAGCTCCAAACAGCTGAAAATACAATATTTTTGGTTATGGAAAAGATATTTCACAGCGGTTTAGATAGTACAGTGATTCTCTACACTATTTAGTACTTGCTTGTCTTCTCCAATAAACTGAAATTATGCAAACTATTCTAATTTTTGCAACCAGAAAATGGCAGAGCGATATCTGCATAGTGCATCTTTAAAGCAGAACAGAAAAACAACATTTACAACCTTTGATATTTTGACAAGATATATGATACTGTAGTCTAATAGGTGTGCTAATACTATTTCTATGGGGCAGATAGAGAAGAGTTCTCCCCTGAGGCGACCAGCTGATTATAGCTCCAGTGTAATTACATTATCCGCTGCTTTATGCAGGAATGGTCTAGGTATACTCTGTGGGGACTAATTGATGAATACATGTTTAATTCATTAATCATTAGCATCACATTTGACAATTAGACATGATTGTTACTTGAATTTTAAATATGAATCCAAGCAGGGTTTGTGTATTTATTTAGCGGGGGGAGAAAGTCCCCTTTTGGAAGGCCAAGAGTCATACTACTTGTTAGAATGTGTTGTTGGCCTGTGTACGATCACTAAGAAAATATCTAATGAAAACATCAAAATCCTAGCAGAAGTACTTTGCCTTGTTAATCAGTTTCTGTGGTTCTGGTGATGTTGTTGTGAATGTAAAAAATGGTGCACTCTGTATCCATTCTACTTTCTAACACCACTGAACATTCTACTTTCTAACACCATACACATTTCCTGATTGGCAATGGGGTATTCCACCTCCACGTCAAGAAACAATACAGCATATCTCCATGTTCATTTTGTCATTCTGTCTCAGACATGCACATTGTGGGGGAACCTACCTAACTTTTATTGCCCCGGGCACTGTTTCCAGACGTCCATTCTCCATTGGTAAATGTCTGGAGGTAAGTGTTTGTAGTAATGAAATACAGCACCATCCTGAGACAATCACACACCAATTTCCTGTCAAAGCTATTCAACTGGCTATTTATATAGGCGGAATTTACACAAGGTACATTGCCTTCCGAAAGAATTCACACCCCTTGACTTTTCCAACATTCTGTTGTGTTACAACCTGAATTTAAAATGGATTAAATTGAGATTTTGTGTCACTGATCTACACACAATACCCCATAATGTCAAGGTGGAATATTGTTTGTCTCATTTTCATTAAATTAATAAAAAATGTAAAGCTGAACGGTCTTGAATCAATAAATATTCCACCCCTTTGTTATGGCAAGCCCCTCAATCAAGTATTGAATTTCATGCACAGATTCAACCAAAAAGACCAGGGAGGTTTTTCAATGCCTCTCAAAGAAAGACACCAATTGGTAGATGTGTAAAAATATAACAGAAGCTGAATATCCCTCTAAGCATGGTGAAGTTATTAATTAGGCTTTGGATGGTGTATCAATACATCCAGTCACTACAAAGATGCAGGCGTCCTTCCTAACTCAGTTGCTGGAGATTTCAAACAGTTAAGAGTTGAATGATTGTGATATGAGAAAACTGAGGATGGATCAACAACATTATAGCTACTCCACAATACCAACCTAAATGGCAGAGTGAAAATAAGGAAGCTTGTACAGAATAAAAATATTAGGTAATACTGAAAAGAATGTGGCAAAGAACTGAACTTTTTGTCCTGAATACAAAGAGTTGTGTTGGATTTGCCCCAAACATAGCACATAACTGAGTACCAGTCTCCATATTTTCAAGCATGTTAGTGGCTGCATCATGTTATGTGTATGCTTGTTATCGGCAAAGACTAGAGAATGTTTTGGGATAAAAAAGAATCAAAATACAGCTATATATAAGCCTACAGGCAAAATCCTAGAGGAAAACCTGGTTCAGTCTGCTTGCCAACAGACACTGGGAGACGAATTCACCTTGCAACAGGATAGTAACCTAAAACTCAAGGCTAAATCTACAGTGGAGTTGCTTACCAAGACGACATTGAATGTGGCCTAGTTACAGTTTTGACTTAAATAAGCTTCAACATCTACGGCAAGACTTAAATGGTTGTCTAGCAATCATTAACAATCAACTTGAGCTTGACAGAGCTAGATGAATTTGAAAAATAATAAAAATGGGCAAATATTGTACAATCCAGGTTTGCAAAGCTCTTAGAGACTTATCAAAAAAAAACTCACAGCTGTAATCACTGCCAAAGGTGCTTCTACAAAGTATTGACTCAGGGGTGTGACTACTTATGTAAATGAGATCTTCCTGTATTTAATTTTCAATACATTTGCAAACATTTATGAAAACATGTCTTCACCTTGTCATTATGTGGTATTGTGTGTAGATGGGTAGATTGTGTGTAGATTTTTTTTTAATCCATTTTGAATTCATGCTCTAACACAATGAATATGAATACTTTCTGAAGGCACTGTACTGTAGAAATACTGTCATTGCAAAAATAAACTCCGGAAAAAGTTTTTGGGGAAAACTTTGGCAACAAAATAAAATCATAATTGTAATTCCTGTGATAATTTAGAAGAAACATATCCCTTTCATACCAATATGTTTTTCCGCCAACTTTTTTACATTTTTTATTTTATTTCACCTTTATTTAACCAGGTTAGTTGAGAACAAGTTCTCATTTGCAACTGTGAACTTCACCATACCACCTACTTTTTCCCGCCTTTTCCTTACATGTCAAAGGTACTGCTGGTATCAAAGCCTAAACTTGTATTTCTGCCTAACGACCAAGCAATCATTTTGGTAAACTTCTGCCTACGGCTTACTATAAATGTAGCCATAATGCTGAGACGGCACTGGCACGCTCTATGCTCTTAATCTCTTCATGGTTGCTAAGCAGCGCCAGTAACCATCCTCCTGCCCAGTTCTACATTTTGCAAGGCATGCCACTTCTCACATATTTTTGCATAGAACCCCAATAAGCATGCACTGTTTTCTTAACCATAATTGGATGCATCCAAAAATAATTACTGTGGGAATAAATATCACGGAATTACGAAAATATTGGAATAAAGTAGGCTAATGCATTTGAAGGCATGTATCAAATTGTTGCTTACTGAACCTCCCAAAGTCATCCAATCGTTGAAGTAAATTTGAAGCAATAGCCTACCCACCTGTGGTCACCTAGATGATAGTTTCAGCACCGTTTTGATTAGGACAGCACGCCATCGTGCTGCTTTGAGAGAAGCGTGTGGTTTCGTCTAGATAAATCAATCAATGTCAGATTTTTGTTTTCACTGAATCGCCGTTTGTATTAGGCTACAATGGGGTACGGTTAGCTAAGTTGAGGTGAGTGCTGCTTGTGATCATATTGTCTGGTTGGCTATTTTATTACAGGATTTTGATAGCATGTTATGTAGTTTAACAAGTGGATTATTTAGTAGACTAGGCCTACTCCCGAACAAAAGCCTGTGACTTTACTGACTGGTCTCCATCAATGTGATTTTGTTTCACTGAATCACCCTCTGTATAGCGATTTGGTTAACTGGTTTCTGGCTGGGGAAATAAGTGGAGGTGGTTTAGCCCATCTATTACAAATTTTGTTTGCTCATCTATCAGAAACATTTAGCTGGCAATATTGTAGACCAAATCAAGTATAGGACTATTATTTTTGCTTGATCGAGTATAGGAAACTCCAAAAACCCGAAGGGGTGACAGCGGTACCACACGTTCCCGTGACACAAGTTGTGTGGGAAAATAAATGTGTATTTTATTCTGTTATATTCCATTATATTCTTACTTCAAAATATATGTGTGTTGACTGTGATCGGGGTAAGTGTGTCTTGTCTGTTTAAACCTTTTCATGTGTGAGTTCCAAATATCTCTAACGGTCGCCCCAGCGTGAGTTGTTTTATGCAGGTGATGTCAGAATGCACTCACTGTTCCAAAATGTGATTGTTACGTAACAGGACAGTGCTGTCTGCTATTAATCTATAGGCTGTTTCAACTTGTCAATTTCAAGTTGTATTTTCTAACAACAGTTGGAATTGAGGTGTGTTCCACCTCCTCATTCATTCACATAGAAGTAGCCCATTTCTCTGTTGCGGACAATTTAAGTTTTACTGAGCGGGACAAACTTCTCTCTTTGAGGAGAGCCAAAGCACTTCCCCAGTGTTTCACGCAGATCAAGTATGCAGACATTTGCGCAGTCTTGCACAAACGTTTTCCTCGTAGCACATTTTCTGTCTGATGCTCACATTGCCTTCATTCTTTTTTTAACTTTCAAATAATAACTTTGAACATGTGTGCGTTCCTATCAAAGTAAGTGCCTTATTTTCTGTATTTTGTTGTTGTGTCTACTGTAGCATACAGTATGTATGTATTTATGTAGCATCATGTATTTACAGTTTTATTCACATGTTTTCAAGTACTGGTGACAAATAATGCATTCTGATTGTAATGGACACCTATGAATGTGTGTAAATTATGATGAGCTAATGCTTAGCTATTTGCCAGCTATGTGTGGCGCCATGTTTGTTGACATTATACAATGCATTCTGGGTGTCACGTAAACATCTGTCAGACCAAAGATGTTATAATGAGGTGAAGGAATGGTTCCGGAGTAAACTTGCGGAAGTGAATGAAGGGAAGTGAATGATCATGCATACCGCAAACAGACCAAACTCATCTAGTCTCCACTTCTTATCTTTGGTTGACGCGAAAAAACAAACATGGTGGTGCGCAGAAACTACTCATAATCGGATTACTTTACATTTTTTAAAAGTGTTTTACTCAATTATTTCAAGCAATGGTGAGCTCACCCATGATGTGATGAATTGTACATAGTAATTGCTGTTAGATCATTCATATGGTGGTTTCTGTCAGCCGAGAGTTAGCTAAATATGACTGCTTGTGTTATGTCAATCTTTCCTCAGTTAGCGCTAGGACATATGTAGCCTACACTTTCCGGTTCGGATGATTGTGTTATGCTGTCTCTACTTCTATGTATGTCTGAACATTGCATCCAAAAATAAACTGGTCACATTCAGGACATAACTTTGTAAGGACTGTGTTTGTGCAACATGTTTCTGTGAGAAAAAAAATGGTGTGGCTAGCTCTAGCGCCGGATGTTTTAAATAAGCGCTCTAATCACACCGGTTTGAGCGTAAGCTGCAAGGACCACTGTAGAATGATCAATCCGGTTCTGTGGTACGTGTCAAAGGGTTAATGAACAAAATAATTAACTATTGATTGAATTCATTTGGACGTAACATAATTTCAACTCAAAATATGCCATTCTATTTGAAAATACATTTGATTCGTTTTAGAATATTTCTTAGGACCTGCATAAATGAATGAATAATGGATTTATTAATATAGACGGCCAACCACATCGGCACACCACAACGACCACTATTCGCCGGCATGCGCACGGGAGGTATAAAAAGAGAATGCAGTCAAGAATGAGGTAAAAATAGGCCTGTTTGTAAGGGGGTCATATAAACATTGCCCTTTTTTTTTTACAGGCAAAATACCATCAATTCTATGTGAAAGCAGCATAAGATTGCTAGTAAACACCTGAAAGTTAATAGAAATGTCCAAAAACTCGACAGCGATCATGTAGGCCTATACCGGCATTTAAAACAATTATAGAAATATGTTCATTTGACATGTTCGTTTCACAAATATAAGTGTGTAGGAGAGAGAGAAAAGGAGTGGTTTCCATGCTGAATAGGAGCAGCAGCAGCAGGGCTGGCTCTTGCTGTGGCTGTTAGCTAAGTAGAAGTGATGGATTAGCGAGTAGCTACAGAGCGGCGGTAGCGGTAATGTCGTCTTGACTCTCATTTCTCTTTGGACCGGCGCGACCATGCATGCCCTCAGAGGGCTGATGAGTCGTGACGCCGAGGCCTGACCCAACCGGGGAGTTGTTGCCATTATGTACAAGTAGAAGGATAACGAGGCATTAATGCTAATGTGGGGGACCGAAGGAGGGAGGGAGGGAGGAAAGGAAGGAGAGAAGCAGCACATCATCAACGGCTGTGGCCGTGCAATCCACCACCACTATCATCACTATCACTACTCACTAACACCGCCTGTCTGACCGCCCACCCGCCACCACCACCACCCCACACCCCCCTTTATGGCTCAGCCCTGTCATCTAACTATCCTCCCCTCCACAACCAGCCTCATCCTCTTTAGGAACCATTAGGGGCCAGCCCCAGCCTCCACACCCACACCGGGCTGGTGGCCAGTGAAACAGAGGCATGGTTGTGGTGGTGGTCAGTCCGTGCCCACTAGTTGGACTGTATGTATGTGTAGCCCAGAGCAAGAGGAAGAGTGGTTTACAATGTATAAGGAAGGAGTTGTACAGCGAGCAAAACACAGGCACACACCACCCCCTCCCTGCGCCTTCCCCACAGACAGTACATCTCTGCCGCCCATACGATTGATTAAAACTGATGGGCCTCATTAATACTTTGATACAATGCATCTGTCGTGGGTGACACCATTGGATGCGTATTAACGGAGAGGATCATATTTAAAACGGTTCCGCTGAACACTCAGAGAGAGGAAAAGGAATTAAGCTTGCACACTCTTTCACTCATAGACACATGGGTTCATTCATTTACTCTCTCTCTCTCCATCTCCCATCTCCCTCCCTCCCTTCCTCCCTCCACCCCCTGTGATTATAAAAGGTCTTTAGATCCATGGAAGTGAATGAATTACCAAAGGCAAAGACAGGGTTGCGATTCAGACGCCATGAATGACAAATTACCCCTTTGTTCCCTTCATCAATTGCATGCCTAATGAAATCAAACTCACGCCGATCGCACCAGGAGAGGAGAGGGTGCTCCAAATGGGAGAAGACCTGCCGTGATTTGTAACCTTTCTCCCCTAAGTGGAGATTAACGCAAATCGTCTCGTATTGTTCCCCTCCCGGATTAAAAAAAAATTGAACCTCTAGAATGGGGTGTCACAAAGATATCCTTTACTAGCTCTGTATTTACAGCAGAGTGAAACTACACTGAGTGGACAAAACATATTTCCATGACATAGGCTGACCAGGTGAATCCAGGTGAAAGCTATGATGTCACTTGTTAAATTCACGTCAATCAGTGTAGATGAAGGGGAGGAGACCAGTTAAAGAAGGATTTTTAAGCCTCGAGACAATTGAGACATGGATTGTGCATGTGTGCCATTCAGAGGGTGAACGAGCAAGACAAAATATTTAAGTGCTTTTGAACGGGGTACGGTAGTAAGTGCCAGGCGCACCGGTTTGAGTGTGTCAAGAACTGCAACGCTGCTGGATTTTTCACGCTCAATAGTTTCCCGTGTGTATCAAGGATGGTCCACCACCCAAAAGACATCCACACAACTTGACACAACTGTGGGAAGCATTGGAGTCAACATGGGCCAGTATCCCTGTGGAGTCCATGCCCTGACGAAATGAGGCTGTTCTGAGGGCAAAATGTGGGGGTGTATATACCCGTGCAAATACAGTAAAATTGTCAGAGAAAAATAAGAATTCATTATAAAAGACAAAATCATTTTCTGTGGTTTTCCTCTTTCCGGTCCCAGAACCACTCCTCTCCCTATCTCTCCTCTCCCTATCTCTCCTCTCCCTATCTCTCCTCTCCCTATCTCTCCTCTCCCTAACTCTCCTCTCCCTAACTCTCCTCTCCCTATCTCTCCTCTCCCTATCTCTCCTCTCCCTATCTCTCCTCTCCCTATCTCTCCTCTCCCTATCTCTCCTCTCCCTAACTCTCCTCTCCCTCCTACAGATACGGGACACCTCTGCTCTTTTCTCCTCTACTTTTATCCTGAAGGTTAACTCTTGACCTCCACCCCCTATCCTTCACTCTGTAAACTCCTATATCTTCTCTACCATTTGACTAATTAATGTGGTCCAGTGGGGTCCTGATGTTCAAATCCTGGCCAGGACCCAACAAAATAAGAAAGGGCTGGGCCACAAGTGTTCTCTGCTGTCTGGTCTGTCTTTTCCACTACTGCACACTCCAATTAGCTACAGCCATGGCAGGAGGTAACATGGACCCCACTCCTCGGCCGATAGAGGACGCCCTCATTACCCCCCCATCTATCCCCCCTCTGGGGACCACTCTGCTAATTAGTATTAATTACTCTTAATCCTAACCCCTAAATAGAATCACTGGCTTCTCTTCGCCTCTCTGGGCTTAGCTGCCAGAGCAGAGTAGAGCAGAGCAGGCACCCTCATTGACAGCCATCCAACCAGTCAGCTAAGTCTATTTATAGGCCCCGTGTGGACTGGAAGGAAGGCATTGGTATTGGCAGGACACGCAAGTCAAGCCCCAACCTGATAATTGTTCCTGTGACATTACATACAAATTTGGCTGATGAAATTTAGGTCACAGCAAACTTATTACATCTGGACAAAATAAAATGTCCCTCAATGGATAAATCTTATTTTTTCTTTGAAATGAATTATTTAAACAAATTAATTATATTTAACGGAGATCTCATTCATCAATTCCCTATTTAGTAATTGAAGGTAGAATCTAATAGCCTCACAAGCACTCCTTCAGTAATCCTATCATTGTTTTTATATTGTTCTGGCTCATCTGCATAATGAAAAATCATACATTGAGACAATTGGCTTGTAGGGACTCATTTTATGACATTGTACCATAATCTAAAGAGCTTTCACACAATTACAGCAACAAAATACATATTACATACCTAAATCCACCTATTAGCGGTATACTTTCTTGTATCCTCTGGGCAGTGAATGGTATTCATGTGAAACCCCTCCTCTGAATACTTTAGTGTCCCTGGTGTCTCTTTCAGTCCATTGAAGAACCTCTATTGATTGTCTGTTGGACTGGACATGAAGTCGATAGAGGCTTACATACAATTGGACTGGGCATCAGGTTGCTTAGCTTAAGCTATTCAGTTGATATCCTGCAAATTACTTGGTCGGTGGTTGTTCACCGTGCTTGGTTGCGGTTTGACTCGAGGTAGAAGTTGTTCCTATAACCGCAAACCTAAAATCAGATGACCTTAATCCCAAACCTGGCCATAACCGCTACATGCGCAAAAGTATGTGGACACCTGCTCGTCGAACATCTCATTCCAAAATCATGGGCATTAATATGGAGTTGGTACCCCGTTTGCTGCTATAACAGCCTCCACTCTTCTGGGAAGGATTTCCACTAGATGTGGGAATATTGCTGCGGGGATTTACTTCTATTTAGAGCATTAGTGAGGTCGGGCACTGATGTTGGGCGATTAGGCCTGGCTCGCAGTCGGCGTTCCAATTCATTCCAAAGGTTGTTTGATAGGGTTGAGGTCAGGGCTCTGTGCAGGCCAGCAAAGTCCTTCCAAACCAACCTTGACAAACCATTTCTGTATGGGCCTCACTTTGTGCATGGGGGCATTGTCATGCTGAAACAGGAAAGGGCCTTCCCTAAACTGTTGCCACAAAGTTGGAAGCACAGAATAGTCTAGAATGTCATTGTATGCTGTAGCATTAAGATTTTCACTGGAACTAAGGGGCCTAAACAGCCCCAGACCATTATTCCTCTTCCACCAAACTTTACAGCATTCTCCTGGCATCCACCAAACCCAGATTAGTCTGTCGGACTGACAGATTGTGAAGCGTGAGTCATCACTCCCAAGAATGCGTTTCCACTGCTCCAGTGGAGTTAAGCTTTACGCCACTCCAGCCAACACTTGGCATTGGGAATGGTGATCTTAGGCTTGTGTGCGGCTGCTCGGCAATAGAAACCTATTTCATGAAGCTCCCGATGAACAATTCTTGCTCTGGCGTTGCTTCCAGAGGCAGTTTAGAACTCGGTAGTGAGTGTTGCAACCCGAGGACAGACGATTTTTACACGCTACCCGCTTCAGCACTTGGTGGTCCTGTTCTGTGAGCTTGTGTGGCCTACCACTTCGCGGCTGACCCGTTGTTGCTCTTAGACATTTCCATTTCACAATAACAGTACTTACAGTTGACCGGGGCAGCTCTAGCAGGGTAGAAATTTGATGAACTGACTTGTTGGAAAGATGCCATCGTTGAAAGTCACTGAGCTCTTCAGTAACGCCATTTGAATGCCAATATTTATCCTTCCTGTTTGGCCCTGTCCGGGGGTGTCCTCGGATGGGGCCACAGTGTCTCCTGACCCCTCCTGTCTCAGCCTCCAGTATTTATGCTGCAGTAGTTTATGTGTCGGGGGGCTGGGGTCAGTTTGTTATATCTGGAGTACTTCTCCTGTCCTATTCGGTGTCCTGTCTGAATTTAAGTGTGCTTTCTCTAATTCTCTCTTTCTCTCTTTCTTTCTCTCTCTCGGAGGACCTGAGCCCTAGGACCATGCCCCAGGACTACCTGACATGATGACTCCTTGCTGTCCCCAGTCCCCTGGCCGTGCTGCTGCTCCAGTTTCAACTGTTCTGCCTTATTATTATTCGACCATGCTGGTCATATATGAACATTTCAACATCTTGGCCATGTTCTGTTATAATCTCCACCCGGCACAGCCAGAAGAGGACTGGCCACCCCACATAGCCTGGTTCCTCTCTAGGTTTCTTCCTAGGTTTTGGCCTTTCTAGGGAGTTTTTCCTAGCCACCGTGCTTCTACACCTGCATTGCTTGCTGTTTGGGGTTTTAGGCTGGGTTTCTGTACAGCACTTTGAGATATCAGCTGATGTACGAAGGGCTATATAAATACATTTGATTTGATTTGATATTTGTCTATGGAGATTGCATGGCTGATTGCTCGGTTTTATACACCTGTCAGGAACGGGTGTCCACATATGAATGCACTAATTTGAAGGGCTGTCCACATACTTTTGCATATATAGTGTACATTTGTCTTCAAAGTATTTGAGGTGTGCTTCAAGCTTTTGGGATTCTTTTATTTGTTCTATTATAACATGTAATCTAAATCAAAGCTAGCTTGACATATGTTTTGACCCATATCTGGTACAGAGGTCTAGAATGGACCCACAGTGTGGTGACTAGGCATTCCCTCTTACCTGTGGTGCCTACGCCCAGCTGCAGGGTGCTACGGTCCTTGGTCAGCCCGTTTGTCTTGGGGCTGGCGGTGGGGGCGATAGTGGTGACTGCTCTGGGTGGTCGTTTCCCTGGCACCTTGACCGTGGTCCTCAACAGGTCAATCTCTTTCCCGTGCACATTCTGCATGTAGTCCTGGAACACACAAGCATCACAAAAAACACAGAGTCAATGTCATTACTCTAAAACGTGGATATTTCATTCAAAAAAAAGAAAACGCAAACTGCCCCCAATAGCTGACAATAAATAACTTTTCACTTTTGTTTTATGATATGACATATATCTTTCATCCACTTCAAAGCAAAATAAAAAAGTACCAAAAGTGACTGATCGACAGCTAAGAGAAGTTTCAGAACATTAGGTATCACCTGTGCTCATGCTGCCTCACAAGCTAGTTGGCTTTTAGAGGCTTAATGAGTAGACTAATGAACGCAAACAGTCATTCTCTTTCAATTTGGTCATTTGATTTCGATTTAAAACAACATCACCATCCCAAGTGGATGATGAAGGAAAGCCAAGGTGAAACTCATTGATATCAGCAGATATCAATGAGGAGAACTCTGCGCAATGCTCGGCCTTTTACTGGGTTACTGGGTGCACCCCCCTCCCCCCCATCATCTCTAAATCTCTCTCCTTTCCTTTATCACGGTGCCATAAAGCACTCATCTCTTCCCCTGCCTCTTCTCTAATTACCCAGCCAGCTAGCGCTCCTCATTCTCATTTCATTTTATTGCTGGAATTAACAGCCAGATCGAAGCGTGCAAAGCTATTAAGATGTGTGATTAAGCCACATTCAATTAGTTTCTACAAACAATTTAATTGATGTAGCAGATAGAATTAACAGAAGGTGATTGTGTGGATGGCTTGGCTGACTGCGAAATTAAAGGGATCCTCGCGCTCTCGTTCCATGTCTCGCTCTCCTACCCACCTTCTCTCTTTCCCGGTTGTTCTCGCTCCCAACCCACTCTCTCTCTCTCTCTCTCTCTCTCCATAACACCCCTCGTCTCTCTCGCTCGATAACACCCTCTGTCTCGATAACACCCTCTGTCTCGATAACACCCTCTGTCTCGATAACACCCTCTGTCTCGATAACACCCTCTGTCTCGATAACACCCTCTGTCTCTATAACACCCTCTGTCTCTATAACACCCTCTGTCTCTATAACACCCTCTGTCTCTATAACACCCTCTGTCTCTATAACACCCCTTGTCTCTCTCGCTCGATAACACCCTCTGTCTCTATAACACCCTCTGTCTCTATAACACGCTCTGTTTCTATAACACGCTCTGTTTCTATAACACCCCTTGTCTCTCTCGCTCGATAACACCCTCTGTCTCGATAACACCCTCTGTCTCGATAACACCCTCTGTCTCGATAACACCCTCTGTCTCGATAGCACCCTCTGTCTCGATAGCACCCTCTGTCTCGATAACACCCTCTGTCTCGATAACACCCTCTGTCTCTATAACACGCTCTGTTTCTATAACACCCCTTGTCTCTCTGTCTCGATAACACCCTCTGTCTCGATAACACCCTCTGTCTCGATAACACCCTCTGTCTCGATAACACCCTCTGTCTCGATAACACCCTCTGTCTCGATAACACCCTCTGTCTCGATAACACCCTCTGTCTCGATAAAACCCTCTGTTTCTATAACACCCCTTGTCTCTCTCGCTCGATAACACCCTCTGTCTCGATAACACCCTCTGTCTCTAAAACACCCTCTGTCTCTATAACACCCTCTGTCTCTATAACACCCTCTGTCTCTATAACACCCTATGTCTCTATAACACTCTCTGTCTCTATAACACCCTCTGTCTCTATAACACCCTCTGTCTCTATAACACCCTCTGTCTCTATAACACCCTCTGTCTCTATAACACCCTCTGTCTCTATAACACCCTCTGTCTCTATAACACCCTCTGTCTCTATAACACCCTCTGTCTCTATAACACCCCGTGTCTCTCTCGCTCTATAACACCCCGCTGTCTCTCTAACGCCCTCTGTCTCGATAACGCCCTCTGTCTCGATAACGCCCTCTGTCTCGATAACGCCCGCTGTCTCGATAACGCCCGCTGTCTCGATAACGCCCGCTGTCTCGATAACGCCCGCTGTCTCTCTAACGCCCGCTGTCTCTCTAAGAGACCGCTGTCTCTCTAACGCCCGCTGTCTCTCTAACGCCCGCTGTCTCTATAACACCCGCTGTCTCTATAACGCCCTCTGTTTCTATAACACTCTCTGTCTCTATAACACCCTCTGTCTCTATAACACCCTCTGTCTCTATAACACCCTCTGTCTCTATAACACCCTCTGTCTCTATAACACCCCGTGTCTCTCTCGCTCTCTAACGCCCGCTGTCTCTCTAACGCCCCCTGTCTCGATAACGCCCGCTGTCTCTCTAACGCCCGCTGTCTCTCTAACGCCCTCTGTCTCTCTAACGCCCTCTGTCTCTCTAACGCCCTCTGTCTCTATAACGCCCTCTGTCTCTATAACGCCCTCTGTCTCTATAACGCCCTCTGTCTCTATAACGCCCTCTGTCTCTATAACGCCCTCTGTCTCTATAACGCCCGCTGTCTCTATAACGCCCGCTGTCTCGATAACGCCCGCTGTCTCGATAACGCCCTCTGTCTCGATAATGCCCTCTGTCTCGATAACGCCCTCTGTCTCGATAACGCCCTCTGTCTCGATAACGCCCTCTGTCTCGATAACGCCCTCTGTCTCGATAACGCCCGCTGTCTCGATAACGCCCGCTGTCTCGATAACGCCCGCTGTCTCGATAACGCCCGCTGTCTCGATAACGCCCGCTGTCTCGATAACGCCCGCTGTCTCTCTAACGCCCGCTGTCTCTCTAACGCCCGCTGTCTCTCTAACGCCCGCTGTCTCTCTAACGCCCGCTGTCTCTCTAACGCCCGCTGTCTCTCTAACGCCCGCTGTCTCTCTAACGCCCGCTGTCTCTCTAACGCCCTCTGTCTCTATAACGCCCTCTGTCTCTATAACGCCCTCTGTCTCTATAACGCCCTCTGTCTCTATAACGCCCTCTGTCTCTATAACGCCCTCTGTCTCTATAACGCCCTCTGTCTCTATAACGCCCTCTGTCTCTATAACGCCCTCTGTCTCTATAACGCCCTCGGTCTCTATAACGCCCTCTGTCTCTATAAAGCCCTCTGTCTCTATAAAGCCCTCTGTCTCTATAAAGCCCTCTGTCTCTATAAAGCCCTCTGTCTCTATAAAGCCCTCTGTCTCTATAAAGCCCTCTGTCGCTCTGTCTCTATAACACCCGCTGTCTCTATCTCTCCTTCTCTCCCCTTCTCTCCCTCCCCCTCTGCCTGCTTGGTTGCTCAGAATGGGAATAAACAGGTGTCTAGTAATGTGACAGCAGTTCCTGTTCTGCCTCACCTCTGCTCAGTAAGTTAGCAGACAGACACTCCAGACAGAGCTTATAGACATGCCTCAGGTGACCTACGACCTATAATGATCTAGATCTTCAGAGCTGCTAACTAGTCAATTACATACGGGTAAATTCCAAAATAAAGGAAACACTTGAGTAAATGAGGAACACAAATTATATTGAAAACAGGTACTTCCACACAGGTATGGCTCCAAGTTAATTATAAAAATGCTCAGTTGTTCGTTATTTTGGCTACCATGATAGAAGAGATCTCAGTGACTTTGAAAGAGGGGTCTCAAAGGAGCAGAGGGGGTTTAAAGTGTGTGTGTGTGTGTGTGTGTGTGTTTCAGTCACCAGATCTCAACCCAAATGTACACTTATGGGAGATTCTGGAGTGGCGCCTGAGACAGCGTTTTCCACCACCATCAGTAAAACACACCATCTCTAGTGCAAGAATGGCGTCGCATCCCTCCAATAGAGTTCCAGACATGTGTAGAATCTACGCCAAGGTGCATTGAAACTCTTCTGGCGGCTTGTTGTGGCCCAACTCCCTATTTTGTCAATTACCTGTACATCACTGTAATGCTACATTGCTCTGCTAACAATGGGTACTAAATGAATCCATTATCATCTCACGAGAAGAATATCATCCAATCATATTGTACTAGTCTCGTGCGCCGAATACAACAGGTGTAGGTAGACCTTACAGTGAAATGCGTACTCACGAGGCCCCTAATCAACAATGCAGTTAAAAAATAAAATAAACAAGAATAAGAAATAAAAGTAACAAGTAATTAAAGAGCAGCAGTAAAATCAAAATAGCGAGACTATAACAGTCAATGTGCGGGGGTACCGCTTAATTGAGGTATTTGAGGTAATATGTACATGTAGGTAGAGTTACCTTGCATAGATAATAACAACAGAGTAGCAGCGGTGTAAAAGAGAGAGAGGGGGGGGCAATGAAAATAGTCTGGGTAGCCATTTGATGGCTTGAGGGTAGAAGCTGTTTAGAAGCCTTTTGGACCTAGACTTGGCGCTCTGGTACCGCTTGCCGTGCGGCAGCAGAGAGAACAGTCCATGACTTGGGTGGCTGGAGTCTGACAATTTTTAGTGCCATCCTCTGACACCGCCTGGTGTAAAGGTGTGTACTGGGCCGTACACACTACTCTCTGTAGTGCCTTGCGGTCAGAGGCCGAGCAGTTGCCATACCAGGCAGTGATGCAACCAGTCAGGATGCTCTCGATGGTGCAGCTGTAGAACCTTTTGAGGATCTGAGGACCCATGTCAAATCCTTTCAGTCTCCTGAGGGGGAATAGGTTTTGTGGTGCCCTCTTCACGACTGTCTTGTTGTGCTTGGACCATGTTAGTTTGTCGTTGATGTGGACACAGAGGCACTTGAAGCTAATCTATGATCATAAAACCAGATTTAGTCTACTTACTGTATGTTGCAAGCAAATGACAATGCTTTTTCGAGTATGAATGTCTTTTGCTGAGAAGTGTTAATCTATGATCTTGCTAATATACATTATACTATTTCAAATTGGACACTAAGGTCAAACAAATCTGGAGTTAATGTGCACAAATACTTCTCCAACTTTCACTAAACATATTCTAACATATGGAATTGTTTTAAGATGGTCATACAATGGATCATTTCGCTATTTGAATTAGATTTTTGGGGGTTATTTGATAAAATATTGAATTTGGCATTTACTACTATAGTCCATAGAAACGCATTCAATGACACATTCATAAACGGCAAAAAAATACAGCCAAAAAATAAATCACCAGGAATAAGGTTTGGAAGTGTCTGTCTCATATCTAGGAGATATACACTACCGGTCAAAAGTTTTAGAACACCTACTCATTCAAGGGTTTATCTTCATTTTTACTATTTTAGACATTGTAGAATAGTGAAGACATCACAACTATGAAATAACACATACGGAATCATGTAGTAACCAAAAAAAGTGTTAAACTAATCAAAATATATTTTATATTGAGATTCTTCAAACAGCCACCCATTGCCTTGATGACAGCTTTGCACACTCTTGGCATTCTCTCAACCAGCTTCACCTGGAATACTTTTCCAACAGTACTGAAGGAGCTCCCACATATGCTGAGCACTTGTTGTCTGCTTTTCCTTCACTCTGCGGTCCGACTCATCCCAAACCATCTCAATTTGGTTGAGGTCGGGGGATTGTGGAGGCCAGGTCATCTGATGCAGCACTCCATCACTCTCTTTCTTGGTAAAACAGCCCATACACTGCCTGGAGGTGTGTTGGGTCATAGTCCTGTTGAAAAACAAATTATAGTGGGACTAAGCCCAAACCAGATGGGATGGCGTATCACTGCAGAATGCTATGGTAGCCATGCTGGTTAAATGTGCCTTGAATTCTAAATAAATCATTGACAGTGTCACCAGCAAAGCACCCCCGTCACACCTCCTCCTCCATGCTTCACGTTGGGAAATACACACGCGATCATCTGTTCACCCACACCACGTCTCACAAAGACAAGGTAGTTGGAACCAAAAATCTCCAATTTCGACTCCAGACCAAAGAACACATTTCCACCTGTCTAATGTCCAATGCTCGTGTTTCTTGGCCCAAGCAAGTCTCTTCTTCTTATTGGTGTCCTTTAGTAGCGGTTACTTTGCAGCAATTCAACCATGAAGGCCTGATTCACACAGTGTCCTCTGAACAGTTGATTCTGAGATGTGTCTGTTACTTGAACTCTGTGAAGCATTTACTGGGGTTGCAATTTCTGAGACTGGTAAATCTCAATGAACTTATCCTCTGCAGCAGAGATAACTCTGGGTCTTCCATTCCTGTGGCGGTCCTCATGAGAGCCAGTTGGCTAGCGCTTGATGGTTTTTGCAACTGCACTTGAAGTAACTTTAAAAGTTCTTGAAATGTCCCTTATTGACTGACCTTCATGTCTTAAAGTAATGATAGACTGTTGTTTCTCTTTGCTTATTTGATTGTTGTTTCTCTTTGCTTATTATTTGCCATAATATGGACTTGGACTTTTGCCAAATAGGGCTATCTTCTGTATACCTCCCTACCTTGTCACAACACAACTGACTGGCTCAAATGCATTAAGAAGGAAAGAAATTCCACACATGAACTTTTAAGGCACACCTGTTAGTTGAAATGCATTCCAGGTGACTACCTCAGGAAGCTGGTTGAGAGAATGCCAAGAGTCTGTGACGCTGTCATCAAGGCAAAGGGTGGCTATTTGAAGAATCTCAAAAATAAAATATATTTTCATTCAACACTTTTTTTGGTTACTACATGATTTCGGATGTGTTATTTCATAGTTTTGATGACTTTACTATTATTCTACAATGTAGAAAATAGTAAAAAATAAAAGAAAAACCCTTGAATGAGCAGGTGTTCTAAAATGTTTATGTAAGTGTAGTGTAAGAAATCTCAGGAAATATGTTTTTTGGAGACATATTTAACCCCTTATTTTTTGTTGACACAAAAATACTTCCATCCGTTTGTATGGGTTTCCTTCAGACGAGTCCCGTGACACTTGGAACTCGTCCGTGCTCCTCAGTCTCCCCTTTCCATAGAGTGGTCATAATAGTTAGTAGCTAAAACGGTTTGGACGTTATAACCGTTTCCGTGAGAAGACCGCTGTAGCTCGGTATCCCACTGATGCGAATGCGGTGGATTGAGTCCATGCCAAAAACCTGATCTCTCTCTAGCTTAAACTGACGGATTTTTTTATGGGGATTTTTTTTATTATGTTGTTATGTGTCAATAGACTTTTAAGGATTAAATGCAAAGGCGAGAACTCATGAGTGGGAGTGGGAGGGGTTAGAGGTCTGTAGACCGGGACAAGCAGGGCATGAGGCAGCCGTGTCGTGCTGTGGTGGGGGGGTCCTGACTGAGCTGTCTGCCGGCAGGCTGCAGCGGAGTGTTTAAGAGGTATTAGTGGCCCAGCGGGACTCTTGACAGAGACGGATGTGGCAGGTCCCTCAGCCTCCAACAAGCGCCACGCACAGCGGCGAGCGCCATTATAAATACAAGCTAGCGTGGTGGCCCGGGCGTGGCAGGCGCACAGCAGACCCCCAGCAGTAGCAGCTAGCGCCATGCATATCTCCATTACCATAACTCCAGGACCGGGTGTACCACGCGGGATATGAACCCGGGTCTCCCACGGGAGCAACCAACATCTTAGACTTGGACCACTAGAACAAGAGGGCAGACGCCCCTTGTTCCGTGGGCCGTCACTAATAACAGTCATCTAAGATGGAGATCTTATAATCAAAGGGTGGAAGATCTCCGCTAGCTTTTATGTCTCTCTGGAAACCTTGTTGATAAATGTACGTTAAATCGTTCATTTCAACTTTGTGTGAGGGACAAGCACGCATGTTGTCGTTTCTCTATTCCCTGCTGCATGTTGTCGTTTCTCTATTCCCTGCATAGCTAAAACGGTCCACTGCAAACGGAACTACACCAAATGTCTGGATACTCACATGTAAACTTGGGTGGTAGGTGAGGAGGCCGTTGTCACAAAGTGTGACGTATTTCTTCTTCCACTCCTTATTCAGGGACTTCCCACTTCTCTTCAGAAGGATGCCCTGGAGGAAAGAGAAGAGGAGAATAAAGGGTCAGAAAATGTCTTCCTCCAGCTAAACACAGTGGACTAAAACATATACTGCAACAAACTTGGGATGACAATGAGAACACTTGCTCTTTCCATAGATCTGACCAGAGGGGTAATTTTACAGGAGCAGGTTGCTTGTATGTATGTGAGTAAGTATGCGAGTACAACCTTTTAACTTATGATTCTCATTGGTCACTACAACCTCATGGTCAACGCAACTCAACAGCGGTCACTTGAACCTTCATAATTGGTCCTGTCCTACTGCAAACTACACTCTTACAGTCAAAGTGAGCAGAGACAATCCAATTTGCCCCTGTATGCATTCATCCCTATGTCCTGACCAGTTGAACTTTGGAGGACCTCTCCATCGAGGGATTAGGATGTGTGATCTCCCCCTCTTCAAAGGCCTGATTTAGCCCCTCTACTCCATTCCACCACCACCATTATCTTCTGGAGCCTCTTAACTCCTCAGATGGTTGGCCTTATCTGCTTGGACAATCCAGGGTAAACAATGGCAGTTCCTCTGCAGGAGTTGGCCAAACACAGGGCTCTGTGGGGCTGTGAGGGTTCTCTGGGGGTATGGACCAGGGAGGACCAGGGGAGGGGCACGCTTAATTAGGGAATTACCAGGGGAGTGTTTGTGCTTTTACAGCCAGGGTTGTGTGTGTGTGTGTGTGTGTGTGTGTGTGTCTTTTTCCTCTGTGTGAGTGTGTGTGTGTGTCTTTTTCCTCTGTGTGTGTGTGTGTGTGTGTGCGCATGTGTGTGTGTGTGTGTGTGTGTGTGTGTGTGTCTCAGTGTTAAATACGGTAACCTCACCCTCCGATATTGTCCTAGGCTGGGCCGTCCTGCAGAGCTGTATAATTTTAATTAACACATCAGGAGCTGACCCTAGTTGACCCAGGCACCAGGCTGGGGGCCGACTATCATCCTAATCCTGGCCCCTGCCTTGATCTGGCCCTGACCTACTCATGCTGGGGCACCAGGACAGCCTCTGTATGCCCAAGGAGAGGACCCCTATACCCTGCTGAACAACATCCATAACCCCCCTACTGGAGGGCCCTAGCAGGCCTCTGATCATCCCTTTGTGTGATGGCCTTTTCTTGAAGTTTGAGAACCACTACCCAATACCTGTTTTGCCATTTTAACAAAGACATACTGCTGTTATTAGGGATATTTCAAAGATGGCTTTTAGAAACGTATTTGTATTCTCATGTGCGAAACACATACATACTGTTCATGATTTGGTCTTTGTGATCCGAAAGCTTGGTATACAAAATGACTCAAATTGATCAAAGGGTGCACAGACTCCTTTCTCCATGATTTGGTCAATAAAAGAACTGTAAACACAATGTAATGGCTTTATGATCACATGAAGTAAATGGTCCCGTCACAAGGCTTCTGGCGACGGTGTAATGCATGTTTTTACACACAAATAATGTTATACATCTCCTGTCCTTATTGAGCCAAGCCATAAATCTATACATGCAATCAGTGGACCAACATAAATTCATAACTGGTTTAAAATGATCAATACTAATACTGAGAAGTAGTCCAATGTAGGTACTTTATACAACCCCTTAATTCATCTGACTGTCAGAAACAAAAGCAGAATAAAATGGTTTTATCCTCTAATATATTTTATTACATTGAGCTTCCATTTAAAACAATTAGAATAATTGAGTTATAATTCACATTTATGTTAAAGAATAATTTGATCACTTACAGCAACTATAGTGTTATTTTATCATGACCGAAATAGAGTCAATGCATGTCGTGAATACTTAAAGAAAAATTTAAAAAATGTGTTTCACCTTCTGTCTCTTCTTCCTTCCCTCCCGCTCTCTCTGACTTCACACTCAACCATGATCACCATGTTCAGGCTTTGTGACAAAGGAGACCGGCCAATCGCCAAACGCACTCTCCGTGTCCAGATAATTGCCATATCTACACAGAGGAGATAGCGTCTTCCCTTTCCATTGTCACACTACCGAAGAAAAAAAAGCTGCATCCTGCCACAGTGGCTGAGTGATAGCCCGGGCCTTTGTGACAGCCAAGCCGGAGGAGAAAAGGAGGAAGAGAAGAGGGGTTTGGGAAAGGGGGAAATAGAGAGAAGAGAGCGAAGGCCAGAATAAAAAAAAAACAAGTGTTGACAGCTCCACAGCAGTGAGTGTGTTGTTGCCTTTATTTAAAATATTTACAGATAGGAGGGGGCTCAGGGTCAGTGGATTGAGGAGGGGAGGAGGTGGAGTGGGGGGCAGTGTATAATTTGCCCAATAGGGGTAATTAAGCTCACATTGGCACGTTGATTTTCCGTAGTGTGCTATTGACTGGCCAGGGCAGGCCATAAGCTACTCTTAATAGCCCACACCCACCCACCACTTCTGGGTAGATCATGGGACGAGAGCTGGCCAGGTCTTATCTTATCGTCTTATTGTAGGTTGCTATGATACCCACCAAGGGAAGAGGCCCTACTTCAGGCCATTATCATATGGGTAGAATGAATGGCAGAGCTCACAGTAAGTATGTTTGGGGGGTCTTTAAGATCTCTGTCAACTGACCTCCCTCTCATCTGGCCCTGCTGGTCTAATCCCCTTAAACATGACTTAAACCTGGTCAATGATATGGAGGGAATTGCACTGGTCATTACAGTTCCATTCTGATTGGGATCAAATGGGACTCAATAAAAAGTTTGTAAACATTATATTTGGCTTGTTTGGCAATGTTTCCTGGCTGATTTGATTTATTTGGCCATTTCTACTATGCGTTTCATCTGTCATCTTATACTTGTATTCATTCTAATTGTGCAGAAATGTGGACAGTGTCCTGAACAGCAGGGAATGCTTGGCCCACCACGTTTAAAAACTAAGTGTATACTTTGATCGTTCCCGTAATTCCCGGGTAAGAAGGATAATGCTAGGATTAGGATACTAACCCTTGCTGAAAGCCCTCATATAATCAGGAGAGAATAGTAATCAATGTGTCAATCACTCCTCATCCTGGTTCTTAGTACAAATTACCCCAACTCAGTGTGATGTTTGATTCCACTGTACTTCATACAGGCTATTTAGCTTAATTTGAAAGGAAACTGTATACTAAAATACTCTATTTCTTAAGTTTTCCTGTTGAAAAACAATATCCAAAATATAAAGTCGATGTACCTTTGAGAAAGACACTTAACCCTAATTGCTCCTGTGGCGGCAGGTAGCCTAGTGGTTAGAGCGTTGGGCCAGGCTGCTGGATAGTATCCCCGAGCTGACAAGGCAAAAACAAAAATCTGTCGATCTGCTCCTAAGCAAGGCTGTTAACCCACTGTTCCCCGGGCACTGAAGACGTGGATGTCGATTAAGGCAGCAGCCCGCACCTCTCTGATTCAGAGGGGTTGGGTTAAATGCGGAAAACACATTTCAGTTGAATACATTCAGTTGGACAACTGACTAGGTATCTCCCTTTCCTGTAAATAAGTCATGTGTACACACTTAAGGTAAAAAAATATATATATATATGTTTTGAGCAAAATTGTGTTTTTTTAGACAACTGCAAACTTCAAGAGTTGGCCATTCAAGGCGTTGGTCTGAGGTCGTCTGCACCCCTCCTAAACCTGAAGCATCTATTGAGATGTGCCTTTAAGTCAAACAAGGTGATCAATGAGGCGAAAAGGTGACTGGAGCGCATATTCAAAGACTATTAAAACTATATTTGGAGCTTGGTTACACAGACAAGCTTGTGATCCTTACACTGGTGTCGACAGTTTTCAGCGTTTTATAGGAATATTATAATTACTCAAAGTTGTTTCCGGGAAATTGATTTCTGGGGAACGAGGAAAATAGTGATTTAGAAGCTTACATTTTCTTGGGAAATGAAAAGACAACAAAGTGACTATTTGTCTAATAACATTAGACGGTCAAATAAAATACAACGGGATGGATATAACAAATACTGCCTTCGATGAAATTACAAGCCACAATCTCTAATGCTGAAAATTAAACCTTGTCAATATGTGACACCTACATACTGCAATATGATCGCAGAATATATTACAAATTCTCAAGGCTAATAGTGAGTCTAAATCTTCAAACCCATCCAACCTGACAGCTACACGTCCGGAAAGTAAGTAATCTAAAGATTGTGATCTGTATGTCTTGATACTACTTGCAATGGGATTCTAATGATTACAATCTTTAATGGTTTCTTTCATTTGAAATGTGGTATCACGTCGCCATCTGGTGGTTGTAAAGTTGTATGATTCAGCCCACCCACAAAGCAAACATTTCCTCAACACTCACATAAACACACTTGCCAGATCAGGAATAGTATGCGCAAAACTTTTTAAAATATACATACATTTTTAAATACACTCCCCTCCGTATGTGTTTGGACAGTGAAGCAAAAATGTCTATACTCTATGTCTATTTTGAATTTGAGATCAAATGTTGCATATGCAACAGTACAAAATGTCAACTTTTATTTGGGATATTTTCCATAGAGATCCTATTAAATTACAATTAAATGTAGTATTCTAATTCCTATGGTATTTTCATTCATATATGCTCTAACGTTTATCAATGAAAGCACTTTGTGTTCCTAGTCCGCCCCATTTGAAGAAGTATTTGAACCAATTCACTCATAGTGTATTAAAGTAGTCAAAAGTTTAGTATTTGGTCCCATATTCCTTGCACACAATGACTACATCAAGCTTGTGACTCAAAATACTTGTTGGATGCATTTACAGCTTGTTTTGGTTGTGTTTTGCCTAACAGGAAGTGAATGGTGAATAATTTACTGTGTAAATTTTGTCACTTTTATTGTAAGTGAAAATAGAAGACGTTTTTGAACACTTCTACGTAAACGTGGATGCTACCATGATTGTGAATAATCATCAATGAGTAGTGAATGATGAAAGTTACAGAGGGACAAAGATCATAACCCTGAAAAATGCTAACCTCCCCAATTATTGGTAATGGTAAGAGGTTAGCATGTTTTGTTGTAGCCTTTGTAACATTCTCACTCATCCTTATTCATGATTCATTCATGATTTTTCTTAAATCATGGCATTATCAGGATTATTTAGAAGAAGAGTTCAGAAACATCTAATATACTCATTTACAAAGAAAATTACTGCAGTCATCATTCACCATTCAGTTCCTAAGATTAATTGCGTAATGCCAGTTCTCTGAGACTATGAGTGAGACGTCTCACTATGGAAGAACCAATCGCACACATATGCCGGAATCAGACATGTCGAGTGGCGAATGAGCTGAGCCCCTCCCTCTTTATAAGGAGCCATGTGCACTCGCCCCACCATCTGGTTATTCTCATGCATGTCTCTCTTCCTTGCGCTCTCTTCCCTGCGAGCAGGGAAATGCGGTGCGACATCTCACTCATATTCTCAGCGAACCGGGGCTTACGCAAGTAACCTTGAGTTCTCTTTCAAATAATAGTTCCAATGTCTCACTATGGGATACAGCCAACTCCCGTATAGCAGACAGACTCTCCGAAGCCAAGGCTGCAGTCACCCCTCAAGAGGCTCTGACACTGAGGACTGTGTATGTGCCAAAGAAGGAGCAGTGAAATTCAGTTAGTAAAACTGAAAAAATATATGCAGAATGGCACAAAATGCCGCATCATAAATCTCTTGTACAGAAATGCCTTTGAACAGCGCACAAGAGATAGCGATACCTCTGGTGGAATGAGTCCTCAGGCCCTCTGGGGGCTGTAAACCTTTGCGATTATAACCCAGTATAATAGCCTCCGCTATCCAATGGGATAGTCGTTGATGAGAGAGGTAACTAGCATTGCAGGGAGGTACCAAGGACACAAAGAATGGATCGCTCTTTCGTAATGCTCTTGTTCTATCCAAGTAAATGTGCAAAGAAAGCGCGAACTGGACACAAACGGTGGAGATGCTCCTCCTATGTAGAAGAGAAGGGCGGCGGGTGGAAAGCCAAAAGCTCTCGATGAGGCAATTATAAGTATTGCCGACCTTAGTCATAAAGGTGGGGTTAGGTAGAAAAGTCACCTTGGAAAACCCTGGGGCAAACTGTAAGCACAATTGGTGGTCTGACAGTGTGTGCATCTCACTCACTCGCTTTGCAGACGTCAGGGCAATCAAGTAAAGCAGTTTTGAAGGAGATATTTATTCTACATGCTTTCCTGCGCCTCTAAAGGCTGCTGCGAAATAGACCGGCCTCAAGACGGGGCTAAATGCTTGGAGACTTAACATACAGTGAGCATGTAGAAGTGGCTCTGGCACTCAGGATAGTCTCAATTGACTGAGCGGCAAGCTTGTCACATCACATTCAGATTCATCGTCTTACGGGCCAGGGGTGAGGGTGGAACATCTCTCTTCTCTTAGGTCAGAAGATCCCTGCTTAACGGTAGTTCCCAAGGCTGGTCGTAAATAAGGAGAGTGATTTCTGCTAAGCAGAGCCTCCCTGGCCATTGAGTGGCTACTAAGATGAGGGATAAGCCTGTTCCCAAGCTCTGCCTAGTATCAGGCATAGAGGAGGAAAAGCGTAGACCATCACCTTTAGCCCAAGTGGGGATGACCTTGCCGTGTTAGCTAGCCTGTTTTACGCCGTCTCGTAGACTGGATCACCGCAGGTTGGGACTGGTTCAGTTAGTAGGCACCAAGCAACTTAATGCTAGGCAAACTAAATATGACTGCTAATCTAGCTATCGGCAGATGGTGGTTAGCTAGCTAGCATTCGCTGTGAGGGCTAGTAGCATAGCTAAAGCTAGCAAAGGCCGGTACTCAGTAAAACCAGTAAAACCTTACAACACTCACAGGACTCGTTTGAGAGCTGCAACAGTATAAGCATGTTTGTTTCCCATAGCATACGGGGTCCCATGATAACTCTGGGAGTAAAGTATTCAATTCAAATTGTATTTGTCACATGCACCGAATACAACAGGTGTGGACATTTCAGTGAAATGCTTACTTTACAAGCCCTTGCTAACCGGGTTATGCGTGTGCTAGTCGTCGCTTAGCCGTGAGGCTGTGGTGTTAGCTAGCAAGTATTCCCCTTGTTGGCTAGCGCCACAGATGGCGAAGAAAACCATTTGAATAGCGTTATAGAATAGATTATATTTTGACCATAGCACATTGAGGTGTAACTGGTCAGTTTAGCCAACAAAACGTGTGAATGTTAAATGCACCAAGCGAACGAAAGCTGGCTTTCCAGCATCATCGAGTAGCAAACGCAAGAGCGAGGGGGTTCAAGTGCCTGCCTGAGGCAGATTAGCAATGGCCATCATTTATTGAACCAGAGTCTGACTGGGTTGCGGTCAAGCTGCTGTTACCCCAATTCATGGAAAAGGCCTGCTAATCCAGTAGTGCCTGCTGCGAATTTGAGCTAGCTCATTAGATGCCTCGTGGCTAATGGCTAGCTGAAGTGAGTACTGTGTATAAATGCTAAAGCTGTGAGGCTAACGTTCGCCTCGTGGGCCAATAGCCTAGCTAGTTTAGCACAATGCTAGCAGAACACAAACGCGTTGCAGCGTAGTTCTTCGGTGAACATAAAGACTTGCTTGACCGTTGAGCTGAAAAGCTGGGTCGGTCAGTTTAGTCAACACAAAACGATTAATTGTAATGTAAGCTAAACGAGAGAATAGAGCTAGCAATTCTACCGTCTGTACAGGTAGTACGAGCAAATGGTGGTTAGCTGGCACAACGGGTTAGCTAGGCCTTGCGGCCTCAGCTGGCCAAGTCTCATTAGCTAGCCGTGTGACGCTAGTTACAACTAGAGACTCAGAGCAAGTAGAAAATAGCAAAAAGCTAATTCTACTTTTAGCAAAAACATTCCTTTTGGTCAGTACTCAGCATGAAGGACAAGGGGGGGGGGGGGGGGGGGCACTACATTGAGCAGCGTTAACTGTTCTCAGGCGAACCACGAGGTTAAGCAGGAAGACAGTGGTCAAATCGTGCTGAGGAGAGCTTAGAGAGCATAGTGATCAATGCAAGGAAGAGAACGAGAGTAACTAGAGGGTGGGGCGAGGGGCGCCTTATAAAGAGGGAGGGGCTCACCTCATTCGCCACTTGATCTGTCTGTCTCCGACAGACGTTGTGTGATTGGTTCTTCCATAGTGATCCACCTATTCAGCGAATCCCAGACCGAGACATCAAAACCAGTATTTGAAAGAGAACCCAAAACAAACTGCAAATGCATCCAACAAGTTTGTAGAGTCACAAGCTTGATGTAGTCATTGTGTGCTAGGTATATGGGACCAAATACAAATCCTTTGACTACTTTAATACACTAAGTGAATTTGTCCAAATAGTTATGACTTCAAATCGGGGGAGTAGATTTAGAAATGAAAGCACTTTATATACGGTAAATCAGATATGAATGAAAATACCCTCAAATAAAAGGTGACATTCTATATTGTTGTCTCATATGAAACATTTCATATTAAATCCAAAATACTGGAGTATATAGCCAAATAAAAACATTTGCATCACTGTCCAAATACATACAGAGGGGAGTGTATGCACTAAAGGGGAGAAATGTGCTACTTACACAGTGAATGTGCTATGCTTACCTGAATACCCATTGGTGATCAGCATGGGGCACCCTAATCAATAAAATGCACTACTTTCGACCAGTGCCCTGAGCAAATGTAGTGCACTATATAGGGAATAGAGTGTGATTTCAGACACAATCTATGACTAGTGTAGGAGTAGAGAGACACTCACCTGTTTGATGGGTATGGCCCTTCCACTGCCTATACTATCTGTTTTACTGTCAGTGGTCTTTGCCTGTTCACTGTTGGCTTTCCGTGACTGCAAGGAAACAAGAGAGTCAGTCGGTCACTGGAGAAAACATGGAGGGGGGGGGGGGGGGGGGAGTTGAGTGAGGTGCATGTGTCAAGATGAGCATGTGGGTCAGAGGTGAGAATGTTTGGAGGTTGGGGTGTGTGGGATGTGTGTGTGTGTGTGGGATGTGTGAATGTGTGTGTGTGGGGGGGGGGGGGGGATGTGTGTGTGTGTATGCGTGTGCGTGTGGAGAGCGGTTGGGAGGCGAATTCAACATTGCAAAACAAAATTCTCAACAACAACAAAAGCTTTGAAAGTAAACAAACAAGCAGACCAGCGTAACATACAGCGGTAACATTGACATGCGTGCAGTAATAAAAAAAGACCAGACCAGAACAGACCAGACCAGACACTGAAGAAACATCCCAACACATAATAGGTAGTAGACCAAAAGACGACCACACATTGAGTCATGACTCAGTCCTGTAAACCCATGGGAGATCCATCCCTCTGTTAGGCCCACAGTGGACCCTTCCAGATCATAGAGGAACACCCCTCTCTTAGGTCCACATTGGGCCTTTCTAGGCCAGTCCAAATCAAGTTTTAAGGCCCAGCTGGGCCGTTTTGCATAGATACATTGACAAGTCAAGTTGAAACGCAATAAAAAGGAGAAAAGGCAGGTAAGGGGGGGAAAGAAGGTTATTATGAAGAAAGTTATCATATAGGAGTTTCATAAAGCGTTTCCTTTCAAATTCCTATTGGAACACCAGGAGGGAAAATACATTTCAAGGCAATCACAGTGTTAGGGTTAGTACAGCTGCAGTTGAACATGGTCATTACAAACAACAGTGGAACACATCAGTGAACAGGTGCAGCAGCACATTTCACCAACACCTGCTGCCAACACATTACATTTCAAATGACAGACTGTGGAGGGAAAAAGCAGCGAAAATACAGTATTACCCCATTTTCTGACAAAACACAGTACCTGTACACAGAATATCCCCAAAGCACGGACTAACAGGTGAAATACAGGAATGTCACTCATAACCAACAGACAAGACTGTTATGGTCTCACTCAGAACAGGATGAAGGGATGCCCAATCAATCACCAATGGAGAGAGGTAGAGTCCGAGTTCAAGTAAACCAACTCTGGTTTATCATTTTCAACATTTTATTTTTTTATTCTGATTATTTTCGTTTCTATACAGACACCATACAAATCAAGTCACAGGTTTCACTCCCAAATAAGATCCAACAGAATGAGCCAAACATTGCAGTTCCCACAAAATATAGGATGGACAATAAAGTCATTATTTATATATATATTTCATATATGTATATAATATACTTTCTATAGAGTACCATTGTAAATAAAATACAATACAAGATATACAGAAGTCTTATATTTGTCAATCCATAAATGGTATAAAAGCGATGATGGAATAAGTTCATAATCTTCATACCAAACCGAAATTGAAATGAATAAAACCATTTTTAAAAGTAAATAAATATCAATAATAAAGGATGGGGAATGGATAATTCCAAATCATAGTCAAATTAAATAAATAGACACTACATTCATACAAGTCGGTGCAATCCATTTTCCATTAGTTATTCATTATTCTGTAAGATACCCCTTGTGCCTGACTCCCTACTCTTAATTTTTATGAAGGCCTTCATAAAACTACCCGACTTCACCTAACATTCCCTTATTTAAGTTTGCCACATATTCAAGTCCATTCAAGACTTTCCCTGAAAAGAAAGAGAAATGAAAGAGAAAACGATGAAAAGAAAGGGGTCGGGGTGGGAGGGGGAGAGAGTAAACCACAATGTACTTGGCACCTCTAGTCCTTGAGTCCTTGTTTTATGGCAAAAGGCAGTGTGATGTCATGTAATGGGGCCGTGTCCTTTGAGTGGTTGAATTAGAATTCCAAGCGTGACTTGACTGTACTGTACACAGACTGTTTGTAAGGATGTGAAGCAAGGTGGGCTTGAAGGACGGGGGGGGGGGGATTTCCAGCAGAGAAGAGTTCCTACAGTCTGTCACAATCCAGAGGGTGGATTTGACTGTTTTCACTTTGACCATGAACTGACTCCCAGATCTACTCAGCAACTACCAATGTTACATGTTGCTTTTTTTGTGTCACAAAGTTCTATGGTTTCCATAGCGCACCTCCCGACGACACAATTACACAAAGGGGGCACTAGGGCGAAGCAGCAAAAACGCTCTAGTCCCCAGTCATTTCTCCTCCCTATTGGGTATGACAGGCCAGAGGGACAACTCATCGGGGTGAAATGTGCTTTTTTTGATAGCACAGCGCTCTTAATGCGGAAGGAGTTGGGAAGCCCTTTTTGTCGAAGAAAGGTTGGAAAATTAGCACGGATCTGGAAAAATCAACAACAACAAAAAACATTCCAGGAGATTCTTTTTTTGTTTCCTTTAGAGTGGACATCCAGTGCAAAAGGAACTAAAATGGCTGACAATTATACATGGGAGTTGATGGATATGCGGTTTAGACGTGGCCAAAACAAATGTAAAAAATATGCAAGAAGGTATTTGCCATGATGGTGCTTTTGAACATAGCGAAATAAGAAAAATGCCTCAAACAGCCCAGAAAATATATGAGATATGCCAAAACCTATTGATATGGTCACTAAACCATGGAAGCACTAGGAAATCATTTCTGTGTACTCCGCTGACACCTAGTGGCCATTACTAATCATGACAGAAGTGGGCTGAGGGTGATGATAATGGCTGGTGAGACTGACTGACTGGTGATGAAGGTGGTGAAAAGACACAGTGGATAAACCAACGTCTTTATGAGTAAAGCTTTTAGTAACTTTGAGAAATAAAAGTTCCAAAAGAGGCAGATTCACCAGTCAATTTGCAATGCACTATATAAAGCTCAAAATGTTAAAATAATCAAAGTCGCCTCAGCTCATTCTAATATTCCAATGGTACCCAGTGCCCACTAAATCTATAGTCCGTAACCTAAATAAATTCATATTTTAATTATACTTCAACATGAGTTGTTGGCAATAGCCTACACTAAAAAAAAAACTGTGAGTTTTACTGAGTCTACTTAAAAGCACTTCAGAACCCAAATCTGACTAGAGAGCATGACATCTAATTAGATTGTGCACTGGGATAGTTTATGTGGTCACTGTTAGTACTCTGATTTTTCCCCCCCCTCAGCAACCTTCGACTACACATGTAGAACAGTAATACATTGTGCTTTAGAATGTATCATACAGCCAACACACGGTCTTATCTAAACTGAAATATATCAAACAGAAAAAATATTGGGAAAATGTTCCTGGCATATTCTAACTAGCAATACTGTGAGTACAACACCTTTGTGGATTCATGAATATGACCGCAAAGTTAGCCACAGTGTTGTTTCTAATTAGTGGAGTGTGTTTTTGAAAGGTCTTTCTATCTGGTTGACAAGCTCACAAAACCCCTTAAGAAAAGGAAAGCGAACCCAAAAGGGTTGGGAGAGAAATAGACACTATAGTGTTGAATAATCTATCAAAATAACCCACGACGTTAAGGCTTCTTCTCTACCCTGACTACAACTCTCCGAAACGGTTAGGGATCACAACTACCCAGTACTCTGATTAGAAGAGGTGGCACTGCAAGTGTTATAATACTGACTTGCTAACTATTTGTGGCCAGAGAGAGAGAGAGAGAGAGAGATGTTCAGGACTACTGTATTGTGAATGGCGCGTTAATAATTCTGTTTCCTCAAGAGGTATTCCAAATTGAGGTTGATGAAGAAGCAAAGTGAAAACGGATAGTCTTATCGTGGATGCTGCTTGGTAAACAAAACTTACATTTTTCTCTTGTATTGTAAAAAATGGCAAAAATTCTTCCTCTCCTGTGCTCTTGAAGTGTCATTTGGGAAATGGAGAGTCGTCAACCCCACTCCCCCCGCCCCCACCCTTTGTTTCTCCTCCCTCCACCCATCTTCTGCCCCTCCCTGTCCCGGCTTGCCGCTCCTCAGAAGGTCATGAGCTGAAACTCCCGCTCAGCCTGCCAGTCGGGCACCCACACGGGATAGGTGGCATGCTTGGGCATCTCCATGATGCGGACAGGCAGAGGCTCATGTCTCTGGTGAACAGGGTTAGTCACTACCTAGCAGGGGGAGGGAGAAGACAAGGGGAGCTACTAACTGACAGACAATCTGCACTGCTCTGCTGCCCAGAGCCCTGTGATGGCTACCACAGTAGCTGGGGTAGGGGGAGATGTTAGAGGAAGTGAGGGGGCTGGGGTAGATGGGAGAGGTTAGATGAAGTGAGGGGGCTGGGGTAGGGGGAGATGGGAGAGGTTAGATGAAGTGAGGGGGATGGGGGTAGGGAGAGATGAGAGATGAGAGTTTAGAGGAAGTCAGGGGGCTGGGGTTAGAAGGGAGAGGTAGAGGAAGTGAGGGGGCTGGGGTTATTGGGTAGAAGGGAGAGGAAGAGAGGGGGCTGGGGTTAGGGGTAGAAGGGAGAGGTAGAGGTACGAAAAAGGGAACCTGGGAAAGGGATGGTGGTAGGTTGGAGCAGGTGAGGCTGGGTAGAGGTAAGAGAAAGGGAGGCTAAGGATGGAGGGGAAGAGATGGAGCTGGGGAAGCTGAGGAAAGTACAGCGGTTAGTGCAAGGCTCTCATAGGTAGGGAAGGTTAGAGCTGCGTCACGGGATTGAATAAGGGCAATTCAGGTAGAAGCTAGAGTAAGGATAGAGGTTTAACTAAGGCTATCAGAAGTATGGGTAATTGGAAGAGGGTTGAGCAGGGCAAGCTGTGGTAAGTACACTGGTTAGTGGCCAGAGGACAAAGGTAAGAGCTGGGATATCTGGGGTAAGGGCAAAGGTTAGAAAAGGGATATCTAGAGTAAGGTAGGGGCGGAGGGAGAAGCGAGGGAGAGCATGCATTATCTGACTCTGTAGTGACTGAAAGGGTTATAGTCTGTCCCTGACTTTTAGTTTAGTTTAGTGTGGTTGGGTAGGGTAGGGGGGGGGAGTTGCATTGCTGGCTTTGCTGGGGTGTAGCCTTGCCTCACCCTTTCTCTCCCCCAATAGGGAGTCACTGCAAAGAAAGGATCTAGTAAAAATAAGAGGGGTAGGGAGGGAGGCCAAAGATTGAGAAAGAGGGGCCAGGAGGAGGGGATAAGTGAAAGATGAGTAACTCATGAGAATCTACTTTCAATTGGAAAGGAAATGTTACCAACATAACAAAGGTTTTAAAAAGCTGAGATATTTTTCCACAGTGCTTATAGCTTTGATATTTGCTTTAAAATAAGAAAACCAAAAAATAAATGAAGCATTTTGTTCATAGTATGAGTTCAAAATATAACCCAGGTGGCAACCAGCAACCGTTATCCTTATAATTTGTTTCTCTTTGCCCATTTGTGTTGGTTGTATAAGGAGTAAACCAGGAAGGCTTTCTGTGCCTGTATCTGATACAGCCAGGAAGTGGGCGGCTTTGTCTTTGTCTCCCTCTGGTGGACAGTGTGTGTGCGGTACTGCGCCCTCTAGTAGTGCGAGTGGGTGTTGCTCTGCATCAGCTGCCGCATACTTACTGTAAAGATGTTGGAGCGGCGCTTGGACTGCTTGCGGATGGGTGTGGGCGTGTTGGAGGCGGCGATGGTCTCGATGCGCATCTCCCTCTGGCTGATGCTGGGAGTGGAAGGCACCGAGGAGGAGTAGTCACTGAACGCAACCCCGCCATTCGCCGCCTGGAAGAGGAGAGACGGAGACGGACAGAGAGAGAACAAACTAGTCAGTTAAAGAAGGTAGGATCTGGGAAAACGGAATCATAATATATAGTTTATGAAGGCTACTGTACGCTCTGTATTTTCAGAAGATTACAGCCTGTGTCTTGCAGCATGTGCCAATTACACAGAAGAAGCTCATTGTTTTTCCTGACCACGTAACCTGACAAGTAATATCCTAAAACTAGGGCCCTCAATTTTTCCTGGTCAGGTCACGTGGTCAGGAAAAACTCCTGGCCCTAGTTAGAAATATTCTGGTAGGGGGTGTGGCCTCACCTGGTTAATATGCACAGAGGGGAGAGATGCGTTGGGGACTGATGAGTGGCTAGGCGAGTTGGGAAGGGACTTGCACGGACCAATAGACAGCTGCTGCTTTTTCCTCAGAGCCACCACCTTCTGGGCAACTGGTGGGAGACAAAGAGAAACAGACAAAACAACAGAGGGTTAGGAATCAAACACAACAACAACAAAGTCCACTGATATTAACCACTTCATAGCAATTCTCTTTTTCAATCAGGTCATACGTTACAGACGGGGGAAATGAACCTTATACAGTTCTCCAGAGATAACAAAGCATCTCCGTTTCCAAGAGGAAATACTCCTGTTATATGATGTTCAGAGAAATGAGCCTGTCTTAAGCCCAGGGAGATATGCGGTGTGATGTTAACTAAAGGAGACTGTCAGGTGTAGTACAGAGGGACCTGATTGGCCAACGCAGACGGCGTAGGCAGCCGCCCGTCACTTCGCTGTAGACTCCAGCGGGAGCGGATTCTGGGATTCTGCATGACGTGAATGAGAGGCCGAGGGAGCGAGAAGAGTTTAAGTCTGTCTGACAGCCGGGGAACATTATGGTATTGATAGTTACGGGGAATGGAGAATGGAGGAGCCGCTCGATCTCAAGACACAAACACTTTTTGCTGTTGTAATTCTTTCAAAGCCAGCAATTAATACAGCGGGGAGACCCGCACGGCTCCGTGAACTGCTGCGTTACGCATTCATAAAGTTGGGGAAAGAGAATGTTTGGGGACTGTTTGAAAGCTGTCGTTAATAGGATGCACTGAACCCGGCAGGGTATCGTAGTGTGGCAGGACCAGATGTTGTTGCTGTTCAAATTAAGGTTGTCATAAAGTTCCGACACGTTTTCTCCTCGAGCGCACAGGTTTCTCTCTCGTAAAGCAGACATGAGTTCCTTCTTGGCTATCGGCACCGCGTTGAAAATAGTCCTCTCTCTCTCTCTGCCCGTTACACGTTTCTTACCAATGGCCTTTCCATTGACATCACATTGCCATTTCTAACATGAAAGGCTCCAGCATCTGTTAGGGTAGGTTGGTTTCTGGATCGCAGTAGAAACACTATGGGCGGACATCGGCCCATACAATGACACACTGTAGACCATTATATTGTGATCCTGATCGCAAGGATTCACAGGGGTCCACAATCTATTCAGAGAGGTTGGGTTAAATGGGAAGACCCATCTCAGTTGAATACATTCAGTCGGACAACTAACTAGGTCATCCCCCTTTCCCTTTCTAGTCCCAGACCGGCACTGACACTTCTCATTCAGCTTATCAAGGGGAGATTCATTAGTTACTAGGCTAGCTACATTATGTTCCCAATGCCCCAGCCCGTACCATCTTGGAAGACTCTCTCCACATTGAGGCCGTAGGTGGAGCAGGTCTCGTAGTAGGTGGAACGCTTCAGGTCGTTGGACAGCTTCCTGGCCCGTGAGTCATCGATCACTCTGGGGTTGGCAGCACTGATGGCATCTGGGGAAGGACAAAAAGGGCCAACAAGAATGTAATATTGTTCTGAGAACATGTCATTTGGGGGGGGTTATGTACGGTGCATTCAGAAAGTATTCAGACCCCTGGACTTTCCCAAATTTTGTCAGGTTACAGCCTTATTCTAAAATTGATTAAATCGTTCCCCCCCCCCCATCAATCTACACACAATACCCCATAATGACAAAGTAAAAGCATGTTTTTAGAAATTTTTGCAAATGTATTAAAAAATAAAAAAGTATTCAGACCCTTTACTCAGTACTTTGTTGAAGCACCCTTGGCAGTAATTACAGCCTCAAGTCTTCTTGGGTATGACACTACAAGCCTGGCACACCTGTACGTGGGGAGTTTCTCCATTCTTCACTGCAGATCCTCTCAAGCTCTGTCGGGTTGGATGGGAAGCGTCACAGCTATTTTCAGGTCTCTCCAGAGATGTTACATCAGGTTCAAGTCCGAGCCACTCAAGGACATTCAGAGACTTGTCCCGAAGCCACTCCTATGTTGTCTTGGCTGTGTGCTTAGGGTCCTTGTCCTGTTGGAAGGTGAACCTTCGCCCCAGTCTGAGGTCCTGAGTGCTCTGGGGCAGGTTTTCATCAAGGATCTCTGTACTTTGCTCCATTCATCTTTTCCTCAATTCTGACTAGTCCTCCAGTCCCTGCCGCTCATGGTCTGAAAGTCCTTTAGGTGCCTTTTGGCAAATTCCAAGTGGGCTGTCATGTGGCTTTTACTGAGAAGTGGTTTCTGTCTGGCCACTCTACCATAAAGACCTGATTGGTAGAGTGCTGCAGAGATGGTTGTCCTTCTGGAAGGTTCTTCCATCTCCACAGAGGAACTCTGGAGCTCTGTCAGAGTGACCATCGGGTTCTTGGTCACCTCCCTGACTCAGTTTGGCCGGGCGGCCAGCTCTAGGAGGAGTCTTGGTGGTTCCAAACTTCTTCCATTTAAGGATAATGGAGGCCACTGTGTTCTTGGGGCCCTTCAATGCTGCAGAAATGTTTTGGTACCCTTCCCCAGATCTGTTCCTCAACACAATTATGTAGATAGGTGTGTGCCATTCCAAATGATTTCCAATCTAAATGAATTTACCACAGGTGGACTCCAATCAAGTTGTAGAAACATCTCAAGGATGATCAATGGAAACAGGATGCATCTGAGATTAATTTTGAGCCTCATTGGAAATGGTCTGAATACCTACGTAAATAAGGTATTTCAGTTTTTTTTTCAAAACCGGTTTTCACTTTGTCATTGTTGGGTATTGTGTGTAGATTGATGAGGAAAATGTTCATTTAATCAATTTTAGAATAAGGCTGTAACGAAACAAAATGTGTATAACGTCAAGGGGTCTGAATACTTTCAGAACACACTATATGAGAAAATCCACACTAAAGTCTCAAGTCTATGCTAAAACTAAGGCCCAGAGTTCTTCCTGGTCAGGGCACAAAAGTCAAAACTCCCAGCCTACTTACATCTTCATGTCTATTTATGTCAGGTGTATGGTAACAACTGGCTACCTCCAACCCACAAACTACCACTATGGGGTGAAGCTAACATTCCAAACAATATCCATACCTTAAGGGACTTGCTAGTTAAATCAAAGTTCAATAGAAATACCTTGCGTCCCGACCAGCACCATGGGGACCTCTGCTGTGTTCCTGTAGCTGGACAGACGCAGGAAGTAGTTGTAGACTGTCTGGAAACTGATCTCATCCTCCAGACTGAAGACAAACACCACAGCGTCTACCCACGCTGCAAACTGCAGGGGACACACAGACAGAACACAGGCTTGATAGGATTCAAAAAAACACCAACATATTGAGTGTGTGTGTTTGGGTGGGTGGCACTGTCTGGATCTGGGAGGACCTGAGTGTGTGGCCAAGAGGTATCGGGTAACCGGATCGGCTTCACTTGTGTATAAGATGTTGTATTTATTTATTTTTGATGTAAACGAGAGAACCAGCTTGTGAGAATAGAAGAGATAATGACGCTTTTCACGCTGAAATAAATCTAGCCCTTATTGAGCTGTTCACATAAAAATTAATTTCAAATCAATTGATCATGGTGAACCAGGAACCACCTGAAACATAATTATCTTATGAATCCCTTGATTGTTTAATTTTTTTAAAATTACCACAGCAATTTAATGTCAACTTAATGAACAAGTGAAGCTTAATGAATAAAGTCCACCTTTGTAACAGCTTTGAAATATGCATTACTCTTTCCGACTCAATATTATTATTATTATTATTATTAGCATGCCAACAGTGGAGGGGGCTGAGCGGCTCATAATAGCGGCAGGAATGCAGCAAATGGAATGGCATCAAACACTTGAAAACCATGTGTTCGATTCATTTCATCCCATTCCACCGACTCCGCTCCAGTCATTACCACCAGCCTGTTCTCCCCAATTAAGGTGCCACCAACCTCCTGTGCATGCAAAACAATTCCCTTTTTATATTTGTATGGGAGTGGCTTCAGTTCCATATTTGTGCAGGAGAGGGCAGTGTAGCAACATCATTGTAATGACACGGCCTGTGTTATTGTATTGCCTGTGTCGCCAGTTACTAGTGGGAATATCAATTAAATCTCAAATATGGCTATTACAACCCAGTGTCCCATGTTATCGGGAAGATGGAACCTGTTTTCCCCTGCACCATTCCACAAACCTAATCTCCTAGTGCATCACCAGGGAGAGAAGAAAGGAAGAGGTTTCCCTTGGGCAGCAGAATAAGGTAATCATAATCACAACTGCTTCTGAGAAAGTGGTTAAGGAGGAGAGAGAGCCCAAGCACTAACAGTGTATCAACCTTCGCCTCCCCCTCCCTCCATTTAGTCATTCAGCAGCGTTCATATCTGTGGAATTAATCAGACCTGGGTTTAAATACTACTTGAAATAATGTCAAATACTGTATCTGTGCTTGATTGAGCTTACCTGTTGCAATGGAACCAATAGAATAGTCACAAAAGAACAAACCCTACCCACCTGGCACTTCAGGCAGGTAAACACCATAAAAACACTAACAACTCCATAAAGCAAACACAAAACGTATTTTGGAAGATTTCAAAAAGTATTTGAACCCAGGTCTAGAATGGATGGGGAGAACAAGCTTTCAGTTTAGAGTCACAGCTTCAGCTGAGACTCCAGTAAGTGGGAACGTAATGAAGGCCTCTAATTACACTGCGCTAATTACACCCAGCTAGGAACGGAGCTACAGTCATTTCCATTCCCATCTCTGGGACTGGGAGCAACATTAGCATAATGCTAGCATAACTCTGCCTGTGAGCCAACCTTGCTAATTTCTAGCATAACTCTGCCTGTGAGCCAACCTTGCTAATGCCTGTGAGCCAACCTTACTCATGCTAGCATAACTCTGCCTGTGAGCCAACCTTGCTAATGCCTGTGAGCCAACCTTGCTCATGCTAGCATAATGCTGCCTGTGAGCCAACCTTGCTAATGCTAGCATAACTCTGCCTGTGAGCCAACCTTGCTAAGCCAGGGAGAGGGCAGGTATCATTGACTGTTTCATCATCACAAATCCCCAATGGAGGGGTTGGAGTGCCAGGATGCTTTCACTCCAAGGCCTCTCCAGAGAGATTCCAAAAAATAGGAAAATGAGGCCTCCAGAGAGAGACAGACATGAAATGGCTCAGCCAAGAGCATCACCACACCATGTTTTCCCTAATTACTGAATGAGTACCTGGCATAGAGGCACAGTCGCTAGTCCTATCAGACATTGTAATTTGTATCATATAAAGAACAAAAGCTAGTCTGGCAACCATATTTATTTTAGAAATGTTTAGCTTCGTATTTCTTTGGTTTGGTAAGGCCAACCTAGCCTCGTGAGCCATCCGGGTCTTGCAAGGTTAAAGCCAATTTATGCTCTATCTGAAAATGTGGTCGGAGGCTCCATAATGAGGGTGTGACGCAATTCTGGAACCTCCAGAGACATGCAGAGGCCAAATTCAGCTCCTTACCGCATCGTGCACCTACCAAATTTTGTACAAATGCGGAGGGCTCCATATAGCTCCGCATTGACTTAATTGGTTGACGGTAGGCAGTGGCGGTTCTAGCTTTTATGGCTCCCTGGGCGAACCCCCCCTTCAGCGCCCCCCAGGCAACAAAAAAAAAGAAGCACCATTCTGCACTAACTGTATTTGTTATTCAGACATTTGGAACAACATAAATAAATAACCTTTAATAACCTTTAAAACTATATAAATATAAAACTATATACAAAAATAAGACTCATATCAAAAAGAAGTAACAAAGACAAATAAACAAATTTGTGTTGATTTGGCACTCGAGCATCAATACATTACCCATCCCCCAACACTGTCAACCAAGAGTCAAGACTAAACCAGTTCACCTTGGTGGTGTGCAGACTGGTTTTTATATTGCTCTTAACAATTTCACACAAACCAGAAAATTCAACAATATGTCTGTGAAACTATATATTCACAGTATTATGAATGAATTGTGGTGTATTTGGTAGCATTTCGTAGTGTGACTGATTTTAGTATTAGTACTGTACAAAGTTAGAAGTGCGCTATTTGATAGATTCCCCCCCCCCCCCGTTCCCCCTACCTTGGGCTTCCAATGGGGAGATCTGAGGTCAACCTACCCCCACCTCCCTCCCCATCTCGTACTTCTGAGTGTGAGACCTTCCCAGGCAGTAACCTGCCTAGCTCACAAACTAGAATCAGGGCACCTGCTCCAACCAGGTTAATTGACCCACAGTCCCACACCGTGACATGATATCCTTAAGGTGATGTGCAAATGAGCGATAGAAAATCGAATCAGCAAATGTCACCATTCCCTTCAAAAAACGTGTTCGGGCCCCCGGCCGGATGCCGCCTTAGGCGGCTGCCCATGTCGCTTATACCTAAATCCGCCACTGACGATAGTTGAGGGCCGGAGCTCCTGTATAAAACACAAACTCACTTCCTTGACAACTTCCTTCACAACAGCGCAAGAAGTATGAATGCCCTGACTTCTGCAGAGGCCGTACCGCCATAAATGCGGCATGGCAAATGCAGATGTCATACTGACCGTGCAGTGCATTTCACATAAATCATTCACTGTAGGGCAGCAGTCATCAGTCTGGTAAAACGAGGCTACCGCCAACATGTTCAACTCAAGGGTAAGTGTTCCGGTCTGGAAGCACGGTTTCGACTGCTCCTACAGTCTTGCTTCAGTAATACAGTTTAACTGATGCCTGGCCCAGAAGGACAAATTCCATAGACTGCCACAACAAAATAAATCCTAATAAGACACTTTAGTCATCACCTTTGTGCACAAAACATCCACTGAATTATTCAAATAATTGTAACTCACAGCCGAAGATATCAGCATTTTATTTTCATCCAATGTCTGCCATGTTTTTGGATGACGTGATGACGCCGTCGTTGCTCCCTGTGAGCAGGGACGCATTGTGTTGTTGGTCCGTGTAAACCGGACGCAACCTGGATATAGACAGTCCAAGAAGGATATAGACAGTCCATGAAGGATATAGACAGTCCATGAATCAGCGTATACGAACGCGAGTAGATTACCAACAGTCGGACATCTTGGACGCAGTCTCCAGGATATTATACCTCAGTGGTTCTGCTCACCAGTGCTGTGAACTGGCTCCTCCTCCTAGTAGGTGAGTTTCCACCTTTAAATGCCCAGGTGGCTCGCCTCTCATTAGGTTATTTGGTTTATCTCGTTTAAGAGGTGTTTCCAAAGTTGATTGTAAACGCTCATGTTTGAGCATATTTTGTTTTTGTTTTCAATAACGTGCAAAGTATTGACCATTGTTCTGAAAATGTGTGTTAGTCGTGTTTGAGAATGTAGCCTACCTTTTTAAAGGGTTGGTGCTATTCTGGTTCCATGGGATGTCCCAACTCTGAAGTTACCCGATTGAAGTTGAAATCATTTAAAATTAAGGAAAGAGTTATGGTTGAGGTAGGAGTTAAGGATGTCCCAAGGATCCCAGGTAGCACTAACTCTTTTAATGCCAGATTTACTGCTCAGATCCATAAGAGCTATTGTGCGTGTTCCTCTGCCCAGGCGTTGCTGACGCATGCCAGATGTTACAACGCCTGGATAGATATTTTAAGTATCAGCTAACCACATCATATGTTATTGCAATCTGGTTCCCGATGGCACAGTTAATGATGCAACCATTGTTCGATGCATGCAACGTTTGAGCAGGGGAACGCGACCGTTACAGAGCCCTGACAATTTATACTCAAAATGTGTGCATTTATGGGCATTTTGCTCTGTATTTATGGTGCATTTGCCTTTGTACTCCTGTTGAGTTACTGCAGTATTGGCCAATTAAATTCAGTGTTTTTCAACCAAGTATTTTTGCCAATTCCTTGTCATTATCTGTATATTTTGTGTATAAACACTCGTACTGGATCTCGTCTTCCCTCCGTCACCTGCACTGTAAATACCACCTATTTTCTTCCTCGAATGAATGAATCCGGCTCAACTCTTGATGCTCCACACCAACTAGGCTGCTGGGTCCTCTATCTTAACAAGAGTGTGTGTCTGTTCTGTCTTGTCTTTCCACTATGAAATGACTTTTAGCTAGGTTTAATTGTTGGTAAGTTCTCAGGGCACAACGACTTGGTAAAAAGCAGTATGAAGCACTGCTGAGAATGGGAGAGCTGTGCAGCATTGAAATGAACCCCCCCAACAGAGAAGTGTTTATTAGTTCCTGTCTGGTTGTTGTGGAGGAGATCTTGCAGACGTTAAGTGGCATTAATTGGCTGTGCTGAGGCATGCGGGATCAGAAAGCAAGTTGTGCGTACGTACCTGCAGCTCCGGGGGGCCTCCCTCGTCTCTGATCAGCAGCAGGTAGCTCTGTCCATCAACCACCATCTCCTTCTTGAACCGACCACCTGGGGAAGAGGAGAGAAATGTCAGGGTGACTTATTTGGTGGTGCGTTGCCTAGAATCATGCTTCGGCAGTATTAATACAACCAATGTAGACTGATCTACTTTACCCTGCCTATTAAAGGGGTTGTCAAAATGAAGGAAGAGCGCTAAACTCAGGCCCAAAGTGGTGTAAAGCACTTGCTACTCTACCCATTGTCACTGAAAACGTGTTTGGTTTCGCTACAGCTAAATCACCAAAATGCAATATTAATTCCAATATTCTCCACCAGCACACACCAGTAGACCTAAGCATGAGTCAGATTTCAAACTTCCCATTGATGACTTTCCATTCCAGTAAGGTTTTGATGATGGTCCCATCCCGGCATGTGATTGTGAATATGCTGCGGTTTGATTTTGCCCCGCTGTCTCAATAAAACAACATTTTATAATAATCCGAAACTGGGGGCAGAAAACTGGTCTCTAAAGTCAGTTACAATGAAGGGAAATTGCCATTTGGCATGTTTAAACGCACACAGCTGCTGAGGGAACCGTCTCCACTACACAGTCACAGAGCACTGCCACAAGCCATAGACCCAACCCCCCCCACCCCAAATTCACTACAACACCACCACCAGCTAGCCTAGCGATCCGTCTCCATCATTGATGCAGAACTCCATTAAATATAAGATAGTGTGCTAGTGTGTTAGCCAGCGCAGCAGGCAGTAAGGAAGTGATAAGGCACGTCCACTAGAATGAACGTGTAGCCTGGAGCCTGCGGTGGAGAGAGGAGGAAGGAGGGGATGGACGATAATAGGAGAAGAAAAGAGCGAAATCTAAAGTTGGGTGTAGTTCACGGCCACAAGATAGTGGAGGCTAGAGCTCTGCAGGAGAAGAGTAGCTACCATAGTCAGCCTGGACTTTTTACCCCTCATCTCTTTGAACGCTTGTTCGTATTCCTCGCCTCCGGCAAGGCTGGCTGCAGATGAAATACAGACCGATGGGAATACCTCGGCACTAAATTGGATTTTGCATAACATTGGAATAGTTTGAGATCCTGCAGAGATTTCTAATATTAAAGTGAGAAAGTTGGGGAGCGAGGCAAAATAAAAAACCTTGCTTTTTCAAAAGCAGAAAATCTGCTTCAAGCCATCTCAAACAATATTGAATAATGTACGACTGCATGAAAGGAGTAAGAGTGGGCATATTAACGTATATCAAAAAAAAAAAAAAAAAACTACAGACACAAAATAAATATCTACCGCTGCGGCAACACTCAATATTTAATAATCGGCTGTGTTATCTGAACTCTCTAACTGGTACTTTGATGTGCAGATCCCACCTCTGCAAAAAAAAAAAGCAAGGGAGGACACAGCGACGGGCTCCGCCTGCAGTCTTCAAGGGATAGGTAGGCAGTGTTCTAGCTAACGCCAACATGCAATACAGATCCACTTGAGCCACACTTGCTACCCATTAATTCCACTTTAGCCCAAATGGGGAAGGGGGATTCTCCCAGACATCAGTTGAGTTGTGTAAGAGCCAAAGAGAGAGACTCAAGGAAGCCAAGCCAGCTTTTCTCCACTGAAGTAACAGAGCTCTGAGATTGGAGCGCTGATCGGACTGATGAGTTGCCATATGCCAGGAAATTCCCATTTAGAGGAAATGTCAGAAAAGTGATACTCATTGTAATACCCAGTATAGTCATATCTTATGAGAAAATGACTGTATCTGGACCAAAGGGTCAGACTTCAGAGGACATTTGAAATGATTCTGGAGGATGTAAATGCGAATAGCCCTTGAAAATCGTACAATGAGAGTGTTATACCAAATAGCATCTTCTGTTGCCATGGTATAAAATGGATGTGCATTTAAGTAAAGACCTACATTTAGATTACATAACATCAACATCCTTGCTGTGTCTGTGACTGTTCACCGGCAAGCATAGACAAAAACATATCGGAGGAGAAACCATCTGTACTGTGAAACGTCTGTTGAATCTCAGTGCCAAACGAATTAAGCAAAACTACAGTAATTGTACAGCAATAACGAGAGACACTCAATCTGTATTAAGGAGGCAAGCAATTTAATGTATAATGATTTTGCCTGGACGTGGCTAATGAATAGAGTGTTTATAGCTTTTCTATCAAACTGTTGTCCAACACACACACACACACACACACAGTCGCACACAGTCGCACACAGGTTTTGAGATGGTAGCTGGAATTGTGGGCTTGGTGAGCAGGCAATAGGCATATCCAGCTCTAGAATGGAATGTGGATGCTCAGAGACCTTGACACAGAGCCACAATTCAAACAGAGCCAGTTTAGCTGTCGCCATGGCAACACCTCCCTCCCCGTCCCGATACTGCCTTTTTTTCTTCGAGATATCACAGCAACTAGCAACATAGTAGAATAAAACACCGTAAAGTAGAACTGCTGGGTTAATGAATGGTACGGACAGAACAGACAACATTAGTACTACTGCCAACTCTTCCTAGAAGCGAGGTAGCCTCTTTCAAAGCCAGTTTCTATCCGGGCTAAGCAAGGTGCTAGAAATGAGACTAAAAGGAGACCCTTTGTCACCTGTTATGGATGGGAGACGGAGCGGTATGTTGTATCACAGCAACAATGCAGTGATCTGTATAAAATGTTTCCAGAATTACCAAAACCAGCACTCAGGTTTTTGCATTCCAGCATCTTTGTCATTGACTTCTCTAGGCCTAATTAGGCATCGAGGATTGTTGCTTTCCCTTGGTGAAGCAGCATCGTAATGCCAGGAACTCATTATGCACTTCATGTCTCATCATCCTCAGTACACAGTAGCCAAATAAAAACAGACACTACAAACCATCCAAAATGGTCATTTAACCCAACTTCGCCAACATCTTCACGGGTTTCGGGCAGCCTTCGCTTCCGATTTCCCGCCTGAGAATCAAAATGGAGAACTCTTCGGTTTTTGATTCTGTGAAGTCATAAGTGGAAGGTTCGGGAACGGGCTCCAACTGTAGGAGTAAACACAACCTCCTCGCAGAGCTACGACCTCTCGTTTCAGAGCCTCGCAGCTCCCTAAACAGAAACCTGTTTATGCTCATGGCAGCAACTATGATCCCCTTCCTCTCTGAAATGAAGGGTTAATAGTAGGATTTAGTGCTTTTACGCCCAGGTCTTAGTTTTACCTTGATGTGTTTGGGAATTATCATTCTAACGCAGAAGTCCTCTCTCTTTCATAGACAATGCTTTGCTCTAGCTGTCATTCGTTTATGCTAACGGATAATTGGCTAACGGCCAATTACCTCAGAATCGTCTCTCTCTCTCTCCACACCCTTGGGTTTGAGAGAAAATCGGACACTGCGTCGACTGATACAAAATATCAACACCAACACACCTGGCATACCGTTAATGACAAGGGAAGATGGTCTCTTCATACACCATGTGGAAAACATTCAAACTAACTGCTAATTATGAATTGAGTTTCTATTTCTTACTGCAAGCATCAAGCCCAGTCCTTGTATTTTGTCAGTATTTATCCCCAGCTAGAATAACATCAGCCAAAATGCAGACTGGCTTGCCAATTGATCATTCCAGGTGGAATTTCAACAGGTTTTGGACTGACAATAATCTGGTAAAATCTTAAATAAACTTTAGGAATTATTATAAAGAACTCATGTATGATGCAGCAGGGCCAGTAGATGGACTAGATTAGCAAGATATCATCACAGCTATAAGAAGGAACAGACAGCTCTGCCTCAAGTGATGCGTTCATGTGTTGACTGACAAGACCGTCTAGTAAAATAGACAACCTTTTTAGTTTTTTTTTTTTTACGTGTGATGGTGCTCTCCTCCCTCGGGATTTCAGCAGCAGTCTCTTACCTTCAGGGGATTCCTCCTGCACGTACGTGCCTGTCAGGTACCGGTGGACAAGGGCCGATTTCCCGCTCGACAGATTACCCACAATACCCTGCAGAAACAACAAAAACACATGACACCACACTCACATGTAGTTCATTCCAGGACATGTATGTTGTATGGATGGTTACACCTGCAATCATAGCCAGAGCCTCTACAGCTTGACCTATATACAGTACAGATGATGATTGGTGAAACAGCAAGACTGCTTTTAAAAGTCTGTTAACAAGATTAGTACCAGTAAAATGTTCAGTTGGTGGCGGCAATATGTTGTAGAGATGGTTACACTACTAACCAATGCCAAAGGCCTCAGCCTATGGACTTTCACATGAACAGATGGTGCTTATAGGGTAAAGGTAAGACACCAAGGGAACAGTATGTTCAGCTAATGTTTTCCCTACTCCCCCTGGTGGGTGTCTAGGCCAAGGCCCCAGCCCTGACTGCTGTATGCCCCCAGGGGAAACCTGACGGAGGGTGGGCTGGTGCCGCTCCCAGGCTGGGGTGGCTGATGATACCAGGGTGTCTGGGGGAGAACAAAGGCTCCTTCAACATGCCCTCACCCCCCCCCCCCCCCTCTTTCTTCATCCCCCTCTTCTTTAGATCATTAGTGGGTGGTAAAGTCAGGATTGGTTTAATTACAGCGGACTGTGTGTGTGTGTGTTGGGGGGGGGGGGGATTAAGCTACCTATCCTCTCCCTCACAATACTTATGTTCTTTGTAAGGAGGAAGTTGGCTTCGGAGAGAACATGAAGTAGTAGTCTATCAAGAACGGAAGAATAGACCGAGTGGCACAGCGGTCTAAGGCACTGCATCGCAGTGTTAGAGGTGTCACTACAGACCCTGGTTCGATCCCGGGTCTAAGGCACTGCATCGCAGTGTTAGAGGTGTCACTACAGACCCTGGTTCGATCCCGGGCTGTATCACAACCGTCCGAGATCGGGAGCCCCATAGGGCGGCGCACAATTGGCCTAGCGTCGTCAGTGTTAGGGGAGGGTTTGGCCGGGGTAGGCCGTCATTGTAAAATAAGAATGTGTTCTTAACTGACTTACCTAGTTAAATAAATAAATATAACAAGCTAGGAGCTACTCATAACCAAAACTAACTACAAAAGGAGCAGGGTTTGTGTTAGAACTGTAAAGCTTTGTAACCTGCTGGGTTGTAAAGCCCATCATTAATAAGGCTGCTTTATGAGCATAGTTCAGGCAGATGAAAGCAGAGCAGGCACTGTGTGTAAATTCCACTAGAGACTTTTTTTAAGGATCAGTCTGTGGGTTCATCATCAAAGTCCAGGTTTGAATACAATGTTTTTAATGCAAAGTTTTGGGAAGCCCGTATTACACAGTATCAGCTCATGTCCCCCATGAGTGCAATAGCCTACATGTTGGAACGATAACATTTGTCCATGCTTTTGGGAAACATAACTCATATGAATGAACTACTTCTGTCCAATACTGCCAAACGGGAACTGTGGAAGTAAATGAAGTTCTACCTCTTCTCTGACAGCAGTCCTTGTCTTTTCCCTGCTGAGTTCAGCATCAGTTCACTTAACCTCTGAAGTGTGTGGCGCTAATGAACACCGTCTACTATATAAAAAGACAATGAGCTCTATCAAATTCTCCCTGTTTAGAAAGCATGTTCTTCATAAAAGTTCCCCCATCTGATTTGTGTCTGATCCCCATAGATCTTTCTGATGCGATGCACGACCCTAACCAATTCATAGAAGACCAAAATACTATGAATACTACTACAGTATTTAACACCAGAACGGTGGAATGAGGTTTTGTGGTAATATCCCTATTGATTATGTGCGTGATGCATTCCTTTCTTCAAGTGAGGACGTGAGCAGTGTGTGTGTGTGTGTGTGTGTGTGTGTGTGTGTGTGTGTGTGCGTTTGGCAGTGGTAAGAACGGTTGTGCCAGCGGCTGGATCAGACCCAGGAAGTGTCACTCGTCTAGCCCAAAACCGTCACTCATCTCTTAGTCTGCTGCAAGCCACTCTACGCTCCGCGTCACCATGCCAACGCAAAAAAAACAGCATCATTAAAAATCACCCACAATCTCGTTTGGTGCCAGGGAATATTCCAGCCAATTTCTGTACTCTACTCTACTCTCTCTCTCTCTCATGCAGAATGAAAGGAAATGTTTTTGACATGCATAGAGCATGCACTGGCATTGACGTTGAAATCAATCCAATGCTAATGTCAGCCGATTAACACGGGCTGAAGTTATGATGCATACCACTCACCACTTTGAGCTCTGGCACTGATCGACTCAATGTCCATTCTTGGCTGTTGACGAAAGAGTCTGGAAGAGAAAAAGACGGAGAACAAACAGCATTTAGTTAAGGTTACTGAAGGGTAAAGCAGGGTTTTGATTCCCGATCACTGTTTCGTGTCGTCACAGTTTATGTCAATGTGTTCTGTTGAACCAGAGAAAAACAGACTCTGCTCTCCCTCTTGACTCTTTGTCCTGACAATGCTTGTTGTTTGATGTTTGTTTACATTGCACCAAACATGTACTGTCTGTGGCTTGAAGGGGAAGTGGTGCAATCGGGGTTTAAAAAGAGACCTCTGGCGCACGAGCAAGCAAGAACGCACACGCACAGAGCTAATTCAATTCAATAGCGAGAGAAAGCCAGACTTGTTCCAACATGTTCCTCTATTAATGGTGACACATATGGAAGGACATTTGACTGGGGAAAAAAAATCACCATTTAAAGACTAAGTCTAGAAAACCTTTCAAGAGAACTTCTCTCTCAGGACATTATAGTAAAAAAGTGTCCGGATCTGTCACAACTGTTTGACAAAATACCCCCTTCCTGTTTCGGGTGGCAGACCCTCTATTCCAAGCTAGCGACCCCCATGGAGATACCATCAACAACAGAGAAAGGTGGTGCCGGTGCAGACACACTGTCTCCAGGCAACAAGGTGCAAAACCAGGTGGGACCCAGTGTCTACACCAGGACAATGAAGACCTACAACACCAAAGAAGGCAGCGTCATTTAAGTGCCCGTTTGGTGCAGCAACCATGTTCTCTCGTCTTGCTCAAAGCAAACAAAGAACATTGATCATCCAGAAAAATGTATTGAGGATAAACCAATGTTTCGATGACTGGAAAATATACAGTTGAGATTGAAATGATTTAAACAGCCTACAAACAGGGTTTTCAAACTATTTCGTAATATCTGGAGAATTTACAAAAATGTGTAAACTTAAAAATAAAAAACATATTCGCAAATGTTGTGGCTTAGACACTAATTTACATCATTGTAAGGTTTTTGTGTTGTGCCCAGCATCGGTTGAGACACATCATTTGTATTTATTATGGATCCCCATTAGCTGCTGCCTTCTTCCTGGGGTCCAGCAACATTAAGGCAGTTATACAATTTTAAAAACATTACAATATATATATATATTTTTGTTTTATTTTAACCTTTATATATTTAACTAATTCTTCTTTACAATGACGGCCTACCCCAGCTGACGCTGGGCCAATGGTGCACCGCCCTATTGGACTCCCAATCACGGCCGGTTGTACAGCCTGAAATTGAACCAGGGTCTGTAGTGACGCCTCTAGCACTGAGATGCAGTGCCTTAGACTGCTGCGCCACTCGGGAGCCATTCACAACAGATTTCACAACACATTAAGTGTGTGCCCTCAGGCCCATACTCTACTACCACATATCTACCACACAAAATCCATGTACACAGTATGTGTGTGTATTGTGCATATGTTATTGTGTGTTTGTATGCATGTGTCTGTGCCTATGTTTGTGTTGGTTCACAGTCCCCACTATTTGTTCCATAAAGTGTGTTTTTATCTGTCTTCTAAATAAAATGTTACTGCTTGCACGAGTTACTTGATGTGGAATAGAGTTCCATGTAGTCGTGGCTCTCTGTAGTACTGTGCGCCTCCCATAGTCTGTTCTGGACTTGGGGACTGTGAAGAGACCTCTTGTGGCATGTCTGTGGGGAATGCATGGGGCCAGCCGTGCTGCCCTGTTCCCTCGTTGTGGTACCTGACCACACGACTGAACAGTAGTCCAGGTGCGACAAAACTAGGGCCTGTAGGACCTGCCTTGTTGATAGTGCTGTTAAGAAGGTAGAGCAGCGCTATATTATGGACAGACTTCTCCCCATCTTAGCTACTGTTGTATCAATATGTTTTGACCATGACAGTTTACAATCCAGGGTTACTCCAAGCAGTTTAGTCACCTCAGCAATTTAGTCACCTTAACTTACTCTTTACAAGATTTAGTTGAAGTTTAGGGTTTAGTGAATGATTTGTACCAAATACAGTGCTTTAAGTTTTTTGAAATATTTAGGACTAACTTATTCCTTTCCACCCATTCAGCTCTTTGTTAAGTGTTGCAATCATTTCAGTCGCTGTAGTAGCTGACGTGTATAGTGTTGAGTCGTCCTTATACATAACTTTACTCAAAGCCAGTGGCATGTCGTTAGTAAAGATTGAAAAAAGTAAGGGGCCTAAACAGCTGGACTGGAGCATTCCTGATTCTACCTGGATTATGTTGGATAGGCTTCCATTAAAAAACACCCTCTGTGTTCTGTTACCTGTCTAACTCTTTATCTACAATATAGCAGGGGGTGTAAAGCCATAACACATATGCTTAACCTGCAGCAGATTGTGATCGATAATGTCAGAATCCGCACTGAAGTCTAACAAAACAATTTATTTATCATCGATCTCAGCCAATCATCAGTCATTTGTGTAAGTGCTGTGCTTGTTGAACGTCCATCCCTATAAGCGTGCTGAAAGTCTGTTGTCAATTTGTTTACTGTAAAATAACATCGTATCTGGCCAAAACCCTTTTTTTTCTCCATAAGTTTACTAAGGGTTTGTAACAGGATGATTGGTCGGCTATTTGAGCCAGTAAACAAACGGGGGCTTTAATATTCTTAGGTAGCGGAATTACTTTTGCTTCTCTCCAGGCTTGAGAGCACACACTTTCTAGTAGGCTTGAATTGAAGATATGGCAAATAGGAGAGCTCTTGAATACAGGGGGGTTGTCATGTTTTTGCTGACAAATGTACTAAAATGGGAATAAAATAGACATTTCAACTTTCAATTGGTACCACAAAGACGGTTGGAGGTCCACACATCAGAGAATGTAGACTTGAATGGGAATATCTTTTGATTTAAATTATACTGTCCATCCCCATAGGAAACCTATTGAGATCATAGAAATATAGATAATAGAATAGACATGACCATTTAAGTTGACATTCAACGGTGGGTGGACCAGCAGTCATCTTTGGGGTAGTGATTAGAAGTTACATTTCAATTAAATTTCAAGGTGTACTAGATACATTTCAGTGGTCTGAAGCGATATATACTTCATATAATGGACTTTTCTATGATTGAAATGACACCCACCCTGTATTCAAGAGCATATTGTGTCTCAGCCGATGGAGGACACAACACAAAAACCTCAGATGATGTGAAATAGGGTCTAAGCTACAACATAATTATTATGTGAATTTTCTGTCAAAGTGATTCAATTCAAATGGATCGACCCTTAAATATTTTCCTATTTACCCTTGAAAATAAGTACCCATTTATAGGCATCTAAGAAGTGCACTTGGCCATCAACAAAATGTTTCATTATTTGAAAGCGGTTGTCCAATCCATAAGTAGTAGTGTAAGTCGAGAATAAGGGCCTCTTACATGATAATTAAAACATTTGCAGGATGTAGGATCAATTGTTGAAGAACATTGATTTTGTGTTCCTCCAAGGCTAATCGAAGCCATTCCAAAACGCCATTAGACTTCACTTGAGCCCCTTTTTCCAATTAAGAAAGTAAATTGTTTTGTTCACTAGATTCTTCCTTGACAAATGTAGTTGTAGAAGCAATAAGGTTGACTTAATACACGGACAATACTCCTGTATACAATAACAGGCCTCGTCGTTATGGTTATTTCACTTCATTTCAAGGTTGAGGAGTGCATCGCCCGAGGTGGATTCAACCTGTGTTGCACAGAACGGTTCTGAATAGCAGCCCTTGTGTTGCTAAGCCCTCTCACTACCAGTTTGACTATCTTCTTGAACATGTTAGAACATGCTCTTCAAGGCCGATTTATACCCTACAGAGACGGACCATACGGTGCGTAGCGCAGCGTCGTCGCAATGCACTCCGACATCCGACTACTCCCGTGCCAAATGAAAATGGTCACTTGCCGTATCATTCCTTGCGTAGCCGTGGAGGCCGTGTTGTGTAGTAGGCAATGAAGCTCGCTTGGGTTCCTTGAATCTATAGGCTGATTTCTATTTGTAAGCTTTTAAATGATATCAAAAAGTCTACCATTTTATATTTTCCAGTGAGGAAGACATGAATCTCATGGTATGGTGGGGTATGCAAAATGGGTCAACTTTGAGCACCTTTGCATTCTGGTCCAAAAAGTCACTTTCTGTCCACTTCTTCCATGGGTAAACATGTAAGGAAAGTTTTGTTGAAATCAAAAGGTTTTCTGTCAAAAAGTGATGCAATTCAAATGGATGTACCCTTGAGACTAATTTCCTGTATTCAAGCACCCATTTATAGGCATCTAAGAAGTGCACTTGGCCATAAACAAAATGTTTCATTATTTGAAAGCGGTTGTCCAATCCATAAGTAGTCGTGTAAGTCGAGAATAAGGGCCTCTTACATGATAATTAAAACATTTGCAGGATGTAGGATCAATTGTTGAAGAACATTGATTTTGTGTTCCTCCAAGGCTAATCGAAGCCATTCCAAAACACCATTAGACTTCACTTGAGACACTTTTTTCCAATTAAGAAAGTAAATCGTTTTTTTGTTCACTAGATTCTTCCTTGATAAATGTAGTTGTAGAAGCAATAAGGTTGACTTAATACACGGACATTACTCCTGTATGCAATAACAGGCCTCGTGGTTGAGGAGTGCATCGCCCGAGGTGGATTCAACCTGTGTTGCACAGAGCGGTTCTGAATAGCAGCCCTTGTGTTGCTAAGCCCTCTCACTACCAGTTTGACTATCTTCTTGAACATGTTAGAACATGCTCTTCAAGGCCGATTTATACCCTACAGAGACGGACCATACGGTGCGTAGCAATGTCGTTTTTCCTCACAAAAGGCGCAGCTCCTTGCAGTGCACTCCGACATCCGAGTACTCCCGTGCCAAATGAAAATGGTAACTTGCCATATCATTCCTTGCGTAGCGGTGGAGGCAGTGATGTCTAGGCACTGAAGCTCGCTTGGTTCCTTGAATCTATAGGCTGAATCAAAGTAGCCTATTTTGCCTATACGCCTTCTAATCTCATCGACTGTTCAGCCAAATCAAACATCGTAGCCTTATTACAACCTGTGATCCCAGGCTATTGGTAAAAACAAAAACATATATTTTTCTCCGCGACCAAAACATGATGACATTCTATTTGTAGCTGATGCGGGAGTGAATACATGCAAGTAGCATATCGAACTGGAATAACAGTGTAGGCTACAACGGCAAGTATAAGAATATTTGCCGCGGCATATTAGTGAATTGCTTTGGCAAAGTGGGTGGGGTTATATCCTTCCTGTTTGGCCCTGTCCGGGGGTGTCCTCGGATGGGGCCACAGTGTCTCCTGACCCATCCTGTCTCAGCCTCCAGTATTTATGCTGCAGTAGTTTATGTGTCGGGGGGCTAGGGTCAGTTTGTTATATCTGGAGTACTTCTCCTGTCCTATTCGGTGTCCTGTGTGAATCTAAGTGTGCGTTCTCTAATTCTCTCCTTCTCTCTTTCTTTCTCTCTCTCGGAGGACCTGAGCCCTAGGACCATGCCCCAGGAATACCTGACATGATGACTCCTTGCTGTCCCCAGTCCACCTGACTGTGCTGCTGCTCCAGTTTCAACTGTTCTGCCTTATTATTATTCGACCATGCTGGTCATTTATGAACATTTGAACATCTTGGCCCTGTTCTGTTATAATCTCCACCCGGCACAGCCAGAAGAGGACTGGCCACCCCACATAGCCTGGTTCCTCTCTAGGTTTCTTCCTAGGTTTTGGCCTTTCTAGGGAGTTTTTCCTGGCCACCGTGCTTCTACACCTGCATTGCTTGCTGTTTGGGGTTTTAGGCTGAGTTTCTGTACAGCACTTTGAGATATCAGCTGATGTACGAAGGGCTATATAAATAAATTTGATTTGATTTGAATTATAAATGTGATTCTTTCACATGGCGATGTGGGAAGCTAGTCTACAAAATCACTTCAAACTTCAATATTACTGTTTTGGTTTAGCTTGGCATTAAATAAGACGCCTATTTTGCATTGATAACCAAATATAATCTTAGCGACTTTTAAAACAATAAACCAATCAACACTGTAGCCTTATTAGAACCTCCGCCCCCACAAAAAGTATTTTACTGAGTGACTACCTTAAACAGCCCTAAACCATGTGCTTTTTCTTCCTGAGCATAAATTATGGCATTCTATTTTTAGCTGATACGGGTGTGAATACATTCCAGCAGCATATTAAACTGGGATGATGCTGTAGGTTACGCTGGCAAGTAAATAATATTTGCATATTATTTTGTGATAAATCGGATTATTCCACATGGGGGTGATGTGGGAAGCTAAAAAGATTGTTTGCCTGCTGTTTTTAGCCATTTCATTGAAGTGAACTAACAGTGGTGATGTTTTAAACATGATTCTTCTTTGATTCTTCTTTGTATTCCCACAAATGGGAACACACCAACAAGAAAATCTCTCTCTGCTATTGCCCCCTTGTGTATGTTGCAAGGACCAGAGAGGGTATCATGTTACAGAAGGTGCGTGTCGTTCCAAAAGAAAAATCGGACCACCCCAAGAGCACGAACACGCGTAGATCTAAGCACTAAAATGTGTGGAAAACCTTAGGCTCAGTAGTTCTGACACTCCGCTTGAGTGAGTGAGGGAGTGTTTTTCACAAGTGGTAGAGAGCAGTTTAAATGAGGTTTCCACTCATTTTGTCAAGATTACTTTTTTTTCTTTTTTTTTAAGATATAGACAAGAGGACGAATAAAAACACTGATTGGAGCTCTTTTATGCAACTCTTCAGAAACCCATTACAAGAGCACTCTGACTTGAAAAGCTTTGTTCTAAACTGCAACGGTAGATTCCACTGTTCTTGAATCTCTGAAAGAGGGGCAAACACACAAGAGAAGACCCCAGAAATAGACAGGCTATCCAGTAGAATTAGGGGTCATCATACAAAAGGGTCTCTATAGTGTTGTTGACCACTTAGAGAGTTAGGACACTGGGGCGCCACACCAGAATGGAACATTGTGTTATTACTGACCATAACACCACCACTCATTTTGAAAATAACTTTAAAAAAAGGCATGGAACACAGAGGGCAGAAGAACAGAGGAGATATAGAAGACCAAGTAGCATTCATTCACTCAAAGCTTTACCTAGCTATCTTTTATTAAAAAAAAACACGTGACACATTGTTTGTGCTACACAAGTTACATATTAGGCCTACATGCTGTGGCTATCCAGATTGATGTAGCATACAGAGTGGCAAAAACACTTGTCCTTAGCCCTTCCTCACACAGCTAATAGAATGCATGTGTTTCCTCCATTACAAATGAGCACCCCATCGCTACCCAGAATGTGGAAACGGAACAGAACGAGCCCCAACGTCAGTGATGCACCCTCCAGAGGACACCAGAGCCCTTGTTTGTGTGAGACGGAAAACTGCTGCTGCTTATTTGTCCCGTCTTTCTTTTTACCTCACCGCTCACGTCCACTCTAATAAAAATGACTATTCAATCCGAGGGCAGTGAGGCATGATTAGTACCCCCCCCTAATTGAGTTCTGAAAATGTGAGGAAAATACCACTCTGTTTGAGGGTGTGCGTGCGCGGGTGTGTAAGTGTGTGTGTGTGTTGTCAGTGGGGAATGAGAGGGGAGGACAACCATGAGGTCTAAACCTCCACGTTGCTCCGAGGCCAAGATATTTTTTCCCCACAAGCTGGAAATTACAGAGTGTGAATTTAGCTTGGAATGCGTATTTTTACATCTTTCATTGGTAACCACATAGTGGGTTGTTACCCACTGGCATTGCCTCTGACTAGGCCTAGGGTATAATTACACTGAGCAGCAGCTCCATTGTCATAATTGTTCCTGAATCATATCCCTATCTTGTAACTGTTATGACTCTGCAGCCCAATTCACAAAGCTGTCGGCTCAATTCTGCTACAGCTCTTATCTGTAGAGCTCTGAACAGCAGAATGTAATTTCACTCTAAGGGGATAGGTAAGTGACAAACAGAATCACTAGTGATGCAGACAGAGAGGCGGATGAGGTGGATGCTTGCCGACCAATCTATCCCATTGTGGAGGGCTATAGCAAAGCTGACTTAAGGGTCTGGTCTAAGCTGTCGGTTGCTGAAGGCTTGGTATCAACCATTTCCTCTGAGCTAAACTGGACACCGGTGTTGATATGAATTCTCATTTTAACCCGAGGTAGACACATTTGGATTTTTGAGAGATATTTTGTTCCTTGGGTTCAGTCTTAGCTGACTCGATTTAGTAGAATATGTAGCAATGAAAGTTAAATTGACGTATAAGCTAACATTTTCTGTAACGCCAACCCCACGTTGACAACATACCATAAACATGGTTCTGCACAAAGGAGGGTTGTCCAACTCTCAATCAAATCAAAGTTTATTTGTCACGTGCACCGAATACAACAGGTGTTGTAGACCTTACAATGAAATGCTTACTTACAGGCCCTAACCAACAGAGCAAATTTAAGTAAAAAAAATAGGTATTAGGTGAACAATAGATAAGAAATAAAAAAACAATAGTAAAAAGACTGAAAAATAACAGTAGCGAGGCTACATACAGTAGCGAAGCTATATACAGACACCGGTTAGTCGGACTAATTGAGGTAGTATGTACATGTAGGCATGGTTAAAGTGACTATGCATATATACTGCTCAAAAAAATAAAGGGAACACTTAAACAACACAATGTAACTCCAAGTCAATCACACTTCTGTGAAATCAAACCACTTAGGAAGCAACACTGATTGACAATACATTTCACATGCTGTTGTGCAAATGGAATAGACAACAGGTGGAAATTATAGGCAATTAGCAAGACACCCCCAATAAAGGAGTGGTTCTGCAGGTGGTGACCACAGACCACTTCTCAGTTCCTATGCTTCCTGGCTGATGTTTTGGTCACTTTTGAATGCTGGCGGTGCTTTCACTCTAGTGGTAGCATGAGACGGAGTCTACAACCCACACAGGTGCCTCAGGTAGTGCAGCTCATCCAGGATGGAACATCAATGCGAGCTGTGGCAAGAAGGTTTGCTGTGTCAGTCAGCGTAGTGTCCAGAGCATGGAGGCGCTACCAGGAGACAGGCCAGTACATCAGGAGACGTGGAGGAGGCCGTAGGAGGGCAACAACCCAGCAGCAGGACCGCTACCTCCGCCTTTGTGCAAGGAGGAACAGGAGGAGCACTGCCAGCGCCCTGCAAAATGACCTCCAGCAGGCCACAAAATGTGCATGTGTCTGCTCAAACGGTCAGACACAGACTCCATGAGGGTGGTATGAGGGTCCGACGTCCACAGGTGGGGGTTGTGCTTACAGCCCAACACCGTGCAGGATGTTTGGCATTTGCCAGAGAACACCAAGATTGGCAAACTCGCCACTGGCACCCTGTGTTCTTCACAGATGAAAGCAGGTTCACACTGAGCACATGTGACAGACGTGACAGAGTCTGGAGACGCCGTGGAGATCGTTCTGCTGCCTGCAACATCCTCCTGCATGACCAGTTTGGAGGTGGGTCAGTCATGGTGTGGGGTGGCATTTCTTTGGTGGGCCGCACGCCTCCATGTGCTCGCCAGAGGTGGCCTGACTGCCATTAGGTACCGAGATGAGATCCTCAGACCCCTTGTGAGACCATATGCTGGTGCGGTTGGCCATGGGTTCCTCCTAATGCAAGACAATGCTAGACCTCATGTGGCTGGAGTGTGTCAGCAGTTCCTGCAAGAGGAAGGCATTGATGCTATGGACTGGCCCGCCCATTCCCCAGACCTGAATCCAATTGAGCACATCTGGGACATCATGTCTCGCTCCATCCACCAACGCCACGTTGCACCACAGACTGTCCAGGAGTTGGCAGATGCTTTAGTCCAGGTCTGGGAGGAGATCCCTCAGGAGACCATCCGCCACCTCATCAGGAGCATGCCCAGGCGTTGTAGGGAGGTCATACAGGCACGTGGAGGCCACACACACTACTGAGCCTCATTTGGACTTGTTTTAAGGACATTACATCAAAGTTGGATCAGCCTGTAGTGTGGTTTTCCACTTTAATTTTGAGTGTGACTCCAAATCCAGACCTCCATGGGTTGATAAATTTGATTTCCATTGATAATTTTTGTGTGATTTTGTTGTCAGCACATTCAACTATGTAAAGAAAAAAGTATTTAATAAGAATATTTCACTCATTCAGATCTAGGATGTGTTATTTTAGTGTTCCCTTTATTTTTTTGAGCAGTGTATGATAAACAGAGAGTAGCGTAAAAGAGGGGGTGTTGGGTGGCGGGACACAATGCAGATAGTCCGGGTAGCCAATGTGCGGGGGCACCAGTTCGTCGGGCCAATTGAGGTAGTATGTACACGAATTAATAGTTACGTGACTATGCATAAATGATAAACAGAGATTAGCAGCAGTGTAAAAAGGGGGGCTGGGGGGGACACAATACAAATAGTCCGGGTAACCATTGGTTACCTGTTCAATGCAAATAGCCCCAGGAACTCAACTTTGACCTGTGTACCGATACAGAAAGGCGTTCTTTAACCCCAGCCTTTATCTCGACTGTGCAGTTCTGTCATCACCATAACATCAAAGTGGCAATCAGCACAAAGCATATTCACCGCCCCTGTTTTGGTAAACAGCTGAGGGATGGGGCTGGAGAAATGTAACCACTTAAATTCATAGACAGAGCTATGGATGCAAGGACTGACTATCCATGATAAAAAACAAAGTGTAGTTTTAGCCATGTTTTGAGGCTACATAGTGTTTGTTTACATTTACCTTGTTTACAAACATTGGAGTAAGTTTATATTTTTGGGTTCTGATGGGGTACAGTGGAACTATGCTCCTGAGCCATTCCGAAGTTATATTCTTCAGGAATCAATGGGTACATATCATTCATTTAGAAGTGCAAAAAAAAATGATGTATCAACTTCAGATTGGCCCTTTAAACACCCCTAACACATCATTTGGGAGTGGTCTCTCAGACTCCAGCATGTCAATGGGTTTTGATAACTTGATTCTGAGAAGCTATTTCCCCTGAGAGGTGAGTAGCAGCAGCATAGTTTGAGTCTCAAGCAGTCCTGCGGAGCAGACAAATGTAGCTGGGGATCTGTGTGGCAGCAGACGCTCAAATAAGGAGTCACATTCAAGTATTAGCAGAGCCTCCATATCCCATCTCCTTCTCGACTGTCTCTGACTAACTCACTCAACCCGCCCTCCACTCCTCTCCCAGCAGGTGGGTTTGCATTATCACACTGTCAGTGCTGTTTTGCTTGGGAGTTGACACATTCGGTTTGTCATAATGGTAAACCTAATCAGTAGTGAGGAACTTGGCTCAAAAAAGGTCTGCTGAGGGAATTAAATAAATCAGATACATCTTTCACACAACTCTGACAGAGAGTCTTCAGAGGCCCGACTCAAACTCAAGAATAGTAGAAAGACAAGATTTAGGGAAACAGAAATGCTTTTGGCCATCCTTCACAATGGCTGAACATTTTGTATGAACAGAGACATCAATCCAGATTTAAGTTGACATTTTTCGTATTTGCAGGTCCCCAGGACACCAGGAGACACACCTAAAACCGTCCACAATGAGTGCCCAGAGTTGGGATTGAACCAATGATAAAGTGCATTCGGAAAGTATTCAGACACCTTGGCTTTTTCCAAATGTTCTTACGTTACAGCCTTATTCTAAAATGGATTAAATGATTTTCTTCCCTCAATCTACAAACAATACCCCATAATGACAAAGCAAAAACAGGCTTATAGACTGTTTTGCACATTAATAAAACATATAAAACATAAGTATTACATAAGTATTACATAAGTATTACGTAAGTATTACATAAGTATTCAGACCCTTTGCTATGAAACTCAAAATTGATGCATCCTGATTCCATTGATCATCCTTGAGATGTTTCTACAACTTGATTGGAGTCCAGCTGTGGTAAATTCAATTGATTGGACATGATTTGGAAAGGCACACACCTGTCTATATAAGGTCCCACAGTTGGCAGAGCATGTCAGAGCAAAAACCAAGCCATGCGGTCGAAGGAATTCTCCATTGAGCGCCGAGACAGTATTGAACTGGGGAAGGGCACTAAAAAAGCTCTGCAGCATTGAAGGTCACCAAGAACACACTCGTGGTCTGCGGTTGTAAGGCAGGTTGGACGTACTGCCAAATTCTCTAAAACAACATTGGAGGCGGCTTATGGTAGAGCAATTAACATTAAATTATCTGGCAACAGCTTTGGTGGACATTTCTGCAGTCAGCATGCCAATTGCACGCTCCCTCAAAATTTGCTACATCTGTGGCATTGTGTTGTGACAAAACTGCTCATTTTAAAGTGGCCTTCTATTGTCCCCAGTACAAGGTGCACCTGTGTAATGATCATGCTGTTTAATCAGCTTCTTGATATGCCACACCTGCCAGGTGGATGGATTATCTTGACAAATGAGAAATGCTCACTAACAGGCATGTAAACAAATTTGTGCACAACATGAGAGAAATAAGCTTTTTGTACACAAAGAACATTTCTGAGATGTTTTATTTCAGCTCATGAAACATGGGACCAACACTTTTTGTTCAGTGTATTTACGTTTTTTTTTTATATAGTGTGAACAGTCACATTAGAACTGTCAAAAAATTATACTTTAAGGAAAATGTTTTAATATATTTTTACATTTGTATGTTAACTCACATAATATAATTTAAAAGTATGCATGAAGGTGTCTGTAATAGAACAAATATAGCAAAAACAAATCTAGACATTAATAAATGCATTTCTATAGCTTCCAAAATAGTTTTTACAAAGGTGGGGGAGTGCCAAGATGGAGGTGCAGTAGCTTCAAAACAGCGCTCCTGTCTGTCATCTAGTGTATACATGAATCATTGGATTGAACTCGCAGTACATGGAGCAGGAGCTGGCTGATTAGACCGCTGCGCCATCTGTCCACAATGAGTTAGAAAGGCCAATCTTAATTAATGGCTAAACTCAACCGTGGAGTTGTTTTTCTGTTTTGACCCTATCCCAAACCTGTGTGGGGTGAGGGTGGGAGTGAGGAGGTGAGTGGGGACAGGGGCCTCAACACCTCAGCCGTGGTGTGGGGTGAGGGTGGGAGTGAGGAGGTGAGTGGGGACAGGGGCCTCAACACCTCAGCCGTGGTGTGGGGTTACACCAACAAAGAGAAAAAAAGCATCCTGGAAAACAGCTCATCAATAGCCAGAGAAATTATATTGTAATGCCGACTAATGTGGCTATTGCAGTTTGTTTGTGTGTGTGTGTGTGTGTGTGTGTGTGTGTGTGTGTGTGTGTGTGTGTGTGTGTGTGTGTGTGTGTGTGTGTGTGTGTGTGTGTGTGTGTGTGTGTGTGTGTGTGTGTGTGTGTGTGTGTGTGTGTGTGTGTGTGTGTGTGCGCTAACTAAGGGCTGGACTTCAGAGCTTTTAGGATACATTTTGCAACCATGCAGGTAGGGTTGTCAAACACTTAGGCAGGTAGAGACAGGCAGTTAGGCCCGCCCTTGGCATTGAACACCTAGCTTGTAGTCAGTGTGAACGACACACCTACATTCCTACTGCCTGACCGACTGCCCTCTCCAAGTTCGACTACACTACATAGACAGTCACAGATATCACTAAATGTGCACTTAACACTACTACAATACTACAAAGACTTTGGTGACCTTGGTATAAAAAAACAAATCTTAAAGGGAAAACAAAAGAAAATTGCAAATCATGACGTGTACCTGTGCACCCTTATTAAGAGCCAAGGATCAGAAGGGAACAAACTTTTGCTAAAGCCAATCAATCCAAAGTACTTCTAACGTTGTCAGGCGTGTTTTTTTCCCCTCACAGAGAAAGTATGCATAACAAACTAAGACATGGTTCCCTAAAAGTTTCCGTTTTCAATCTGAACGTCACTAAATTTGAATAAACCTTTCAAACCTTCATCTTTCATTCTTCTCTTGAAGATTACGGAGGCCTGAATGGTGGATTTTGCTTAATTATGTAAATATGACGTAACACTAGAGCGTGTGTTGTGTGATGAACTTGGAGCAAACCTATCAGATACAGGTTTTCAAGTTCAACATTGTGCAACGTGTCATCTGCTAACGCCTTTATGAAAAGAGCCATGCTTAATTCAGATTGTAACTAAACTGCAAGGGATATACAGCAAACATAAGTATTTTCAACACATGGACAAATCGCTATAGCTCGTTGTTGCGTTTCTCATTCAACTTCGATGAGTAACTTCTCAAATGCACACTGGATCCCACACTGTCAACGCTAAAAGAGCAGCACTAGGAGACTGAAAAGATTTGGCATGGGTCCCCAGATCCTCAAAAAGTTATACAGCTGCACCATCGAGAGCATATTGACCGGTTGCATCACCGCCTGGGTATGGCAACTGCTCGGCATCTGACCGTACAGAGGGTAGTGTGTACAGCCCAGTACATCACTGGGGCCAAGCTCCTGACATCCAGGACCTATATACCAGGCGGTGTCAGAGGAAGGCCCAAAAAAATGTCAAAGACTTCAGTCACCCAAGTCATAGACTGTAATCTCTCCTACCGCAAGGCAAGCGGTACCGGAGTGCCAAGTCTAGGTCCAAAAGGCTCCTTAACAGCTTCTACCCCCAAGCCGTAAGATTCTGAACAATTCATCAAATGGCCACCCGGACAATTTATATTGGCTATTTACACTGCTACTACTCGCTGTTTACCATCTATGCATAGTCACTTCACAAATTACCTCGACTAACCTGTACCCACGCACATTGACTCAGTACCGGTACCCCCTGTATATAGCCTCATTATTGTTATGTAGTTTTCTTGTGTTACTTTTAGATTATTACATTTCTTTACTTTAGTTTATTTAAAAAAAAATAATCTTAACTCTATTTCTTGAACTGCATTGGTTAAGGCTTGTAAGTCAGCATTTCACGGTAAGGTACACCTACACCTGTTGTATTTGGCGCATGTGACAAATAAAACCTGATTTTGATTTGGGCTAGCTCAACACAGTGCTTAAGATGTCGCTCTCTCAGTTCCCCATCATTAAAGTGTGTAAAGCCCTCCTAATTTAGCCCTGGTTGTGTGCCAAAAGCATCTCAATGGCACGTCACCACCGTTGACCATTTTAATGCCTCCTGCTTTTAGCTGTGTCCCTACGAGGCCAGCGGCATTAGCTAGAGCATGCATTACCAACCACACTGGCTCAGTCTCTGGGAAACAGAGATTCTGGAGCAGACTATATAGTACAGTACCAACCACCCATACTGTTACTAACCAAACAGCTAATGTTAACTTAAAGCATCATAAACGGACAAGGCAAACTCATATGAGAGAACAGGCAAGACCCTCATCTCTCTCGGTAGAAGTAATCCAAATGACATACATACACTCTGTGATGCAAAAAGTTTTCAGTAATTACTAGCCAAATAAGAACACAACTGCATTTGAAACGGAATGCGTGGAGGGAAAAGTACATCAACAAAACGCAAAAGCTAAAAGAGGAATGGTTTCTAACCTCTGGGGCCCGAAGCCTTGAAATGCCACCTCATCCTAAACTTTCCCTTCCATGTGTTTTCAATTTGCCCTTTTTCCTAAGAGCAGCATACCCCTGTTCTTGTTGAACTATAAAAAGGGAACTTTTTTCACAGAGTGGTTGAGGGGGAGGGGGGGGGGGGGGGGGGGGGGGGGCTGTACAGAACTCGGGGCAATAAGTGCTGGGGAATATATATTCATCAATCTTACAGGGAATCTTACCTTGACCTTTGCTGCAGTCGATGCCTGCCAGAGTCTCTATGGAAACTAACTGAGGCTTTTTATTCCCAGCCAGGGGATATTTGCCAGTCTCTTTGCTCAGGGGTTGGGGCTGGAGTTTACATTTACCGTTGGGCGGTTGTTGCTGCTCCTTCCTCCTAAAGTGGCTGGCTATGAGCTGCCACACGCTGGGCTCTTCATGGGCTGGTTTAGTGGAGGAGGACAGTCTGGCTGGGTAGAGGGGCACCTCCATCACCTTGACCTTGCCCTGGCTGTGGTACTGAATGTCCTGCATCCCTCCATCATTGTCCCTCTCGTAAGGGGGTGGCAGGGACCTCCCGGTGAGGTAGGAGAAGGGCCGCGAGGGGAGAGATGTCTCTTGCCCGATACTTTTAGTGCGTGAGCGTTCCTCTGCCGTCACTTCGGATATTTCCACTCTCCCCCACGGCCGGTTCCTCCTGATCCGCAAACTGAGACTCCGGCGTAAGGAGCTCAGGGTCTTCTTGGGGACGTCCAGCCTGCTGGGGGGCTTGGTACCTGGGGCTCGGGCTCCCTCCTTATCCTTCTCCTTGTCCTGGGCTGGTCGGCCAAAGATCCTCCAGCGGCCGAACAGACCTCTAACCTGGCTTCCCCTATGGCTATCCAGCTCGTCCTGAGACCCAGAGGCCTTCTTCCTCAGCTCCAACATTGTCATACTGACTGGTCTCTGTTTCCAGGTCTGCTGCAGGACCCTGGGGACCACCTTCTCCTCAGCCACTGTCCGCTGAGGGAGCACCCCCGGCTTGAGGCCGTCCACCGCCCGCAGCTCTGCCCTCCTGGTCCAGCACTGCTGGGGGGGACCGTCCAGAGATCCTGTAGCCACCCTTCTGGAGCTCTGCTGGGAGTGGGACCTGTGGGACCCAGGCTGCAACAGGGCAGGGTTGAGGTTGGGGCCTCCCAGCATGCACACACTCCTGGGCCTCCTGGGTTTGTCTGTTCTGTCCTGGTCACTTAGCGAGCCTCGTTGCTGCCAGGCTGGGGCTCCATACATGCTCACCACCCTCCTGCTGTCTGGCGCAGCACTGTCCTGGGATGGCTTCCTGCGGAGCACTGCCCGGGGTAGACGGCCACCGCCGGCCAGAACACCACCATTATGCCCAAGGAGAGACCCTTCGTACTGGGGAGAAATGTCCTGTCCCTGGGTTTCTACCTGGGTTTTCTGTTGCTCTGGAGCTGCTGTGGCTGTATCTACCTCTACTCCTACCGCTGTAGTCTCCCAGTCTGACTGAGAAGGTTGGGCTGCTGCTGGAGCTGCTGAGTTATTGGAGGGCTGTTGCAGTTGGAGAAACCGGTCCGTTGCCATTTCCCCCCCATCCTCCTTCTCTACCTCCTCCCCCTCCTCCTCCTGCACTGCATCCTCCCTCCTCCTTTCCACTCTGCCTGTGTGGCTCAGGGAGGGCCACCTGCCAAGATCCTGCCGTATCCTGCCCAGGCTGAAGCGTCCCTCCTCCCCCTGCAGCGCCTGCTGTCGTGCCCTAGTGCTCCCGGCTGCAGGATGACTTTGCTCCAGTGCTGCATATCGGGCGGCCTGGCCAGCCACCGACCTCGAACCCACCTCCTCACGGCCCAGAGTTCCATTCAGGATGACAGAAATGTGGTCCACCGCGGTCTTACCTCCTCCTGACTGGTGGGCTGTGACAGCTTTACTTGTGGCCCCGGGGATAGTCCGCTCCGTTGCCTGACTGCTCAGTAGTAGCATGGCACGGCCCTGCACTCCCCCACACACACACAGGCATGCACAATCTAGCCCAATTGAAACACACACGCATGTGCACTCACACTCCTCTCCCCAGTGTGGTGGTGTTTACGGTTGCTCTCCGAGTCCCTCACTTCCTGGCTGCATTCCAACCCCAGGCATAATCCTTAACCTTTGACATGAAAAAAATAATGATAATAAGTCAAACAAGCCTGAGCAAAGCTTCTGTGCCAGCTGCATAACCCTAGAGCCTTATACTCCGCATTCAACAGCAGCACCGCAACAGGCTAAAGGACAGTGGGTCACTGGCTGCACTCTCTCCTCATTTCTACTTTGTTCCACTTGTACCTGTCCGACGTGAGGGTGAGCAACAGCTAAAACAACCCTTCCAGTGTTTGCCTTGGAACAACCAAATGCATGTTGGTCATACCTGTGAGGCCTTGAGCAAAATTTGAAAAACTGAGACATCCTCTCCTTCTTGGCAAGTTGTGAGTTATGAGCAATCCCTTTTCTGCCGACCGGCGCAGACAAAACTCTTCATCTCCGAGCCCTTGCCTGCTGCACATAGCTTGAGGGAGTATGTCTGTTTGAACTTTCCAGTAGCCTCCCTACCCCTCGGGACAGTTGGAAAACAAGGACCGGATCCAAACGGGGTCGTCGCTCAGCATTAAAGCACACTAACTCCCTGAACCGAGTTTCCCCTCGGGATCTCTAGAGGCATTTCAGCCCCAACAGAGTAAAATGGACGACAGTGAACAGTAAGAATAGGATCCAGGGAAGAGGGAGCTTAGCATCCACTGCTGCTGCTGCAGTCAACAAAGGCAGGATCCCCAAAACAAACTGCTATGAAAGAGAACTGTGTCTCCAGAGCCTCTCTCGGCCTCCCTCCCTCTCAGTCTTTCCCTCTGTGCCTCTCTCTACCTTCCCCGTCTCCCTTTCGCTCTCTCTCGCCCAGTCTCACTTTCCATCAAGTTCTCTACAACCAAACAAACGGGGAGAGGGGACACGAAAAAAAAGGCTGAGATTTTCCCATGGCTCACGAGAGGAGGAGGAGAAACAGGGAGTGGAAGTACCAGTGAATTCCTGGCACACAGCATCCATATATCCAGGTTTTAGACGCTACTTAAAGCACTGCTAATCCTAGGGTCCGCCAAAGGCAGACTACATGGGTCGCACACAGGTGGGTTGGATAGCTTTAAAAGGGCAAGATTAGGGGAAAAAAATGTTCTGTAGCTCTCACTGTAAAAAACAAACACTAGGAAAGCTCAAGGCAGAGTAGCCTAATTGTGTGAAAGTAAGATGAATCACAGTCACCTAACCCGACAGCGCTAAATGTAGATACATTTTATGGCAGGGGGCATTTTATTTTTTTACAGTTTTGTTAATTACTGAAAGACTTAGTTAGTGACGACTTTTGTATGAAAACAAACTAATAATAATTCCAAATCTGTTTTTTTGGGGCCATCTCTGACGAAGTAAATTAACCTTTTGAGGGGAACAATTTAATAGCTCGTAAGTCATTGTTAGTAACAGATTGGTTGCAATAAACTTGTTATTTTAATGTCATTTCACTGATTAATTTGCCACATTCCAGCTCTACATTCTACTTTGGCAGAGCTTTTGGTGTTCAATTAGGCTTGGCCAATCAAATGGGAACCAGTCAATAACAGCACAGTACAAATTCAATATTCTTATCTCCGTGGGACACTGAGGCAATTGATGGTGCAGTCAAAAGCAGTACACCATCGAGGTTACAGAGGGAAACATACTGTTGAGGGCCACTAGAAAATAGCCTCACTTTAGATGAAGCCCCTTTATAAGTAGGCTGGTACTGCAAAAATAAGGTACCCGATTTAGGAACACACCTTGAGAATTCTTTCTAAAAAATCCATACATGGCACCAAAAAAACGGAATATATTATGGTAACTCTTTTAGTTGCTTTTATACCCTTTTTTGTAGTTTTATTGCAATTATACTAGTAACAACATTATGTGAACATGTTGTTATAAAATACTATAGTAATTAGTCATCAGAGCACATGTAGAGAACCGGGGTTGTACGAGGCCATGACTCCGACAGGACATCTGTACAGATTATATCTGACTGACTGCAAAACAGCACCCAGACATCATGTATCAACTGAATCATATGAAAGGAAAACAACCAACTGTTCTCTATACAGAAAAACACCAGGCCCTTGAAAGATTCAAAACATGTTCTCAAACGCTTGCACTACTGGTGTTCAAAATAGTAATAGCCTATTTTTTGACAAAAGGTGACTTTATACCTAACATGAAAACTATTTCTCCATCTAGGTGTTAGCAAGTGTCGTTATTGCATAACGTGAGTAGAAACGGAGTATGAGAAATAGTGTGGTAGAAGTGGTGGATGTACTCACAATCATACAGTACAATGGTCACTGTCATCTCATACACCGTCATGCCATTGTCTGGTACAGTTTATTGTTATGTGGGGAAGGCCCCCTTCAAGACCTCCCAAGCATATTTCCAGGAAGTCTAGGTTGTGGATACCGCCTTTCAGACAGGTTTCTCAAATACGAAACAAGCCAAAGGTTTTCTGATTTTGCAAGAATATCCTCACAAAAGCACAAGGTAAATGTTCATAAAATGGTCAGAGGCAAATTGAATGAAAACACTGCTCAAATAATAGCTGGCAAATAGATTCATACTCCAGATAACAACTGCTTTGAGAGCTTGCTGCTTCAACTCAGCTGTTAGTCATAACGATCTGCTAACCTGCTGCTGCGCAGCGTGTCGTGTACAGGTTTCTGTTACCTGTGTCCAGGTAGGCAGGGTTGGAAATAACCTGCGTCTCATTAGCCAGTAGACAGTCCTCTTCACTCCAGTGGATGTGGTGGTGCCTGTTCCGTCTGCGGACCCCGAAACACAGCATCATTGTCCCAGACTTTCAAGGGGCACGACTTCACTTACTTGTCTTATTCCTCCTAGCGGAGCAAAGGGCCCACAAGCCACAACCGAGCCATACAAATTCACCTTCCAACCCTCACGCTTCAAAATGACTGACAACCCAGCTCCTATTTTCCATCATCGTCTTGTTTCTTTTTCCCTATTTTCTTTCATATTCTCTCTTTCCTCTCAGGTTTCTATTTCAACTTCCACTGGAAACAAACTCTGGATCCAAAAGATCGTAATTGCCCTGGTCCTGTGTATGATGTAGTCGCAGGAGACTTCGTGGCAGACAGCTCTGAAGTGTTGTGGTTGGGCTGAGTTGTATCCTAACACACTGACCTGGTCAGGAAGACGACAACCATGCATCAGGTGATGGAACTCGGATCCGTTTCCTCCTCCTGGTAATCCGCTGAGCTGAGGAGGAGGGGTCTATAGGGCCTATACCTAAAACAACACACTGATTGGATTATTAGGCTAATCCTTTGCCCCATGGCCAGAATGGACATCCATTAATAAGCTCTGGTCAGCCATTAGATCTCTCATTCTTCGTCCATACCCTCATGGCAACAGAGGACAAGCGGTGGTGTGTTTCTCTCTCTTCTCTCTCACTTTGTAGACAGAGTGCTGCTACACACATCCTGTAGCCCCAGTTCTGTAACTCTTGACAGACCGGCCATGTCTGGGGGTTTTCAATGCGTGTGTGTGTGTGTGTGTGTTTGTGTGTTAGTGTCTGTGTTCTCATTTGTCCTAGTCACTAACCATGTATCCATCCAACCTATTCATGTGGAAGAATTACCTGACGCATGAAAAAAAAAGTAGCGACCGGGCTGATGGAAACACGAAACGCCGGTACAATTTTATAAACGCCAACAAACAAATTTGTTCGACATGGTGGGATATTTTTGTGTAGGTAAAATTAATTCCGCAGGAAATGGAGGTGGAAGTGCCTTTATGTGCAAATATTGATTTAATCACCATCGTATCGAGGTAACCTTGAAGTCAAACAATGATACGTTGTGTGGTCCTCCCACTACGACACGGGAAAGCATGCAGTTTATTAAGCTACAGACTAAATACATTCTGAACTTCACAGGGCGGTGAATCTGCAAGGCGACGAGCTTGATGCTCTTTTCCAATAAATATCGAAGGTCTTAATCTGGTGACATGATGATCGATGCTTGGCTGCCGCTTGACAAATACTAATTACATCACTGTTCTCCATAATAATCTCAAAATGTAGGTAGCCTACCTGCACTGTGTCTGAGAACTGTTGGTTAAAGCGCCAAGACCAGAGTGGGCACATTTGCTATATATAACCCAACATTTCATTAGAGTTGAAAATGTGATGGAAACCCATTTAATTTGTATTTTTCTTTCGGTACATGGGAATTTAGTGGCAGAAGTTATTTTTATGTGCACTACATCATCACGCACAGACTTTTATCCACAAAAAGTCTGTTTGATGGAAACACATCTCTGGTGGAAAATGTGCATATTGTTTTATGCAGATTTTAGAATTTTGGCATGAAATTCTGTTGTAAATTGGATAGAAACCTAGCTATTATGATGTCTACAGTGTATAATAGCACAGACACACCGGTAGGACTGTGAAACGCCACTCCCCTTCAATGGCTGTGCAAAGTTGCTGGATATTGGCAGGAACTGGAACACGCTGTCGTACACGTCGATCCTGAGCATCCCTAACATGCTCAATGGGTGACATGTCTGGTGAGCATGCAGGCCATGGAAGAACTTTGACATTTTCAACTTCCAGGAATTGTGTACAGATCCTTGCGACATGGGGCCGTGAATTATCATGCTGAAACATGCGGCGGATGAATGGCATGTCAATGGGCCTCAGGAGCTCATCACTGTATTTCTGTGCATTCAAATTGCCATTGATAAAATGTAATTGTGTTTGTTGTTTATGCCTGCCCATACGATAACCCCACCGCCACCATGGGGCACTCTGATCACAACCTTGACATCCCAGCAAATCCCTCGCCCACACAAAGCCATACAACGCAGTGCAGTTGAAACTGAGATTCATCCGTGAAGAGCACACTTCTCCAGTGTGCCAGTGGCCATCAAAGTTGGCATTTGTCCAATGAAGTAGGTTACAACACCAAACTGCAGTCAGGTCAAGACCCTGGTGAGGACAACAAGCACACAGAGGAGCTTACTGGAGATGGTTTCTGACAATTTGTGCAGAAATTCTTTGATTGTGCAAACACACAGTTTCACCAGCTGTCCGGGTGGCTAGTCTCCAACAATTCAACATGTGAAGAAGCAAGAATCCTGGCCTGGAGTGATTACACGTGGTCTGCGGTTGTGAGGACAGTTGGACGTACTGCCAAATTTTCTAAAATATCGATGGAGGCGGCTTATGGTAGAGAAATTAACATTAAATTATCTGGCAACAGCTTTGGTGGACATTCCTGCAGTCAGCATGCAAATTGCACTCTCCCTCAAAACTTGTGGTGTTGTGTGACAAAACTAAACACTTTAGAGTGGCCTTCTATTGTTCCCAGCACAAGGTGCACCTGTGTAATGATCATGCTGTTTAATCAGCTTCTTGATATGTGACACCTGTCAGGTGGATGGATTATCTTGGTAAAGGAGAAATGCTCTCTAACAGGGATGTAAAGACATTTCTGCACAAAACTGGAGAGAAATTATATTTTTGTGCATATGGAAAATTTCTGGAATATTTTATTTCAGCTCAAGTTGCGTTTATATTTTTGTTAAGTGTAATTTCACCCGTTCACCTTCACTTCTCTGTTTTGGTCTGATCATTCAGACTGCTGACACCTCCTGTAGCCTGCAATTATGATAAATCAAATGGCAAAGATGTTTGCTATCAAGCTATCAATGTACATTATATCTAACAAGTGGGGTGAGGGTAGGGAAAAAATATGAAATGCCGATGTGCATTCTGACTGATAGCAAACTTGTCAGCCTGCTGCAAGTTGAGGACAAACAGACAGGTCAGACATTCCCTAATCTGCAGCTTGTTTGGTCTATAAAAAGGGCCATGAAAATGGCGCCAGAGGATATGGCGTTTTTTATCGCGATATTTATAAATTATTTTGTACATAATGTTTCTGCAACCGTATCTTACGGAAGAAAAGAGCTTCTGGATATCAGGACAGCGATCACTCACCTCGGATTAGGCAAATATTTATTCAACAACAACAACAAGCAGGACTCACACGATATTCTCCAAACACCCCACAGGGCAGACATCCCAATTATTCGCAAAAGGAAACGACGCAGAGGACGAAGAGCCGGATGCCTCGTGCGGACCCGCAGAAGGCAACTAGGAAAGCTGCCGTTACTGTCAATATTACTCGCCAAAGTGCTATCATTGGACAATAAACTAGACGAGGTACGATCACAAATATCCTATCAACGGGACATCAAAAACTGGAAAATTCTATGCTTCACGGAATCGTGGCTGAATGACGACATGGATATTCAGCTAGCAGGATACACGCAGCACCGGCAGGATAGAACAGCACACGACGAGGGGGGCGGTCTGTGCATATTTGTAAAACAACAGCTGGTGCACGAAATCTAAGGAAGTCTCTAAATTTTGCTCGCTTGAAGTAGAGTATATTGTGATAAATTGCAGGCCACACTACTTGCCTAGAGAGTTTTTAGCTATACTTTTTGTGGCTATTTATTTACCACCACAGACAGATGCTGGCACTAAGACCGCACTCAGTCAGCTGTATAAGGAAATAAGCAAACAGGAAACCACTCATCCAAAGGCGGCGCTCCTAGTTGCCAGAGACTTTAATGCAGGGAAACTTAAATCAGTTCTACCAAATCTTTATCAACATGTTAAATGTGCAACCAGAAGGGAAAAAAAATCTAGATCGCCTTTACTCCACACACAGAGACGCGTACAAAGATCTCCCTCAACCTCCATTTGGTAAATCCGACCACAACTCTATCCTCCTGATTCCTGAGCTAAAGGGTAGAGCTGCCGCTTTCAAGGTGCGGGACTCTAACCCGGAAGCTTACAAGAAATCCCGCTATGCCCTGCGACGAACCATTAAACAGGCAAAGCATCAATACAGGACTAAGATTGAATCATACTACACCAGCTCCGACGCTCATCGGGCATGGCAGGGCTTGCAAACTATTAGACTACAAAGGGAAGCACAGCCGCAAGCTGCCCAGTGACACGAGCCTACCAGACGAGCTAAATCACTTCTATGCTCGCGCCGAGGCAAGCAACACTGAGGCATGCATGAGAGCATCAGCTGTTCCGGACGACTGTGTGATCACGCTCTCCGTAGCCGACGTGAGTAAGACCTTTAAACAGGTCAACATACACAAGGCTGTGGGGCCAGACAGACTACCAGGACGTGTGCTCCGGGCATGTGCTGACCAACTAGCAGGTGTCTTCACTGACATTTTCAACATGTCCCTGATTGAGTCTGTAATACCAACATGCTTCAAGCAGACCACCATAGTCCATGTGCCCAAGAACACAAAGGCAACCTGCCTAAATGACTAAAGACCCGTAGCACTCACGTCCGTAGCCATGATTTGCTTTGAAAGGCTGGTAATGGCTCACATCAACATACATTATCCCAGAAACCCTAGACCCACTCCAATTTGCATACGCCCAAACAGATCCACAGATGATGCAATCTCTATTGCACTCCACACTGCCCTTTCCCACCTGGACAATGGGAACACCTATGTGAGAATGCTGTTCATTCACTACAGCTCAGCGTTCAACACCATAGTACCCTCAAAGCTCATCACCAAGCTAAGGAACCTGGGACTAAACACCTCCATCTGCAACTGGATCAGGTAGGTGAGGGGAGGTAACAACACATCTGCCACGCTGATCCTCAACACTGGAGCTCCCCAGGGGTGCGTGCTCAGTCCCCTCCTGGACTCCCTGTTCACCCACGACTGCATGGCCAGGCACGACTCCAACACCATCATTAAGTTTGCTGACGACACAACAGTGGTAGGCCTGATCATCGACAACGGTGAGACAGCCTATAGGGAGGAGGTCAGAGACCTGGCCGGGTGGTGCCATAATTCCCTCAACGTAACCAAGACTAAGGAGATGATTGTGGACTACAGGAAAAGGAGCACAGAGCACGTCCCCATTCTCATCGACGGGGTTGTAGTACAGCAGGTTGAGAGCTTCAAATTCCTTGGTGTCCACATCAACAACATTAGTTTTGTCCAAACACCCCCCAAGACAGTCGTGAAGAGGGCACGACGATGCTTTGCCTATTCCCCCTCAGGAAAACTAAAAAGATTTGGCATGGGTCCTGAGATCCTCAAAAGGTTCTACAGCTGCAACATCGAGAGCATCCTGACCGGTTGCATCACTGCCTGATACGGCAATTGCACGGCCTCCGACCACAAGGCACTTCAGAGGGTAGTGCGTACGGCCCAGTACATCACTGGGGCAAAGCTGCCTGCCATCCAGGACCTCTACACCAGGCGGTGTCAGAGGAAGGCCCTAAAAATTGTCAAAGACCCCAGCCACCCCAGTCATAGACTGTTCTCTCTACTACCGCATGGCAAGCGGTACTGGAGTGCCAGGTCTAGGACAAACAGGCTTCTCAACAGTTTTTACTCCCAAGCCAATAGACTCCTGAACAGGTAACCAAATGGTTACCCGGACTATTTGCATTGCGTGCCCCGCCAACCCCTCTTTTACGCTGCTGCTACTCTCTGTTTATCTTATATGCAGTCACTTTAACTATACATTCATGTACATACTACCTAAATTGGCCCGACCAACCAGTGTCCCCGCACATTGGCTGACTGGGCTATCTGCATTGTGTCCCACCACCCGCCAACCCCTCTTTTTACGCTTCTGCTACTCTCTGTTCATCATATATGCATAGTCCCTTTAACCATACCCACATGTACATACTACCGCAATAAGCCTGACTAATAGGTGTCTGTATATAGCCTTGCTACTCTTTTTTCAAATGTATTTTTACTGTTGTTTTATTTCTTTACTTACCTACACACACACACACACATACCTACCTTTTTTCCGCACCATTGGTTAGAGCCTGTAAATAAGCATTTCACTGTAAGGTCTACCTACACCTGTAGTATTCGGCGCACGTGACAAATAAACTTTGATTTGAATATACAGTGCGTTCGGAAAGTATTCAGACCCCTTGACTTTTTACACATTTTGTTACGTTACAGCCTTATTCTAAACTGGATTCATTTGTCCCCCCCCCCCCCCCCCCCACATCAATCTACACACAATACCCCATAATGATAAAGCAAAAACAGTTTTTTAGAGAAAAAGAAAAAAAAACTGAAATATCACCATTTTAAAAAAGTATTCAGAACCTTTACTCAGTGCTTTGTTGGAGCATCTTTGGCAGGGATTACAGCCTTAAGTCTTTTTGGTTATGATGCTACAGGAGCTTGGCACACCTGTACGTGGGGAGTTTCTCCCATTCTTCTCTGCAGATCCTGTCAAACTCTGTCAGGTTGGATTTGGAGCATCGCTGCACACCTATTTTCAGGTCTCTCCAGAGATGTTCGATCGAGGTCAAGTCCGGGCTCTGGCTGGGCCAATCAAGGACATTCAGAGACTTGTCCCGAAGCCACTCCTGCATTGTCTTGGCTGTGTGCTTAGGGTTGTTGTCCTGTTGGAAGGTGAACCATCGCCCAGTCTGAAGTTCTGAGCGCTCTGGAGCAGGTTTTCATCAAGGATCTCTCTGTACTCTGTTCATCTTTCCCTCGATCCTGACTAGTCTCCCAGTCCCTGCCACTGAAAAACATCCCCACAGCATGATGCTGCCACCACCATGCTTCACCGTAGGGGTGGTGCTAGGTTTCCTCCAGACATGACGCTTGGCACTCAGGCCAAAGAGTTCAATCTTGGTTTCATCAGACCAGAGAATCTTGTTTCTTATGGTCTGAGAGTCCTTTAGGGGCAGGTTGTCATGTGCCTTTAACTGAGGAGTGGCTTCCGTCTAGCCACTCTACCATAAAGGCCTGATTGGTGGAGTGCTGCAGAGATGGTTGTCCTTCTGGAAGATTCTCCCATCTCCACAGAGGAACTCTGGATCTCTGTCAGAGTGACCATCGGGTTCTTGGCCACCTCCCTGACCAAGGCCCTTCTCCCCTGATTGCTCAGTTTGGCCGTCCAATCAATTTGTAGAAAATTCAAGAATGATCAATGGAAACAGGATGCACCTGAACTCAATCTCAAGTCTCATAGCAAAGGGTCTGAATACTTATATAAATAAGGTGCTTCTGTTTATTTATTGTTAATATATTTGCAAACATTTCTAAAAAGCTGTTTTCGCTTCGTCATTATGGGGTAAAATGTGTTTAAAATGTTCATTATTTTGTGTAGACTGAGAAATGTTTTATGAATCTATTTTAGTATAAGGCTGTAACGTAACAAAATGTGGAAAAGGGGAAGGGGTATGAGAACTTTCTGAATGCACTGTAGGTATTTTTTCCAACATCTACTTGGGCATTTTAAAGCATTACATTTTTTCCCCGATCATGAGTATCACGATTATCAATTGTCAGATATTATAACGAATATGAGTATGGCCATGTTGACACACCCTAGTAGAAATGCCCTTGTAGATACTAGCCAGATGTCCACAGCTAGATAACTAGCTAGCAAGACGACAAAGAAAATTGAATTCACTATCTTTAATCTTTTATATAGCCCATATACATTTTTAGCTAGCTGGCTAATGTTAGATAAATTGTTAGCATGATTCACCAGTTGGCTGTTATGCTAGCTAGGGAAAATAAAGACACTGCATCGACTCTCGGCAGCCAGTTGCAGGCAGCTGCTTCATGAAAACGTATCCATTGTGATTTAATGACGGATAGCTTGGTAAAGTATTTCGTGCTGTGTGTGCATTGTTCTGCAATTATTACTGTTCCACTATTTTCATATGAAGTGTGACTGCCTTGCTCAGTTAGAAAGCTAAAAGTTAGATAGCGAGCTACCTAATAAGCTAGTGCACATTATCACGCAAACATTTTTCAAGCGCAAAACTTAGACGTAAAAAATAAGTAGAAACGGCGGTTTCTTTGGTACCAGGTCGGTACACAGCAGGTACGTCTTTTGTTCTAGTGTAACAGGGTTAGTTAGGTTTCCACTTGACACTGCAGAAATATGTATTCAATGTTTACAGTATGTATTCCTATTGGCTGGTTGAATTTACATATCAGTGAGGGTGTTATGCCATTGGTCATGCTTGCAGGTAGCGGGAGATCGTATGTGTTTGGCGCCTGTTAGATATCGAGGGCATCCTGGGGTGTGCTTTTGTATGTTATTGCTGTATGAGCGAGATAGCTAGTATGCTCTAATTGTAATTGTTGCATTAGCTCCCTGCTAATTCAGTTATTTCCATGCTAACAGACAAATCAACGAATCTACAGCCATTATAACATACTGTTATCCTGCACATCTATTGTGCTTCCTTGTGTCTATCTTACTTACATGTATTGTATTTTGAACAGTTTTTGTCATTGTTGTTTGATGACTAAATCCCCAGTCTGATATTGACATGCAAGCAACGAACCATGAATCTCCAGCCATCAACACACTGTTGTCCTGCACATCTAATGCGCTTCCTCGAGTCTATCGTCAGAATAAACACCAATCTAATGGGATCGTCGGCTGGACAGTCATTTCTTTAAAAACACAAAGTAAGAGAGTTACAATGTATGATCACATCCGTTACACGGGTGCTGAGACCAGTCTTCTGGTCTTCGCTGGACAGCTGGTACACTAGCAAGAGACGGAACGACCTCAGACTGACAAGTACCTATAGGCAATCTATAGGCACTCAGATTATCCCTGTTTCATGCTTAAGGTTACCACGGTAAAGCTTTTGTTATGCATACATGTTTGCCTAATTCTCTCCATCGCTCCTGTGTCACAAAGCAAGGGGCACCACGAAGACCAAGGAGCTCTCCAAACAGGTCACGCACAAAGTCGTGGAGAAGTACAGATCGGGATTGGGTTATAAAAATCTGACACTTTGAACATCCCATGGAGCAGTATTAGAAGTGGTGGTGGTAGAGGGAATGAGAAAACTCTAGAAAGTGTAGACTTACTTCAAAAGTAATACAAATAAGTAATAAAGTACAAAAAAATGCAAGACATGCATCATCATGCACAGCATCTCATTTTGTTCTTAATAACTATGTTAGGCCTAGGGGATGAATGTTTAGACAGCCAAATGAATTTCAATTACCAATGAAATAGAAGTAAAAGGCAGTATTAGTCTGGCAAACTAACTCCCTAAAAGAAATGTATATTTACACTCTGCAAACTGTACCTTCAATTAAATTATGGAATCTGTCAGAAATAAATGTCCCTCTCTGAAGGAAGACAGTTTTCACTTTGAACCAACTTGAGGGCTTTGGGCTATCTTCAGGGAAATAGCATCTCCTGCATTTAATTCAGCACAGGTCTAATTAAATAGTTATATAAAAACTAATTATGGCCCTCTCGCTCTCTACTATGTGAAATGCCAGACGGGAGCAGTACATCTCACCACCAGAGGGCAGTCACATCCCTCTGACTGCTGTTGGATCCAGTCTTCTTCTAGGGCAACTCTGCTGCTTGAGACACTGTTCAAAGGCTTCTGTTCTGTTACATAAGCCCACCCTTTAACAGTCTAGGTAGCTCTGCTCTGCCAAGGATGACAATCTAGAGCATGCAGCCAGTTTGCACTGAGTTGAGAGTCATGACGACAATGGAAGAGAAGCCAGAGGGTGAGCAGGTAGTGAGGTGATTTTACAGTCTTTTCAGAAAGTATTCATACCCCTTGACTTATTCCACATTTTGTGATACAGCCTGAATTCAAAATCAATACAAAAAAAGTATCACCCAACTACACACAATACCCCATAATGACAAAGTGAACACTTGTTTTCAGACATTTTCTCAAAATGTATTGAAACTTACATTTAAAAGTATTCACAACCCTGAGTCAATACTTCGTAGAAGCACCTTTAGCAGTGTTTATAGCTCTCTTTTTTAATTTATATTTGTTTAATTTCACCTTTTATTTAACCAGGTAGGCTAGTTGAGAACGAGTTCTCATTTGCAACTGCAACCTGGCCAAGATCAAGCAAAGCAGTTCGACACATTCAACAACAGAGTTACACATGGAATAAACAAACATACAATCAATAATACAGTAGAAAAATCTATATACACCATGTGCAAATGAGGTTGGATAAGAGAGGTAAGGCAATAAATAGGCCATGGTGGCGAAGTAATTACAATATAGCAATTAAACACTGGAATGGTAGAATGTGCAGAAGATGAATGTGCTAGTAGAGATACTGGGGTGCAAAGGAGCAAGATAAATAAGTCTAAGTAAGTCTAAGAGCTTTGCACACCTGGATTGTGGAACATTTGCCCATTATTCTTTTCAAAATTCTTCAAGCTCAAATTGCTAGACAACCATTTTCAGGTTTTGCCATAGATTTTCAAGTAGATTTAAGTCAAAAATATAACTTGGCCAATTCAGGAACATTCACTGTCTTCTTGATAATCACCTCTAGTGTAGATTTGGCCTTGTGTTTTAGGTTATTGTCCTGCTAAAAGGGGAATGAATCTCCCAGTGTCTGGTGGAAAGCAGACTGAACCAGGTTTTTGTCTAGGAATTTGCCTGTGTGTGGCTCAATTCCATTTATTTTGTATTCTGTAAAACTCCTCAGTTAACCTTAACAATTGCAAGCATACCCATAACATGATGCAGCCACCACTATGCTTGAAAATATGGGGAGTGGTACTCAGTAATGTGTTGGATTGTATTTGCCCCAAACACAAAACTTTGTATTCAGGACAAAAAGTTAATTAATTTGCCACATTTTTTTGCAGAATTACTTTTGTGCCTTGTTGCAAACAGGATGCAAGTTTTTTTAAATATATTGTATTTATTTTGTGAAGGCTTCCTTTTCACTCTGTCAATTAGATTAGTAATATGGAGTTACTACAATGTTGTTGATCCATCCTCAGTCTTCTCCGATCACATCCATTCAACTCTGTAACTGTCTTAAAGTCACCATTAGCTTCATGGTGAAATCCCTGAGCGGTTTCCTTCCTCTCCAGCAACTGAGTTAGGAAGGACACATGTATCTTCGTAGTGACTGGGTGTATTGATAGACCATCCAAAGCACAATTAATAACTTTACCATGCTCAAAGGGATATTCAATGTTTTTTTCTCCCTCCATCCATCAACCAATAGGTGCCCTTCTTTGCGAAGCATTGGGAAACCTTCCTGGTCTTTGTGGTTGAATCTGTGTTTGAAATTCACTGCTCTACAGAGGCACCTTACAGATAATTGTACGTGTGGAGAGTTGAGGTAGTCTTTCAAAAATCATGTTAAATACTAATATTGCACACAGTGAGTCCATGCAACTTATTATGTGACTTGTTAAACACATTTTTACTCCTGAACTTATTCAGACTTGCCATAACAAAGGGGTTGAATTCTTATTAAATATTTTATTAATTTGTAAACATTTTGTAAATCCACTTTGACATTATGGGGTATTGTGTGTGTGTGTGTGTGTGTGTGTGTGTGTGTGTGTGTGTGTGTGTGTGTGTGTGTGTGTGTGTGTGTGTGTGTGTGTGTAGGCCAGTGACCTACACACACACCCCTCTATCCATGGCATGTGCTACTCATTGAACAGGCTGAATCAACCAGCAGACAACATTCTGGAAGTTACAGGCCATAGATCCTACAAATGTCTACAATTGTAGTCTAGCAGATGTATGACGTGTTGTCTCCTCGCGACCCTCAGTTTTAGGATGAGTTGAGTCAGTGTGAAAATGACAGACACACGCTGTTCCACTGACAATCAACAGCAGGCTGCTTCCTGGCCGGGTGGAAGAGGAGAGGAGAGGAGACCGTGGCTATCAGTATTCAGCATCCCCATTAGCACCATCATCATTATGACACAGGAACTACATATGTACAGACGTTGATCCCTCATGCACTTTGTCTCCTAGCTAATGACTGACCTCACACACCTGCACAGTGGTAGGCTGACTACTGATGGAACCCATACAGTACATTACAATTCTATGATTTTCAGAAACTCAAGGGTTGCTTTGGAAATCTCGGTTCTCAAAAAATACGAGTGAGATATCTCACTATGGGATTCAGTCCAGGCGGATCACTACTAGGAAGAACCAATCACACAACGTCTATCGGAGACAGACAGGTTAAGTGGTGAAATAGATGAGCCCCTCCCTCCTTATAAGGCGCCACTCGCCCATCCTCTGGTCATTAAATGTTTGTTTTTTTAAACATAGGTCTGATCTCCTTCGGTATTTTATTATTTTCATGACAGGACAGTAGGAAGCAGAGAGAGACAGGTATGTACAGGGAGACAGAGAGGAAGGGCACAGATAGTTGCCGAGGCTCAAACGCCTGTCACCAGGGTCGGCAGTGTTGGGTAGGTTATTTTCTAAATATATCCGTTAGTTACTAGTTACCTGTCCAAAATTGTAGTAACGTAACTTGGATTACCCAAACTCAGTAACGTAATCTGATTACCGTCAGTTACTTTTAAGAGACATTAGAAGAAAAACATGAATATTACCAATTGAACGCCATCTACTGCAGGAAAAATCTATGTTAGAGTTTACATAGCTGACCATATATGGATGTTACATTGTACTTTATGGGTTGGTTATGTAGGCTTCTTCTAACCCATCGCTTTCTACTACAGATAATAATATGATTAGGCTGTAAGCCTGTCTTCAAATTAAAAACCAAAGTCTCAGATTTCCAGTCATTCAAATGAACTTAATACCCCTTGATCTTCAAGAATAGGACTTGGAAAATATGGATTACTTAAAGTGTTTAATTTGAGCATAACTCCAAAACTAAGGACTTATTAGCTACTCTGTTCTTTATGATTTTCTTGTCATGGAGGACCGATTGGGTTCATTGCGTCGAGATTGAAATAAAATACTGCTCTTGGAATGGCATGCTTTGAGCCCCACCTAGAAGTGCTATTTGCATGTGAAAAATGGATGCCATATGATGCATTTTCTATTGGCCCATTGTTAACGTTTTTGTTGGTGACACTTAAGATATTGCAATAATTTGCTACTGTTTAAGGTCTATCAAAAGTGTGCAAGTTCGAGCATGTGTCCGTTAGGCCTATAAAAAATAATGTTCATCAGCACAAATTAGATTGAGCAATACAAGTCTGACTCTAGGTCTCCTTAAATTAAACTCATTTTTGACAGTATGGAGCACAATACCATGGAGGAGTTTAGAAGTGTAGAACTCCCACAAACTTTTATTCCATATGCTGGGATCAGTATTATTCAGCTGTTGCAAGAGCACATTTTTCAGCGGCTGTCCACTGGTCACAAAATCAATTATTGACAGGCAGACGAAACTTCTTAAATTCAAAAATTCTTCGGTTAAAATACACATATACATATGTGAACAGCCATCCACAACAACCACAATCCATAAGGCGCAACTAGCTAAATGAGAGCGCAGCAGTGTGATTCACATCAATGCGCTATATAGTTATCAATTATAAGTGATACACGTATCACCCGTGGGTGACACCACTGCCGTCGTCCTTACCGCCAAGGGTTTATTCAAGTTGGAAAATCTTTGGATGCCGACAGCAGTCGCACCGTTGGAAGACATAACTTGGACTGTACCCTACAAAAGCCTATTCCTGCTCCTTTCCCGCGATCCATCAAAACGCATGTGGTGCGTCGTCATAGTGATCTCTGACTTGTGACGAGACTCGCTCAGGCGGAACAAACTTAAACGTCCCTTTTCAATTCTGATTTGGATGGCATTGAGAAAAAGTAAATCATATAAATAATCTAGTGTTTTCGATAGTATCTGTAATCCGATTACAATATATTTGCTGGTAACAAAGGATTTCAGTTACAGTTTTTTTTGTAATCTGCACAATAGGTCACAAAACGGGACGAAAGGCTTGGAGACTGGCCGTGGGTGACACGCTCCCTTCATAAAACATCACAACACAGGATGTTTCTCTACTGTCCGTGGTGTCGTGGAGGGTATACGTCATATAGCCACTTGTTTTTAAGCGGGCATTGTGTATACTCACTTCCAGTGGTGGAAAAAGTACCCAATTGTCAAACTTAGGTAAAAGTAAAGATACCTTCATAGAAAATGGCTCAAGTAAAAGTGAGTCACCCAGTAAAATCCTACTTGAGTAAAAGTCTAAAAGTGTGTTTTAAATATATTTTAGCATCAAAAGTAAATGTAATTGCTAAAATATAGTTAAGTATCAAAGGTAAAAGAAAAAGTATGATTCTTTTCAAATTCATTATATAAAAAAGCAAACCAGGCAGCATCATTTTCTTGTTTTATAAATTTACAGATAGCAAGGGGAACGCTCCAACACTCAGACATAATTTACAAACGAAGCATGTGTGTAGTGAGTCTGCCAGATCAGAGGCAGTAGGGATGACCAGGGACGTTCTCTTGATAAGAGTGTGAATTAGACAATTTTTCTGTCCTGGTAACCATTCCAAATGTAACTTTTGGATATCAGGGAAAATGTATGAAGTAACTAAAAAAGTACAGAGTTTTCTATAGGAATGTAGTGAAGTAAAAGTAAAAGTAGTCAAAAATATAAATAGTAATGTACAGATGCCACCAAAGAATACTTAAGTAGTATTTTCAAGTATATTTACACCACTGTTCACTTCTTAATCGACACTTAATTCGGAAAGTATTCACACCTCTTGACTTTTTTCACATTTTGTTACGTTATTCTAAAATTGATTTTTTTTTCAATCTCATCAATCTACACACAATAACCCCATAATATCAAAACAAAAACAGGTTTTTAGACATTTTTGCAAATCAATAAATATATTTTTGTAAATATACTATTTACATAAGTATTGAGACACTTTACTCAGTACTTTGTTGAAGTATCTTTAGCAGAAATTACAGCCTCAAGTCTTCTTGGGTACGACGCTACAAGTTTGGCACACCTGTATTTGGGGAGTTTCTCCCATTCTTCTCTGCAGATCCTCTCAAGCTCTGTCAGGTTGGATGGGGAGCGTTGCTGCACAACTATTTTCAGGTCTCTCCAGAGATGTTCGATCAGGTTCAAGTTCGGCCTCTGGCTGGGCCACTCAAGGACATTCAGAGACATGTCCTGAAACCACTCCTGCATTGTCTTGGCTGTGTGTTTAGGATCGTTGTCCTGTTGGAAGGTAAACCTTTGCCCCAGTCTGAGGTCCTGAGTGCTCTGGAGCAGGTTTTCATCAAGGATCTCTCAGTACTTTGCTCCGTTCATCTTTCCCTCGATCCTGACTAGTATCCCAGCCCCTGCCGCTGAAAAATCTCCCCACAGCATGATGCTGCCACCAACATGCTTCACCATAGGGATGGTGCTAGGTTTCCTCCAGACATGACACTTGGCATTCAGGCAAAAGAGTTCAATCTTGGTTTCAACAGAACAGAGAATCTTGTTTCTCATGGACCGAGAGCCCTTTAGGTGCCTTTTGGCAAACTACAAGTGGGCTGTCATGTGCCTTTTACTGAGGAGTGGCATCTGTCTAGCCACTATACCATAAAGGCCTGATTGGTGGAGTGCTGCAGAGATGGTTGTCCTTCTGGAAGTTTCTCCCATCTCCGTTGGGTTCTTGGTCACATACCTGACCAAGGCCTTTCTCCCCTGATTGCTCAGTTTGGCCGGGGCGGCCAGCTCTAGGAAGAGTCTTGGTGGTTCCAAACTTCTTCCATTTAAGAATGGAGGCCATTGTGTTCTTGGGGACCCTTACCCAGATCTCTGGCACAATCCTGTCTTGGAGCTCTACGGACAATTCCTTGGACCTCATGGCTTGGTTTTTGCTCTGACAACTGTAGGACCTTATATAAACAGGTGTGACTTTCCACATCATGTCCAATTTACCACAGATGGACTCCAATCAAGTAGTAGAAACATCTCAAGGATGATCAATGGAAACAGGAAGCAATTTCAAGTCTCATAGTACTTATGTAAAGAAGGTATCAGTTTTCATTTGTAAAAAAAAATAATAATCTAAAACTTGTCCCTTTGTCATTATGGGCTATTGTGTTGAGATTGATGCCAAAAAAATATGTAATCCATTTTAGAATATGGCTGTAATGTAACTAAATGTGGAAAAGGGGAAGTCGTCTGAATACTTTCTGAATGCACTGTAAACGGCGTTTCAGTTAATAAGGTTCATGGAACCGATCATACTGTTTCACTTAAAATGTTGATAAACTATTATATCTTCATATATTAGGCACAGCAATGTACTGACAGAGTTAGACCTTCGTGTGAATGATCCAAAGTGAAAACATGTTTTTAGACATTTTTGCAAATGTATTGAAAAAAGAAATACAGAAATATCTCATTTACATAAGTATTCACAACCCTGAGTCGATACATGTTTAACAGCGATTACTGTGATTCTTTCAGGGTAAGTCTAAGAACTTTGCACACCTGGATTGTACAATATTTGCACATTAATATTTTTAAAATTCTTCAAGCTCTATCAAGTTGGTTGTTGATCACTGCTAGACAGCCACTTTCAAGTCTTGCAATAGATTTTCAAGATGATTTAAGTCATAAATGTAACTAGGACACTCAGGATGATTCAATGTCATCTTGGTAAGCAACTCCAGGGTATATTTGGCCATGTGTTTTAGGTTACTGTCCTGGTGAAAGGTAAATTTGTCTCCCAGTGTCTGTTGGAAAGCAGACTGAACCAGGTTTTCCTCTACGATTTTGCCTTTGCCTAGCTCTATTCCGTTTATTTTTGGCCTAAAAAAACCTCCTTAGTTCTTGTCGATGACAAGCACACCCATAACATGATGCAGCCACCACCATGCTTGAAAATATGATGAGTGGTACTCAGTGATGTGTACCACGGTTCTCTCATGCAATTGTATAGCATAGCCTGTAGAAAAGTTGCACAACATGGGCTTATAGGAACACTCACTCATTCCATGCATCAACCAGCTATGAGAAGCTGTCTCTCGCTGCGCAACAGGTGACCTTATTCCATTCCAACTCTGAATGCCAGGGCGCTCAAGAAGTGTTTGATTCGATTTTCAATAGCATTTGCATTGATGTCAGAGTGATTAGAGAGACAATAGAGCCCTGAGTACCAGGCCACCAGCGATCATCAAAAGCATCAGAGCCCAGTTTTGCAGAAGCCTAGTTACCATGACTCAACAGTCACGTGGAAATTGACTGAGGTCATGACTCATGACTGCCGATGTGGCGGTAATACGGTCACCGTAACAGCCCTAGTGGGGACCACACTGTTTACTATTCTTCCCTCGTGGACTGCACACCACCCTAGGGGGGATGCGTCTGTCGTCACCACCTTCCTCGTTGAAAAACAGCTTATATTTCAAAGCCATCAGACTGTTAAATCGCCATCACTAGTCAGCTATCACCCGGTTACTCAACCCGGCACCTTAGGAGGCTGCTGCCCTATATACATAGACATGGAATAATTGGTGACTTTAATAATGGAACACTAGTCACTTTAATAATGTTTTCATACTGCTTTACTCATTTCATATGTGTATACTGTATTCTATTCTACTGTATTTTAGTCAATGGCACTCCGACATTGCTCGTCATTATATTTACATATTTCTTTACTTTAGATGTGTGTGTATTGTTGTGAATTGTTAGATATTACAGCACTGTTGGAGCTAGGAACACAAGCATTTTGCTACACCCGCAATAACATCTGCTAACTATGTGTATGTGAGCAATAACATCAGCTAACTATGTGTATGTGACCAATAAGATGTGATTTGATACTACCCCTAGCGGAAGTTCGAGGGGCTCTTCCTGTGATGCAGAGCCGAGAGACATTCTGAGGTTACTGCTATCTTTAGATTGAGGTGACGTCGTGTACACAGACGTTAGTCTGATACCCAACACTGGAAGTTTATCATTGTCAGTAGACCAAGTGGTACAACTGAGATAGTGGACGCCATCAACCCCATCAACCTCAGCACGGAGACAATTACTGAGCGTGACCAGCACCCCCTGTGGACCAGGGAGATGCACTGTTAGAATGACGTAATGTGGCCGTTCAATAGTGTAGCCCGATAAGAGAGAGAATCCAGCTTGATGCCTTGGTATTTGATTCCGTGTGGGCACCAAACAGATCTTTGTCTGGTTTTATCTACCGTGTCTCACACTGCTTACTCCTGTGACGGGGAGCAAAGCAGGTAATCGTTTATGTAGGGGGAGACTCTTAGTCCCCTGATTCGCAGAGGTGCCAAAGCCGCCTCCACACTTGCTGAATGTCAGGGGAACTTGTTACCTAAAGCCTTGCAGCGTGGTCCTACGTGATAGCTAGCCCGTGCAATGCTAGCTACTACTGGAGACTGATAAGTAGAAAACAAATTCTACTTGAAGTAAAACTTTCCTTTCGGTCAGTACTCATAGCCACCATGTCTGAGTGGGTAGATTGTCAGTGATGTCCCCAGGAACATGAAGCTTTTCACCTTCTCCAGAGTGCGTGCTCCCTCTGCCGTTTCCGGAAGTCCATGATCAGCTCCTCTGTTTTGTTGACATTGAGGGAAGAGGTTATTTTTCTGTCACCCTTCCGCCAGGGACCTCACTTCTTTCCTGTAGGCTGTCTTGTCATTGTTGGTAATCAGGCTGTTACCACTGTTAGGTCAACTACAAACTTGATTATTGAGTTGGAGTGCATGAGTCATGGGTGAACAAAGAGTGCAGGAGGGGGCTGAGCACACACCCTTGTGGGGCCCCTGTGTTGAGGATCAGAGTAGTGGAGGAGTTGTTGCCCATCTTCACCACCTTGGGGTGGCCCATCAGAAAGTCCAGGACCCAGGACAGGGCAAGGCCCCAAGCTGATGAGCTATGTTATTGAAGGCTGAGCTGTAATCAATTTACAACATTGTTTAAATTATTTTGCCTTAATTTAACTAGGCAAGTCAGTTAAGAACAAATTCTTATTTTCAATGACAGCCTAGCGGCTGTCGTTCTGCCTTGTTCAGGGGCAGAACGACAGATGTTTACCTTGTCAGCTCGGGGATTCGATCTTGCAACCTTTCGGTTACTAGTCCAACGCTCTAACCACTAGGCTACCTGCCGCCCCATTCTTACATAGGTATTCCTCTTGTCTAAATGGGATAGAGCAGTGTACAGCGCAATGGTGATTGTATCATCCGTGGATCTATTGGGGCAGTATGCAGGTCTAGGGTGTCGGATAAGGTGGAGGTGACATGAATGACTGAAGTGAGTGCTACGGGGTAAAAGGTTGACACGGGAGTGAAAATTAATTCCTGTCCCGTCTGTTCATTTTTTTTCCCCCTGTACTGATCTCGCAACAGTTCTATAACCCCTGAACTCTCCTGTCCCGATAAAATTCAGTCTTGTCCCGTGCTCATTTTTGCGTGCAGAAATATGAAGGCTATTGTGTTTGTTTAGGAAGTATTCAAAATAATTTCAGTCATGCAATAAGGGATACGTGGTTGTCTTACCTATTTTCGTTAAATGCACTGACTGTAGGCGTGAGTCGCCTGGATAACAGTGTATTCTAAATGACCTAAATGTAGATTGATTTAGGCTGGAGGATGAGGACAGAGATCCCAGCAGGCATGACAGTAAAGTTGTTAGGAATAGAGCAGCTATGCCGCTTCAGGCCACTTGTCCCACTTTCCCGGTTGGTAGCCTATTTGATTGAAGCGCAGCATTTTTTTTTACAGCATTTAAAACATCGCTCTATCCTTAGCTCTAATGTTAATGATGGGTCCTTGGCTGCAACAAGACATTGCAATTCCTCTATTGAAGGCTTCTTCATTTAGCCTACTAATGTAGGTTGGCATCTGAGGTAGCGTAGTTACTGGCTACAACTGGAGTGAGGCGCAAGAGTGAGTCAACGGAAGGGGGAGGGGGAAATAATAAATTTAATATATTTTTTATTAAGTAAACTATATTAAGCCTAGGCTACACAGTTGTTGTTCTTATGAAATGTTCCACCCATTACATATTTATACCGAAAAAACTTCACCTTTACAACTATTCCTGTACTGCCCGTTGATGTAGACTGTTGATCCTGTCCCTGTCCCGTTCACTCCCATTCCTGCCAGAATCCCACAAGACCCAAGGGAGTCCTGTTCCCATGTCAACCTCTACTATTGGACGATAGTCATATAGTTCAGTTACCCTCACTTTCTTGGGTACAGGAACAATGGTGGACATCTTGAAGACTGCAATAGTGAGCGATTGAAAATGTCCGTAAACACTCCAGCCAGCTGGTTTAGGGATGTCTTCTGGGGCAGCAGCCTTGCGAGGGTTAACATGCTTAAAATGTCTTACTCGCGTTGGCCACGGAGAACGAGAGTTCACAGTCTATGCGAGCGGCCCGCGTCCCCGGCACTGTGTTAGCCCACTTTCAGGTTAAGAAGATATTGAACTTGTCTGCCGGAAGCAAGACGTCAGTGTCTGCGACGTGGCTGGTTTCCCCTATGTAATCCATGATCGTCTGGAGTCCCTGCCACATACGTTTGGTGTCTATCGTTTTGCCTGTTTGATTGTATAACTGGACTGTTTGTATTCAACTATATTCCCAGTCACCTTGCCTTGGTTAAATGCGGAGGTTTGAGCTTTCAGTTTGGCCCGAATGCTGCCATCTATCCATTTTTTTTTTGTTTGAATAGGTTTTAATCGTCACAGTGGGAAGAACACCCGGTTCTAGGTCGGGTGAACAAAATGACTTGTGTTCCTGTACGTTACCACAATCACACCACGAGTAGTAAAACATACGTGAAACATACACCTCCGCCTTTCTTCTTCCCGGAGAGTTCTTTATTCCTACCTGCACAATGTACTGAGAACCCAGCTGGCTGTATGGACAGGGACAGTATATCCGGAGGGAGCCATGATTCCATGAAAGAGAGTATGGTACAGTCCCTGATGTCTCCTTTGAAGGAGATTCTCGTCCTGAGCTCGTCTACTTTATTGTCCAATCTGAAAACCTCTTCTTCGCCGGCGGCGTCTTGGAGCAGCCTCTGGGATAAGTTCAATCGCCTTGGGGGTTACGAACAAAGGATCAAATTCAGGAAATTCGTATTTCTGGTGAGTTACCGCCGCTCTGATATCCAAAAGTTCTTCCTGGCTGTAAGTAATAATGCAAAAAACTTTCTCGGCTAATAATGTGAGAAGAAAAAAATATATAAATAATAATAATAATAATAATAATAATAATACATGCAAAGTTGCTTAGGAACCAGAAACAAAGCGCCATCTTGCATTTAATGAGTGTGTTTCCTCCACATCCTCCTACACTACAGCAATATGTGCATCAAACACTACTCACACACGCAGAACGTCCACAACACACATTCCCACACAGTGTACAGCCAACAATTCTCTACCCAGACAAACCCACCCACGCACACAGCACCAAAATAAATACAAAATCTCTACCCCTGACCAACCAATCTGGAGGAAATAAAAGATCAACTGTGTCATTGATTGCACACTGACCGGTCAATTCAATAATCAATGTGGCAGACTCTTACTAATATAATTCTGTCCGTTGTGCATTTACACAGAATTAATGTAGGCACACGAATAAGTCAAAAGACCGATAAACGGAGACAGTCACACACAGCAGAAGGGGGCTACAGAGCAAAGTTAAGGATAATGATGCTTGCAGTAGTGATATCGAGCGTGGGTGTGTGTGGCTTTTTAAAATTCAGCTGCACTACAGACTAGCGTTCATCACAATTCTTCCACTGCAGAGAAAATTATAGGTTTGAGGAAGTCTGTGGGAGGCTGATGCCGGAGAGAAGAAATTCCAGACGCTTCTCGGTCTCTGAAACGTGCTTAGATTCGAATGTGTATTTAGAATTGTGTGTGTGTATTAGTGTACATGTACTGTTCTTGAGCGGATAGATGCATAGGTGGGGGGGGCTTGACTCGGCGCCCAAACTCCCTCTTCATAACCATCAAAACACTACACTCCGTGCTTACTGTGGCAGCTGATTATATTCAGTACCATATCTACAGTTCTGGGTTGGTTAAAAACATGTTTATCTCACTAAGAAGAACAGGACAAAAATCAGTGTTGTTTTTAAGAGCGAGAGAGAAGGGTTCAAATCTCCTTGAATGCTTGGTTGGTTGGGGCTGAGGACTGGAGCCTGATGGTGAGGTGAGGCTTTCGGCTGGTCTATGGAGGGAAGCTGCTAGGAGAACAGCCAAAGCACGGGGGAGGATTCAATCTTGAATGCACAGTATTCACAGCTTTGCCTGCGTGGGCTGGTGGCTCCCAGTCCTCCTCCTCCTCCTCACTACACTACAGCACTTAGGTGTTTTTTTTAGGTGTGTGTGTGTGTCCTCCTCCTCGCTACACTACCGGCCCCGCTTCAAATCAAAGCCTCTTAAAAGAGTGAGACAGAGAAACACAGAGAGAGAAAGAAAGCAAATCCTCAAACAACATTCTTAGCCATGTGTGGGGATGAAGAAATAACATTATTTTGAAATCAAAGGTTCTTCACACCAAAACATTATGTTGGGGCCTTCACCTTCAGATGCTACTGAGAAATAATGATGTGAAATACCTTTCCTTTTCTATCCATGCCCTGTGAGGTATGATGTGTTGGGCGGTAACCATTGACAACCCTGACCTTCACATGAATGTTGCTGGGAGGGCAGAGTTCGGACACTGGTCCAATGTATTCTCAGCGTACAGCATTCTCTGTCATTTCAACACACACAGGAGAAAGAAGACCGAGTCACAGCACACCAGCGGTTATGAAATGTGTTTAAGGCTGTTCCTCCTCTTAAATAAAAACGTTCTGTCACAACAACATTTATTGATGCCCTTTCTGACAGCTAGCAATGTTTCCTACCTATATTACAGCTAACCAACCAACCGACTAATGAATGAATGAAATATATCTATATCTATATATCAATAGCCCTTTATAAATCTGTCTCTTTCAATTCCTTTCAAGGTTTCAGTGACGCCTGAAAAGGATGCCCGGAATAGCTGTGCGAGCATATTTTGTCTGTGTCCCTGTGCCGTGCTTTGCCACCCACCCACACATGTCAAGACAATGAGCTGGGTGCATCATTATGTTAGCTGACAACAGTGTTCACAACCCGTGCTGAGTTGCGGCTAGGGTTGGGCTGTATGCAGATTTTCAAACCGTTCCTGTCCCATACCGGTGTATTCGGTTTTAACGTCAGTGCACACAACTGCCGCTATTTACCCTAAAAATTAAAATTTTATATATACAGCGGGGCAAAAAAAGGATTTAGTCAGCCACCAATTGTGCAAGTTCTCCAACTTAAAAAGATGAGAAGCCTGTAATTTTCATCATAGGTACACTTCAACTATGACAGACAAAATGAGAAGAAAAAAATCCAGAAAATCCCATTGTAAGATTTTTATTGAATTTATTTGCAAATTATGGTGGAAAATAAGTATGCAGATTGCAGACCTAGTGAATGACCTGCAGAGAGCTGGGACCAAAGTAACAAAGCCTACCATCACTAACACACTACGCCGCCAGGGACTCAAATCCAGTGCCAGACGTCTCCCCCTGCCTAAGCCAGTACATGTCCAGGCCCATCTGAAGTTTGCTAGAGAGCATTTGGATGATCCAGAAGAAGATTGGGAGAATGTCATATGGTCAGATGAAACCAAAATATAACTTTTTGGTAAAAACTCAACTCGTCATATTTGGAGGACAAAGTTGCATCCAAAGAACACCATACCTACTGTGAAGCATGGGGGTGCAAACATCATGCTTTGGTGCTGTTTTTCTGCAAAGGGACCAGGACGACTGATCCGTGTAAAGGAAAGAATGAATGGGGCCATGTATTGTGAGATTTTGAGTGAAAACCTCCTTCCATCAGCAAGGGCATTGAAGATGAAACGTGGCTGGGTCTTTCAGCATGACAATGATCCCAAACACACCGCCCGGGCAACGAAGGAGTGGCTTCGTAAGAAGCATTTCAAGGTCCTGGAGTGGCCTAGACAGTCTCCAGATCTCAACCCCATAGAAAATATTTTGGAGGGAGTTGAAAGTCTGTGTTGCCCAGCAACAGCCCCAAAACATCACTGCTCTAGAGGAGATCTGCATGGAGGAATGGGCCAAAATACCAGCAACAGTGTGTGAAAACCTTGTGAAGACTTACAGAAAACGTTTGACCTCTGTCATTGCCAACAAAGGGTATATAACAAAGTATTGAGATAAACTTTTGTTATTGACCAAATACTACTTTTCCACCATAATTTGCAAATAAATTCATAAAAAATCCTACAATGTGGTTTTCTGGATTTTTTTCTTCTCATTTTGTCTGACATAGTTGAAGTGTACCTATGATGAAAATTACAGGCTTCTCATCTTTTTAAGTTGGAGAACTTGCACAATTGGTGGCTGACTAAATACTTTTTTTGGTTACTACATGTTTCCATGTGTGTCATATCTCTCAAAAATAAATAAATAAATAAATAAATATAGAGAGCGGGCGAGAGAGAGATATGATATACACACATACAGTACCAGTCAAAAGTTTTAGAACACCTACTCATTCAAGGGTTTTTCTTTATCTTACTATTTTCTACATTGTAAAATAATAGTGAAGACATCAAAACTATGAAATAACACACATGGAATCATGTAGTAATCAAAAAAAAGTGTAAAACAAATCATAATACATTTTAGATTCCTTAAATTAGCCACCCTTTGCCTTGATGACAGCGTCGCACACTCAGTGCAAACAAACAGTTTCATCAGCTGTCTGGGTGGCTGGTCTCAGACAATCTTGCAGGTGAAGAAGCCGGATGTGGAGGTCCTGGGCTGGCGCGGTTACCGTGTTCTGCAGTTGTGTGGCCAGTTGGGCGTACTTCCAAATTCTCTAAAACGACGTTGGAGGCGGCTTATGGTAGAGAAATTAACATTAAATTGGCAATATCTCTGGCAATAGCTCTGGTGGTCATTCCTGCAATCAACATGCCAATTGCACGCTCCCTCAAAACTTGAGACATCTGTGGCATTGCGTTGTGTGACAAAACTGCACATTTTAGAGTTGCCTTATATTTTCCCCAGCACAAGGTGCACCTGTGTAAGTATCATGCTGTTTAATCAGCTTGTTGATATGCCACACCTGTCAGGTGGATGGATTATCTTGGAAAAGGAGAAATGCTCCCTAACAGGAATGTAAACAAATTTGTGCACAGCATTTGAGATAAATATGCTTTTTGTGTGTATGGAACATTTCTGGGATCTTTTATTTCAGCTCGTGAAACCAACACTTTACATGTATTGTTTATATTTTTGTTCAGTATAAACATGCAAATCAAATTCAACACTCCAAATGGTATTCATATGAATTAGAGACCTGGCTGTTGCGTAATTCTTTTCAGAATGGAAAAGGCTCTTGGTTCCAGCTGCCCATTTAGTGGTGTATTACATGCTGCGTTCAGGGTTGTTGTGGTAGTGCCTTGGAAACGTGGCACATCTGTGAATGATAACAATCCTCAACCATCTCGAAAAGAGGAGCGGAGACTAATTTGGTTTCACTTAATTAGTTCCATAGGTGACTGACAGTACTGATACACTATGCTGTAAGTCACTCACACATACTCTCTCTCTCTCTCTCTCTCTATGGCGTAGCCTTAGTGGCGGCATTACGTTAAATGATTAAAAACAATTATCATGGCCTAGGGTGAGTGATGGGCGAATAACAGCAGAGGACAGCTTGGAAAATATATAAATAAATGTGATGTCCAGAGCCTCCGTTCAATTCCGTCTCTAATGACATCTGAATATCAAAGACACCAAATCAACAGATGCTTAATTCCGTATTCCTCCGTCCTCCATAAAGAATCAAATTGAATAACCCCCAAAACAATCTAGTGAACACTCTAAGGCATCTATCCCACCAAGATGACATGGCATTACCCTGTCTATTATATTCTTAATGACGGGTATCATCTTAATCATCATCATGTCCCATAGCACCACCAGGACTGACATTTCCTGACTCCAACACTGTATTACTCACAGTGACTGACAGTCAAGGTGATTTAACCAGAAAAGAACATGGTGAAACAAACAAAAGTGACTGTATTCTGTATTCTGGCAGGTCAGAAGACTTTATCCTAAGAGGGCGTAACGCATAACATGGTACCAGTAAGGAAGTTGCTGCTCACTAAAAGATTGTTGCTGCTATGTGATTATAATCTGATTGGAACTGAAATGTGATTATAATGCTGCTTTTTTAGGAATTACCATATCAATGTTATGCCATCAGCAGTTTTCAAATTCATATGCTGATGTCAAAAAGACCTTATGCTTCAGGACAGTAAAATCGCTGTCGTCACAGACAGTCTTACAGAGGACAGTGACATTGATGAGAACATTGACATCATGGACAGAATGGTACCGGTCATGTGGCTAGTAGTACACACTAAAACAACATTTCATTTCGTAGGCTACTCTCAGTAGAATCACTTAAAGTATTATTATTTCAGTGACTACAGAAAAGGGCAGTATTTTTCTTATCAAATAAACCAACAAAAAGAAGAGAAATCGAATTTGTTAGCTAAATAAATAAATTAAGAGTTCAAAGGGACGAACAGCATTAGTATCCTGAGAAGATCATAAACCCGGCCGTGTCTCTCTAGTACACCATTCCTGTGTACTCAGACAAGAGAGAGAAAAGCATGTGTCACGCCCTGACCTTAGAGATCCTTTTTGTCTCTATTTTGGTTTGGTCAGGGCGTGAGTTGGGGTGGGCATCCTGTGTTTTGTGTTCTATGTTTTCTATTTCTGTGTGTTTGGCCGGGTGTGGTTCTCAATCAGAGGCAGCTGTCTATCGTTGTCTCTGATTGAGAACCATACTTAAGTAGCCTTTTCCCACCTGTGTTTTGTGGGTAGTTGTTTTCTGTTTTTGTGTCTGCACCAGACAGAACTGTTTCGGTTTCGTTCTTGTTGTTATTTTAGTTATTTCAGTCTTCAGTTCAAATAAACGTATGAACACGTACCACGCTGCACCTTGGTCCTCTCCTTCCAAGAGCCGTTACAGCATGAGGATGAATTTCCTTTCGGGAATTTTGCTTCATATCTTCTGACAATCGTCGAAAAATAATCAAATCAAACTCCTTTTCCCAGGAAACATCCTAGACCTAAAAGAGACAACATCAGAAAATCTAAAACCGCTTGAATCAACAAACAAAAAAAATGTTTTGGGCGGGCGGGCTGTCGGGATTCAATTGTTCCAAATGCTGACCAGAGTAGTCGGCTGTATTGCATTGGAGGGAGAGGTGATGTCCCCTTGGGTGGTGTCAAAGCATAGCCAGTTTAATGGAAGCACAGAGCCGCTGTGCCAAAGAGACTTATGTTATACACTGCGCTGCTCCAAGGCAGGGCACAACACCGAGACCGACAGCTGCCATAGAGGCTATATTCCACTGTCCATACTAGCATAGGCCTACTACTTAGAATGAGCAAACTATTGGGCACGCATGCTAAGTGGCATGCTAATGTGGACGTGCTTCTACACCTGCATTGCTTGCGGTTTGGGGGTTTTAGGCTGGGTTTCTGTACAGCACTTTGTGACATTAGCTGCTGTAAGAAGGGCTTTATAAATACATTTGATTGATTAAGACAAAGAGTTGCGAATCCACAGAGCCACACTGGTCATAGTAAGGACGTGCCGCCGGTATGTTGGCCCCTATATATGCAAATGAGGAAACTATTTTGCTCTGCACTGTGAGTGTATTTAGACTATTTGGTATTATGGGTCCACCTGAATTTGTTTGATGATGACATGCCGCGGGAACAAATTGCCTGCTGGGGGACAATAAAGCAGGGCTCTACAGAGAGAAAATGTGCTGCACTGAAGATACCAAGCTCCCAACACACACACACACACAGAACCTTTGAACACATTCAATGCCACTGATGTGATATGCTGGACAAGTAAAACACTACTTAGTCTACCCATAATGCCTTATTTGACATGTCATCACCTCCTACATATACTCTTGGGTCCAATCTCAGATAACTTTTACCCAACAGTTTTTTATATTTCACTGACGCGTAGTGTGCACACGCACACACTCCCGCAGACGCAAACACACAGTGATCCTCCTTCCCACAGCAACCCGGAGGGAGCGAGACGGGCTAACGAGAAGAGATGTTGGGCCACGGGAAAAAACCTTAGGCAGCAGAAATTAGATCAGAACCCCCCCCCCCCCCCCCCCCCCCCCCCCTAATACACCTCTCTCCATCCTCCCCTTAATTCCTCTTCCCTCCATCCTACCAGTCTGATGAATACTGCATCAGCAGCACCTCGGGAAAAGGGGAGGAGAACTGTTCTTGACTTTCACTAGATCATTAAGAACTGCCTATCAGCCCAAACCCAAAAGAAATATCCAACCAACTTTATCACAATTAAAAATAACTACCAACCCAAACCAGAAAAGATGCCGACTTCATGAGCAATATGCTATTTCTACGCCGTCCAGCCCCCTTCAAGAGAGAGATGAGATTGAATAACGTGACTCTGTTCTGTAATCTAAGCGCGATAGAGAACTGCAGCAGACATCCTAGAAGAATGACTCCTTGTATTCAGGGAGGCCTGGGACGCCCGATGCACCGCCTGTGTCAAGACAGCAGGGATCGTTTCAGCTGTTTTTACTCTGGCATCTTCACAGGTCACGTGGTTATGGGCCATTGGTACCGCCACACTGCTGTCGTAGGATATTTCTGGGGCTCTGCCGGGATGCTGGGCAGGAGGGCAGAGATGGGTGTGAGGGCACATGTAGCGAGGAGTTGGGAGGACAAACCAAACCATGGAAGTTACAGTACTGTAGCACTTCCACTAGGGCCTAACGGTAGAAAGATACAGTGCCCAAGCATAATTGGGACACCAACCCAATTACAGTACTTTGCTTTCTGCTTGCGTAGCCAAACCAGGGGCCAATCTAGTAAAGTGAAATGTTCAGAACATTGCCGATATAAATGCTATGTGCTAAATAGAGCAGAAATCATGACGGCTTACAAACCATGACAAATAATCAGGCTCATGTTCTGTAGCGCACACTAGGTATTACAAAAATCACTGTTCCTTTTAGTCAAGTTTAGGTAGGTAGCAGCCCACCTCTCTGTTTCAAAATGTTTTGATCCATTTCATGCCTACTGAACACGACCCAGGTGCTGCTTAAAGTGATGAGAAGTGAAGTGGGGGATAAGTGGTTAATAAGTGGCAGTGCTGTGGCTAGCCCACCGTTGTTTCTACATATTCCCCTCGGCAGTATTGTCTGTGACCGCTGGGCTGAATGCTGAAATGTGCATGCCAATGAGATGAGCACAGTGGTTGTGTCAGTCTCACAGAAGGACGCCTCATGTCATGGCAGAGAGAGCAACAGCTGCAGGCCCACTGGCGGGCAGGCTGGCAGGCGTCACCCCACACTGACCCTACCTCAACAGCCTCTCATTCTCTCTCTCTCTCTCTCTGCAGTGTGCCCCCACCCAACCCCGACAGCCATTCTCTGCATGGCATCACCCCGTCTGAACCCCATCCCACCACAGGCACACACCCGACAGCGTGCGCTCCACTGCACCCCATCCTGACAACCTCTCTCTCTCTCTGCGTGCCATGCCCCAGACAGTCAGTCAGAGGACTGCTAGGCTGGTGGCCTAATCAAGACAGAGAGAGCAAAGAACATCATTAAATACAATACAACTCTCTATAGGCTTTTACTCCATACTTCCTCGAACTTTGAAAGTATGGAATCACTATCAAGAGTTATCGGAGTAGATGACAACTTGCTCCGAATCCTGTGCCAACTTGATTTCAAACTTCAGCAACAGAAAAGAGCTAGGAGTGTTCAGAGTTCCCATTCCTTTAAGGACAGATACTCAATAAGATTTGTGTATAAGAGTAATATGCCCACTGGAAAAATATGTTTGGCCATTTACAGTCGCTTCTGAAAAACCTTGACTCATGGCACATCCGAGCCAAGACACGACAGTCACAGACAGCAGAAGTTTTCAATCAGTTTTCAAGAGATAAAACTAGACTGACCGTGAATATCTACTGCTCCATTGAAAGGGATAGTAGCAGGGGAGAGGAGACACAGCCTCTCGTGAAGTCTTTGCTCAGCATACCGTACAACAAAGAAGTCAAATAATGTTCACGCCATTATTTTGCTGGCTTGTGTTCAGCAATCTAGTGCACCAGGTACCAGTGACTTGGTCGGCTGAATTTTAAATAGCAGTTGACACCCAAAATTATTGCTTGAGTTTACGTCCCATGCCATCTGTGTAGCGCCTCCTAAAGTATGTGTCAATCCCAAATGAATTTGAAAGATTTGCATAATCTTGAATACAAAAATTGCGTATATTTTTGCAATTAATTTCAGATTGGGGCATATTGCTGGATCTACCTAAACAGATGGCATGGGATGTGGACTCCTCTAGATATAACGTGGGTATTGTGATCTGAAAACATCTGGCTTCCTTGGATTTTGCAATGAACCATCACATCAATATCGAAGACAATCTTTTTTTTAGGTTGCAACATTGCCACCGTCACCAATTAACAGTCTGAACTGTTGAACCCGGTCACCCAATATCTGGTGATAACAAGACAGGAAAGACGAGGGACAATGAAAGAGAAATGAGTGACGATTTCAACGTCGGGATCATCATCACTGCCACAGCCTACTATTGTGTCGCTGCTCATATGTGAATTGGGACTAATCTAAATTCATTTTGTTCCGATAATGGAGTATAATTATCCTGGTGATGATAACGTGCGTGCTCCATGCTCTCGAGTGGCTCAAGGCCAAGAATAAGCTCTTAGATAACGGCAGGTAATGGAGCCCTAGTGCAGGTCAGTGATTGAACACCTGTTTTGTCTACGGTGGCCGTGGTGACGGAGATAAGTTTTTTTCCCAAGGTTGCGGGAATGACCTCCGGGGAAGGGTCATCTGATGATCTCATGACCGTATTTGACGAAAAGCAGCTCATATACACCAAACGCTCACCAAGGCGTGAACGGACTGGGCGTGTGTGTACATTGGGAAAGAAACTACATGCAAAGATGATCACATATCCTGTCAAAATGATCTCGGATGCCTCGTATCGACAGCGATGCGTTTGGTTACTCACGTCTAATGCATTTCAAACACGAAGACAAGTCAGGTGGTGAAACGCTTGGTCATTGGTCAGCTGCTTTCACAGTATAGGCCTATACTTATGGCTAGTGTAGTTGCCATTCTGAATCGGAGTCCCTTGAAAAAGGTTTAGTTCAGAGTACTTCTCCCACAACAATGAACACATACACCACTTCAATAGATCTGATATGAAACAAAAAAAAGACCCATTCACTTTACTTTCTCTCTCCTCCATTGTCGTGGAATTAGGCTAAGAGCTAGCTAGTCAAAGACTTGGTACGGTTGTGTTATTGAGGGGGGGGTCAGTGACCCTGCATGGACTCATCTGACTACTCTAAGAACAAAAGGCAGGTACATGGGGACAGAGAGAGAGAGAAAGAGGGAGGCAGCGAGCAAATTGTTCTCCACGTGTACACACTGCGCTGCCTACCAGTTTCACAGGTGACTCAACGTCTCCCGCTGCTAGTCAGCGGCATCGCAGGTCAACTGCACAGAAATATGAGCATGAGGAATTCCCACTTCTATATCAGCAAACATTGACCTGGAATAGCTGAATCATTGTTTTCACCGTGGGATGAAATAAGTGATGTGAGTCAGCTAGAATGGCCCATGTTAAATGCATATGCACATTAAAAAACACAAGTCACTGCAAATCATGACAGTCCAGAGGAGATGAAAACTGACAGTCACAATCACCAAGTGAGAGGGTAAGGAACCAGCACTTCACAGTTTCACTTTGGGTTTTTTGAAAAGATCCCTTTTCAAACTACAGAAATAGGTGACACTGGGAAAAAAAACAAGTATAGTGGCAGTGTGGCACACATCGTAGCCTTTTGCAGCAGTGCAGAAGAGACCAACCCGATATGATCCAGAGAAAATAACTTCAAAATCATAGCAGCATCTCCAGCCCGCTTACAGGCTCCCAGAGGGGAGGACAGCTGAGCCGAGGAGGGTAGACAAATAGCTAATCTGACATTAGTCAACGCTTGAACGCCGTGACACAATAAACGGAGGCGATCCAGCTAAATCCCAACGTAAGCTCTGTCTGCCCACGTGAGCACAGAGCCAAAGCACGACAAAACAACACACTTTCTGCAGTGGTTCTAGAATGGTCTCTCCCTACATACAGCTGGATAGCAGCCAGTCTAAGTCTGGAATCAGAGCATCGTTCAGGAAGATGATGCTCTAATAGGACTGCAACAAAGGTGGACCAGTGGTGTTGTTACACACTAACCAGAAGGTGTCGCTGTTGCTACATGCAATTATTATTTGTATCACATTGTTCAGTTACAAATACAGCACATTTCCTCCTAAAGAAGGACAATGATGTTTAATGGCAGTTCTAGGAAATCTTAAGAATGACTTCAGCCTAAATCAGGGTGACAGGGAGGGTTTGTTCACAGCATTTCTCTGTACGTGGGATAATTAGGTGTCAGTCAGACACCCCTAACTAGCAGAAATAAGGAACACATTCCAGTCAGGATGAAAGAAAGCTAGGGATCCATTCTTTTTTTTTGAATCTCCCATCTCACAGACATCACCTAATCCATTAAATAAGGGAATATAATATTGTGCTCAACGGTATTCCATGGTAACTACCATCACATTATTAGCGCCACACAAGTAGATGAAATATAAAGAAAGTGTATTATTAAAGCATATTTTTTTGGTTAATTACTGTTTAGTTTATCAAATCATACAGACGACTCAATGTCCAATACAGAGTCCACAAAATAGCTAAAATCTTGCCTGTTCACGTCATTTCTTTGCTTTGCCCTGAGCGGGCGAGTGACAGAGATGACATAACAGGCTCATCAGTGGGGTACGGTACGACTAGCCCACGCACCCCATCCACAATCCTCAGCAGCCAGCCCTCAGTGGATTGGCCTAGGGTGAATCTCGACTGTATTTCCTTCCGTCCTCTTTGCTTGTCTCCTTCTCAAAACACAATGGAGGAGAAGATCTGAGGAGATGATCAATGGATCTTCTGCTCCAATGTGTTTAGAGAGGGAGAGTTAGCCTAAAACCAAAATGTTCTCAAAAGTTAGGATTCAAACAAAATAGCAGAGGAAGACCGCTTAGCTGAAGAAGGAAAAAAAAGGAGCAAAAAGAAACATTTATTACCATGAATAATCACATACTGTAACGGGAAGATGTTCCAAACGTCTCAGTGTTTCAATGCAAATAATTTTGGATGATGAGCGTAGCTGTGCATTGTTAAACAAATGTCTCTCACCATATATAATGAACAAAAATATAAAGTAGTGTTAGCCCCATGTTTCATGAGCTGAAATAAAAGATCCATGAAATGTTGAATAGTCACAAAAAGCATATTTCTCTCATTTTTGGGGGGGCACAAATTTGTTTACGTCGCTGTTAGTGAGAATTTCTCCCTTTCCAAGATAATCCATCCACCTGACAGATGTGGCATGTCAAGAAGCTGATTAAACAGCATGATCATTCCACAGGTGCACCTCGTGCTGGGGACAATAAAACACCACTCTAAAATGTGCAGTTAAGTCACACAACACCATGCCACAGATGTCTCAAGTCTTGAGGGTGCATGCAATTGGCATGTCGACTGCAGGAATGTCCACCAGAGCTGTTGCCAGATAATTTAATGTTAATTTCTCTACCATAAGCCACCAATGTCATTTTAGAGAATTTGGCAGTACCGCCAACCAGCCTCACAACCGCAGACCACATGTAACCATGCCAGCCCAGGACCTGACTAGGGCCTAAAACATTTATTTCAATTGACTAGAATACAAACTTGGGTTGCCATTGTAGCACAGACATTACATACTATACATATCCGTGATCGATATTTGCCTATGCTGGAGACCGTTAGTAATATTTGTAAGTTCAACTCGTCTCAAAAGGGAACAGCAATGTGAGTCGCACGATACAATACACTATGTATTTATTCCTTGAATAATTATTTTTCTATTATTCAGATCTTTTTTCCTCTCTGCATGGTTGGGAAGGCCCATAAAGTAACCATTTCCACTGTTTGTCTACGCCGGTTGTTTCCAAAGCATGTGACGAACGCCATATTTATTTTATTTGGCTAAAAAAGGTCATAGGAAGATAACCAGAGGTATTATTCAGTGATAAACGCTGTGTGATTTGAGGACAACTGTCATGCTCACAAGGTCCTTGACATTTAATAATGGATTACATTCATATAGCACCTTTCACTAGCACTTTTCTCCAAGTGTTTCACTGTGTGTGTGTGTGTGTGTGTGTGTGTGTGTGTGTGTGTGTGTGTGGGGTGGGGTGGGGTCCTTTACTACTCAACAGTACAGGAGTGGTGTGTGTTTCAAATAGGACATGAATCAGCTACCAAAATCAGCTAACACGCCAACATGGAACATGGGGGCCGGGAGAATGCTGAGAAATGCTTTAAAAAAATAAATAAAAGAGAGCCAACCTTTTCATTTAAGTGCTTCATTGACACACAATGACGTTTTCACAAGCCACCGCTAACTTCCACAATCCGCACCCTGAATAACTACAGCAGAGGTGTGTGGTGACACTGTATGTGGCATATCGCAAATGTTGTGACTGTACTTCGATTGTGTTCGTTTGAGGGGGTGAAGGCGGGGCTGGGGGTGGAGGGGTCACCCGTGCATCTTCGCCGTTGGTTGGTCCCTGTGTGGCATGCCGTGCGCCAATCGTCCGTGCCTGCCTCCACTCCAACAGCTCCTACTGACTCCTGCACACCCACTCACCCCTTCTTTCCGACATCCACCCGGCCAACAGACAGAGAACCTGTTGCCTAGGCAACCCCAAAGCACTCACATCTACTCTGTCTGAGAGTGAAAACAAAAAATGTCAATATCTTATTTGTTTAACCATGTATTTTTCATTCATCTCCCTTTCATCCTGTCCAGCCATCCATGTAGGCTATTAAGCCCTCCCCTTTCTCAATACTACTTTCATCCGATTCCCCCCCCCCCCTCCATCTGTCCACTACCCTCTTTATGTGGATTCCATCGAAGCAGACACACTTACAACGTAGACTCTTCTGCTCTATAAACCTCAATGTTTATACTGATTGTCACAGTGACTGATTGTCACAGTTAAACGGATCTGTTTCTCCGTCAAGGCTCAACCTAGAGAATGTTCCTCCGTCTAAGGGTTACGGCATGGACAGATAATGCTGATTTGTCCATTTCCACTGCAGTGCACCCGTCAGTCCCCGCAACAGCTCCCTTTCCTCCAGCGTCCATCCAGGTCTATCCAGCCATTTTGCTCGTGTCAGAGTTGTGCCTGCGGGTGTCAACCCACAATGACGACGCTGTAATGAAGTTTGGAAGGAGATATGACAGGGGGAATGTGAACTGCATCGACGGTGTTCAATGGGCTAAATCAGAAATCTATTCATTGAGGGATAAATAGGAATTCATGGAAGACTGAAAAGGAACACACTTAAAATTCTACAGAAAGGAAACCTAATGTACTGCTTAATGAGGCTCATTTACATGTTTTAGTGATTGTTGATGCTCACAGTTAAACTGATGGGTCCTGCTAATTTCCTAATTCCTCTGTGTCAGAGAAATAAAGAACCACAGCAAACAGCAACAGAAACCCATACATCAACTGTGTGTGTGTGTGCGTGTCACAGCAAACCTACTGCTGGAGGCTGATGCTGCATGCATCAATGCTGTTAAGAGGGTGTGTGACACACACACACAGCCTTTGCTGCACATAGAACAGCAGGAATGTTGCCCACAAAAGAAAAAAGGATGCTAACATAAAACCAAGCTACCATAGAAATGTACCTGGAAGAAGGTGACACACACACACACACACACACACACACACACACACACACTTAGTATTATCCTCTGACCTATATGGATTACATGTATGCAGGTATGCAGGTCTTTCTCAGTATTTCATTAGCAGTGTATTTCTTTCCTTCTCGTCTCAATCCTCCCTGCATTCAGAGAGATGCTGCCACGCTCTGAACAACCGCCCACGTCCACCCTCACAGAGAAAGAAAGAGACGGAGAGAGAGAGAGAGCGAGAGAATGAGAGAGAGGGTGGAAGAGCCGGAAGTGCTTTCACAGTAAGAGTGCAAAAAAAATACACAATAGGGACACAAGGTTTATTCCTCCATGCTGTGCTCCTAACGAATGACAGCACGAGGGTGTGCACGAAACACACACACACACACACGGTCAAGTGTGTGTGTGCCAGGTCTTGTTTGTAGTGGCCATGGTTAAAGGGCTGAAATTACAGATAAATACACACGGGATATAATTGTGTTGTGGATTCCACTGGACACCTGATGGGTGAATGCTCACACTGTTTACTGTACACCTCAGTTTGTAATAGCTCAATAGATTAAATATCAAAAAAAAAATATACATATATATATATATATATAGAAACCGCTGTTTGTTTGCTTGCCAGACCCCTACAAGACACGGGTACCTTTGGGTCCTCAGGGCACATAGCTACAACAATATTGATTGTGTTGAAAAGAATAGCAGAGCAGCTGAGGTACAGGTAGTTTCCACGTGGTATACTGTAACATATTGTAGGAATCTACACTTCCTTCATCTATAGGTTCTTCCTACTCTACATCTCGGTCTTGACAACAACAACAAACAAACAAACAAAAAATCAACAAAAACCCTCAAGAGGAATATGTAAAGTACTCTCAAATACCAAACAGCTGAAAAATATACTTGGCTGCAAATCTTCTCATTTTAAAAGGAATTCCTTGAAAGGAAGAACATCAAGAAACTATGACAACAGTCAAGTAAAATGCCAAGGTTTAAAAACACCAAAACAATTATGTTTCCTCCCACCATCCTTCTGTTAAGACTTCAGATCCCAGAGCAGAGGAGGAGAGGAGGGCACTATAGGGACTGTGTGGAAGCAGGAACAGTAGCTCAAAAACAGGTTTGTCTGGATAGGGATACATACAGTTGAAGTCAGAAGTTTACATACACTTAGGTTGGAGTCATTAACTCGTTTTTCAACCACTCCACAAATTTCTTGTTGACAAACTATAGTTTTGGCAAGTCGGTTAGGACATCTACTTTGTGCATAACAAGCCATTTTTCCAACAATTGTTTACAGACAGACTATTTCACTGTATCACAATTCCAGTGGGTCAGAAGTTTACATACACTAAGTTGACTGTCCCTTTAAACAGCTAGGAAAACTCCAGAAAATGATGTCATGGCTTTAGAAGCTTCTGATAGGCTAATTGACATAAGTTGAGTAAATTGGAGGTGTACCTGTGGATGTATTTCAAGGCCTACCTTCAAACTCAGTGCCTCTTTGATTGACATCATGGGAAAATCCAAATAAATCAGCCAAGACCTCAAAAAAAAGTGTAGACCTCCACAAGTCTGGTTCATGGTTGGGAGCAATTTCCAAACGCCTGAAGGTACGATGTTCATCTGTACAAACAACAGTACGCAACTATAAACACCATGGGACCACGCGGCCGTCATACCGCTCAGGAAGGAGACGTCTCCTAGAGATGAACATACGTTGGTGCGAAAAGTGCAAATAAATCCCAGGACAACAGCAAAGGACCTTGTGAAGATACTGGAGGAAACAGGTAAAAAAGTATCTATATCCACAGTAAAACAAGTCCTATATCGACATAACCTGAAGGGACGCTTAACAAGGAAGAAGCCACTGCTCCAAAACCGCCATAAAAAATCCAGACTACGGTTTGCAACTGCACATGGGGACAAAGATTGTACTTTTTGGAGAAATGTCCTCTGGTCTGATGAAACAAAAATAGAACTGTTTGGCCATAATGACCATCGTTATGTTTGGAGGAAAAGAGGGAGTCTTGCAAGCCAAAGAACACCATCCCAACCGTGAAGCACAGGGTGGCAGCATCATGTTGTGGGGGTGCTTTGCTGCAGAAGGGACTAGTACACTTCACAAAATAGATGGCATCATGAGGTAGGGAAATTATGTGGATATACTGAAGCAACATCTTAAGACATCAGTCAGGAAGTTAAAGCTTGGTCGCAAATGGATCTTCCAAATGGACATTGACCCAAAGCATACTTCCAAAGTTGTGGCAAAATGGCTTAAGGACAACAAAGTGAAAGTATTGGAGTAGCTATCACAAAGCCCTGACCACAATCCTATAGAAAATTTGTGGGCAGAACTGTGCGAGCAAGGAGGCCTACAAACCTGACTCAGTTACACCAGCTCTTTCAGGAGGAATGGGCCAAAATGCACTTAACTTATTGTGGGAAGCTTGTGGAAGGCTACCCGAAACATTTGACCCAAGTTAAACAATTTAAAGGCAATGCTACCAAATACTAATTGAGTGTATGTAAACCTCTGACCCACTGGGAATGTGATGAAAGAAATTAAAGCTGAAATAAATGATTCTCTCTACTATTATTCTGACATTTCACATTCTTAAAATAAAGTGGTGATCCTAACTAACCTAAGACAGGGAATTTTTACTAGGATTAAATGTCAGGAATTATGAAAAACGGAGTTTAAATGTATTTGGCTATGGCGTATGTAAACTTCCGACTTCAACTGTACATGTCTGGGAGTGAGTCTGTTAGCTAGGTTGTGTTCATTAGGCACCAAACGGAAGAAAACTGACTGAAACAGGGAAGGACTACCTGGATAAGTAACACTTATTTTCATTTTCAGTTGCAAAGTTGTTGTTTTTTTAAACAATTCCCAATGCATGCCATAATGAACACAACCCTAATGACTGGGTACTGCTGTGAGTGTCAGAAACACATCATCATCGGAGATGAGCTCTCCTGTGACGACGAGGCTTCTGGCTCTCTGTCAATGCTAATCATTTGTGTAAACACACACAAACACTGGCTCGGTCCCAATAGTTTTTAACAGCTTCTTGTCCTCTCCCCTCCACCTCACCAACCACTGATCTGATAGGACATGAAAGTGTAAGCAATACGGAGGAAACCTATCCATTCTATTTACCTTTCATCGATCATGAAGGAAAACAGTTCACCTCAGTTTATTGGGACAAAACCAGTCGCCACTGCCTGAAGAGTCATCTACAGACCTTCATTTGACCCTACTTCACTTCTTATTGTGTAGATTCAAATTAAATGGACATTTTTTGTAAGGGGTCGATGCATTTTGTCGTTAGGGCAAATCCAGTCAGGAAAGTTCTCTTGCGACAACAGAGTGATCAAATTAAGATGGCAGATCTGTAGCTGGCAGACAATGACGTCCAGTCGAAACAAACATATGCCGCTTTAGATGGCTCCATCAATATGAGAAGCAGCAACTCAAAGCTGGATACTGGTTACCATGGGGAGAGGGTGCGTTAGTAACTCTACCACCGCCCTATTACGAAATACATGGAATGAATGAAAAGACTAGATGGGCAGATAAAAAGACATCAGCAAAAGACTAGAGCACTTTCCATTATTCCTTTTAAAGAATAGGTTGGAGAGTGTTATCCATTTACGAAAAAATAAGCCACACGCATTAAGCACACACTCCCTATTAATAGGTATAGAAGCGCTGACATAGACGGACACACACTTCTCTTGGTGCTTTGGGCTCCTTATATTAGCAGGCAGCCTGTGTTTTCATTAAGTAGACTCTGCAGCAGAGCACTCCCCTGGGAAGAGAGAGAGAGAGAGAGAGAGAGCAAGAGAGAAAAAGAGAGCGAGAAAGAGGAAAAGAGAGAGAGAAAGAGAGACAGATAAAGAGAGTAGAGAAGGAGACTACCACTACCTGAGACCTGACCCGGAGTGCTGCTTTAGATTAAGTAACAACAGTTAGCGCCCGGTAACATTACACAGGGAATATTTGGTTGTTTGCACTTCTTAATTAAAACAAGGAGACATCTTCTGGGAATTAGTAATGTGCTGCTCAAATAAGCCAACGACCAGACCAAGTTAGCGACAGACAGAGCACGTGCGTTGGTCCAAGTTCCCATGCCGAGCATGTAGTCGATGAGATGAGACTAGCTGCGGTGCATGTTGACGTGGAGAAAACCAGCCAACAGCGGCCTACGTCAACACTTTGGGCTGCTGTCCAAGCCAACAGTCAGACGGAGCAGGAAAAGACATGGCGTGAACTTCAAAATGGCCTTTTCCCTACAGGATTTTCCCCCTTGCCTTGGCTGTGCCCTGGCAGCAGTCCTGGCCGTGGCGTGATTCTAATTCTGCCGCCATGCAGGCCAGCGAGGCCATGGCAACCTCTCCAGATGGTGCTGCTGGGGGTGAATGGAACGAAATTGGAAGTGAGTGATGACTCTGGGTCCTGACTACACATCCGGCAGGCTGCACACATAGTGCCCAGGCATACACTCCTCCTCATACTGGGCCCACACTCCTCCTCCTCCTCTCTTCCACCTCTCCTCCTCCTCCTCCTCTTCTTCTTCTTCTGCATACGTCAGGCAGGGCCAGAGAGACCGGATGCTCCTAGAAGAAGCTTTGGCAAAGTGCTGTGAACTTGTTATTTGTCCCCATGGCTTTATGATGCTTCGGTGGCCCCATAATATTAGACAAAATATGTCATGTTAATATAGCTTGATGTTAATGCAAAGCTGCAACTGTTATGGAGGAAAACAGATAGAAAAATGGGTCCCTCCCGAGTTCCATAAGGTGCAGAAATGTGTACAGTTCCTGTATCTAAGCTTGATTTTTCCTCATAATTTTCTTCACTTACAATGGCTGCAGAAACGCTGACAGCATTTAAACAATAATTGCAAACATACTGTACTAGGGGTGATGCTAATACGTTGCCAAGTGAAAAACCAATTGGGAGACTTTTGAACAGATTATGTGATTTAGCCAACAACGAACAAATCCCTTCTTTGCAAAAATAAATCACGTCTTTGTGAAATCAAAGCACAATGCAAATTTGACGTGACTTACTGTGTTCTACTGTAATCTCCGAAACAGTAAGTAGAAAATCACAAGTGCAGTAAAATGATAAAATCGGCAAAAAAGAGACAAACACCTGTGCTTTTTTCAGTGTGTGCATGAGCGAGCGAGAGAGAGAGAACCAGAAACAATGAGAAAGAGAGAGAGAGAGAGACAGAAAGAGACAGAGACCGTGAGAGAGACAGAGACCGCGAGAGAGAGAGAGACTGGGAGAAAGAGACAGAGACCGCGAGAGACCGCGAGAGAGAGAAAGAGATCTGAGAAAGTGCCACAACACATTTCACACTCTCAAGCTGGCAAAGCGAATCATCTGGCCCAAAATGTCAAACGCAACTAGTGTGGAAAGAGTTGCATCAGCTCCCATTCTCCAAGTTCTGGAGCTTTTTCAGGAGATTCTCCCCGCCAAAAACTATTTTATGCAGCGCTCCAAGAATGTTTAGAAACGATAGGAAAAACGTCTACTTTTGTGATGACACCAGGGAAAGTAGCAACGCTCCTAAAAGACTGTATAAAAATGTATAAAATGAGGGATCATCGATTGCCACAGTGAATAAATATTGTCACCGGGTTGACTAGTTACATTATTCATCAGAATAATTGACTTGTTCAACTTCATAACAATCCTTCTCAGCATCATCGAAAAATCCTTTGGAATGATTCTAATCAGCAACCAAACCTCTGCACCATAACATTACATAAGCTGTACCATCAACATCATCATCACGATCCACCTCAGGATCATTTCCTTGACCTTCTGACTCTCTCTCTCTCTCTCTTCCTGATTGGCAATAGCTATGTTTCCATTAACTTGTCCAGTGATTTTTGTTTGTCGACATTTAGAAAGTTTGCATAGAAAATAGATTTTGCAAGCAGTAGGCATTTGAAATTAAATGCAGAGTGGAACTTATCTTATGTGATGAGATCAGGTGCCCCAAGTACTTTCAAAAGTATTTGGAGATCATCATTTACTTAAAAAAAAAAAAAAAAAAAAAAAAAACAGTTTCCATCATCATCATTTGCAGCAATAAAAGAAAGTTAGACAAAAAGGCAAATCCATCACTGTCAAACGGATACAAATCTCGATAATTAGAACATTTCTCCTATATCTGCC